>NW_022103920.1:73559995-73568350 GCF_000313985.2 Echinops telfairi
TTGAGGGAGTACTTGAGTGGAGGCCCAATGTCCTTCTGCTACCTTAATACTAAACCTATAAATATAGGCACATAGATCCAGTATAACCACTTTTTAAAAATTAAAGTGGTAGATTATGTATCAGAGAACATTTTGATGATAATTTCTTGCTCAAATGTTTTATAAAAGTTGATATCAACATATTTAAAATTTAAGACTAAATTGGAACTAATAAGCCTGCATCTTCAAAATTAATAAAGCAGGAAAATTGATAATGAACTGGAAAAGAAACAATAGGGAAGAGACTTCTATCATTGTGCCTCGTGTCATATTTTGTGCCTGCATGTGAAATGATTTGCATTTATCCAAAACAGTTAAATAAATAGGAACTCTGTTGTGAAGTTTATTTTGCAAATGAAATAAGTATGAAAGCAGATCCAAAGAACTTGTTAGTGTCTCTACCTTAAAGGAATTTTAGAACTTACTGCTCTCAATTTTATTTTTGCGAGTTCCCTTTTTATCTTTGAAATTTCATTAATGGATGGAATAAAGACTTTGCTGAAAGAGTTAAAGCTGAGAGATGGAACTCAGGGATTAATTTAGTCGGATTTCTGTGGATTAATTTAATGGTTGTGTGTGGTTGTCATTAAGAGTTTACACAGCAGTGTTCCTACATATTTGTTAGGGAGAAGAAAAGCACATATGATTATTTAGAATTTCTAGATATTTTATTTTTTAAATACAAAATCCACCAATGCCCGCTGGGTATACATAGAGATACTTTTCAATTTCACTGTGATCTGGTGTGTATTGCGTTCTTGATAGCAAGTCGTTTGATAGGTCCCCATAGCACGTAGCTTGTAGGGTGGTTAAGTGCCAAGTAGTATGATATGGCCTATTCTAAATGTGAAATATGTCGAGTAAATTGTGCCCCAAACTGTTCATATAGTCATATTTGTAAACTGTCTATTTTGAAAATGAAGCTTTAGGTTATCATTATTTTGCTAAATGTCAAGGAAAGGATGATGTCGTTATGCCTTGATTTTTAACACCAGATGTTTCATTTGTTAAAAAAAAAAAGAATGATAATATTATAAGAAAGGATAATGTCCCGCATTAGTGTTATTGATTTTTAAAAGGGTAATATAATACTTTAGCTATCTTTAGTTTTCATAATTCTGAAAATATTAATATTTTAGTAAGAAAAAATTAAATCTGTGTAAGATGTAGAATTATAGTTTCTGTTTTGATTTTAACTTATTTTTTATGCTAAACCCACTGCCATCAATTTGATTCCAACTCATAGAGATTATATATAAGATTTCTAAGGCTGTAAATCTTTAGAGGAGCATCTCACCTCATACCTCCACAGAGTGGCTGTGGGATTTGAACCACCAACCTTGAGGTCAACAGTCCAATGCTTTTCGACATTGCCACCAGGGCTCACTTACACTCTCAAACTCACTGCCATCGAACCAATTCCGATTCATAGTTACCCTATAGGCCAGGGAAGAACTGCCCCTGTGGGTCTCCAAAACTGTAACTCTTTACAGGAGTAGAGAACCTCATCTTTCTCTACCAAGCTGCTAGTGGTTTCAAACTGCTGACTTTGAGGTTAGCAGCGCAAAGCCTAACCACTACGCCAACACAGCTCCTCAGCAGGGCTCACTAGATAAGATTGTTTTTTAAAATAATAGTTTGTAAAGGTACTGTTGTTCTTGAGGACTTCTATCCACATAAGCCGGTGAAAGATGGGGCTTTCTGCTTCCATTAACATAGTCTAGGGAACTCACAGGGCCAGTTCTGCCCTGTCCTAGAGGGTCACTGTGAGTCAGTGTTGACTCAAGAGCAGTGATCCAGATAAAGCTTAAAAAAAACACAAAAACCGGCTAGGTGGAGTTGAGTAATAATAAGAAATAATAACTCTGAACACTGTAACAAATGCATCATAGCCACTACATGGCAGATTCAGTTTTATATATTCTATTGTCATCTTTTCATAAATATTCACACAAGGGACCTTAATGCTTTTCAAACTCACCAGGACAGTTCCTGAATTTAGGGTCATTTCTTGGGCAGGGGGAGGCCTGACATGTTTTTGTCAGTGTGCAAGATAATAAAACGGGGCCATTATAAACAGAAAAGAACCCTCTACATTAATGGTGCAGAGAAAACTGCTGGTCAGAGAAAGGGTAGTGTGTTTGTGTTGACTTGGAAGTGTGGAGGTTGTGGTTTTTGTAAAAGCTGAGCATCTGAAGGAAGCAATTTGAAAGTACGTCCTGTACCAGTAGAAGCCACACCATCTTAAACTCCCTCTATTATGTCTAAGATGTAGGGGTTTTGTTTAGTCGTCTCTCTCAAGGTGGCTTTTCTCTATTAATAAAACTCTGTAGAGACCTCATTGGCATTTTGAATCTTCTTTAGTCTAATTAGGAGCCCTGGTAGCATAGTGATTATGTGTTGGAGTGCTAACCCCAAAGTCAGCAGTTCCAAACCACCGGTCAGCTCCACGGGAGAAAGGTGAGGCTTTCTAATCCCATAAAGAGTTACAGTCTCAGAAACTCACAGGTGCATTTCCACCTTGCCCTATAGGGTCGTTATGATTCAGAATGGTCTCAATGACAATAAGTATGCTCATTTATCCAACTGCTGAGCTAGACTCTAAATCGATATTTATGCTATATGCTTCACCTCATGCTATGCCATCAAGTCTATGAGGCAAATAATGAAAAAGCTGCGTGGGAGAATCACATAAACAACTACCCAAGCATATCAACCATTTGGTTGGTTTATTTGGAAAGTGCAGTGAGTTGAGACTGAGTTGATTCGATGTTGATGCTACCCATCGACATCTGTAGACTCCAGAAGGTCAGGGTGTTTTGTGTTAAGCGCCCTGCTGTATCACTGATCTTCAGTAGAATGTTTGGCCTCAAGCAGTGGTGTACCTCGTGAACCAAAGGAGTCTCAGATGAGAGCTTGGCTTTAGGTCCATAGCTTTCAAAATAGTTCATGACTCCTGGATATTAATTGGGAGGAAGACTGGCCTTTCTACTCCCGAAAAACAGATACCATCTCAGAAACCAACAGGGGTTTCAGCATTGACTCAGTGGCAGTGAATGAGTTTGGATATCATGAATATCAATTAAAAGTGAGACAGTAATTGCTGTGAGCTGCCATGGCATTGGCCCCCACCTCATGATAACCCTATACACAACTGAAAATTGCCAGACCCTGTATACTCCCGACCATTCTGTGCCCACCTGATTGCTGTGATCCACAGGACGTTCATGGGCTGATTTTCAGCAATGGATCACCAAGTCTTTCTTCCTCATCCAGTGTGGTCTCAAAGTTCCCCTGGAACCCACCTCCTCAGTGTCATAGAACCAAACAGTGGCTGCACCTGAGAAATCAAGCCTGGGTCTTATGCGTGGGTGAAATGAATTCTACACCTGAGTCCCCAGTGCTTCCTCTAAAAAATAATTCACACACTAAATGATCAAAATAATGACAAGTACCACAGCAATTCACATGCATCACATATTAACTTATGACACACTGGAGACCATCCCTGCTTCTCCCTTAAAATGCCAGACTATACTGCGCGACTGTGGAGCAGGGCACATTTGGTAAACGAATAAAACAAACGATGATTCTCTATATGTTGAACTCTGGGGGGAAAAACGAATTGAGAATTTGTATCTGCATTATTTACTTATTTTATTTTTGTGAACAGTTTCGTTGGCATTTAATCTACATATCACACAATTTAATAGTTCAATCATAACAAGAAGAGTTGTACAACCATTACTTATTTTATTTTTCACTTGCATTTCTGTGGGCCGCTCTATGGAGTTGTGTAAGGGGGAAAAACAGCCTCATGGGGTCATGTGCTGACCCTAAGAAGCCCAAGAGTAGACTTGGGCATCTCTAGCCACTTCGTGTCTCCTCGTTGTGTAGTGGGCATGCAGTACAGCACTTTCAATAAAGCAAGATAGGCTTAGGCAGATCACCTTTGAGGATAAGGGCAGAATATAAGTGAACAAATGTTTGGGACCTGCCTACCTCTGCCTCTTTTGAGTTTCCTGAAAGTCCATTACCATGTCATTGTTTTTCTAACAGTTTTATTGGCATTTAATTCACATATCATACACATCAATAGTTGATTCACATCAAGAAGACTTGTACAATCACTACCATAGTCAGTGTTAGGATATTACCATGTTTTGATACACCTGCTTCAAAACAAAATTCTCTTTCCACTTACCATTCTAGGTATTACCCTGGTCGAGAAGATTCTATGTTCCTCTGCTCCCTAAAATCAGATGGAAGGAGCTCATTTCAACCCCCCTTGCCTTCATGAACACATAGGGCCAAACACTCCCAGCAGTTTTGTGTCTGTCTGGTCCTAAGTTTCCTTGTTCTCTCATATCCAGTGCCCCACTCCATGATGACTCTCTTCTCCTTGTCAGCCTCACCTTGGTGCATGCTAACCGCGGTTGTGCATCCTACCAGTAGGTACCAGATCTCTAGGTGGAAAGCAAATCCTCTAAAATCATCTTTCTCCTTTGCTAAGTAGCGCTCAAACTCTACTTAGCAGGGGGGGTGGGGGGGTGGGGGGGCAGGGAACTGTTTGAGCTGAGGAAACTTTTCAATAAAAATTCCTTCAGCGATTTATTTAGTATAAGTAAGAACATCAAAGAAGAATGATGTCTGCTAGCAGAGTGGACTTGACATTTGTTATAGCTTTGTACCCTGTGATTTCAGGGACTCTGTGAGAATTGTCACTCTTTGATGCCTAAATTTGCTGTGTACCATCAGAGTAATGTTTAGTTTTTAGTGAATATGCAAATCTGTCCTCTATCCAATAATTATATATGTCTAATGAATATTAAATCCTTTACTAAATGGAAGACACTTCCTGTAAGGGGCTGACAGAAAATGCTTCTCACCTAGGTTATATATATATATAATTTTATTAGGGACTCATACAACTCTTATCACAATCCATACATACATCAATTGTGTAAAGCACATTTGTACATTCATTGCCCTCATCATTCTCAAAACATTTGCTCTCCACCTAATCCCCTGGCATCAGCTCCTCATTTTCGCCCCCCCATCCGCACTCCCGCCTCCCTCATGAACCCTTGATAGTTTATAAATTATTATTTTGTCATATCTTGCCCTGTCTGACATCGCCCTTCACCCACTTTTCTGTTGTCCGTCCCCCAGGGAGGAGGTCACCTGTAGATCTTTGTAATCGGTTCCCCCTTTCAAACCCACCCTCCCTCTACCCTCCTAGTACCACCACTCCCACCACTGGTCCTGAAGGGATCAACCTAGGGTATATTTTAATACTTCTCTTGTCCTCTCCCCTTTATGTTATAATATTGTATCTTGCAGACTACAAAGGAATAATTATTGAGTTCCAAGAGGAGCTGAATATTGGTGACAATACTTTTTGAAACGTTACGGACCTGAATTGCCTTGTTTGAACAAAGACATGAAAAGCTGGCAAACATTAAGCACCTTTTTATTAAGGTTATGGTTGTCTTTCAAGTTCATTATCTTTGATAAATTGTAGAAGACTGGAAGAGCCCTGGTAGCATAGTGGGTTATATGTTGGGTTACTAACCCACAGTCAGCAGTCCAAATCCAGCAACCCCTTTGAGTGAGAAGGATGAGGTTTTCTGCTCCTGTAAAGAACTATAGACTTGGAAACTTATAGGGGCCATTCTACTCTGTCCTGTAGGGTCACGAGGAGTCAAAATTGACTGGATAGCAGTGAGTGAAAGACTATAGCTTCTCACATTCAACACAAAACCAACCTTCATATGTCAAGGACAAACTTGTCTTATATAAGGTATCTTAATATGCTACCTTTCTAATTACTTTGAAATCCTTTTACATAGAAATAAAACCACTTATACACAGTGCACGAGAACATAAATTGATAGCTCTTATTTTGACAACATGTTTTTAAAATAAGTATACCTTTCAAATCAGTTATTCTGTTTCAAGAAGGAACTTGTTCTAGACATACTCTCACAAGGTATCAGCACGTAGAGTAATATTCACTTCATATTAAAAATTAAAAACAAAAGCAGGAAGCATCTAATGCTGTGAACATGTTGGTTACATGTGCATGAGCTCCTGATCCATGACAACCTGATACACACCTGGATATAGCAGTGCCCGGTTCAATGCCGTCCCAGGACTGCTGCGGAGCAGACTCTGATCTGTAGACCTTTCAACAGGCCTTTCTTCCTGGTCATCTTAGTCTAGAACAGTGGTTCTCAACCTTCCTCATGCTACAACCCTTTCATAAAGTTCCTCCTGTGGTGGTGACCTCTCCAACCATAACATTCTTGTTGCTATTTCATAACTGTAATTTTGCTACTGTTATGAATTGGGGGACCCCAGTGAAAGGGTCGTTCGACCCCCAAAGGGGTTACAACCCACAGGTTGATAGCCGTTGGTCTAGAATTAGCTCTGCTGCTTCAAGCCTTGCTAGTCCATCTTGAGTCTAAAAGCGCTGCTGGAACCTGTTCGGCCTCATAGCAAGAGGCACGCCTCTGCTGCCAGAGGGAGAGTGACTGTACATGGGGTGCAGTGGCTGGGAGTTCAGCCCTGGATTCCCGCAGTGGGACCAAGAAATTCATTCCTGAGCCACCAATGCCTCATGAAAGTGGAACTGGTGAAACAAATAGAAGTCCATCTATATAACTCTATATACTGTGGAGTAATTAAAAAGAAGGGAGGATATCTATAGTACTGAAATGAATGATAGCCAAAATGAGGGAGAAAAATATGCAAGAAACCAAAATGGGGGAATGGGAAGGAAGTCATAAAGCACAATTGATTAGATATTGCATAGCTTGACACATTATGTGCCCAAAATAAATACTCACTTCATTATTTTCAAATATATGTGTCAATGCACCTATGCGGGTGAAGCTTTGGGCCTGCTGATAGCAAGGCTCGCCACCCCACAGGGGAAGATGAGGCTGTCTGCTTATGTAAGGATTTACTGTCTTGGAAGTCTTCAGGAGCAATTCTACTTGGTCCAGTAGGGTTGCTGTGAGTCAGAATGGACTGGCATGGGTAGTAGGTATGTTCATTTGTGTGGTGTATGGTCTGTGTGTGTGTGTGTGTGTGTGTGTGTAATATGTATGTTCATTTGTGTGGTGTATGGTGTGTGTGTGTGTGTGTGTGTAATATGTATGTTCATTTGTGTGGTGTATGGTCTGTGTGTGTGTGTGTATATATATATGTGTATGTATATATATAAAATTAGGCACTTTCTGAATGGATACATAAACCAAACATCCAAACCTACAGACATTGAGCAGTAGAACCGCTCCCTAGGTTTTCAAGGCTGAAATCTTTATGGAAGCCGATTGCGTCTCTTTCTCCTCTGTAGAGCAGCTGGTGAGCTTGAACCACTGGGCTTTGGATTAATTGCTGAGCACTTAATCACTCGCCTACTAGGCTCCTGAAGATGCTGTTAAAACCAAACTCAGTACCAATGATTCCTGGGCACTACAGTAAATGTAGTCACTCAAATATCATGTTCTGAGAAGGATTTTATGATGTTTGATCTTTTGGTTTTAGCACTAATGGAAAGAAAATCGTCTATAATCGCAAGTACTTTTAAACTATTCCTGTTTTTAAAGTATACATGCTCATACATGTGATGTTGTTTGAATAGCATAGTTAGGACATGGATACCATATATTAGTAGCAGTGTGTTTTATTTAGTTAGTCCGTTTTAAACATTAACTTACAGTGCAATAGAACAAACATACGCTTTTGACTTTGGCCTAATAGAAATGCATATGTTTCTTTCTTTGTTGCTCTCCTGGTTTGAGCTATCACAGTTTTCTATTCAAAGTGCCCTTGCCCCTCTTCAGCCAGGACTTCAGTGAGTGCCTTATAAAGTCTGAGCCTCACTAGAGCAGATTATACTGTGGCCCAGAGAGCTAAATTTAGAGGGAATCAGCTCTGCTCCAAATAGTAACAGCTAAAACCATCGACACTTCTCTTTGCTGAGCGGAATAACTTCATTTAGTCTTTCACTACCAGTGGGTGAGTCTGAGTTTTGTTTTGTTTTTAAATTTTTACTTATTTGTTTGTTTATTGTTATTGGGCTAGGTTATTCTTCATGTAGAATGTGTTGAAGATATGGAAAATAAATTTACATAGCCAAGCTA
Source organism: Echinops telfairi (assembly GCF_000313985.2). Classification (NCBI taxonomy): domain Eukaryota; kingdom Metazoa; phylum Chordata; class Mammalia; order Afrosoricida; family Tenrecidae; genus Echinops; species Echinops telfairi. Next base: position 73,568,188 of record NW_022103920.1, read on the forward strand.
TGAAGAAACAGACTTCTATTTAGAACTGAAATAAGTATTAAGAAAGAGAAAGATTTTTTATTTTATTTATTTATTTTTTTTTAAACATTTTATTAGGGGCTCATACAACTGTTATCCCAATCCATACACACATCAATTGTGTAAAGCGTATTTGTACATCATT
>NW_022103920.1:73570209-73573212 GCF_000313985.2 Echinops telfairi
CAGGATGTGCTCCAGTCTCTCCTCCTCCCCCGTCATCTGTTCCTGTGTGCTCTGGTCAGATATAGAGAAAGATTTTTTAAATGGGGCAATCTGTTTGCATATAGTTCTCTACTAGCAGAATAATAGAAACAGGGTGAAAAAGTAAACTAGGAAATTTGTGAGTTAATATTGAAAATAAAACTTTTATTAGAGATGGCTCAACCCTAAACAATTACTAATTATAAAATTAAAATCATCCATGGAAGAAGAGGTTAGCTCCTTCCTGGAATGCTCACCAGTCAGAGAAGGTCCACCCTCGTTTGCTCTAGTTGTTTTGCACTTAGGGTAAGTGGGTGGGTAAGTGGTTAAGTGCTCAGCTGCTTGCAGTTCAAACCCACCAGCTACCCTTCTGGAAAAGATGTGGTTGTCCACTTATGAAAGGATCCTGCCATTTACACCCTGTGTGGGCAGTTCTGTTCTGTAGGGTCCATTTGAGTTGGGATCGACTCCACAGCAGTGAGTTTGGTTTGGAGTTTGTGAGACTCAGCCTCTCAACAGGAATTTTTCTTTTTCACACAGAATGTGTTTTATCCCTTCAAACCTGGTACTGAAGCCTCTCTGGAGATCGTTTTTCAGGCCACCAATAGACAGTCATAATGTGAACAATAACAGCAAGAGGAACCTGTTCTTCAGAACAGTCCACCATAAACAGCACCATTTGCCCCAGACAAAGTTCAGAAAGCAGGAAAAGATGCCAAAAGGACCGGAGAATCTGGGGAGCTGGTGGGACGTGTCGTTACATTGAGTTAATGCCGCGAAACTAAATGTGGCTAAATTATTGAGTAGGAAATAATTTCCTCTATAAACTTTCACTCAAACGCAAAAATAATGATAATATGTTTTGGAATTTGTTGTATTTCGAAAGGAGACAATATGAGAAACATCCATATAATTTCTATTCCTGTGAAATATAAAACTGATCCAGAGTGAATCTGTTGAAAATGCCAACAGAGGCCTTTCTGAATGGAAGACTCGTTGAGTGCACATAAATAATGAATTGGAACGAGTGGAAGGGGAAACAGGAAATGTACTGTTGCATTTTGGGATTTGAAACGAATGTCACGACGCAACATGTGTATGAATAGTTGAACAGAAAGCCAATTTGCCCTGTAAACTTTTACCCAAATCACAATAAAAAGTTAAATAATACTAATAAGGAACTAGAAGCTCCAATTTCCATATACATCAAACAAAGTGGAATTTTATGGATCCGGTTTACTGAGTTTGTAACTTGTTCCAATGCTCACACTACTACAGAATTTAGGGAAAAACTAGCTCGGTCTGGATTACGATTTAATCTGTGATGTTTAATTGGCTTCACTCTTTACATAATGGTGTAATTTGAAGTTTTTAATGATAAGCAGATTCTTCTTTCATAGCAAAGGATCTGGAACATAAATTGAATAATATTTTCCCCATGTTCTTAAGGAGTTTTTAAAAATTTTAAGAAGTAACTAATAATATACTTGAGTATAGCAAATATTCTTGGTTGTTTAGGGGTGAAAATAATTTAGGAAGCCTAAGTATTTCCAAATACAGTGTGGAGTTTGTTTTTTTTAATGTTGAAATAAACTCAATATTATTAGATAATGTACGTTATTTTAATTATTTGGCCTTCATGGTTCGGTCAACCTAGATATATTCTCAGATTGTAAATTTATTGTCAGTATTTAAGAGATCTATTCTGGAGCAGGTATTTTTGTTTTGTTTATCTTTTCCAGGGTAATTTCCTATATTTTTAACTTATATATAGAAAAATGTAAATTATACTGCTACTCATCATCTGACCCTAAAACAAACAACCAAACTTGTTAATAATTTCTTATATCCTTAATTTTTTCTCATTATAGAAAACATCTCTTTTCCCCCCACTTTGTTTTCAGAAATTTTATGAATAAGCATCAGAAGCCAGTGCTAACAGGCCAGCGGTTCAAAACTCGGAAAAGGGGTAGGTGTGTTGCATATTTGTGTGGGGTGTGTGTATGTGTGTTTAAAGTTCAAATAAAACTCTAAATAGGAGGAGAAATATTAAAATGATCTTTATTTTCACTTACATCTCACTGATTCCACACATGTAAGCTGTGGGTACAGAATCAGGGTATAGAACTGCCAGTTACTTAGATGTTTAATATTGGAAATTCTTAACTCAGTGTCTTTGTGTCAGTTTTAGTTGTGCCTTACTCATGTGGGCTACGGCAGTCCATATACTTTACTGGTTTTTGATGTGAGCATTTTCATTTGGCTTCTTCCCTCTGTTGTTTTTGAAACAGTTTTGGTAATAGAGATGGTAAGCATAAGACTGAGAGGAAAAGAAAATTAGGGAGTGAGCTACTCAAAAAGGGTTTGACATATTCAGAAGTTAAGACGGGAGTAAAGTGACTGCCCTGTGGCTTGATAGTTCATGTGCGTTTTCAAGTGTCTTCTCATGAGAAGAGTAGGGGTAGACAAGTTCAGTGATGACTGGTAAAATTAGGATTCGTATGAGTGCCTTCTTGGTGATGCAAAGTTCATCATCTTGCCCCTGCTAGACAAAGAACATTCTATCAGTAGTGAGGCAGCCCTAGCCTGTCCTCTTGTAGGTCTGGGCCTCCTCATGCTGGGAGTAAAGAATGCTCAATACAACAGATCTTTTGCATCAAATGAGTTTGCAGGAAGGATTCACTAGATCGATGTAAGCTTGAATTTAACGCTAAATGTTGCATGGAAAGCTTAGTGTTCACACTGGAAAGTAAGAATTTTAAATTCCAATACAGGACCAGTGGTGTTAATGGTGAAACAGGGAGGGTGGAGGGAGAGTGGGTAGGAGAGAGGGAACCGATTACAAGGGACTATATGTGACCTCCTCCCTGGGGGACGGACAACAGAAAAGTGGGTGAAGGGAGATGTTGGACAGGGCAAGATATGACAAAATAACAATTTATAAACCATGAGGGATGGGTGAGTGGGAAGGGAGGGGAAAAATGA
>NW_022103920.1:73573312-73580057 GCF_000313985.2 Echinops telfairi
GAAAAATGAGGACCTAATGTCGGGGGTTTAAGTGGAGAGAAAATGTTTCGAGAATGAAGTACAAATGCACTTTACACAATTGATGTGTGTATGGATTGTGATGAGTTGTATGAGCCCCTAATAAAATGTTTAAAAATAAATAAAATGCATATTTTTACAGGATTTGTCTCGTGTTCTCCCCCCCATCCCTACCTCACCTTCATAACCTTAAGAAACATCCTTGTGTGTAGTCCTCATCCTACTCTTAAAAATTGCACCCTCAAAATAAATAAATAAAAATTGCACCTCACATCAAACTCAGTTGGCACAACCTAGTTCCCTAAAGACAGTGTTCTACATCTTACCTTGATGAATTGTAAGAGGGATCTTAAAAGCTTGTGAGTAGCCACCTAAGGTACAATTAATATTCTTTACCCACCTGAAGCAAAGAAAAGAGAAGATAATCAAAAATCACACATTCTCCAACTTCCACGATCCTGAAACCAGAAGAACTAGATTGACGCCAAGCTACCACTGGCTATACTACCCTGAGAGGGAGCACAATAGGAAGTCACAACTGATAAAGCATCAGGAAAAATGTGGAACAAACTGAAAGCCTGGAACTGAATTCATTCCCACTGGCCCAGCTTTCAGCCGAACAATAGCTAGATCTACAAGGTGAACATAATACCAGCGACGATTGTGCTCCTTAGAACAGTCAACCACACAGGGACCAAAGGGCAGCATTTACCCAGGGACAGCTCTCAAGAAGACAGGAAGAGATAGGTCAGAAGAACTGACATGATCTACAATGGAGGATGTGGGAAGAAGGCGGTTAACATTGTGGAGGATAACATGTGGAGGAATGCCATAAAACAAAATGGAAAACCAATTTGCTCTGCAAATTTTCACTTAAATTAAGTGCCCCTGCAGTCTCCCCATTGAAATCTGAAAGCAAGTTTGAAAAGCAGTTTCCCTTTTGACACTTTTGATTAAAGCAGTCTTTAAAATTTAGTTCCAGAATCCTAATTACAGTTAAGGCTTTGGACCTAGTAACATGTTAATATTTAATATAGGCTCCATTGCAAGGTGCAGAAAGGTTAACTGTTGTCTGCCTGCTGAGGGAATTGTTCATCTCTGGCCGGATCTCCAGCTCAGTCGGCTTTACTATGTGACGCTGATTCACCGCAACAGAGCCCAAGACCAAGAGAAGGCCAGAGCGCTTGTTGCCCAACAGTGGACAGGATTCAGCGGGAAAACTGGCCCTTGGAAGCAGTCTTCACTTTGGAACCGAAATGTTTCTCTTCTGAACTGGTTCTCCTCAGATTCGTTTGATGGTTAAAATTGTCCTTGGGTCTTTTGCTGGCAGAGCTTCATGAGAAAATAGATTATGTATTGTCTATTTGATTTGGATTTATATCATCAGGTCTACTGAGGAGGCCTGGTGGTGCAGTGGTTAAAAACTGTTGTGCTAACTGCAGATGTCAGCAGTGGAAAACCGCCGGTAACTCTGGGAGAAAGATAGGGCTTTCTACTCTTGTAAATTGTCTTGGGAACTCACAGGGGCAGTTCTAATCCCTGTCCCACAGGTCACTGTGAATCTGCATTGACTCAATGGCAGTGTCTTTTATGTTTTCTCCTGATTGTTTGTTGGGGATTTACACAGCATTCACCCCGTTTTTGTGCTAACCTGCTGCTGGGAGGTGTGGGAGAGAAATGGAGTCAACCTCATTTTCGCTTCTTCACAGTATGGAATTACCTCTGGGATGATTTGCTGTGTGTTGGTTTTTCTGTGCTTTTTGGATGAGTCTGGCTTCAGATGAATGGTTAGCAGTTTTGTGGAACAGAGAAAAAAAGAAAAGAAAAAACTTGTGAGAATATTTCAAGGTCATTTCCATGCCTGTCCTCTGAAATTTTGCCATCAATGTCTGAGCAAAGCTAATGCTCTTCTCTACCAAGTTAGTATGAAAATGTATGTCTTCTTGGTTAACATTAAAATAGAAGTATGATAGAGCATAACATATAGAAAACTCAGCTAGACCTTCTCCTTTATGAAATAGTCACATCTTATGTTCTTCAAAGAAATATATTTTCCAGTGTGGCTTGGGGAATTATGAAAGGAGATGAAAAATTTACCCTGGGTTATTATTAAACTTTTCTAAATAACAGGTCTAATAACTGAACTTGCCATACTAATTTTATAGGGAAATTGGGTAAAAATTAGTAAAAATAAGAGAGAAAGAAAGAAAAATAGATCCTAGGTATCCAGCATGATCTCACATTCAGGTTTTCCCCTAAGGTACTAGATCTGTGCTGGTTAAATGGACACTACACGGTGTTTCTAGCTGCAGGAAAACACCTGTATGTGTTGGAACATATATATGCCAATGCGTACCTATGCGTAGTCAGGAAATGTTATTTCTCGCTCATTCCTTAGACCTTCCTGATGTTTTTCTTACTTCATTAACAAGTTAGAAAAAGTGCTATGTTGATCAGTTGCCCTTGTTTTATAGTAAGCAATGTATGTAAGTAATTCATCCAGCATGTTTGTGTATCAAAAGTAGGTCACTTTTTCTGTGTAGGTATAAGGGCTAGTGTTACTAATTCCTCAGGTTCACACTTATATTTCACCAACACAGTATACATTTGAGGCCCTAATTACATAATCTCAAAGGAGAAGTAGTCTGCCAAATGGATATTCAGGGAAGCAATGGTTTGTTTCCTTTAGGGTTTGAGTAGCATTTCACCTAGGCTGTCCGATGAAAACCGGCCTCTGAATAAAGTGCTGTTTTGTTTCTCAAGATTCCCATTGATGTTCTTGGCGTGTTCTTGTCCTACAGTTGAGGAGCATTTTGTCATAGGAGCCAGGAGCATTTCTATCCAGCAGAAGAAGGAATCCGTGTACTAAAGATGTACCGTATATGCTTGAGGATACATACGGTAGATAACTTTTCAAGAGCCCAGCCCTCAGAGAAGCAATCGTTTTGACCTAGTGCACTATTACTCACTGTTGAATGTACTTTACCTTGGTCAGCTCTCTTTTTCCTTTTTAGTTTTCCTCTTTCTTAGCTGTTCTTGGGAAAAATTATAATCAAGAAATGAAGGCGTTTTAGAAACATAAGTCTGTAAGTGACGTCTTAGATTCCAAAATCTTCTGTTTAAACTCTTGCCAAAAAAACCCTTATCTACCAATGTATATTTCCAGAGCCTCAGTTTGTGATTGTAAGATTGTCAGACTCTGTTCCAGCCCCTGAGTCAAGAAGCAAGCGTGTGGCCATTCCATGCTGGGACCACCTCAATTGATTTTGGAAGCTGGTCACAAGACTTACTAACTAGCCTGTGTCCTTTTACTTCTCGTACTCACATGTTGTAGAAAAGAAAACATCTGAGAGAGAGGAATCATCCTTTTGGCAGACGCTGCTCAGAAAGCAGTAAGTAGCCTCGGCTGGCTGGCGACTTACGGCTGCCTGGTCACAGCTGCTCCCCCTTCCAGCTCTACATAATGTCCTCCAGAAAAAGGACCCTGCTCTCCTCCCCCCTGCACAACAAGACCACGATTATATTTCCACGTTCTTGCCTACATAATGTTTTACTTATGTGGCATGAAAGGGGCTGTTATCTATCATTCATGACAAGTGTTGAGTTAATTTATGTCTGTCTTTCTGTTAGCTCATGCTGTGTGGCTCCAACTGGTACTGGGAATGCCCTTCTCCTGATTCTGATGTTACGTCGTCGTTAACCACTTGCGACCCATACCATCTGTTGCACCATTCCGAGTGGCCAGTCTACACAAACCAGGCAGTTGCTGTCTGGGTTTTAAATACAGTTTAAAAAATTGTATCACAGTGATTTATGTGCATGGTTTAAACAGTCAAATCGTCCTTAAAGCTTGTTAAGACAACAGCAATCCTTACTTCTCACCCTCTTCTCCAGACGAGCTCACTCAACTCTTTAAGTGATTCTTTGACTATATACCTTCGTGTAGCCAAATATCTGCCCATGGCTATTTCTAGAATTTTCTTTGGAAGTATTGTCTACTGACTTTCTACTATGAAAGATATGGACTGCAGGGGCTGTGAGTTATTTGATGTAGCTTTTCTAGCTCCTCCATAGGTCTAGGTAAAAAAGTCAGAGGGAGAATCTCACTACCAGCAAAGCCCGGGGTAGAGCACCTCCTGGACACGAGATCCCTGTGCAGTGCATGAACCTCCTGGATCCAGCAGACAGCTGTGACATCAGGAGCGGCAGCAGCAGAACCAGGAACCAGAGCAGGAGACATCCCAGCCCACGGAGCACATAAAGCCAAGTGCTTTGGGTCAGGAAGGTGGTGTGTGGGGTGAGGTACCTCTGCGCACTTAGAATTGGGGAGCGAAGCTTGCTGACCCATGGAGCCGAGTGCCTTTGGTAGAGAGGCCTCCAGGGTAGTGGCATGCCCTTTGAGCATTTATTACAGCCCTGAACTGTTTTGTAAGATGTCTTGACCGACCAACAGCATCCACAGCATTTCTCACCTGCATTGTAGGCTGTTAACTTCCTTAATAAGCCCTTTAATTATGAATATTGCCTGTGAGTTCTGTGTGGCCATTGCAATGAATTATAGAATCTAGAGAGAAAAACAGTGTTGTTTGAGACCGAACACAGAATTCAGTGCTATTTCACTGGTCCCGTCCATCTGCAGAGGCCCTCCTGTATACTTTCATTATGACTTTAGTTAAACCAGTGGTTACTGTGTATGATTATGACTTTGTGCATACTGCTCACCACTTAGCAATGCTGGTGGTGCAGCCATGTAAGCAATCAACTTACCATGACAGGTTGGACACTCAAACCCACCCAGCAGTGCTGCAGGAGAAAGGTCTGGTGATCAGCTTCTGTAAGGATTGCAACCAAGAAAGCCCTTTATTTAGGACAGTTTTCTCTTGCTTGCTGTGAGTTGGAATCAACAGTACACAACAACAACAACATGCACAGCTGAAGCGTGATGCGTTTCCTTTTCCTTTTCTGAACATTCCTTGATTCAGTGAATTATCTTTTCTTTCTACATTAGTTTTCCTTGACTTGAAGCTAGTCAGCCTTAAGCTTTCCTCTTGTTCTGTAAATGCACTCACACAAATGCTTTAGCAATTCTTTAACACTGAGTGAATTCAGATGTTGTATCATATCAAGTTATTATCATTATACTGGAGAATGCCATCGGGTGCCCTCCGCGCCCGCTGTAGGGGCCTTCCTCTCACAAGACCCCAGAGAGTGCTGTGGCCTCTTTGGGCTCCTCTTTCCCAGAGTCTCATGTCTGAGCTCTATTTTTTCTTGTATTCTCTTGTTTTGATGGAGGGTCTCCTTCAAGAAAGATTATATATGAGAAATTATTTTTGCGTCTCAAAATATGTTCTCTTCTTGCCCTTGATCATGTTTGACTGGTTACTAAAATTCTGGACTTTTTTTTTCCCCTCAAAACTTTGAAGTAATATATTCTAGTCTGATATTTTTGTTGAGTAATGTCATTCTGTTCCTTGATACTTTATATGTGACTTGCTTTTTTGCCCCAGAAATCTGCAGATAGCTTCTTTGTTCCCAGTATTCTGGAGTTTCACAGTGATGAATGGGTCCATTTTCATCCATTGTGCTAGGTGACAAGACCTTTCATTTGAAATGCAGGTCCTTTGGTTTTGTGAAGCTGTTTTGATTTCTCAAAAGAGTAATTTCCTTTCATCTGCTTTTTCATTTTATCTTTTGATAATGATTTCAATATTAGATTGCTCTATCTTTTCCATGATCTTTTTGGCTCTAATATTGTGGTCTCTGACTTTTTTATTATAAGAGATTTCTGCCTCTTAAACTTTTCCATTGTGTGTTTACCTCTTAATGGAGTCTTGGTCCAGCCTCTGCAAGGTTTTTATGGGATGTTCCCAATGTCATAGGTTCATACCTTCCCCACTCTGGTCACACTCACACCATTGTCCAAAAAAACAAAACAAAACAAAAAAGATGGTGCCCATTGAACTCAATCTTAAACCATTTGCCTTTAATCTCATCATTGGTTCTGCCTAACCTGACCTGGATTTTGTCATCTGCATATAGATGGTCCTAGTGTATGTTCCCTACTTTGTTTAAGATCTGAGTTCAAACTGATTTACCACCAGAAATCTCTCAAGTCTAGACAAAAACACCCTTCATACTCATATATCTAACTTACTTATATAGCAGTTCATTTATTCCTTTGACATATGCCTTTGTAATTGTTACAAGCAGCTGTCATGGCACAATTATTAAATCCTTGACTGCTAATCAAAAGGCTGAAGATTATAAAAGAAACATCCAGTGCTCTGTTTGCATAAAGATTGCAGTCTTGGAATGCCCTGTGAGACCACTCTACTGTCGCATTTGGTCATGAGTTGAAATTGACTTTAGCAGAACCTGACAACAATTGTGTTACGGTTGTTCATCTATATACACATGGATTAAAATATATAGACTATATAAAAAGCTAATAGAATACCTATATACACTTTAAGCTTCTACAGCAAAATTTCTGAAGCCCTTTCAGAAAGTGCAAGTCAAAACTATTGTTATAATAATTCTCAGCTCACCTTTGCCCTTTTCACCTGGTATGTGATATCACAACAGACTGACCTCAGCAGCTCTGAGGACCCACCTGTCTTTATAAAGCCAGATGCTAAAGAGATTTGCAAAAATACCCAGAAGTACCACTCTTCAGACTAGTTTTTTGTTGTTACTGCTTTCGTTTATCAAGTAAATATTTCACAGT
>NW_022103920.1:73581329-73628330 GCF_000313985.2 Echinops telfairi
GTTTTTTGAAGATGTATAAAAAGATGAATGAGTAAGCATATGTGTGTGTTGTTTTTCCTAGATGAAAAAGAGAAATTCGAACCCACAGTCTTCAGGGATACACTTGTCCAGGGGCTTAACGAAGCTGGTGATGACCTTGAAGCTGTAGCCAAGTTTCTAGACTCTACAGGCTCAAGATTAGATTACCGTCGCTATGCAGACACACTCTTCGATATCCTGGTGGCTGGCAGCATGCTTGGTAAATCATATAGTATATAGATGTTTAATTCTTTGAAATTTCCCAACAATATTTAGATAGTTATCTTTATTGGTGTGCAGTTATTAGAGCTGACTAAAGCCTATGAATGGAACTCAATGGTTTTGAGTTAGATTCCAACTCAGAATGTTGTTAATGTGGCTGAGAAATGATTGCTGCATTGTGGTAATGGCATCGAATTGGCAATCTTTGTTGCTATTACACCAGAATTGGCTACTTTGTTCCAGCTAAAAGCAACATTCCCCTGTGTCCCTAATTCTTCGATGTTCTGCAGTAGACATAGGAGAAATATCTTTTGCATATGTCTTGAGATGACCATTCCAGTGTATTTTATGATACCCTAATCCCATAAACACTTTCATTTTAACCTCAAACACACACCCCCTTTTGGGGGTGGGGGTCAGTGAAATGTAACTGACAACAAATTTAAGAACTATCTACCATCCAGTTAGTGCCATTTAATTCATGGACAATAAAATATGTAAGAAATAGTTTAAGAAGAACTAACTAGATAGTATACAAAAAGTATACAAAAATTCAGGAGAAGAGAAATGCAATACAAAATATAGGGGTATAAATATGTGGGATGATTATGTGCACGTGGTACATATATATAACAATATCTAGGGGACACAATTAAAGAAAATACTCAGATGTAAGGACTGAATCACTGAAAATAAAGGCTATAGGCGATTGCCTCAGGAACATCTCGGTCATTTGGCAAACACAGTTCATAAAGATAATGTTCTCTATCCTAGTGTGGTTACTAAGTATCATCTGCGGTCTTAAAAGCTTTCAGATGGTCAGCTAAGAAGCCACTATTGGATGTGAGGGTGATCTGGCTGCGACATCTGTCACCACATTGATCGCCAGGGTTGATTTGGCTGATCTGTCAGGCTAGGCAGGTTTCCCCTTTCTCCCTCTTAACTCCATGTGTGTCCCTCCTGAAGCTGCAGGTTCGCTTGAAGAGGACGACCTTCCCTGATTGAAGGAGGACAATCCTTCTGTCAAGGGTATACAAGGAGCTGCGCTCCCCTGCTAGAACCTCCAAACAAGTCTCAAGAAGCCTCTATTGGTTTCTTCCCACCTGGAGCCCAGGAGAACAAAGGAAAACAGAAATGCAAGAAAGTAGTCAGTCCAAAGGACTAATAGCCCAAATGATCCACAGCCTCCTTTTATCCAAGAACAGAACTAGATCGTGCTCTGCTACTGTTACCGAGCACTCTGACAAAGCCCCAGTTAGACTGAGTTAAAGTAAATACAACTCACACAGGAGTGTATGTACGTATAAACATGTGCATATGCATATATGTACAAGTGAGTGTGTATGTGTATATCCATTGATAGATTGAGATCTAGATATAAGTTGAAAACTCTTCTATCCCTTCCCAATAAAGAAACACACACACACACACATACACATTCTGGTCAGGGAAAGACTAGAGCAGCCAAATGATCATTGCCCCCAGAAAATCTTCTAACTTGAAACTGAAGATATTCCTGGAGACCACCTACTTTCCAGTCAAATAATAGACAGCACTACAGAACACACAACACAAAGAATGTGCTCCTCAGAACGATCAAAACCAACAAGGTAGCATTTGTCCCAAACCAAAGATAAGACAGGGAGAGACAAGGAAACTGGATGATTGTAAACAGGAAAGCTAGGGCAGACATAGGGAGATTGCTGGCATCTGTATATGTGTTTGTATATGCTCAGTCCCCACCAGGATTTCAGCACTTCTTTGTTACCATGACTCGAATTCGACCTTGAAAGTCTGGCTAGACCAGAGGAGGTACACTGGTACAGATAGGAACTGGAAATACAGGGAATCCAGGGTGAATGAGCCCTACAGGACCAGTGGTGTGAGTGGCAAAACAGGGAGGGTAGAGGGAGAGTGGGTAGGAAAGAGGGAACCGATTACAAGGAACTAAATGTGACCTCCTTCCTGGGGGACGGACAACAGAAAAGTGGGTGAAGGGAGACGTTGGACAGGGCAAGATATGACAACAATTTATAAACTATCAAGGGCTCATGAGGGAGGGGGGAACGGGGAACGAGGGGAAAAATGAAGACCTAATGTCAGGGGTTTAAGTGGAGAGAAAATGTTTTGAGAATGATGTACAAATGCGCTTTACACAATTGATGTGTGTATGGATTGCAATAACAGTTGTATGAGCCCCTAATAAAATGTTTTTTTAAAAAAGACATTTTAAAAGCCACAAAAAAAAAAAAGAAATAGCTCTTCAGCACAAATGTCTATGACAAGGCAATAAGAACAGTAACAGGCAAGAATAGAGTTGCAGAGAGCTATCCATGGCTCTTTTTTCCTTCCTGTTCCAAACTTCGTCACGAATAATATTGGCCACTCCTGGCTTCTGCTACCAGGTGTCTCCTGTTGATTCTCAAATCTGTATCGAAGATCATCTTCATCATTCCTGAGCTTCATGCTCACGTGTCGCAGGAGTCTCTCAAACCACAGCTTAAGGAACTCAGCTCGCTTCCCCTCGTGCCTACCTTCTCTGTTCAGCAACCTAGCCCGTGAGTGCCACCGTCCTGTCCACTCCGGGCACCGTCCTTAGTGTCTCCATCTCTTTCTAGCCAAGCAAAATCCCCTCCAAGCCTTTATCTTTTTAGTTTCCTGTAATACCTTTTGAACAAACCTCTGGTGGCACTGTTGGGTCAGCACCTGTGAACTACAAGATGGACCATTCAAACCCCACCCCACCCCACCCTCCGCTCCAACAGAGAGGGAGGAAGTGATCCACTCCCATGAAGATCCAGAGCTTCAGAAATCTGGGGTTACTGTGAGGTGTAATCAGCTCATCGACAGTGGGTTTAATATTTTTTGAATGAGTTAGTTTGTTCTTTTCCCCCCATAACCTTAGGGCCATGAGCTTAGCTAAAGCTATTATTGTTACTATCTGGATGATTGCAGAAACTTCTGAAGTCCTCTGCCTTTACTTTTGCATTCCTCTATAGCCCTTCTGTACCTGTGCAATTTCCAAAAACAGGCTAGGTTGTCCTTTGACTTTCAAGCTTTATATAAAAATTATTTTCTTAAACTGGAATGTTCTTTACTTCACTTATTTTCCAGGTTAGCTCTTGTTAATATTTTAGGACTCTGTTTAGATGTCAATTACTGTGGACAATATTTTCCTGTTCTCTATTAGATATTGTCTTGTAGAACATTGTTTATCAACCCTGGCTGCACATTAGTCATGCCTAGGGAACTTTAAAAAAAATTAATGCTTGAGCCTCACCCAAGACCAATTATATCAGATTCTCCAGAGGTAGACCTAGGAACTGATTTAAAAATTTTTTTTTCTTTAATTCCCCCTAGAGTTCTTACATGCAGTCAGAGTTGATAATCACTGTTAAAGAATTTTTCATTTCTAGAGGAAAGGATCTATATTGTTTTAAACATTCACAGAGCTAGGAACTCATTAAATTATTTTCAATTTAATGAATGGAATTAAGTAACTCATTTCATTCCTCCAGTAACAACGTAGGCATTAGCTACACTGACTTCCAAGTTCTTATTAAGATCATGACTTTCTGATTACGTATTTGGTTTTCAATTCCATAAAGGTCGTACTGAAAAAGAAAAGGAAAAAAAAAACTTTCCTTTATATAGCATAGAATTAAAATTAGAAATAGTGGGATTGCTAATAGATGCATCGAGCTGATGCTGACCCACAGTGACCCGATCGGACAGGGAAGAACTGCCCGTGTGAGTTTGCAAGACTGACTACTCACCAGGAGGAGAAAGTCCTGTCTCTCCCCAACGAGATAAGGACAGTGATTAAAAATAGCAGTTATGGAGTGATGTTCCTTTTAACTCTACTATGATGCCTTTTAAGTTGCAAGTCACTGAGCAGAATAGCTGAGAATGCCTTCTGTGTTTCTCCTATTAATGCAAATCTGTACGATGAATCACAAATCTGACATGCACAGTCTTCCCATCTTAAGAAGTAGGCAGGCATTTTTTATTTTGCTGAGTTTTAATCTGAGATATAAGTCAAATGAAAATAATAATGGTTAAAAAGGATGAAGAAATTTCATTTTTCTCCTAAAATACACACGCATACAGAGACTCATACTTTGTGGACTCTGGCAGCCATGGGTTGGAATTGGCTTCCTGTTCATTAGCTGTGTGGTTTGACATGTTGTTTCGTCTTAGTTCCCTCGTCCACCAGGGAAGAGCAATGGAAGCACATCTTTCATGGAGTTGTTATGGATGTTAAGTGACATACATGAATTGCCGAGTTATGAGCATATAACACTAGTATGATAATTATTACTCTAGTCAATTTTGACTAACTGTAATAAGCAATATATTAACTAAAATGTTACATTAGAATGTAATAACTATTGTTCCATATGCTAGGTATTTATTTTTATGTCTTATAGTTCTAGATCATAGGCTGTGTCTACTTGTATATGGAAAGCTTGCAATCCAAAAATTTTAAAACAATTTATTTTCACTTCAATCATTTTACAGTATTATTAGTAGCATTATCATATATTTTTAGAATATTATACTATTAATAATATACATCACATACATATTTGATTGCTTACATTTGAAATGTAGAAATATATTTCAAAAACTTTTTAAATCTTGCCTGAAAATCTGTTTGTTTTAAGGTGCCTGTAATAGCATGTGTGGAGTTTCTGTATGTATGAATTCATAATGCAATAATTTTTAAATAAATGTAAAGGACTTTAAAAAAACAGATGTAGTAAGATCTTTATATATGCTATAAAAGAGTTTTATTTTGTAAACAAATGCAAATTTTAAAACTTAAAAAAAATTAATTTCAAAATCACGCTTTTCAGCTATATTGTTTCTATCAGAGATAGGCCAGAGTTTTAAGAAAGATTATTATCTTAAAAAAATTCTGTTCCACGTGATTATATTCATGACAAAAGGCTGATTTAGTCCTGTTTATAAATGAGGCAAGTGAAAATAGATTCCTGAAGGAGCTGACTTGCATAAAAACAAATTTACTGTACAACTATAGGCTAGAGTCTGAAGTCCATGAATGAGATATTAAGCTAAGGAAAGTATAACTTGGTTGAAATTTTATTTGTGTGTGTCTACAAAAAATGTTGGCTATATGTAGCCCGTTTCATCCAAACATCTAAAGTTATAAGTTAAAGGAAGGCAGTTATATATTTGAACCAAAACAACAAAATGTCAGAAGTGAATGAGGATAATATTTCCTTTTTTAACTTTTGTCACTTCTGTCATTTTAGTGTTTAGGACCAAACCAAACTCATTGCCATCAAGTCAAAGCTGACTCATAACGACCCCACTGTGGGATTCTGAGACTTCTTTCTCCTATGGAGCGGCTGGTGGTTTCGAACTGCTGACCATTTAGATCACAGCCCAATAAGTAAATACTGTACCACCAGGACAGTGCCTGGTAAATGTAAATATTCCAACAAATGTTAGTCGAGTTACAAAAGACATTAATATTTCTGTGATTGCTTTTATATATGACATCAAATGAACTCTTTTTTTTAACTCAAGGTTTTTTATTAATTTTTAACAATATTACTAATATTTATTTGACTATAGAAAGGGTTATATTTTAGCGCTCTACCTCCAAGATATAAAAAGTAGTAGTAAATTGGTTCTTAATATCTTTTCATTATACTAATAGATCTGGTATAAGGGAGAGTGTAGAACAACCATCTAGTACTGGGGATTCTGAAAGAGAATAAGCAATGTTATGTTATAAGAAAAGCAGAAGCAAACACATGACATGTAACCCCCTATACACAGGCCTCATTCTGTGCAGTTAAGTGTGACTCTGAGAATGTACATCTACTTTTACTACCCCGTTTCCCCAAAAGTAAGATATCCCCCGAAAATAAGACCTACTTACAGTTTGCCTCTCCCTGAAATATAAGGCATCCCCCCGAAAATAAAGCCCCCCAAAGCTACTGTAACTCTGGGCCGTAGTGGCGGGCGCCCCCGCGCAGCTCACTGTTGGCCACAGTGCAGCTGGAGCATGCAGGAAATACGAGGTCTCTTTTAATAAAACAATAAACAATAAATGTGTACCGTATTCTTCTTCATGGAAAAATAAGGAATCCCCTGAAAATAAGACCTAGCGCATCTTTGGGAGCAAAAATTAATATAAGATACTGTCTTATTTTCGGGGAAACAGGGTACTTGTCTTCAGCATTGTCCTGACTGTAATTTCCTTTCCTTTCCCAGCCCCTGGGGGAACACGCATAGATGATGGTGACAAGACCAAGATGACCAACCACTGTGTGTTTTCAGCAAATGAAGATCATGAAACCATCCGAAACTATGCTCAGGTAGCATCTGTAATGGGGAAGTAGCATTGTGCTAGAAGGGAAGCATTTGAACAGGATTTAGGGAAATGTTCAGATGAAAAATTCTAAACTTTATATATAGGAACATTAGGTAGGCCTTAAACAAAAGAAAAGATACTTAATTGCGTTCATTCTAAAATTATGAACATTAAAACTACAAAAAATAGGGTTTGGTTTTGTGTTTTACCTCTCAGCTCTGAGAGGTATTAGAGACCAGATGGTCACATAAATTGCTTGTGGAGAGCAATTTAATACTTTAAAAACTTTATCTGTGCATCTTTTACTCAGCAATTCCAATTCTAGGAATCCATCCAACAGATAGCCCTGTACATGTGTGAAATACTACCCACATGTAGTATTCCTTATAATAAAATCAAAAGGTGAAAGCAATATATAAGTACATCAACACCATAAAGCTTACTATTGAGTAGTCTCTAACGCAGGGACCCTGCAGGACAGAGTAGATCTCGCCCGGAGAGTTCCCAAGGCTGTCAGTCTTTAATGGAAGCAGATGACCACATCTCTACCCCACAGAGTGGCCTCGTGGGTTCTAACTGCTAACCAACCTTTGGGTTCAAGTTCTAGCCCTTAACCACTGCACTACCAGGCCTCCTTAAGTTCTTCAATAAGGGACTAATTAAATAATATGCAGCAAATCATATTAACAGACTCTCAGAAACTAAACTCATCTTGACTCATAGCAACCGAATGTTCTGCAGCAATTACAGGAACCCTAGTGGCTCGGTTAGATTAAGGGTTGGACTACTAACAGCAAGGTCTGCAGTTCAAACCCACAAACTCTGTGGGAGCAAAATGAGAGGCTATATGCTCCTGTAAAGATTTGCACCCTATGAGTCACTGTGAGTTGGAATAAACTTAGAGCCACCAAAGCAGTAATTTTGTTTGTTTGTTTGTTTATGCACCAATTAAAAACAACCTGGCAGGCTTGCAAGCAGCCGCCCAAGGCACAACAATTGGTCTCTATTGGCCTCGAGCAGCAGAAAAGGAGAAGGACATGGAATGTATGACCAACTGACCCCTTTGCCATGCCATCAGAACTGGTTGGTTCCTGTCCACAGTGTTTCAGAGAACGCAACTCTTTAAAGGAGCAAATCGCCTCACCTTTCTCCCTTAGAGCAGTTGGTAGGTTTGAGCTACTAGCCTTGGGGGTTAGCAGTCCAATGCTTAACCTGTCAATCCTATGGAATATTAATTTTTTTTTGGTTTCCTAGCTTAATTTGTAACTCATGGAAAATGGTATGTTGATGAAATTGTTTGGGTCAGACTCTAGGTTATACACAAAACCTGAACTAGTATGGGTCAAGCCTGGCACCCTGGGCACAACATTGAAGGAGGCTCTCATTCTTTGGCTCATGAGTATGCAGGTCAGAGCTTAAAAGTGAGTGAGGCTGACTTATCTTTTGGGCCAAGATTTAAAAAATATCCTTGGGTGTCATATACCTGGGCCAAGGATGCCAAAATCCTCCATGGACAGAGCTAAGATCTCACATTATCCTGTTTAAGAGCAAGAGACAACTTTACAAAATTCTTCCTGCCTTTTCTGAGAGAGGTTCAGAGCTGTTTTTATCAATCCAATCCAGAAGCAGAACAGAAACTGGCAGCCCCTTTGATTGTGGGGGCACCGTGCAGAACCCAGTACATACCCAGATGTCAAGAAGCCAGGCCCCAGGAATCTTTTCCAAAATACGATTGCCCGGTATTCTTTGCCCTCCTCTCCTTCTCTCTCTCCTCCCCCTCCTCCTTTTTCTCATCCAAAATCACATTCCTTTCATTTCTTCTATTACCTGACTAGTTAGTATACGCTAAGCTATATAACCTGTGATATATTTGCTACTCACTGCTTCCATTTCTCTCTAATTTTTCATTTATCAGGACTTGACAAGTGATGTTCTGCCCTGGACTCCACCTGGGACTATAATCTGACCAAGAAGTGATAGTTCATCACACACAAAGTTTTACTTCATTTATTCCATGTAGCCAAATTGTCTTTAAAGTTGTAAAGATGTTAAATGTTAAGCAATCTCTAAGTATTTAATTTGAAAATAAAATTGGAATCCTCATTGGTGGTTTTATGTATTATATACTGTGACTTTAGTACTTAGCAAATTCTAACCCTAAAAGCTTGTAACTCATCTTCCTTTTCTTCCTCTGTTGTCTACCTGCCCCTTATAACTCTAAAATGTTTATTGAAAACCTTTTTAAAGACAGAGAAAATTTTAGTAATAATATTTACAAGGACTTACAAAGCCAGGCATAGTTAGCAAAGCCCTAGTGACCTGTAAGAACAGGCACAACCGATAGTTTATATGTAATATATTTTGCATAGGGAGATAAATTGTGCTTAAATTAAGGCTACTTTAAAAATGTTGTAAATCCATTTGCAACAGAAACCCAAAATTGCATACAA
The DNA here is from genome assembly GCF_000313985.2 of Echinops telfairi. Taxonomy (NCBI): domain Eukaryota; kingdom Metazoa; phylum Chordata; class Mammalia; order Afrosoricida; family Tenrecidae; genus Echinops; species Echinops telfairi. Next base: position 73,590,369 of record NW_022103920.1, read on the forward strand.
ATAGTTGGATAAGCCTTTTTGAAGGAAATTTCATCTAGAACTAATTCTTTTAACAGTGATGGACTTTATCTTATATCAGAGTTGAAATGTTTGCAGACTTTTTGGATAATACAATAAATTTTGTTTCACATCTGACTTTAACAAGATTATTTTCTATCTCTGCCAGCCTCCCATTGATTTGTGTCAGGGACCAGTTCTCTAATAATGTGTTAGGCAGTTTCATAAAATCCCATACCTTTAGTGTCATTTCAAATACTTTGCATTGTGTGTATTACATTTTAAACATTAGTCACTGAGAGACTGAACAGAAAAATGTGGTCAGTAAGTCGGAGAAGGAGAAAGAGAAGTGACTGGGATCTTTGGTTCATGATTAATCAAATTAAGGAGTATGTGAGTACCAATGGAGGTAGCTTGCAAGAGAAAGCTAAGGCCGACTGCTCTCAGAGATTGAGGACCCTAGAAACCCCATGGGACGGTTCTGCCCTGTCCTGTAGCAGCCCTGTGAGTCGGAATTGGCTAGACAATGGTGGGCAATGGTCAAGTAAGTTGGAAATTAAGTTTGTAAATTAAGTTTCTAATAAAATTCTTGGTATTTTGTTGCTGTTATTATTTGGTTTTATCATAATATTGCATGCCATTTCCCTGCTATAGAGGCAACAGTATAATTTTAATACTTAAATAAACTTCATCTTGATTGTACTCAGGAACAAACACTGGAAGTTTCAGGTGAGGGTAGATCACCAGGCTGCAAAGAAAAGGACCTGGATAGAAAAATCATATCTGCCAGCTATGAACATGATAAACATGCACATAGTTATTTAAATAAAACCGCTCCAGTGGTCAGATCGTCTAGACGTCTACTAACACTCTTGCAAACCCCACTGAGGGTTCTAACAGGCTGGTGGTGGGGGCCATGCATTTGCCTTATTATCATAAAGTTATATTTTACACATCTGAGGAGAACATGGTTCGTGTCTGCCTAGAGTGGGATCTTCTTAAACTATTCTCTCCATAATACCATTATCTATCTATGCAAATGAATGTCTTATTCCTTTGATTTCAGTTCTTAGTTTCAATATTTTATAACTTTAAAATTGCATGAATTTTATTTTCATTAAGGATGTTTTTTCTTTTGTGGGTCCTAATCATGACTTAGTTTTAGTCTACGTGTGCATCTTAAGCTTTGTTATTAGGCCACAGTATCTCCTATGAAAGGCTTATATTTCCCACATCACCGTGTGAGCACCTTTAACTACCAATTTTCCTTAGTGCAGATGTGTAGTGGCTACAGTGGCTTTCCACAGCACCTTCTGTCTATGTCTTATACATTTGTATAGGTTTCTAAACAGTGTGCTTAATGGTTCTGTTTTGTGTTTAGGTCTTCAATAAGCTCATCAGGAGATACAAGTATTTGGAAAAAGCATTTGAGGATGAAATGAAAAAGGTAAACATGTAGATTGATCTGTTTTGTGTGATGCAGTGGGGGGTATCACACATGATTGCTTACACACTGATTCCCTAGAAGTGCCACACCATAATAAATATGCAGTAATGAGTGAATCAGACACGGCGAAAGCTACTCCCTGCAGGAAGAAATATGTGGCTATCTTGGGCTTTTCAAATGCATATTGTAAGCTAGAATGTTTTGTTTGGTAGGAATGATTTTACAAAACATGGTGTCTGACTTCATAGAACCTGAAATAAAAACTAGAAATAATAAGAAAATAAATACATCAGGTGATGACGGAAGATGCGGTGATTAAGTAAAGCGTGCAAACGAGCAAAGCACAGCCTCACAGAAAGAGGCTTTGCTGCTTGTGTTGCTCAGACAAAGTTGCCAGGCTACACTGTGGAGTGAAAAGCAGGCTAATGAGTTATTGAAGTTCTTTGTGTCTCTATTGTCTGTGAAATGTGCCTCTCTTCAATAACACGTATTGATACTGATTCCTATAACATTTAGAACAGTGTCTGGGCGACTCAGCAATGTATTGAAATAATTGATTTTGTTCTATGAACATGCATCAATTTTTTTTACTGTGAACATGTTTTCAGCAGGGGAAAATGGTCCACAATGCTGCCATGAGCTCTGAGAGTAAGAGTGTCAGATTAGACAAAGGAATGGATATGTTCAGCAAAACGACGCAGAGTGTGAAAAATTGTACATCTCATCACTTGGTCTGGCCCTCCGTGTTTTCACTTCCCTTAGCCCGTGTGAACCTTCGCCTTCTCATTCATGGGGTGAACGTGTTCTCAGGAAGGATTTGTTTTTCACAGTAGTTCCTTCCCTGGTGTTCATCTGATGATGCCATGCAGACCAATACAACTGAGCAGTGGCAAGATTCGTTTAAAAATAAGGATACTTTTGCCCCATCTTATTGTGATTACGTGCATTTATTGAATGAATATGAGTATGCTAATATTCTTTAAAAAGTCATATACAAATTTCCCTTCAGAGGCTAATCAATGGAAAAGACGAGCGTGACGGGAGATGTCTACACTTGGGTTAGTCCTGCTCTGGGGGTCCCTCAGGCCTGACGCTTTGTTGCTCTCACTCCCTCCTTCCCTGGGACTGGATAGCAACTGCCGTTTCAGTTCAGTGACCCATGGGAAGTCCAGTGGACTGGTTTGGTGCCAGTTCTACCACTTACTCATAATGTAAATATTTGGGGAATCACGTGACCTCTCTGCAGCATAATAATCCTTCAACTATTGAGACTAGTAAGTGAATATTACCCTCCCCATCTCAGAGTGGGGGAATCACATCATTAGCACCAAAGCACTATTCAAGGTTGTTCTGTACACATGCATCACTGTTTTTAATATGAAAACATTTTCAACAGGAGAATTTGGGCCACAATATCACCACAGGCTCTGAAAGTAAAAAGTGTCAGGTTAAATAAACGAATGGATATGTAAATCAAAACAATACAGTTTGAAGAAATTATACGTCTTATCACTTGGTCTATCATTCCTATTAATGTTTTTACTTTTCTTAGTCCATGTGAATTCGATGCCTTTTCTTTTGTGCAAAGTAATATTAGAATCTGCAGGGCTCTGATAATGATTGCAGTCCCTGGGCAATCTCAGAGATGCTCTTAAGAGAAAGTAGCTGTTGTAGATAGTGCAAACACAAGGTGAAGCACATTTCTGTATCCTGATTCTTCCTGGTGGAGAATTCCCTTACTTCACATCTTCTACTATCTCCTCACCAGAGTTAGTGGTAAATAAACTGCGTTATGCCAAGGCTGAGTCTTAATATTTGAAAGAGAATGTTGAAGAACTTGAAAACATCTTTGCTCAAAAGTCATCTCCCTTGGAAACCCTTGTCTTCTGTGAACTCAGAAAAATACATATTGAATGTCAAAAGCTTTAACATTGACCCTTTCCCAATTGTCCTATAAAAAAATCTAGTCTTATTTGACGCAAATACATAGATGTACCACGTAGGTCAACCCAAAAAGTGAAGGGGGGGAAAAAAAATGAAACAATATAGTTCAGAAAACATGATGCTTATTATGTAACTTAATCTTTTTTTGTGTTGTCCAATGTGAATTGTTTATGCATGGCTTTCCCGTGAGTGCTGTCTAGGTCAGTGTCTACAACTTCACAGCAGGAGGATTTATAAGAAAGGAGCTGTGCTTGTTAAGATGGTCTTCCTTAGTGTCCAATCTCTAATTGAACATATGTGTGCGTTTTCCGTGAATAATAAATATGCTTTGCTTGTGACCTACTCGCCATGGAGACAACACATGGTGATTTTCCTGCTTTGGCCCTTTGCTTTACAGACATGCTTTCTTTTGTTTGACCCACAGCTTCTCCTCTTCCTTAAAGCCTTTTCTGAGACAGAGCAGACAAAGTTGGCCATGCTGTCAGGGATCCTGCTGGGCAACGGCAACCTTCCTGCCACCATCCTCACCAGTCTCTTCACCGACAGCTTAGTCAAAGAAGGTAATGGTGCTCACATGTCCTGCCCTGTCAGCTAGAACAAGAACAGTAAAGTTAGAGAAATGCTGGTAGCCTTTCCCCTGGCTACCTACCCATTCCCCACATGAGGAAATAGAGATGTGAGTGTAGATATTCCTTCATGTACTAAGTGAGTGTAGAAGAATATCATTTGGAAGCCAAACCCACCACGCTCGCATTGATTCCATCTCATGGTGAGCCTGCAGGAGAGGCTAGAACTGCCTCTTGGGTTTCCAGAAGCAGACTGCTACATCTAATTCCCGGAGAGAAGCGTGCAGTTGGGATCATCAACTTTTTGGTTAGCTGAGAGTATTTTAACCACTGAACTAGCAGGGCTTTTCTAATATGTTTCATAGAAAAGTAGGAAAAAGAAATATGCCCATCTATACACAGACATGTAAAATGTAGTAACATTAAAACCTTTGGCATAAGATTCCTGTGCCCTGAAAATGATCTGATCCAAATTGTTTATCTCAAATTAGATGCTGTCAGAACAGTCTGTGACAGCAAATCGTCAGTGTGCAGAACTTATTGGCTTAAGAACCCTGATGACACAGTGAATTATATCTTGGGCTGCTAGCCGTAAGGTCAACAGTTCAAAACCACCAGCTGCTCCTCAGGAGAAAAACTAGGCTTTCTCCTCCCACAGAGTTGTCGTCTCACAGACTGACCTGACCAGGGAAATTTACCTTGTCCAATAGGGTCAATATTAGTCCCGATAGGCTTGATGGTAGCGAGTTTGAGTTTTTTCAATTTGTTAAGGGTTTTGTGGAACATTTAACCTTTTTGCCCCCAGACACTAAGTGCCACTCTGCAATGCTGCCCCTTCATGGTAACAAAAATGTCCCTTCTCATTTTCCCTCGCCCCTAATCAGTATGCTTGTTTCACAGGTTGGGCCTCACTCTCTAAATGGGTACCTCTATGAAACTTTTGCTCAGATAGTCACTTTTATCCCATTTTGAACGCTAGTCGTTTGTCTCGGTTTTAGAATCCAATGGCCACAGCATCCAAAAAAGGTCTAACATGAAAGTTGTCAGCCTAAAGTGATTGACAGGCACCCCATGTAATGATTTACCCATAAGATAAAGCAAACGTGGGCTATTTTCTTGTAGGAGGATAATGATATTCAAATTAAAATGCAACACAAAACACGGGGGGTGGGGGTTCCCTTAAAAATAAGTTAAAAGAGCTTTTATAAGAGTATGTTTCTTCTGGGAAGTTGGAATTTTTTCCTCCTACATACAGAGAGGCCTTATTCATGCCTGTGGTGAAAGGGGCTATAGTGTTCTTGTAGCTAAGAGAGAGAAAGAAAATTAAATCTACAATCAAAGAGCATGATTTAGAGATTCTGCGTAGTCTGTTACTGAAGCAGCACAAATTGATGGCATTCCAGACAGTGCGTTGTTAACCTTATCACTCTTTAACGTGCCTTCCTGGCGAAAATGCTTACATTATTCATCATTTTAATGCTCAAGAAAACAAGGTAGACTATAACCTTTGAACAAATAAACAAAAAATGCGTTAGGTCCTCCGAGTTATGACAGAAAATACTTGCCCTTCTAGTTGTATTAAAAACCTAGGTGATGTCTGGAACTACCTTTGAAATATTTAAAAATCAAATGGTCTCATGGTCAGAAAGACGAACAGGTAGATGTGGTAATGAGAGGAATGCTGTTACATTGTGGGGATTGCAATCAGTGCCACAAAATGCAGGGCGCGTGGATTGTTGGGTGGAAAACCAATCTGCACTGCAAAGTTGTCCCCAAATCACAACCAGCCAGTCACGAGATGGATAGGCACGGGGTAAAACAAATGCTTCAGGATCTGGTTGGTTGGTGTGTGAGTATTCACTGTTCTATTTATTCAACTTTTGGGTATTAAAGGGAAAGGAAAGAGAGATGCTTTGATGAGGAAGTGGCCTTTAGTGGCATATATGGTTTTTCGTTATCTTCCACCATCTTTAGGAAATAGAGACATCAACTGCTTCTAACTAGAAGAGGATTAAGAAATGACACTTTTTCCTCAACCACCAATTTCACAAATCGCCAAGGAGTTTAGAATCTTCCCAGGTAGTAGATGAGTGGACTATAAGAGATTTTCCAGACCTCCCACTAAAAACAGTTTTGTTGCAAGGTTCAAATCTAGATTTTGTCCTCCTACTTTCAAGCGTGCTTTATTTCTCTATTCTTAGTTTCAAAACAGAATCTAGCCATATCCATTATTTTCATTTAAATTACTTAAGTCAGCTAGATTCTTCATTCCTAGTCCCTGATGGCAATAATTTTGATCCAAATCACATTTAAATTAGGTTCACTATGGAATTGGATCAAATTACTTTTAAATGTTACATTGATATGTCACATTAGATTATACAGATAAATCCAAATTTACAGGGATTTTATATTTTAAAATCCATATTAAAAAGTTGATGGCATACAACTTTGTTACTTATTACATATGTTGATTGTAACCTTTATTGTTTACCCAATGATTCTGCTAGCCAAGTGGAGGTGGAAATCAGGTAATTTTGGTGCATGTATAAATGATCTGTTGACCAATTTTATTGACAAGTATCTGGAAGATTTGACTCAAACTTGCTTACATAACAATAAATATAAAATTATGTCATGTTTCAGGTTATCCTAGTTATCCCATGCAGGATATAAGGATATATCACAGAAATACCACAAGTAGGTAGATTTAGCCACCATAAATGTGCTTTCTCAAGTTTAGAGGGTAAAAGCCAGGATTCGGTACCAACTCTAGGGGAAGAAGGCTTTCTCTCTATGTGGCTCTGAAGGTCCTTATCTCTTCTGAACTTCTGCTCCTGGGAACTCTTCTTGTGGCTTAACAGCTTTCTCCCTACCTCTGCTCTTCAAAGCACCAAATCAAACTGGCTGCCATAGAGTCAGTTCCACTTTATCATGACCCTAGAGGACAGCAGAAATGCCCACTGTGGGTTTTCAATGATATAAATCTTTATGGGAGCAGACAGCCTCATTTTTTGCCCTAGGAGCAGCTGGTGGGTGTGATATCTTAATTAATATACTCTACTTGATCTCTGGGTTCTAATACCCATTGCAGTGGCTACACAGAACTCAGATAAAATTATGATTAAAGGTTTAATGCGGAAGTTAACAAGGGTGACGCCAGTTGAGAAATGCTCAGGATTGGGTTGTTTATCAGGACATGTTACAAGCACTCGGCTCTACTTGCTCCGTGGGTTGGGAAGCCCTTCCTCTGTCCCGTGCTCTGACTCCTGGCTCTGCTGCTGCTCCTCTAATATTCTAGCTGCATTCTGGATCCAGGAGGTTGGATGTGAAGGCATCCCAGGTCCAGAGGATGTGCTCTGCTCTTTGCTCTTGCTGGTATGAGGTCCTTCCTTCTCAGAAGACTCATTTTATACACATCAGGATGGCCTTGCAGGGAATTCTGTTCACAATTACTCACTAGAGAACCTTATCAGTATCTTCCCCCACTTTCTTACAAGACCCATGCAGGGAAAGGTTTTTGGCTGGGGGTTAGAGACTTTGATTAGCAGAGCCACATTCATTCACTGTCCCTGAAGTGGATATGAACCACCAATCTTGTGGTTAGCAGCCCAGCTCATAACTCCTTAACTCTGTTTACTGTCTCGCTGGTATCAAATCTGTTCCCAAGAATTTAGATCTTTTCAGGAGCAGTAAGCTTCATCTTTCTCCCACATAGAGTCTAGTGAGTTTGAACTGCTAACCTTAGGGTTAGAAGCCCAAATTAACTCACTGATCTCTTTTATATCCCTAAAGAGATTGGCTTGAGTTACACCCTACACCAATACTGTCTCATTAATATAACAAAGACAGTCCATTCTCAAATGGAATTATAGCCACAGGCATAAATTTTTCAACAGTTCAATCCATAATAATTGGTAAGCAATAATATCATTTAGGTCTCATTTTTTCCCATCACCATTCGCCTCTAAGAAAGATGGTTACCTTAGGCATTGAGCATGACTCCTGGCACCAGTATGTCTCCTTGTGTAGTCAAGATATGCCTAGGTTCCATGGATGTGCACCTCTTCTTAACAGCAGATCATTTCTTTCCTTCTGGCTCAGTACCAGTTGCCAGGGGAATACCCTGGACAGATAACCCTAAACTGCATTCACTGCGTAGGAGATAAAAGGATTGCGTCTCAGTCACCAGGCCAAACAAAACAGGAATTCTTTTAGGAAAGAGAAATAGAGAATGAACCATTACCTTTTCATCTACTTAAAGAAAAACTGGCAGTTTGAGCCCAGCCAGAGGTAACCAGGAAGATACTCAAAGCCATGGAGTCCATGTTGACCATAAAGACCCCACAGGACAGGGAGAACTGCCCCCGTTGAGTTTCCAAGACTGTAACTGTTTGCGGGAGTAGAAAGCCCCATTTTTCTTCCGAAGAGCAGCTGGTGGTTGTGAAGTGCCGACCTTGCAACAGGCAGCCCACCTCCTAAGCACTACAACACCAGGGGTGCCTGCAACCAAGCAGAGAGACTTTTTCATGGGCTTCCATAGGGTCACAGCCTTGGGAACTGCATGGAACTGTACCACGGTGCACACATAGGATCACCATGAGTGGGAACGGAGCGGAGGACAGCTGGTGTGGTTTTCAGTAGCCCAACACCAACAATGAGAAGCCTTCAAATGAGAAAGAAAGCAGCTTAACATGTCCACTATACTTTAACCTACGTTAAATGAAGGCAACAACATAGAGACATTTGAGGTGATTACAGAAGACTCGTCTGTATTTCTGATTACTTGTATTTGGAAATAACTCAAAATATAAAAGATTGAAATAGTTAGCTTGAATAGTTTTGACAGATAGAATAGACATATGTTTGAATAGTTTCTTGATTAATGGAGGTAATTCAATAAACCTCTTTTAAAAAACACAGGGAAAAATTAGACTTAAAGCAGCCGTAGTAATTTTATAGCTTAACTCGAAACATTTTTAAGTGTTGATTTTTTTTTTCAATAAGTGAAAACTATGAAGAAACTAATGTGCGTTCATCTATCATTGTAGTAAATGGCATGGAGATCATATCAACCTCCTCTGGCTTTCCTATCCCCAGAATTTACTCTGTTCGGACACTAACTCCTCTCCCCACTGCACCCTACGTGTGTGCTGAGTTCATAAATCCCTTGCCATGACCACACAGTACTCACAATGAAAGGGGCTCATTCGGAGGAGTTACCAAGTTACCACAAGACAGACTTGGTGAACAGTAAAGATACAGCTGCTGGTCCACAGCAACACCTCTCCTCAGCCAACAGCCAAATTGCTCTCTGGTCCTCAGCCTCTCAGCCACCTGCTCCCTTGGCCTCTGCCTCCATGTGGCAGAAGCCAGCCCCCTGCTCTGCCTCACCATCGCATGGTCTCAGTGCTGCTCCTCTGGTCCGTCTCCTGGTCTCCTGGCCGTGGCTTCTGGTGCTACTGGTCTGGGCCCCCATCACTTTGGATGGGCTACACTGTGGAAGTCCCACTAGTCCTGGGATTTCTCTTTTTGCTCCTGCTTCAAAAATAGCTCATCCATATAGCCACCTGTAGCCACCTGGTTGGTAACTAAGACTGACCAATCCTCTCTATTAGTGTTACACATGCTCTGTTTCCATAGCCTCACCCCATCATTGGTTGGGAGTTATAGAGAGATGGAAAAGAAGAACCATATTAGGAAATGGTATGATAACTGTACTTCTGTCTCCACTCTTATTCCTTTACTGGAATTATCATCAAAAAATTAATGTGCATATGTTGGTTTTGTAGTGCTTTAGAATCTGTATTATAAACATGAAATATTTGTGTTTTGAATTGGTGTTGACTAAAGTAAAACAAAACAAAACCAAAAAACATTTATAATCAGGCCAAGTTTGAATAGTCAGGAAATTCAACTTTGAAAAATAGTTCAATTTTTAATGAAACTTTTCTCTGTTGAGTAATGAAAACATCTGAACTTTACCTAGAGCGCTAGTAGGTAGTAGGTAGTAGGTAGCTGACTACCTTTGTGCTAGTCAAATCCTTTAACCATGTGCCTGTTTCAGGAAACAGAGTCAAAAATGTTGCCTAATGCATCGTCACCTGTAATTTTGCTTCGCAGGAATGAACTCTCTCTCTCTTATTTCAAACAGGCATTGCGGCCTCATTTGCTGTCAAGCTTTTTAAAGCATGGATGGCAGAAAAAGATGCCAACTCTGTCACCTCTTCTCTGAGAAAAGCCAACATAGACAAGAGGCTGCTTGTAAGTGTCGCCTGGACCAAGACTTAGGTGTCTGATGCTTTTGCCCTCGCTTTGGTGGTCTTTGCTATGTAACACGACCAAAACACCCAGGCCTGTGTTGACGTAGAGGAGTATTCCTTTTATTTCTGATCAGTTGGCAGATAGAAATGAATTCTGTTTGCGTTTGATGTATAAACGAATGGCAGTGCTAGCACTGAAGAATCACAGGAAATAGGAGACTCTCTCCTGCAGGAAAACAGGCAAGGAATTAACAACGGAAACAAATGAAGTGTGTAATAAAACAAAAGGGGGAGAGTGCTGTAGAGAGAAAATAAAGTGAAGGAGGGCTAAAAAGTGTTGTCAGTATGGAAGGCAATGGTCAGTGATCAGGGGAGACCTCTGATCAGATGATATTTGTTTAAAGACATAACGGAGTGAGGAAATTAGCCACGTACATTTCTAGAAGAGGCATATTCCAGGCAAAGGAAGAGCAGATGTGTAGGCTGTGAGACAGGAGACCTTGAGTGTGGAGACACTAAGGAGAGTCAGGGAGAGGATGATCAACTCAGCAAGGTAGCAGAACTACAGCATTGAAGGACTGTAACCTTTATTCTGACTGATTTGGGAAGCTTTGGAAAGATTTTCTGCCGACTGTACATAATGCGATGTTGGGTTTTAACAGTAACTGTGGCTGTTGAATTGGAAATAGACTATGGAGCAATGACAGGAAGGGGAGATTAGAAACTACGGGAGAGATGATGGAAACTTATAACCGGGCTTTTCTAACAAATACAAACCATCTATCTACTAAGTCAGAGAAAGTCAAAATAATTTAAGCAGACTACCTCAATTTCATCTGGACGATTCTCAATAATTATATATCCTCTCTAAAAACTTTGGATACAGTCTATTAATAAACCACAAATAATATGTATAAGTTCGATAAACCACCCTGCTGGCACTTGATTAAGCTCTTGGGCACTAACTGAAAGGGCAGTTGTTGAAACCCTCACAGCTCCACAGAACCCTGGAGATGTCGCAGGTTATATGTCGGGCTGCTAGCCTTTTACAAGTCAGCCGCACCACAGGAAGAAGATGAGGCTCTCTGCTTCTGCACACAGTCTCAAGCCCACAGGGCAGTTCCACCCTGTTTTATAGGGTTGCCATCAGTCAGAACTGACTTGAGGACTGTGGGGTTTGTGCAGCTCCAAGGGAGAAAAGGCCTGGCAGTCTACCTCGTAAGAGGGACCTCCTGGAAAACCCCAAAGAGCAGCCCTGCTCTTTCCTTGGGGATCGGATTCCCACAACATGTTGGATGACGCGACTCATAAAGTAACTGGAGATCAAACTTCAGACACAGTCATCCTAACTAGAATGCTGAGTATCTGGAATAGTGGAATAGGCATTTCGTAAAAATAAATGTTTCACAAAGAAACTCAGTAAAGTGATATGAGCTTTCTGCTCCCTCAAACCTAGAGGATCCTTTGAGTGACACCACAGAGATCAGTAGTCAAATTTCTGCTTGGTATATAATATTTGCTCTAACATGCATATGTGTTTGATAGCTGCTTTCACCAAACCTATTCTGACATTTTGAAATTATTACTCAACTAGGGGAATAGCAGATGAACTCTATCGACTATTAAAGTATGGGTCATGAGGTAGACTCTCTGGCTGTGTCCCTAGGCAAACCCAATACAAAGCATTCTACCAGGGTTTTTATTGCAGCCCCACAGCCACACCTGTATCTGTATAAGTCTAACAAGTATAGAAGGAAGTATTCAACTATTTTTTAGACTGTGACAAAAAAATGTGAGAGCTGTGAAAATTCCTAATTTCTTAGTTGAATTTTTCGTGTTGGGAACATGACTAAGTGTTACTGAGACTCTGCCAAGCTGTGTCGGGTGCCATGAACATGAGGTTAAAAATATGGGAGCAGCCAGAGTATGTTCTTTCTTCTTCTCCCATGAGAATTATGTCATAGATGAAAGGGTTGACAGGCTGGGTTTAGATTAGATATCTGCTAGAAAGGGAATTGACAGCCACCATCATTAACCGATCTAGCAAACTCTTTTGACTTCTATACTAGTATTTTGGGATAAGAGCTGTTTCCCTCAAATCATTTCAGCACTTCACTAAGACTGATTTTTGTCTGTTAACTCACAATGACGGAAAGAGTGTGATTGTCTAATTATTTAATTTCGTTCTTGTCCTTTAGAAGAAAACCATTCAAATAGTATTCAAAGTTATCTTGACATTTGCATTGGATGAAGCAAATTTACTTCTGTATTTACACAGGTGCTCCTTGATTAAAATCCAAGACCAAGGGACTAATGATGCAAAGATGAGGGAAGCCTGGTTTACCCATATTGCTTAGCACACCTGCCCTTGCCTGGTAATACTACCTACTGTTTAAGGAGACTTAGCAAAGGCTGAATGAAAAATTCATGAGATTTATTCTTTTGTAAACCAGTCCTTGTTCTTTTCTAAGCAGGAAATATTCTAAGTGCTACTTTAATATGAAAATGGTGCCCTTTATGCTTGCAGAAATTTGTATAGATTGTCTTTCAACTGTCACCTTTTTTCCCTTGTACTCTCTCAGGAACTCTTTCCAGTTAACAGACAGAGTGTGGATCATTTTGCTAAATACTTCACGGATGCAGGGCTGAAGGAGCTCTCCGACTTCCTGCGAGTCCAGCAGTCCCTGGGCACTAGGAAGGAACTGCAGAAGGAGCTCCAGGAGCGTCTTTCTCAGGAATGCCCGATCAAGGAGGTAGGCAGACGTCACCGAAGCACACTAGGATCAGAAGAAATGCAGAGGACTGTAGCACGCATTTCCGCTCCCTGCAAGAGGCCTCCCTGTTACTGAGTGCTATGCACTTTATCTTCTTGTTCCCACCATTTAAATTAGTTCAGTGGTAAAGTATTGTCTCAGAACCTTCCATTTTATTTTATTCTAGAAGTTCCAGAAATCAATGGTTACTTTCATGAGGGTCAAAATATTTCATCTGACAAATAGACTTGCCCATGGGTCAAAATACTCCACTATCGGCTTCCACTTTGTTACAGATTTAATGACATGGCCAAGCATTTGGCTTGTGTTTGAAATCAGCACTGGATATCTTGTGCATCAAGGGACTTGCAGATATGTGTTTTTATTTTTTCTTTTCGTTCACTTGAAGAAGAAAATTTTGATGGTTTTTGAATTCATAACATGAGAAAGGACCAAGTGGGCTAGTCGCTTGTTTGCCCCCAGGAGGTTGTATGTCCACCTATAGATTTATTAGTCATCAACCTATAGATTTATTACAGTATTGTGTTTTGGTGTTTTGTATGTTTTGGTACACATACCTGGAGAAAACTGCTTATCAAAACATTTTTTTTTAAAAAAACAAAAGAAAACTTTTACTTGACAATCTAAAAAATAAATTATAGCATTCTTTCCTTTTGCTGGTGCCTTAGGGGCATAGCAGTTACTCTTTGGCCTGTGATTCCCAAGGTCAGCAGTGTGAATCTACCAGTTGCTCCCAGGGAGAAAGATGGGACTTTCTACTCCCCTAAAGAGTGACGGTGTTGCAAATTTATAATTTTACCCTGCCCTATAGGGTTGCTATGAATCAACATTGACTGGATGCCAGTGAGTTTGATTTTTTTCTTTTGCTGCTTATTCCTAAATTCCTGACCCTCTCCACCTGCAGGGCACTTCCTGTGGTTTTAAGCTGGAGAATTCCAGACTTAGACTATCTGGCACAAATAATCCACAGTCTCCTGACCGTAAAGTCAGAAGGGTAAATTCCAATGGCAAAACTGCCACATCTTCTGGTTGCCTGGAAAACATTTTGATGGTTGTAGATAGGGAGAGATCACACCTGCTTTCAGAAGCCCCTGGACCCACTGCTGACAGTACAACAACCCAAATCTTCAACAAAGAAAACTACATTTTTTAAACTAGGAAAATAGGAAGAAAAAAAAAGCTGTACTGCTGACAGGGGTATTCTTGAAATCATATACTATGGTTTTTAATCACTTATGAATGTGTAACACCTATATGTACTCAGTTCAAAGTGAAAAGGCGTTCCAAACAAACTTGATACATAAGACACTATTAAGATGGGGGAATGGGGGTAGGGGTAGGGAGTCTGACATAAACTCCATCTGTCAGATTTTAGGATGGATTTGTTTAAATCCTAAGGAGAAAGTAACTGGCTGAGTATTGCTGAATGAATATGTATCAAATTTTTAAAATTTATTTTTCATTTTACTTTTTTTTTTTTTCCTAAATTCTTACTGAGGTCGGGGGGCTTGGGGATCATCAAAAGTGACAATTCAAGTATGAGTTACAGGAACACGCTTTTACAAACCCAAGACATTAAGTTGAAGAAGAGATAAAAATTCACAACTCTGTTGCCTTCTTTAAACCCCAAGAAAATCAACCTGGTTCAAAAATCCCTACTCTGCTAGGCCCAAAGGAATTTTTGCCCATAATAGAGTAACTCCTAGAAAACAAAGATTCTTTCTTCCTCCCCGTTCATTATCCCACAGGTCCTGGGCAGAGCTAAGTGTTTTCATTTAAAAAATAAAATAAATCTGCTTTGAGAACAAATCTTTGTGTTCCTTGCGATCTGAGAATACGTACCTGGAGGAATGGAAGGAACCAAGCAGACGGTGCCCCCTCCAATGCAGTGAGTGAGGAGGGCCCCATCTGTCCATAACCTGACCCTCCTGCTTCCCTAACGCTTAGGTGGTGCTCTATATCAAAGAAGAAATGAAGAGGAATGATCTTCCGGAAACAGCAGTGATTGGACTTCTTTGGACCTGTATAATGAATGCTGTTGAATGGAACAAGAAGGAGGAACTTGTTGCTGAGCAGGCCCTCAAGCACCTGAAGGTAAGGAGGCCCCGCCTCAGGCGTCAGCCCAAGCCCAGCTCTGAAGAGTCTGAGAAAGGGCTTCCTGCTCCAACTCCCCCAACACACTCTGGCCAAAGTTATATTTTGTGCATTTTTTCTTTTCAAATTTGCCACCACTCAAAATGTTTCTGATGTGAAAGCCTCTGAACTATCTAGAGATACATTCTTATTTTTAAAACTATTTCAGAAAACCTATAGAATAGTCATAAACAGCCGTAAAGGTGAAAGAAAATGTAATCCATCCTTTTGCTCTATATGAAAACAATTCTTACTAATCTTTTTTGATTTAAGTGAAACAAAAGTTGACATTAGAATTAGAAAAATATCTGAACAGTGGAAAAAAATCAAACGATTGTGTTAAAAGGTATGTTTTTTTCCACAATGAAATCTAGTGTTTTGCTTTTATGAATTTCCGCATGCCCCTCTGTTAAAACAAAGTGATGACTTAGCTCCCTCAGAATTTACTCTCGAATTGGACATCAAGACTAGTTAGAATAAACAACTTGCAGTGTTTGTAAGAATAGACCAGCGACTAAACTGTGCAGGTTACATTGCTCAGGGACAGCTCCGAGGGGAGAGGTAAGGTTTGAACTGAGCAAGTCCTACAAGAAGACTCCGGGTATTCATCAGTGTCTGGGAAGCATTATGACAAAGGGAACAAAAGAAGAAAAGCCTAAGGCTGATGTGTGGAAGTCGCAGCCCGCAGATCTACAGCAACGTCAATCTGCTCCTTCTGCCTCGTTTCCAAAGTGCCCACTAGACTGGCAAACAGCGTTCATCTTTGATAGCATCACAGTCACTCTTTGGGGGGCTCCTCTTTAGTGGTTGCAAGAGAAACCTGTTAAGATGCTGGATAAAAAGAATTTATTTTTAGTAGGCACAATGATAAGAAGATAATCTCACTAGTGACTGTTTTATAATCAAACCTAAAGTAGTGTGAGAATGCCTTCCATCTACAGCATGGTGATGAAGCCCTGTTCCAATTCTCTTCTAGCAATATGCTCCCCTGCTGGCTGTCTTCAGCTCTCAAGGTCAGTCGGAGCTGATTCTCCTCCAGAAGGTTCAAGAGTACTGTTACGACAACATCCATTTTATGAAAGCCTTTCAGAAGATTGTGGTTCTCTTTTATAAAGGTATGCCTTGTTCTCCCACTAGGTTTTCTGTGTCTTGTTGAAGCGCTTTGGAAGGCAAAACCGAGGGTAATATTGGGTAGTATTTATTAGGGGACTAGGAAAGATCTTAATCTTTGCACATTTCAGGGAGAAAGCCATATCACATAGAGAGGGGCAGAAAACACCATATAAATATGTCTTCAGGTGCCATCCTAATTATATAAAATAATTCAGTCTGGTTTTGAATTGTAGAGATTTTTTTATAATGATGGTGATCAAAATCCTATAAATGTATGCTCAGAGATTTTCATGAACCATAAAGTTGAATTTTACTGAAATAATTAACCTTTTTACTTGATATTTATGCTTGACCCAGACCTTTTCTGTTTTTCCAAGTAAATGGCTATTCTTAGGTTTTCACATTTACTGTCCTTTCATTGCATTTATAAAGAATACGTTGCCATGACAACTCCCACTGCTTTCAATAGGTGGATGCTATCAGATTTTAACAACTGTTTTTTGGCTTAGGTTTATGTAGTTTTATGAAGGGAGAGAGGAGCTCATGGGGGGTGGTACATTTTGGACATCTATAAATTAGCTTATTTGAAGGTAAACAGCATGATCTTAAACAAACTAAAGTATATGTTAATGATAGTTGTGTTTAGGAAAATGATGAGCATGCAAAAAAAATTTTCTTTCCCTTAAATGTGTTTTTAAGTTTACATATTTTGAATGACAATGTGGGATATAAACTTCTATATCATTAATTTTTAATTCTTTTTAAAATGTCTAATAACATCTCAAGGGATTTGCATTGACTTTCTAGATTCTTCATATATATTTACACTGCACACAAGTTTTTTGTTGTTGTTTTATGTTTATATTTAAGTTCTTCCCCAATGTCAGAAAGGTTATTTTATTTTTTCAAATAATTTTATTGGGGGGACATTTGTACATTTGTTGCCATCATCATTCTCAAAACATTTGCTTTCTACTTGAGCCATGGGTATCAGCTCCTCATTTTTCCCCTCCCTCCCCAACCCTCTCCCCTTCACAAATCCTTGATAATTTATAAATTATTATTTTTTCATGTCTTACACTGTACGATGTCTCCCTTCACCCACTTTTCTTACAGATCTTATAACATTTCATACATCAATTGTATCAAGCAAATTTGTACATATGTTGCTATCATCATTTCCAAAACATTTTCTACTTGAGCCCTTGATATAAGCTCCTCTTTTTTCCCCTACCTCCCCCACCCTCACACTCTCATGAATCCTTGATCAATTATATATTGTTTTTATTATTTAGTTTCTTATACTGTCCATTGTCTCCCTTCACCCACATTTCTGTTATTCATCCCCTTCGGGGGGTTGGGAGTGGTGGCTATATATCCAACCTTCACCCGCATTTCTGTTATTTGTCCCCTTCAGGAGGGTGGTGGTGGTAGTGGCTACATAACCAACCCTTTCTCCCCCTCCCCCTCCCCTCATGATATCGCTATTCCCACTACTGTTCCTGAGGGGTTTATCTGTCCTGAATTCCATGTGTCGAGAGCTCTTACCTGTACCAGTGTGTTCTCCGGTCTAGCAAGGTAGAACTAGATCATGGTTGGTTGGGGGGGCGGGTTGAGGAAGCATTCAGGAACTAGAGGAATGATGTGTGATTCGTCATTACTATACTACACCTTGGTTGAATCATCCTTCCTTAATAGCCCTTCTGTGGGGGATGTCCAATTGTCTTCAGATGGGCTTTGGGTCTCCACTCCACCACCCCCTTATTCCCATGGATACAGTTGTTTGTTTTGGATCTTTTGATATCTGATCTCGTTGACACCTCATGATCACACAGGCTGGTGTACCTCTTCCATGTGACTTACTTGTTTCCCTGCTAGATGGCTGCTTGTTTAACTTCAGGCCTTTAAGACCCCAGACACTATATCTTTTGCTAGCCGGGCACCATGCCTTCTCTTCAACTCATTTGCTTATGCACCATTTTGTCTTTAGCAATCAATCCTGCACACAAGTTTTGAATAGTATTTACTTTTTCAGGGTATGAAGTACTTAGAAATAATGTTTATATTAGTGGGAGAATGTGATCGCTGCTAAATCCTACTTGAATCTCTATAATAATTTTTTTCCTTTGGCTAAATTTGAATTAGGTTTTCTTGGGAATGGTCATGAGCCTTCAATGTCTTAAAACTCAAACTCACTGCCATTGAGTTGATCCCAACTTAGAGTGACCTTATAGGTCAGGGTAGAATGATGCCTGTGGGTTTCCAAGACTAAATCATGATGAGAGTAGAAAGACTCATCTTTCTCCCATGGAGCAACTGGTGGTTTCAAACTGTGGCTAGCAGCCCAACGCGTAATTCACTATACAACCAGGACTCCTTGTCCTAAAACTAGGACTTGCCAATTGATACCCAAAATGAGTGATCAGAACCAAACCTAAAGGTTATATTGCCAGACTGCAGAAGGTACCCAGGAGTGAAAAATGAAAATAAGGTGGAAAGCCAGTGGCCATTCTGCCCACATTAGCCGGCGCCAGCTCCACTTGTAAGGCTGGTAGAGACCTGTGGAACAAGGTCCACATTTGCTGAGTCATTGTGGATTGTCGACTTCATTCACAGCACAGTAGTAGATAAATACACATTTTACTTTACTAAATATACCAACCAAACTATTTTGTTTGTTTTTTATTTTTGTTTTTCAACAAACCTTTTTCAAGAACTTAGCTTTGAGACAGTTATTTGAACCTCATTTTGGGTGGTACTCAAGTGTCATTATGAGAAGGAATTTACCCAAAAAAGAAATAAATCCCATTTTATTGGGAAAATGTGGCATATGAAGTATCATAATCCTTCTCAAATTGTCATTCTGATCGTTCATTCCAGCCTCCTCGGTTGTGCTTATTATACCAACGGGCAGGGCACAAGACTGGCTGCTGCAAATTTGTATTTCCTATTTGCCGGCTCAAATGCTAGGGGCACTGACTTGAAATTACGAAATAGCCAGGAATGAGCTATAGGAAGTTGGGTTTGTTGTTGTTGTCTTTTAAGCATCAGTTTGTCCTTATGTTATTGATTAACTGGGTAATCCGTTTTAAATAATGTAAAATTAGCTAGGCCTGTGCCAAGTTATGAGCAGGCTTGAGGAAACTGGAAAAGTAAGTATTAAGAACAGTTTTGGGGGATTGAGTAAATATTGGAAATGAAATTTTCTAAAAATGGGAACCTAACATATACCACTAAGGTTTTATTTTATTTAAATTTTTTATTTTATATTTTTAATCATTTTATTGGGAGCTCTTACAACTCTTATCACAATCCATCCATCCATCCATTGTGTCAAGCACATTTGTACATTTGTTGCCATCATCATTCTCAAAACATTAGCTTTCTATTTGAGCCCTTGATATCAGCTCCTCACTTCCCCCCTACCACCACTAAGATTTTAAAACTTAATATTTATTTGGAGGAAAGTTTTTCCACAAAATTATAAATGTGATCTGTTTTTCTGAAAGAAGTAATTACTTGTTTTCTCTTGAGAATATGAAATCCCCATGGAGCAGTTGTTCCATGCCACTATGAAGGTCGTTACTATGTTTACCTTCTTTTCTTTCTTTCTTTCTTTCCAATACTGCCTTTTACCTCAACCTTATTTTGTCCAACAGACATTTTTTGCAGTGGGAAACGTGTTTGTGTGTGTGTATAAGGGATTGGTGTTCTTGTTCTGTAGTGAATAAGCCTAGGGAGACTTGATGTTGTTGTTGTTGGGCTCCATCGAGTCAGCTCCAGCCAGAGTGACCCTGTGCACCACAGAAGGAAACACTCACGGTACTTTGGCTTCCTCACAAGCGTTGCTGTGCCTGAGCCTGTTGACGCAGCCTCTGTGTCAGTCCATCTTGTGGACAGCTCTCTTCCTTTGCTTTCCCTCCACTTTACCAAGCGGGACGTCCTTCTCCAGGGAGAAAGACTGGATGAGCGGTGTGCATTTTAATGCACTGCTTTTTAAACTTCAGTTTGCATAAGCTCAACCAGAGGGCTTGTTAAAACTCAGAAACTCCCCAGCGATTCTGATTCAGCAGGTCTGGGAACGGTCATACAATTTTGCATTTCTAACAAGCTTCCAGGTGATCCTATCATTGTTAGTGCCAAATCACTTGTCTAAAAGATATGGGACACCATTCACAAATGCTGTGAATTATGGTAATATTTGAAATCCTAGGGATCTTCATAAAGTTAATGGAGTATGCATATTATGGAGGGAAAAAAGTACATAAATATTTTCTTTTATTTTGATGTATACCACAATGAGCTTATACTAACCTGTTGTAATATATCTGAACTAGAGCTAAGAGGCAGTGAGAAAGATAAGACAACAGTTTGAAAAGATCCCCTAGCAGAGAACCATGAATCCTGGGAAAACACATCAGATTGAAGTGGAGCATGCGTTCTGCTAGGTGCATACCTGTTAAACAGGTACCCACAGACTGTCCCCTACAGAGAAGTGTAAAGCTTTCAGTGGAAATTTTAAAGAAATGGAAACAAGATCCTGGGGCATTTGGGAAGAATTGTACCAAGATAGGAAACTTGGCGTTCCTGGTACAATCCTGAAGAAAAGGCACAAGCAGAGCAATGGCTCCCAAGAGATAGTAGTCCAGTCAAAGCAAAACCAGATGGCTCACGAACAGAGGGCATGACAAGTGTGTGAGATGTGCGAGGTTCCTTTACCTGTTGATTTTCTGGAGGGCCAAAGCACTACATCATCTACATATTATGAGAGTAATTTGGAAAAGCAACCTGTGAAAGCTTCACCAGAGTCCTCCTCTACCACCACAAGGCTCCTGCTCACTATTCTCATCAAACAAGAGGACTTTTGTCAGAGTGTGCACGAGAAACCATTAGGTACCTTACAATCCTGGTTTGGCTCTTTCTGACTTGATTCTTGTTTTCTAACCTTAAAGAAATCTTTAGACGGTGCCCATTTTCTTAAGTTAATGACGTTTTAAAAAAAAGACTATTGATATAGTTAAATTCCAGGATCCACAGTTCTTTAAAGATGGCTTATAAAAGTATCTTGAAATCAAAGGAATATATATTGAAAAAAAATTTGTATATGTATTTTTCTTTTTCTCTCTTAATTCCATTCCCCACAAACTTTTTGAAGGCCTCTCAAAATTTACAGTAGTTCCAAATCATTGATCAAAAGGATATTGGATGCCATTCACAAATCCATTCACAAATCTGTGGATTTTAGTAATATGTAAAATAGGGGGTCTTCAGAAAGTTCATGGGAAATGCATATTATGACAGATTCATAATATTTATATTATAAAAATTATTTAACCTTATACTTGTTAATTCCCTTTATACATAAAAATTTCACAAGTATCAAATAGTATTTTGTTTGCATCTTTTATATAATGGTGTTGATCTCTTGTTTATTTTAAGGAATGTCTTATTCCTTAAAGCAGATGTTTAAAAGTATAATGGACAAATATTTTATAATTCCACTTAAATATTTAAAATAGGCAATTGCATAGAGGCAGAGTTTATTAGTAGTGTCCCGGGGCTGGAAAGAGGGTTATCCCTAGGTGAGTACTGATTTTCGACTTGATGGGATGAGATCTTTTGAAATGAGTAATGGTAATGTCTGCACACCGCTGTGATGTGATTGATCCCACTGAGCTATATACATTCAAGATGGTCAAAGCGGAGATTTTAATGTCACATAGGTAGTCCCCAACTCATAGCTGAGTTCCATGCTGAGGACTCTGCCGCGAGCTGTTTGGTTGTTTGTTTTTAATTACGACTGCTTTACTTTATCAGTCTCTTAGAAATCCAATCTTAAATATCTACAAACGAATATCTGAACATGGTAACGTTAGCCTACTATACTGTTCCCTGTGATCCCTTCCTTTCCCGCTCATGGGGACCAGTGTAAGACAGAATGAAATATTTTCCAGTCCTGTGCCCGCAGCACAGTCATTATGTGTGAGCCCAGTGTTGCAGCCCTGTGCTCACAGTGATGCAGGTCTTCCTCTGTGTTGGTGACCCTCTACTCTACAAGCATCATGTCCTTCTCCAGGGATTAGTCCCTTCTGAAAACACGTACAACGTAGAAGAGGCAACATCTCCGCATTCTCGCTTCTGAGGAGCATTCTGGGCAGACGTCTTCCACGACAGATTTATTCATTCTTTCGACCGTCTACAATAGACCACCTATTCACCAGCACCATAATTCAAAGCTATCAGTTCTTCCGTCTTCTTTATTCCTTGCCTGGCTTTCATTTGTATGTAATGCAATTAAAATACTCTGGCTTGGGTGAGGACCTTAGTCGTCAAAGTGACATCTTTGCTTTGTAACACTCTCAAGGCTCTTTTCCAACCTACTTACCCAGTGCAGTACATTGTAGGGTTTCCAGGATGCCGCGCTTATGCAACCTGATTGTGCGTCCAACTGAACTGACATCTTTGACAACATCAATCTTTTCTCTGTTTATCCTGTTGCTGCTTATCGGTCCGGTTGTGAAGATTTTTGTTCTGTTTGTTGAAGTATAATCCATATGAGGGCTGTAGTCTGTGTTCTTCATCTGCAAAGCTTTCTCTGCACTTTTCAGCGAAGGAAGGTTGAATCCTGCATATGGTCAATTAGTCTTCCACCAATCCTAATGTCATATATTCACCGTATAGTCCCTCTTCTCAGATTGTGTGCTCAGCCAACAGATTGAATAAGTATTGTGAAGGGATACAACCCGGATGCACTCCTTTCCTGAGTTTGTTCAAATAACTGCTTCTTGGTCTGTATGCAAGTTCTGCATGAGAGCAGCTAAGTGTTCTGGAATTCCCATTCTTTGCATTATTATTTGTATTATGTTGTGGCATATTTGTTTTGTTTCTTTGGTTTGTATTTAGTTCATATATTAGTCTGGGTACTTTAAAAAAGCAAATCCACAGAAACTCATGTATAAGAGACAGTTTTATATAAAGGTTAAGTGTGCATCAAGAAAACATCCCAACCCAGTGCTGCCCAAACCCACAAGTCCAATATTAACCCATATGTCCGACACCAATCCACAAAGTCCTCATCCATCTCACAAAACAGATGCAATGATGCCGACTGCAGGAGGAAAGCTGAATCAGTGAACGTGTAAGCATCTCAGCACTGGCAGGGGTCTCCACATGGGTGCTCCAGCACCCAGGGCTGCATCAGGGTTGGTCCATGTGGCTTCTCCTCAAGAATGTCTTGCAGGAAGTGAGCCTTGCAAGCTAACGCAGGGAATTGGCTAAGACAGGTGCACCTGGTTGACCATCAGAAAGCAAGAGACCCAAGAACTAGAAAGGCGAGGCTCACTGAGCCATTTATCCCTCCGCCCTTTAATTAACCCCACATGTGTTTATCGGCCATGTTGGCACAATAAACTAACTACCTCAGTCCATATTACTAACATATGTACACCACCACCACTTCCTCCACAAGCAGAATATTCTAGGTGCAGCTCATCATAACTCAAATGACTTCGTAAGTTGGGGACTACCTATATGCATCTTACCACAATAAGATTATGAAAACAAAATAAGCATACTGGAAACCACTGCTCCTATACCACTTTCCTCTGTTTCACCTCCCTCCCATTGCCATAGCTTAGGGATGAGTCATCATCAACTCGATGACAGTGAGAAGGATAAACTGGGCCCCTTCAACAGACTTAATTATTTAAATGAAAACCACTTTGCAACTTTCATATAAATGACAATGCAGTAAAAATCATAAAATTAGACATACTATTTTTTAATAATGGAAGAAAAGTGTCAATCACAGTGAAGATCACTTTCTGTATTGATACTCAGAGCCTGGTTGGGTGTGTCTTGTGTAACAGAAACAAAACCCCATCACCATTACATTGGTTCTGAATCATATTTCTGACCCTTATGAAAAAAACTGTAAAATGAGCTTCTTATTCATATTCTAAAAAGAAAGGAGTGTCCTTCTGACCTTATTTTTCTCACATAATTGGGATACATTATTTCTGTCTTATGTCTTTATGTGACATTTCTAATAAAAAACACTCAATTCCCTAAGTTCCAAGGGACATAGTCATACACTGAAATACGTACGTTATCTAAAGCTTTGCGATTTTCAAATTACCTTTACAGTCTTTTGTTTTTGAGCCCTTGTCAATGAAATTTTAAACTAGAACTCTACACATTGAGAATTTAATTTTTATTATCAAAACAAAGGATGAAAAGGCGATGAGAAGAAAAGGAGAGTCTTTCCTGGCACACAAATGTCTGAGCACAGCTGTTGCGCTGGCTGCATATTCTGGTCTAAAGACATGCTGCAGTGCAGTGGTAGGATGTCTCCTTTCTTGCTGTGCCTTCACTTATATTCTTATATATTAATTTATATTCTTATATATTCACTTATACTCTGTATCTTAATTCGTCAGCTCTGGACAATTTGAACAAAATGTAGTGCTGTCTCAATTTTAATTAATTCCTCCTTAGGAAATCCAACAAGCAAATAAACCCTTCCACCTCTTTCCCAAGGACTAGTTTCATTGTGATAATAATGTGTTAAGTTTCTTAACTTTTTCGATATCCCCGCTTTGCCCACTAAGTCACCGTGTCTAGTTGTTTTGGCCCCCTCTTTATCAGAAGATAACTAGAAATACTTACTTCTGGACACCAGAAATGTGATCTTCTCATTAATGCTTTGGGCATTTATTACCACCCTGGATTCTTAACTATGAAGAATCCAACTTTGCAGTGCGTAGCAGTCCATACTCCTCTGTCGACAGTGCATTTGAAGGGCTTCCCTGTGAGTCAGTGCCCTTTTCCCCAAGGACTCTCACTGACAGGCAGTGGAGTCAGTGCATGGCCTCTTGCCACCTCCTTGGGGCCATCAAACTCAGAAGGGAGCTGTCCACCTTCACAAGGAGAGTCGCAGGTAAGAAGAAGAGCAAAACTAGCATTGAGCAGCTTTGCAAAGTGCCCTGAGGTATGGAGAAAAATTGAAAAAATTTCCCTCAAAATGTGTGTCACATTTTCTCAAACTCGTTTTGTTTTATAATAATAAGAAGTCAATAGTGTGTGCATATTAATTTATAAACATATAAATATACATGTTGGCTATATGGGCTCAAAGCTGTCTTAGATGAGTGCATGATAGAAGCAGTTTGGAAATTGTTGATTATTGAATCACAGCTGTATATATCCCAGCGAGAAAAATGTCTAATTATAAATAGATCATTTGGAAATTGTGTAAAGGCACTTTTAAAATCCCTGTTTCAGGTAATTAGTGTTGTGGAAAATTCCTATCTGTAGTTTGCACACTCACCCAGGCTGTTTCCTCATATCTCACTTATCACGGGCTGAAGGGTACACACCCTGGCCTCCATTGTGAAAGGTGGCCTTTGATAAGGAAGGGGTGATAAAGTCTCTCCTCATTTTGAGTAGAGAATGAGGAACTGAAAGGAGGAAAAAACAAAATACAGACGTTAAGTATAACCCTAAAGTATTCATTCTTGACTATAACTTTAGTGTGCAGACCTTGTAAGCAAATAAATCCGGGTCTCCTCTTTATTTTGCAAAATGCAGTTTACTTGATGATAAAAATTAAACAAAGTAAACTTTCTTATATTTTCTAAAGTCAAGGCATGTCAAGTTTTAGTCAATTCTACCTGCTCCATTTAATATAGGATCCTTTTCCAAGAAAAGAAAACAAGTTTTTTGTTAGGAAGAGGTCGGTGTTGTTTATATGGAAACTACTGAAAATGACATAAATTATATATGTATATCATGCTAGAGACGCTGCAGAAAATCGGAACCCTCATACTCACTACAGGTGAGACTGTAAATACATGTATAACCACTGGAATAGAAATCCCATATATCCAGCAATGTCCCTAGTGAGTATAGACCCTAAAGAAGCACAAGTCCTGACATGAAGAGACATGCGCAGTGCAGCACTGTGCACAAAGGCAGGAAGATGGAAGCAGCCTAATGCCTGTCAGTAGAAGAGTAAAGAAAGAAACTCGGGTGCACTTAATAGGAGATTATGCATAGCTCAAAACAGTGATGCAACCACAAAGCACCTCCTGGCCTGCCTAGATCAAGAGAACATTATGCCGAGTAGACTTAGCCAATCACAAAAGAACAACTATTACCTGAGATCACTATGAAAAAGAGGGTCAAAAAACAACAAGATAAAAACTTTCATACTAAAGGGAATAGAACTTGGAGATTGTCAAGGGAAGGAAGGGGCTTAGTAGAATGTTGATGGGCGATGATGTGGATGAAATAGGAGAGTGATCCACCAGAGGAAGAGAAATCAAAAAATCACCAAAAGAAGAGAAATAATATTGGTGGGTTTGTTGCATAGTTGAAACTGTTCAATATAAAGTTGATCATCTGGAATATAACCCCCCCTCCCACCTAATTTATAATATAAAAAAGACAGTACCACATTACCCCATCTTTATAAATTTTCCCATGGATTTGTCAGTGTTTGTAATAGTGGGCAGGCATTGCAGACTCTGCATATATATTTTATCTTTGTTGTCTCACTTATTTTCATTTCCCTTTCCTATCTGTAACATTAAAATTTCAATTGAGAGTATTTAGGAACAATTGTTGAATTTAGAGTTTGAGTTAACAGATTTCTCTCTTTTTCAACCTGTAGAAAATCTATTGCATGTCAGCTTTTACCTTAATATAGCACAAGGAAAACTTTATACTTGTGATTCCAGATAGTGTGCTATTGGATTTCCTGTAGATAGAGGTATGGAACTCTTGGTTGCAAGTGTTGGTCCCAGTCCCACAGTGCAACAAGGAAACTATCTTTATAGCTGATAACTATCAACTTTTTCACCTTTTCTCTCAAAAAAGAAAATCTCTTAAAAGACCAATCATTTGAGAATTCTATTTAATC
Source organism: Echinops telfairi (assembly GCF_000313985.2). NCBI lineage: Eukaryota > Metazoa > Chordata > Mammalia > Afrosoricida > Tenrecidae > Echinops > Echinops telfairi. The sequence continues at coordinate 73,617,527 of NW_022103920.1, forward strand.
AAGATGTGGTTGAACGTGAACTGAACTTGAGTTCAACGCTAAGTGTCCTGAAATCCTGGAATTACTGATTCACTTGCAAATTTACAAAATGGCCCCATTCTCTACCACCAAATTAACAAGTCCCCATTGTGACCTAGAGGCTTACATGATAGGGTGCTTGGTGAGATTTCTATCACCATCTTTGTCACCAAAAGCCGTGTACTGAGCTACACACTAAAATACAGCAGTGTGCTGCATGGAATTGATTGTTCCTGTTTTGACGTTTCAGATATGAATGTCATTTATGTTAGTACCTTTCAAAGTAAGGAGAATTTAACTATAAATTATGTATTAATTTTGAAATCTTTCATCTCCAATTTTAGCTGATGTCCTGAGTGAAGAAGCGATATTGAAATGGTACAAAGAAGCACATGTGGCCAAAGGCAAGAGTGTTTTTCTTGACCAGATGAAGAAATTTGTTGAGTGGCTACAAAACGCAGAAGAAGGTATGATACCCCTGGACGATCAGGGCAGTCACCTTGCAGATCATTTCTTACTCTGCTACCTGTTGGAGGGGACTTTTCTGTCCAGCATTTCTCTATAGGGAACCCCTTTCTGAACTCAGGGTAATGACATGTTTTGTATCATGAGAAAAAAATCAATAAGCCTTAAATTCTTCCCCCTCATGAAAGACAAAGAGGAGACATTATCAGCCAAGGGGAAGGGAAAGAAAACAGTATTTGGCATGATCACGTATTATGGGACTGTGCAGACGTTTCTTTTAGCAGATGAATGGTATTAAAATGGAACAAAAGGCAAGCATAAAGAATGGATGAGAAGCGTCCAACCGAAAATTAAAAGTACATTTTAGGTGCGCCACAGGAATGTTTTAATTTCTTAGTAGTATAAGGAAGCTTCAAATAGTTCATGGAACTATTCCTCTATCTCTTAATTCCAGTTTTCCCATGAACTTTCTGACATCCCCTCACCTATATGTCCCTGGTATGTTTTTAGAAAGGCTAAGTGTCTTGAGAAGCACAGAGGCGGAGCACACATGTGCTGTCTGTTCTCGTGTCTCTTAGCTAGTACATGCACACAGGGTTAAAAGTTCTATTGTGGGTGGGGAAGCCATTTTGTAAAATTATTATTAGAAACTGTTTCATGGCCTCATTTGAAAACGTGCTTGGGAAAAGTACTTCACTCCTCTCTCTCTCTCTCTCTCCTCTCTTCCCCTAGAGTCTGAATCGGAAGGTGAGGAGAATTAGATGCGCCACAAAGCACAATACCGAGGTTGCCGCCCAACACTGATTGGGAATGCTGAACCATTGGGAAGAGAAATTTGGCTTCTGTTTTCACAAAGGGAAAAATAAAATAGGATAGGCTTCCCTTGTGCTGAGGGGGGAATTGGTTTTGGTTTTGTTTGTTTTTTAAATGGCGCCCTGAGGCATCAGATACTATACTTGGGACTCTACCTCTCACTCCTTGTCTGCTAACTTCAAGCCATTCAACGAGGAGCCAGGTAGGAATCTGAGATGAAAATACTTAACAGACTCCTCTTTTTTAGCTGTTTTTTTCAGGTACTATGTGGTAAATGCCCACTGGTGTCTATTACAGGGCCACTTTGGTAGTGTGTATCTGCTCGTGTATGTGATCTGACAGACCAGTTTTTTAAAATAAATGGCTTTTTAAAAATCTGGGCATATATTCTCTGAGTTTTTACTTTTTGACCCTGCCTGAATTCTTACTCAATGTTATAGCTCTTTTGACATCAAAAGTACCGAATAGAAAAAAAATGGAAAACACTCATTGCAAAATGAAATAGACCAGCTAATTTGATGAGTGCTAACCTAACTGATTTAGATATAATAGCAGGCATATTCCCTAAACTGAAGAAGTTAAATCTGTAACTCTTTTATTTGAGAAATCATATTTAAAGTTAAAATTGAAAATTGCATTTCCTTTAAAAGGAAACATTTGTGTCTCAGATTTAAAATATGCAAGAGGATTTGGGGCTCTATTTTAGGGAAACAATAAAAACAATTGAAGGCTATATTTCACTTGACCCCACCCTTTGTAGAAGAGATCTAGAAAAGCATAGATGTATCCAAGGTCTCAAGAATCTGCAACTAAGATAGGGACACAAGTCCCGCCTTCAGAGCCCAGCAGTGCTCTTTCTCCCTATACTTTATCTCAGTTCCTTATCAATGATTTACAAGGTAGAATTACACATTTCTCCATCGCAAGAATTTTTAAAGCTAGTTCTTTTGAGTAAATATCTGGAAGTTGTATTTTCTAGCTTGAATGGGGAAAACTTTAAACTACTAATACTATGATATTGGTGATAAAGAAAAACTAGCTCTTCTATACATTTTTGGCATTAAAATCTGGCAACAATGATCAGCATTTGAAAGACAGCTATCCACTGATTCAGCACTGTCATTTCTAGAAACCATTTCATAAGTGTCCTTCCCTTGTGCAATAATCACCCTGTTGGTGACGTCACTGGTGTTGTAGAGTGAATTCTGTTCCCCAAACTTTGTGTCTTTAATTCCAACCTTTCTGCCCATAAACCCATTTGGGGATGGGTTGTCTTTGGTATGTGACTGAAGCAACATGAATATAGAGTGTGCTTTGAATCAGTCTCTTGAGACAGAGAAGAAATTAAATTAGTGAGGGAAGCAGAGATGGGGAAGAAGGATGTCAAGCCACGGATGAGCACTCAGGAACAGAAACTCAAAGAGATGAGAACTTTCCCCAGCAGAAGGGAAGCCTCCCCTGGGCTGGCACCCTGGAGGAGGAGTTTTAGACCTCAGAACATGAAATTCTGGAACTTCAGAATTCGGCTCTTACCATGAATTCAGTGGTTCAGGAAATAAGAAAAACAAGAAAATTAATTTCTCTTTATGAAAACCAAACGCTTGTGTTGGTGTTATAGGACTACTAACCAAGATAACTCATAAATCTGAAAAGTCCATGAGAAGGGAGTGGTTAAATAAATTACAATAAATTAATAGTTGAATAAATTATAATAAATTCATTTCAGGGAATTCTTAACTGTTAAAAGGAATGTTAAAGATAGTTCATAACTTGTAAATATGTAAGTTAAAAAGACTGCATTAAAAATGCCTTTTTTTCCATTAAAAAAAATGTGTATATATATAAAAATACCTGTATAAATGTATATTAAACCAGCCTCTGGGCCACTGATTTGATTACAATTCACAGCAACTCTATAAGATAGAGTAGAATTGCCCTGTGGGTTTTCAAGTCTAGAAATCGTTATGGGATCAGAGTCCTGGTTCTCCCACAGAACAGCTAGTAGATTTGAAGCCCCAACCTTGTAGTTAGCAACCCAATGAATAACTCCCTGCAATACCAGAGCTCCTTTTATAAGTTAATAAAAAAAGAATAATACTCCTTTATAATGTTATTTCTGTATAACTTAGGTAAAGGTAGGAAGAAATGTTTTCATATTGTAATTTCATTGAAAGGACATATCTTCATAATAAATTTAATAGTTATAAAATAGTTTATCTTATTTTAAAATTCAGTATATGCTCTAAATATCCTGAATGTAATACATGTTCATTTTATAAAATATGAAAAGCTTTTGGAAGAAGCTTAACATTACATAATATTCTACCATGGAGAGGAGCATTTCAAGTGCTTTTACCTTTACATGATTTACTAAGTTCTTTTTACAAATTAGTCTGCTAGTTTTACTTCTTGCTCTTAAATAGTATCAATAACACTTTCATATATTAATCACTAACCTTAGCACAATCTTTTTCACTTTGAATTTTTGTTACAGATGGAGTGCTATTTGTTTATTGTTAAGCATATGATTTTATAACTTTTACTTTTAAAAATCACTTAAAATATTTTTATACATATAAAGCTTTATGTTCATTTGTGGTTATTCAGAAGAAAGAGGAGATGGAAAGTTTGTCCTGATGCCTTCTAGTCTGACGGGCAGCTTGTTGGTAGGGCCTGTGCTAGCCATCTGACTCATAGAAACTCACATGAACAGAGTGGAGCGTTGCCCCGTCCTGTGCCATCCCCCCAGTCCTTGCTACACTGGTGCAGCCACTGTGTCCGTCCATTGCATGGAGGAGAGTCTTCCTCTTTTTGCTGACAATTTACATTTCCAAACACACGGTCTTTCTCGAGGGACTGCTCCCTCCTAATGATATGTCCAAAGCAAGTGAGATGTCTCACCGTCTCACTTCCAACGAGCCTTTGAACTGGGCTTCGAAGAGATAGATTTGTTCATTCTTCTGGCATATTTGATATTTTTTGTCTATCCCATAATTCATACACTAAAGTCATCCTTACTCATTGTCCAGCTTTGACCTGCAGGTGAGTCGATTGAAAATACCATGGTATGGATCAAGCACATCTTACCTCAAAGTGATATCTTTGGGGGGCATTGTTCAAGAAAATATTTCATGGAGAACAAAAACAATTATTTGTTGACCTCTGAAAGTGTGAAATTTTGGAATTCAATGCTTTGCACTACTTACCACAAATTCAGTGGTTCAAACCCATCAGTCTCTCCAAGGGAGAAAGACGAGGCTATCTGCTCCCATAAAGATGTCTGGCTGCAGAAACTCACAGGGGCAGCTCTACTCTATCCTTTTGACTTGCTATCCATCAAAATAGGCTCAATGGCTGTGATTTTAGGTTTTGAGTGGAGAATTCAATCTTTCCAATTTATAAAATTGGGAGGAGAGGGACTAAAATTATCTTTGATTTTCAAGAGCAAAACCAATAGGAAGCAACATGTCCCTCAAACTCATAAACCAAACTCACTGCCATAGCTGGAGTCGATGCCGACGACTCATAGCGACCCTATAGAGAAGGTAGAACCACCCTTGTGGACTTTCTATAAAATTATTTGAAGCAATGCATCATATTTACAAAATCGCTCCTCACTTCAGCCCAACTCACTGACTTCCCCTTCCCCAGTGGGACACTTCAAGTTCCCTCCTAGTAGACGCCACAAACTGGCCTAGCCATTCACTTGTTTTGGAAAGACAGGAGTAAAAATGCGTCTAAGTACCTTTTTGGAGCCAGTTTTTGCGTATTTAGAACTCTCCACACCATTCTTTTGGGTATGTTTTAACTATATAGAACAACAGGACTGTATTTAAGTTTGCAACTTGACGACTAGGAATTGAAGATGCCTGCGTGATCAGCAAATGAAGGAGCAGCTCAGGTGCAGGGTCCCTGAGAAGCTGGCTAGAAAAGGGCCCAAGAATTACTCACAGGTCTGCTGTTGGGGCTGTCGAATCCAGATGCTCCCGATCCTGGACCTCAGAAGAACAGGGTTTCAGGAGAGATGGGAGGTTGGGAGAGAATTCTACATGTTCAAATGTTTTTAAGCTAATCTGAATCAGAGATCTGGGTTTTTCAATCTACGTAGTAGTTACTAAGGGGTCTTAGTAACCATCTAGCATTGTAGTTCTCAATGTGTCGTGCCGGGACCAGCAGCAGCATCACAGGGAATTTGTTAGAAATGCAAATCCTTGGATCCCACTCCGGACATACTGAGTCAATAATGCCAGTACTGTGGCCAGAGCATATTTTCAAAACATCCTTCAGGCGATTCTGTTACACACTGAAGTTTAGGAACTAGTGGCCTTGTGCAGTGAAAGCTTACCCTAGACTTCTAGGTTGTAAGGTGTGGCCTGAGGGCTCATGTGGTTAATACTCACAATGTGTTAGGTTATTGGTGTAGCAGTTACGCATTGGACTGTGATCCTCAGGGTCGCAGTTCGAAACCAGTAGCGTCTCCAAGGGAAAAAGGCAGGGCTTTCTACTGCCATAAACAATCAAAGTCTCGGAAACTCACAGGGGCAGGTCGCTATGAGTCAGCTTTGAGTCGATGGCAGGTTTGAAGTTGACCCTGGTTCCAGGAGAACCCAGTGGTTTTCTAAGTGTGCTTCGAATTGCTTTAAGAGCTACCTAGAAATGCAAATTTACCAGCCCACTCCACTCCAAGCTCAGCGATCTGTTTTCACGTCTTCATGGTGATTCTGGTGTATGCTGAAGTTCGGCATCCACTGGCCTAACCTGAATAGTCGATACCAGGCCATCTGAGCAGCATGCCTATAGCTACTTAAGGCTAGATGGGGACTTTCAACAGTAACGGGAGCAGGCGTTTGCCCAAGAAATGGGATTGGTGAGATGGTAGACTTCTTTTTCTTCAATATTCATCAAAGAGTGGAAAATATTTGCAAGGATAATGTGACCCAGCATCATTCACTGGTTTTCACCTGATATTAGCAGCTAGATGATGCTAGTGCTATAGAGGTTTATGACTCACGTTAAGTTACAGAAATAGCTGGTGGTTAATACAGAAGCCTGGAGAATTGATGCATTTGAATGATGGTGTTGGTGAAGAATATTGAAAGTGCAATGACATTGCAGAAGTGCAAACACATATCAAAATGTTCCTCAGAAGGGAGGAGGGTGAGGCTCTGCATATGTTATCAGGAGCGAACTACTACCTATTACCACTACTATTCACTGCCATCCAGTCAGTGCTGGCTCATGGCCACCATATAGGACGTGGTAGAACTGCCTCTGTGTTTCCCAGACTGTGACTCTATGGGAATAGAAAGCCTCATCTTTCCCCAAGAGGGGCTGGCAGGTGGTTGCAAACTGCTAACCTGATGGTTAGCAACCTAACGCATAACCCACTATGCCACCAAGGCTCTTCAAGAGAGATGTCCCTGGAAAAGGACATCATGCTTGGTAAAGTCAAGGTCATCAAAAAAAAGGAAGACCTTCACAGAGATAGACTAATACAGAAGCAGCAACCATGGACTTCAGCATAATAATTGTGAGGTTGGCACAGGACCAGGCAGTATTGCATCCTTATGTACACAGGGATACTGTGAGTCAGAACCAAATCAACAACAGTAATATAGACCCATTCCAAGAGCCATGGGAATGACTCCGGAAAATTAATAACTTCCCTAAAAAGTGTCTTTTTAACATTTGTTGTTTTACTGAGCAACAAAAGTCTGTCTAGTTCTTCTAACACGCTCATGAGCAAGCAAAACAGCAGGTTCGCAGTGACAAGCAGCATCTCTGTCCTTGTCTAGTGCAGTAGAAACTAGAAGGGTGAGCATTCACAATACATTTTAAAGAGACTGGTAGATAAACACAGTGCACCAGAGCAGTGGAAAGTGACATTTATGTACATGCATAACTATGTGTCTAGGTAGGAGGTTTACATTTAGGATAACTAGTTTGCAAAATGGAAGTCCTGGTGGGGTGGAGGTTATGCATTGAGCTGTTAACTGCAAGGTCAACATTTGGAAACCACTAGCCACTGTGGGAAGCAAATGAAGCTTTCAATCCTGAAACATTTACAGTCCAGAAACCCACGGGGCAGACCTACTCGGTCCTGTCGGGCCGCTCTGAGTCGGAATTGACTCAATGGCAATGCATTGTCAAGTTTCCAAGAAAAGATTTTAAAACTCTGATACCCCACTAATTCTGAGACTTAAAAGTACAGAGGGAATATTTTATTATTTATCCTTTTGGGCCAATATTAGAAAAGCTATTCACTTTGTTCATATGGTCTCTAGACTTAGTTCTAATCAAAACACACTTCACACCACAGCTTGAAAATACTAAATAGTTCTGGAAATGCCCCAGATTGTTTAGAATATGTAATTCAATTTCCAAATTTGGGGATTTTCTAGATATCTTATTGTTCTTGCTTTCTAATTTAATTTCATTGTGGTCAGATATCTTGTAGAACATGATTTCCAGGCTTTTAAATGTAATGAGACTTGTGTATGTTCCATCTTGGTGTATGTACCATAGGCAGTTTTTTTGTCCCCCGCCCTGGTTGGTTGGTTGATGTTTTTCCTGCCTTTTCATTGGATTAATTGAAAAGTTTTAGAATTCTATTTATAAACTTATCTATTGGCTTTCAACTATATTTCTTTCTAATAGTGGTTTCTCTAGAGATTAGAATATACTATTTTAAATATTTTACTCAAGTTAAATTATAACACTTTGCATAAAATATAAGTACCTTGCCATTGTTTACACTCCCCACCCTTTGTTTACTGTATATTCGTATGTGCACATACGTAATTAAATCAAAAGCAAACTGTCATTAAGTCAATTTAACTAAAAGAAACTCTTGAAGACAGAGTACAATTGCCCGAGTTTCCTAGGTTGTAAATCTTCATAAAAGCAGAACTCTTCATCTCTCTCCCATAGAGTCACTGGTGGGTTTGAACTGCCAACCTTGTTAGCAATCCGAGTATAACCCACTACCCCAACAGAGCTCCTTCATACATATAAAGGAGACTTCAGAAAGTTCGTGGAAAATGGAATGAAAAGATAATGGAATTTTTCTACAAGTTTTTTTGAAGTTCCCTTCTGTCTATGATAAACTCTCAGTTGCAACATTATCATTTTCACATTGAAGCATTTTTTTAATTAAGGAAAAGAATACTTGTCCATTTCTTTTCCATGCCCAGTGTTGCTCTTCCTAAAGGCTGGATTTCTTCCTGGTATCATTTCCCTTCATTGTAGACAGGAACAGCAGCAACAAAACTTCTTTTTAAGAATTTCTTAAACATCCGATGATAGCAAGTTATCTCAGTTTTCTTTTATGTCTTTATAATTATTTTTGCCCATATAATTAAAGAATATTTTATTTACCTGGAAAGTGCACACTTTTTAATCTTTCAGCACTTTAAAGATATTGTTACACACTCTTTGGGCCTTCATTTTTTCTGATTAGAAGACTGGCTATTTGAAGCATGGTTTTGAATTCCCTCATTGCCCCTCACCCTTACCCCACCCAGTAGGCCCAAATCCTTTTCCTACTCTGCTCCATTAAGCTAATTAAACCCATGAAGAAGGAAAAAAAAAATGTAGAAAAACTCTTAGATCCTCCGGTGAGAAATACCTGAATCTTTGACTTTGCAAGAGAAAGAATTCTCGCTGAAGCCTGGTTTGTGACCCTTGTGAGTTTTTATAAAGGGCAGAGGAAGCTTCAGGTTTCACAGTTAGGCACACGGGCACCCTCAGGGCCCTGCACACCCACCCTGGGAGACCGGAGGTTGGAGAAACCGCAGCTGGAACAGAGGGCGGTGTTCTCCAAGGTTCAGCCTCGGGGGCTCTCCGCTGGGAGGCGTGGTCGACGGTACTGGCTGACCCCATTGGCTGAATTAAGCCCACCTGGCCTAGACTGGGGCCGCCCAGGTGTTCTGGCTTCCTGTCTCAAAGACCTGAATGTGTGCTTGCCCTCTAGCCTTGATCGGCTTCCAGCTTCCTGCAAAGGGGGAGGGAGGCCTTAACAGAGAGACAACGCCTGGTTTCTGCCTCCAGCACCTCACAGCTCCCCCATCTGGAAAGCTCACTGTAAGAAAAAAAATATCATATCGGCTTAAAGTAGACTTCATCTTGCCATTGGAAGTTAAAACAAAAGGAAAGACTGAAGAACAGAGTAACGGAGGACAGCCTGTGTCTGCCGTGAATGTACCACGGGACTCAGTCTGCCCAGACATCAACTCACGGTCTGCCCATTCCAAGATCCTCGTCAAAGATCCGTGGGAGAGTCAGCTTAATTGTCACAGGCGTGGAGGCCAGACGACTGTTCCGGAAATCCTCTTCCTCTTTAGGGTTATCACCTCAACCTGGTATGAGTTACCTTTGCAGAAACAAAGAAAACCTGATATTTTGTTAAAGCCATTATAAAGACAGAAATCTCAACCTCAGTCAAGAACTAGGAATTTAGACTGTGAGGAAGAGGAATTTCTTTAGGCTAGAGTTTATCTTATCATAAAATCAATATCACACGATGACTAAACATTAATACCACATGATCTCAGTGAGTTCAGGGAGGTGCCGTACCTCTGGCTGTTTCATGGCCTTATCAGACTACAACCAATTATACTTTTTCATGCTCTATTCGAAAAGGAAAATAAAACAGTAGATATTGGCATATTTCCCAGTACTTTTAGTATCACCTGTACTGGCAGGTAGTTTGGAGCACGTAAAAATGATACTGATAAACTACATATCGTGTGTGTCCCATTACATCATTCAATGTTCTTTATAGAAGCATAATATCAAGACAAAGATGCGTGTGTGTATGGTTAGTGTCCGATTCAATAATTCATGCACCTTTTATTTAATCTCACTGATTGCGGTCTCTAAAATTTAATATGATTTATCCCACTTCTTCCCTGTGTTTGCTGTTCCCATTCCTTCTTCTTCACTTTGTCCTTGGGTAAAGGCTTCCCTTTTGATCTCAAATGGCTGATTATTTTAAGGTGTGTGTATATCATCCGTGGTGTGGTTCCCCTTGTGGATTTAACTATGTTTGGCTGAAAGAAGGACTCAGAACCATAGTCTCAGGCATTCCACCAATCTCTGGCTGACCAAAAAACAGTCCTTTTATAATTTTGAGTTTTGTTCCACATTTCTCTTCTACTCTATCACGAACCTCCTAAGGCAATTCAGAGCAGTCGCTCGTAGTAGTTGGGCACCATCCAGATCTTCTGATCTCAGAGTCGTGGATATTAATGTTCACATGGTCCATGAGTACACTGGAATAATTGTTTCTATGCATCTTTGGTGTTCTTCATCTTCTTTCCTCTTGACAGGAAGAGCACAATTGTTGCACCTTAAATGTGAACTCGAGTTTCTATGAGTTTCTAAGACCCCAGTCAGTACTCACTAAAGTAGAATATAGATAGAACACTGTCTTTGTGGACTGTGTTAGGACATTTTAGCTTGGTGTACAGAGCCCTCAGGCCCCATAACTCATTCCCCCAAGATGCTA
>NW_022103920.1:73628430-73630362 GCF_000313985.2 Echinops telfairi
TGTGGACTGTGTTAGGACATTTTAGCTTGGTGTACAGAGCCCTCAGGCCCCATAACTCATTCCCCCAAGATGCTAGATAACGTCTAAGAAGTTTTCATAACATTACCCTTGTATGTTCCACAACATTCATGAACATATTTGAAGCAAAGGTAAAACCCATACTCTATTAAACCTATATATATTTGTGTGTGCGTGTGTGTACATATATATATATATATATATATTACACCTTCACCAGCCATGCCTATACTCACGTTTACACTAGCCATGCGTCTGCTCATTTTTTTAAATTGTTGTTAGGTGCTGAGTTGGTTCTGACTAATAAGGACCATATGTACAACAGAACAAAATGCTGCCTGGTCCTATACTGTGGTAGTTACATAATCTGGTGTCAACTTGAGACTCTAAAGAGTGAAGGGGTGGAGTCTAGCCTGTCAATCAGGTTGCAGCTTGATAACCTCATTTGGAGGCATGACAGGTATAAATAGCTCACTGTAGGCCAGACACAAACACTCCGTGTGGGACATTCCTGTTAACAAGACATATGGAGTTATGCTGATGGCAACCATAGTCTTGGAGTTGGAGGAGCCACTGTGGAGACCCCTGCCAGTGCTGAGATGCTTCCATCACCACTTGATCCACAAGACTTTCCAACCTCTGGCCTGTGATCTTCCTGCATTCGGCATTATTGCATGTGTTATGTGAGTCTGAAGAGGAATTTATGGGCTAATATCAGACTTATGGACTTGATCTGGACTGGGCTGGGATGTTTTCTTAATATACAGATACTCTTTTATAGAAAGCGCTTCCTTACATATATATGAATATCTACTAATGTGTTTCTCTAGTCCACCTTGGCTAAAACTTATACCATCCTTACAATTATTATGTTTGATCCCACTTGTTGCAGCCACTGTGTCAGACTACCGTCCTGTTTTTCACTGCCTTTGTCATTTCCACTGCAGCTCTATTTTACCAGCATTCTATCCTTCTCCAGTGACTGGGGCCTCCTAATAAGATGTCCATTCTACATGAGATGGCATCTCACCATACTTGCTCCTAAGGAGCATTCCAGCTGTACTTCTTCCAAGATACATTTGCTTGTTCTTTTGGCAAACCATGGTATTTTCAACATTCTTTGCCAGCACCATAGTTCAAAGACATGTATTCTTCTTTGTTTTTTTCTTATTCAATATCCAATGTTCACATGCTTATGAGGCAACTGAAAATACCATGATTTAAGTCAGGTGGACATGAGTTCTCAAAGTGACATCCTTGTTTTTCAATGCTTTAAAGAGGTCTTGTACAGCGTATGTACCCAATGCAATGCGTACTTTGACCTCTTGCCTTCTGCTTCCATGAGCATTGATTATGGATACAAGCAAGACAAAATTCTTGACAACTTCAATCTTTTCTCCATTTACAATGATGTTACCTATTTGTCCAGTGGTGAGGAGTTCAGTCTTCTTTACATAGAGTTGTAAGCCATACTGAAGGCTGTAATCCTAAATTAGAGCCATGCAAATTGGAAGCAGAAAAAGCTTTAATACTGAGATGCCCACCTTCTTTCATACGATACCCTTGCTAAGGGTCAATTATCTCCTTACTGACAACTTTAACCACTGATGGTCAGATCAGCAGCTCCTGCTCCCTGAGAGTATGGAGGAGGGGTAGATAAAGGTGGTTACTGAGGGATCTAGATAGGCAGGAAGCTTCAAAGATTCCCTCCTCCCATTTATCTTTTAGTTAAAAATTATGTAAACAGTATTTTCAGGAAGAAATCAAGGAAACTTACAAAAAGACTTTGTTGCTATTGTATTCCTGTTTAATCATTGGTTTTCATTTGCATATCATTTATGAAAGTGCAGATTTCTAACACTCATGAAAATAATAAAAAACATGTTTTAGTGCATGATTATATTTGGCCTGTCA
>NW_022103920.1:73632190-73637578 GCF_000313985.2 Echinops telfairi
AAGTTTTTGATCCTTTGATCAACTTGTTTCAATAGTGTGCATGACAGAGTTCAGAGGTCATCAAATCACACCAGAAAGCAAGGAAGCCAACAAAGAGGCCATGCCAAAATGTTGCAGGAGAGAACTTGAAAAGGCTACCATTGGCCAAAGATGAGACATTTTTTAGCATGATTGAGAATAACTACTCATAAATCATATATCTGATAGTCTAGTATGAAAATAAATCTAAAAATTACATGAAGCTCAACAATAATAAGTCAAACAGCAAATCATAAAATGGACAAAGGATTTGCATAGACGTCCTCTAAAAATGACATACGAATGACCAACAAGTACTTAAAAATACTCAACATTATTAATCATAGGAAAATCATAGGAAAATTAATCAAAGCAAAACAATTGAGATACCCCTTCACATCCGTAGGATGATGATTGTCAGAAAGAGAGAGAGAGAGAGAAAATAGTAAGTGTTGTGAGTCTATGAAAACACTGGGATACTTGTACATTGCTAGCGGGACCATAAAATGGTTTAGCTAGTAGAGCAACTGTTTGATGGTTCCTCAAAAAGTTAAACATAGAATTGTCATATGATCAAGCAATTCCTCACCTATGTAAATACCACAGGTTCTGGAAAAGTACATGTACAATAATGTTCATGACAGCATTATTCAAAACAGCCAAAAAGTAGAAGCTGCCCAAATGTCCACCAATGGATAACTGGATAAAGCAATTATAGTGTATAGGCATATTGTTATTGGTAGGTGCCATGAGGTCAATTCTGACACATCGCAACCTTATACACAGCAGAAGGAGCTGTGGCCCGGTCCTGCGCCACCACACAATTGTGACGTTGGAGCTCAATTTTGTAGCATGTGTGCCAATTCATGTTGTTAAGAATTGTCCTCTTTTTCACTGACCCTCTGTTTTATCAATCCTGATGCCCTTTTCCAGGAGCTGGCTCCTTGTGGTAACGTGTCCAAAATATGTGACAGTCTCCCTGTTCTTCCTTTCTTCTGATAACATTTACGGCTACAATTCTTCCAACACAGATGTGTTCGTGGCAGTCCACGGTATATTCAATATTCTCCATCAATACCATCATTCAAATACATTAATTCTTCTTCGGTCTTTCTTAGTAATTGTCCAGCTTTTGACTGAATATGAGAGGATTGAAAAACACCACGGTGACAGTAAGGCACCTCCGAGTCCTCAAAGTCACATCTTTGCTCTTCAGCACTCTAAAGAGGCCGTTCTGCAGCAGATTTGCCCAATACCATATGTTGTTTGATTTCTTGACTAAAAAGAGCTGTTATTCAGCCAGGAAAGGAACGACTTTTTTTTTTAAGAAATAAAAGACTCATCTATGTTACCATGCGGATGAGCCTCCCAAGCACCATGCTAAGTGAAGGAGGCTAGATCCCCAAAGGAACATCTTGTGTGATTCCATTTATATAAAAAATAGCCATAAATAAATGCATACTGTTATAATACAGATTGCTCGTTGCCATGGGGCTGAGGTTATGCAAAGAAACTGTTTTATTTCAGAGCGACAGAAATGCTTTGGACTAGAAAGAAGCGGTGTGCAACATTCTGAATGTACTGAATGCCATTCACTTGTCTGCTTCCAAATGGCTGATTTTTGTATTATGTGAATTTTACTCCAACAAATTATGTTTTAAACCACTGCATTTGATTAATTGGTTTAGGAGATATATATATATAGATTTGTATATGTTTATATACCAATTAGTCATCTTTGGAAGATACTGGGAAACCAACGCAACCTTTTGGAAAATGACAAATATAGAAACAGTACTTACACTGCGTAAAAAATGTACTTGTACCTGAAGTCCTCAAACTTGAAGATGAAATGACGGAAGTACCATTATGACAAAGCTGATTCCTAGGAGGTAGGGGACAGACATCCGTTCACCTCCAACCTTTCTGAGACTGGCCATTCTCCCTCTCACGGCACGCTCCATTTGTTTGTGGGATATCATAACTCGTTACAATAGCTACACAAAAATTACAGATCACATTTACAGTTAAATGGTTCATTAAGGTAATAATAGGGCACACTCTGAGATCAGGCTGAAAATCGGGATCTAGATGAGGAAGCATGTAGGCCAAGTCTGGAAGGCTCATCCCTCCTTCAGTGCAGTTCCCTGAATTCCTCCCCGCTGTGCCAGTCAGCACAGCGTGCCCTTCTGTGAGCATGGCATTACTGCCTCTGGGCCACACAGGCCTCCTCTTAGCTCCCTCAGGACAGGTCCCTTGGACCTGCAGGCCCACTCAGCACGGAGACCTCCTTTCTGTGCCCTAAGCCCCTCCAGCTCTCAGTCCCTCAAGTCAGATCTCCTCTGGCTGTACACACCTCTCTGCCTGTGGCCCCAGCAAGCACCTCTCCATTGCTAACTAACCCAGCTTGTCGCTTGTTAGCTGCCTTGTTCAGCTTTCGTAGTTGCATTCCCAGGAGCAGGATTCTGTCACCACTGTCACCACTGGCTCTGCCACTAGGCCTCTCCAGGGACTATCAAAACCAACTCGGTCACGAGAAACCTTTCTGGGCCTGTCACTGTTGCCAACTCTGTGGCAGGGCTCCTTCCAGGCCTGTCTTTGTCCTCTGCATGACGACCCTTGACCCATGTCTCCTGTCTTAGAGGAGGTTCCACACCTCCTCTCTGCTTCTTCCCTTCTCTGGTCACGCTTGTCTTTGTTTTTCTTTTCTCCCTGAAACCCCTGAGAAATTGACTACTCATAGAAGCACACTCTGTCAATTTCAAGGTATGGCCCGCTCATCAGGACCACAAATGGACCCATTCCCCCAAGGGGATCGTAAGCATTTCATTTGCATAGTTTAAAATCACTTCGTTTGAATAATTGTGTTAGTCCGATTGACTAGAGAAACAAATCCAGAGACACTCATATGTGTGTAAGAGAAAACTTTAGATCAAAGAGCAATTGCACATTAAGAACACATCCCAGCCCAGTCCAGATCAAGTCTATAAATCCGATATTACACCATATGTCTATACTAGTCCATAAATTCCGCTTTAGACTTACACAGCCATGCAATGATGGTGAATGCAGGAAGATCATTGGCCCATGGGTGGAAAGTCTTGTGGATCCAGTGGTGGTGGAAGCATCTCAGCATGGGTCTCTACATGGCTCCTCCGGCTCCAGGGCTCTGGCTCTATCAGTGCAGCTCCACGTGATTGACAGGCTAGACTCCACCCCTTCTCAAGTTGACAGAAGATTATGTAACCACCACAATAATTTATTTCATCTGTGACATCGAATTCCATGAAATTGCCTTGTTTTTCTGGATCTTACAAGCTTTCCACCATGGATGGGGCCCAGTCACCACTTTTTTTCACTCTCTAGTGGGAAATAGTTGAGTTTTTCTTCTCTGATGGTTTTCTGAACTTATCTGTATAAGCTCTCTGACAGTTATACAGGTTCTTTCGTAGTTTTTAATATACTAGTTTAGAGGAAATATAGAAGACTGAAGAGCATGCTAAGTAACATCACAGGAATAGAGTCTACAAAACACAGAGTGGGGAAACTCTACAGAGACTCAATTTCTTTAAAAAATTAATTTTAAAAGAGGGAAAAAAAAAGAAGGGGGAAACCATTCGATTAATTTCACAGCACAGGCCATTGATTTGAGCAAGTATGGTGAAAATAAAAGTCACAAAAAAGACATTCATTTTTTAATTGGGATTGGGATTTTTAATCAGAAATTGTAACTGTGATTAGATATTTGACATCTTATAAAGGGATTATGTTTAAGGTGTTTAGATGTGATAACTGGTATCATGGCTAAATGTTTCAAATATGAAAGAATTATTTTAGGAATACTTTTGGAGGTTTCTGCATGTGAAATAGTACTGTGTCTGGTGTTTACTTCAAAATAACCCATTAGACATGGGATTGGGGGCTGGGACCCAGAGCATAGAGGAAACAGGCTTGACTAGGAGTAGAGAGTTACTAACATTAGGTAATAGATAAAGAATGTATTATACAAATCTCTCTTTTTCTATTGCAACTTTACTGAGATGCCTGATGATGCAGTGGTTAAATCACTCCACTGCTGAGCAAACGTCAGTAGTTCGAATCCATAAGACACTCTGAGGGAGAAAGAGGTGACTTTGCTTCTGTAAAAATGTATAACCCTGGAAAGCATATACAAAGAGGCTGTTCTATTTTATTGGGTAGCCATGACTAATATCAACTCGAGGGCAGTGGGGTTTGGGTTACAGAGATAGAGTTCACCGATTGTGCTTTCCACCCAACTAATTCAATCTTTTCTAGCATTTTCACAGAGTGGGCAAACATGACCACAATCAATTTTGGAAGATGTTCTTCAGCCTGAAAAGAAGTCCCCTGTCCTATGCCCATGTGACTCGGTTTGCTCGATGTTGGGGGGCAGGGGGAGGGGTTGTGGCTCCCTTCAGGGCCCTCTGAGGCAGCTGCTAAGGGCTGGAGGCCAACATCCCAGAGTCCAGCTGGTCACCAAGGAGATATCTTATGGATTTGGTAACTACAGATGTCTTAAGCGATCAGATATTGAGTCTTCTTCCTTTGGTATGAGAATTACTTAACTCTTTAAAAAGCCTATTTTTATTATCAGCCTCATTATTGAGCTGGTAAACATTTTAAAGAGTTTCAAATTTCTCCGAACTTTTTAGTGAATATTCAGAACACTTCTAGCCTTTCTTTGGCTTCTGATCTTATCAGAGAGTACATTAGCTGACAGCTTTCTCTCAAGGCTAATGGCTACAAACCAAAAGAAGTACAGTCATAATAGCATTTGGCTCTATCCTGAGCTATTGTGTGTCAATGGACCCAAAGCTGTAAAATAGTATTCACTAGTTCTTTCTGGATCATTTGAATACTCCGAGTGGTACATAAATAATCTAATAGTGGCTTTTAATTAAGGCTCAGTAGTGAAATCCACTTTGTGCAAAAGTAAATGCTTTTTTAATAGCTAATTTTGAAGCCACATTTTAACACCGGAAGCACCGACCTGGAAACTGAGCAAGTTGCTAATGTGGTTTGGCAAAGTGTCTTCAGATGCAGACACTGAGCAGGTGTTTTTTGTAAATCAGTGTACTTTTTTGTTCACAAAGTTCAAACTCTTACTTCAGTATTACTAACACCCCTCTCGGAATATAAAATCAAAGGAGAAAACCTTGGTCAAATGCTAAATGTCATAATAATAGGAAAAACAATATAGCCGTTTGGTTTCCTAGTGCTGGTCTTACACAAACACTACAACGAGACAACTTGAAGGGCCCAGCTGTATTTTCTCACTGTTCTAGGGATTACACAGCCCCATTAGGAACTGGGCTGGGGAAAATCCTTTCTTTCTTTTTTTTTTTTTAA
>NW_022103920.1:73639168-73642525 GCF_000313985.2 Echinops telfairi
AGGGCAAAACCAAGCAACAATGTACAACAAAACAGCAACAACATCAATCCACTGACGAAGAACAAATTAAAATCCTTTCTTGTAGGAAGTCCAGGGCATTCCTTTAGTCCTTGAAGTGTATCCACCTGCCCTTATCTCTGCGTCTCGTCTGTTCTTTTGATAACTCAGAAGTAATTAGAATATGATGTAATTAATACAACAAAGAAAACCCTGTTTGCAAACAGAATTACATCCACAGATACAGGGGTTCGGACCCCAACACATATGTTGGGATAATGCAATTTAATCCACATTCCACATGAATTGTGGATACTTGGGAGCTAAAAGAGAAAAGGACTTGTTTCATATATTATCATAGTCTTCTTCTTTTTCCATGGGACTGAGATCATTTTGAGACCTGAACAGTGATCAAGGACCGTAAGCTCGGAGGTTCATTGTCATTCTTTGTCAGACCAGTAAGCCGGGCCTTTGCTTTGATTTTGCCATTTGTTGCCTTTTTTCTCCATCCAGGACCTCTACTGTGATCCCTCTCAGAGCTCTCGTAGTCGTGGCAGGGCACCATCTAGTTCTTCTGCTCTCAGGGTTCTGGAGACTGAATTTTGTGGGATCCTTTAATCTTTTGGACTAGTTGTTTCCATGCTTTTCATTTTCTTTATTTTTTTATTGTATTCTTAACTACAATTTTGTTTTTAAGAGTTATAAATATTAAAGGTAG
This sequence comes from Echinops telfairi, assembly GCF_000313985.2. Classification (NCBI taxonomy): domain Eukaryota; kingdom Metazoa; phylum Chordata; class Mammalia; order Afrosoricida; family Tenrecidae; genus Echinops; species Echinops telfairi. The sequence continues at coordinate 73,639,884 of NW_022103920.1, forward strand.
TTAGGCAACCTTTAATTATGGGATGCCAAATTGAGTATGAAGCCCAAACAATTCTGCAGGTTGTCTGGAAGCAAGTTCAAGTTTTCTGTGAAAGCTTTTGAGAGAATGTCAAATTTGTAAGCATTTTAAAAATCAATGAAAGATTATTTTAGAAATTGATTAACATAAGAAATATCAAGTGTGCAGTATAATTTGGGGCATTAAAATTCTGGGAATCTTACTACTCAGGCCTCTTTTTAAATTTACCAATTTAAAATCTATAGTAATCAAATAAATACACAGAGGTGTGTACCTGTGACTAGGTGAACAGTGTTTCCTGGATCCTAGGTGCCTGGGATGGAGAGAGTGATGAGTACCACTGTTGACTGAGTCTTTCAGAATGCTCCAGCCATTGCCTTCGAAGTTCCAAAACCTCGCTACCTTTGTCAATGTCAAATGGCTGAAATTTAGTTGATTGTATGATTCCCACTCCACCTTCACCCCCACCCCCCAAATACAGTAGATTGTTCTTTGGTTCTTAGCATATATATATTTGGATAAGAACAAGACTGGAAGAAGTATCTTCTACTCCTATGAGTAACTTCAGGGGCCCTGGTGACATAGTGGGTAATTAATTGGGCGGCTGACCACAAGGTCAGTGGCTCAAATACCCCAATTGCTCCTTGGGAGAAAGGTGAGACTTTCCACTCTCCTAAAGATTTTAGTCTCTGAAAACCACAGTGGCCATTCTACTCTATCTTATAAAGGTCACTATGAGATGGAATCAACTCAATGGCAATGCATTTGATTCATTTTTTATTAATAATTTCTCAAATAAAGTGACCCAAATAGTCCAATTAAGTAAAACCTTGCTAATCTAATACTGGAGGAGCTTTAGGGACATTTATATGGAAATTGTAAAGCCAGTTCTGGACTAAACAACTGCTCAAGAACAAAAAGTCCTTGATGTTGTTGGACTGGGAGATAGTATACCAAGATATATGAGTGCTTGGAAATCTCCTGTTCAATTGGTACCAATGGGTGACGCTGGTGGCATTCTATATTGTCACGCCTCCCCCATGGCTCAGGTCCCATGATCTATGTTACATCCTACATGCCTAGTCTCTGCAAAGAAAGAGGCTTCAAATCACATCATCCTGGTTCACTCCCTTGCTGAGAAGTTGCTGTCTACCCAGATAGCCACCATGCATCTGTCACCTAGCCATACCATGGTTGCTCATGTGTTGCTGTGATGCGGGAAGCTGTCACTGGTATTTCAAATGCCAGCAGGGGCACCCGAAGTGAATAGATTTTCAGCAGAGCTTCCAGACGAAGGACAGACTGTGAAGATGGACATCATGCTTGGTAAAGTGGAAGGGCAGTGAAAGAGAAAGGTCCTTAGCAAGAAGAATCGACACTGGGTTTAAACTTAGAAACGATTTCGAGGATGGCACAGGACCGGGCAGGCTTTGTTCTGTTGTGCACAGGGTCGTTATGGGTCAGAACCAACTGGATGGCACCTAACAGCCCCCAGGTAGAGGGGCTCAGAGTCCAGACTTTAACAAAATCTCCAGTTGAGTTTCAGAGAATCCCAGAATTTCATAGGTCTGTACATATATAAGAATTGCATGGTGATCTTGTTACAGTGTACATCTGATTCAGTCTATCTTGAGTAAAAATGCAAATTCTCAACAGGTGGGACAAATTTGTAATGACCCAGTTCAAATCCTGCCTTAGAAAAGCACTGAACCCGCTAGCTCTGTTCACAGAGGAAGACCCTCTTGAGAGACAGAAACATGTCTATCGAACATGTTGTTTTTGTTAGTTGCCCATAAAATGGTTTCGATCCATGAAGACATCATTTGTGTAGAAGAGAAGGGACTTTTGCCCGGCCCTCAGCCAACCTCATGATCACGGGTCTGTGTGAGTCCCATTGGGTAGCACGTTCCAACCGCGGGAACTCATCATTTAGTCCAGTATTGGCCATTGATGTTTATTGGCTTATTTTCAGAAGCCTGCCCATAATGTGTGACGCTGTCAGTATTTGAAAGAGTCCCACATCATGGCAATACCCAAGGCACCACAGTCCACCAGATAATTTCACTACCCTTCAGTCAATTTTGTCCCACAGTGCCCGAGTGAACAGAGTAGAATTGTCCCTTTGAATTTCCGAGGCTGTGAATCTTTAAAGGAGAGGCTGCTGGGTTCAAACTGCTGACCTGTGTTAGCATCTCCACATGAAACCTGTCAACACCACCAGGGCTCCCAGCAAAGAAAGTAGTGACTATTAAAAGTAGGTCAAAGGGCACAGGTGATTAGAAAATTCTCAGTGCTCCATGTTCCTCATTAGTATACTACCTAAATGCCTTATAATCGTGACCTAGTTTTCTGAGATAAGATGCTCAAGACCAACTCAAACACGTTGAATCAAAAAATTCAACTATGCCTCCCGCTCCCCCACTATCATGATCCCAAATCTACCTTACAAATCTGGCTAGACCAGAGGATGTACACTGATACAGAAAGGAACTGGAAACACAGGGAATCCCTCCCAGACAGATGAACCCCTCAGGACCAGTGGTGAGAGTGGCAATACTGGGAGGGTGGAGGGAAGGTGGGGTAGAAAGGGGGAACCAATTACAAGGATCTACATATAACCTCCT
>NW_022103920.1:73642692-73651968 GCF_000313985.2 Echinops telfairi
GAAGGGGACGTTGGACAGTGTAAGATATGACAAAATAATAATTTATAAATTATCAAGGGTTTATGAGGGAGGGGGATGCAGGGAGGGAGGGGAAAAAATGAGGAGCTGATGCCAGGGGCTTAGGTAGAGAGCAAATGGTTTGAGAATGATGAGGGCAGTGAATGTACAAATGTGCTTTACACAGTTGATGTATGTATGGATTGTGATAAGGGTTGTATGAGCCCACAATAAAAAAAAATCAACTATGGAGTTGAGGCTAAAACATCAGTATTAGAAAAAGCTTACTGAGATGATTCTAATCAGCAACCAAGATTAAGAACAACTGGCTAAAATGAGGGGACGGTGGGGAAGAGGGTAAAATGAAATTACTGCTTTTCACTCTATATTCACATTTTCTCTTGCTTGTGAATCTTGGTGCAGCTTTCCTTAATTAATAGTTAACTGAATTTCTTCACAGACCATTGCTTTCATCTACTTTATCTCCAGCCCTGGTTTGTTCTTTTCTCTACTGCCTAGATAAAACCTCTGGTGTTGAACAACAACAAAAAATGCAATAAAAAAAAGAGGAGGGTAGTGTATAGATCTAATATTAACAAGTACAAGAAAGAAGAAAATGTTCTAAAATTGTTTGTGGTGATGATTACACAACTCTTTTTAATATGTTTAAACGATTGCATGATATATGAATTGCACGTCAATAAAACTATTAAAAAATTTTTAATGCTGTTATTCCCAGAGGTAAAAAACAGATATTTTTCTAACTTTGTCGTCAAAGATAAAAAATGACTTTGTGGGTAAGTCAGAATATGTGCCTATAGTTTAGCCTCATTTGAAAACGGTACAATATACAGCAAGTGCAGGAGATTATGGTGAAGAATTTATTGCAAGTCCTGGTAGCATAATGAAAGGTCATCAGTTCAAACCCGCCAGTCAGTGAAAGATGAAGCTCCCTGCTCCCATAAAGTTACAACCTCAAATAAACCAGAGGCCGTTCTACACTGCCTTACAGGGTGACTCTGGGTCAGAATGGGCTCAATGGCAGTGAGTGTGATTGTTTTTTTTAAAGGGCAAAGAGGAGCTGTCCAGAAAGTGGGACGTGGTTCATAAGCTTGTGGACTGCCTGTACTCTATAGGACTCATTTTCAATGGAAATGTACCAGATGCCGGGCTATCTTCCTGTTCCCAAAGACCTCGGTGAGACTTGACCCCTTCACCTCATCTCTTCAATCATTATCAGTGCAAGCAAAATAATAATTTCTCACCTCAGGAATCGCTGGGGTGGAGTCTTTCAGAGTCAGCTTTAAAATGTTACATCTAAATTGGAGTTGTATAATCTTTAATCAGTGAATGATCATTTCTGAAATCAAATATGCTAAACCTCTGCAGTTCCTCTGGACTCGGTTGGGTTGTAACCAGTTGAATAGTTCAGACCCTGGTCCCCTCCTCTGCCTTCTCTCGCCCTTTCTATGCTGCTGCTTTGCTTGTGCACTTGTTTTCTCTTGCTTTCTGCCTCTAGTTTTAGAAGCAGCCTTTTTGTCTTTCTTGGTAGCTTTTCTATGATTGTCTCTCTTTTTCCATTTTCAGTGCTTCTTCAGTTGCCTTGCTCCTATGACTCTCTGCGAACAATCTGTATTGCACATCTGCTGTGTACTACACTCTGTGTTAGATTCTGGCTATTTCACAGAAAATAAAACAAATATGATCCCTATCCTAATATGTATGCATTACGATTACATTTTCCCTTTCCTTCAGTCTGTCTATTTTTCTTTCTACTTTTTCCTTGATATGCAATTAATTTTAATGCCATCTTTTGATATTGAATCTTTTCCTCTGTTTCAATAGTTTTTTCAAAAATCAAAGTAAAACAACTCTTGAAACTAGCTGAGCAAGTCTGAGGTATCAACTGATAACCAAGTATTACATTTCTTAGTAAATATTAATATTATTTGTGTTGGACTGGGTTTGCTAGAGAAGCAATACCAGTGAATATATATATATATGCATGTGTGTATATATATATAGAGAGAGAGCAATTTACATCAAGAAAATGGCTTACATAATTGTCAAAGCAGGTAGGTCTAGTTTAGTTTCAGTTCTCTATGGCCAGATATTAAACTGGCGGCTTCTCAAACTTGTATAGCTTTGGAAGCTGATGAACTCAGGATAGGCAACACCACCACAGACAGCAGAGGTGAGTGAATCCAAGGTCAGCAAGTCAGGCTTGTGACTAGAGGGGGAAATGATTCCAAGGTCATCCGCTGGTTAGATGGCAGGCCTCTAATGACCCCCAGGATTGACAGACAATATGGCAGACTAGAAAGTCAACAGGCCAAATCCAGGACCAGACCCATCACAAAGAAAGCCTTCAATGGGAGGCAGGCCACACTTCCAAGGAAACGTCCTTTCAATTTCATGAAGGTCATGACCTGAGTGAGGGCCTACAGCTCACCTTCTTGCTGCCTCACAACAGCTTGGCTGCTCACAGCGGATCCCATGGAGTGGACTACATCTTTATGACACATCATGTGGGGATCACTAGGCCTCACTGCCAATCCACTGATCACCCTGACCAGCCAAGTGAACGCAGAACCCATCACATTATTCAAATCAAGTTAGTGAAGTAATTTATTATTAAAACTAGCCTCTTGTAACTTCAGGTCAAATTTACAGTACACAGAGCTGTTGGTTTCACAATAGAGGATACGGGTGTTGGACTTGCTAGCACATGCCTGTGACACAATAGCTAGGGAAGCGTCTCAATTGTCCTGGTACCCACACTTCTGAGTCCATGGGGTTGGGGGGACCAACCCAGGCCATTTTGCCCTATTTTTTTTAATCGAGATTCACATTGCTCATATAATTTTGCCATCAAGCAAGAAGTCATTCTCTATTAAACTAAAAGCCAAGGGATGATTAAAGGTTCAAACAGCTTGAACCAGGGATACATCTAGTTCAGATACATCAAATTATATCAGATGCTCTGAAATGGCTGAGTACCAGAGTACATGTGAAATAAAGTAAAATAAACTACAACGGCACAACATTCTGCCTGGAAGATGCATGAGCAGGGCAGCTGAAGGCGGTGTTCCCTCAAGGAAAGGGATTTTAGAGGCCTGGTTGAAACTAAGAATGTGTCCTCTTGGAACTAGGTAGTTTAAATAAGTGACTGGGGGTGGATTTGACAGTGTGGTCAAAATCCTAACACATTTTCTCATGGCTGCGGAGGGAATTTCTGATAAGGGTCTGTGTCAACACCCTTTCTTAGGAACATTCTTGCCATATCTTTAGTTAAACCACGAGGGGGAAAAAATATCTCCTTTGTGATAGAAGTCAGTCTGTCTAAGGGTTTTGAAGGCTAGCTGCAAGGGAAATAAGCAAAAGCTGGGATGGAGTTGCCACTCAGACCTGGACTGATGATGCTGATGGAAGTCAAGCACCTTAAGGTTTAGAACACACGCACCATGTGAGACTCAAGAACTGGATCCCTGTTATTGTTGTTAGCTGACCATGGAGTCTGCACTGACTCACATCTCCTCCACGGACAAAAGAAGGCAACACTGCTCGGCTTTGTGTGATGCTCACCATTGTTATGTTAGAGCCCATTGGTACCAGCCACTGTGTCTATCCATCTCCTTGAGGATCTTCCTTTTGGCTGGCCCTTTAGCTTTACCAGGCAAAAGTCCTTTTCCAGGGACTGAACCCTCCTGATAATGTGTCCAAAGTACAGAACACAGAGTCTCACCATCCTTGAGCCAAGGAGTGTCCTGGCTGTACTGCCTCCCACAGTCTCCTGGCCATACACACAACTTTTCGTATTTTTTTGGCCAGCACCATGGTTCAAATGTATAAGATTCTTCTTTGGATTTCATTTCTCGTGATTCAGCATTCATAGGGATAAGAGGTGATTGGAAAAATACGGCTGTCAGGCCCCCCTCAGTGGATCTTTACTCTTCAACCCTGGGAAAAGATCTTTAGCAGCATATGTGCCCAGTGCAGCACGTTCAAATCTTCACTGCTGTTTCATGAGTGGTGGTGGTGGATCCAAGTAATAAAAATCTTTGAAAATGTCACTCTTTTTTTCTGTTGATCACAATGCCATTTATTGTTGCCTTCATGAGAATTTTTTTTGTTTCTTTTTATGGAGACAATATGGCTCGAAATTTACTTGCTGCAGTGTTTTGGGTTCTTTACATTGAGTAGTAGGCCCATCCGGAGCCCTTGTGGTATAGTGGTTATGCGTCAGTAGTTTGAAACCACCAGCCAGGACTTACTACTCCAGGAAAGAATTAAGCGGAAATTCTGAGTCATAGAGATCCTGTAGGCAGAGTAGACCTTCCCCGGTGAGTTTCTGAGACTGTCATTGTGTACTGCAGTAAAAGCCCTGTCTGTCTTCTTTGGAGCAATCTGGTGGTTTCGAACTGCTGACCTTTACTGCTGATAACATAACCACTAGGACCCCAGAGCTCTCCCAGTCAAGAATCAGTCTCAGAAACTCGCAGGCACAGTTCTTCCCTGTCCTACAGGGTCCATATCAGTTGGCATGACTCCAGGGCATGGAGGGAGTAGAAGTCCATACTGAGGTCTTCGATCTTATTAGTCAGAGCTTCGAGTATTGAAGCATTGGACTGTTTTTCTCTCCCTTCTCCATTCTTTCTCCTTTTAAATTGTGAATTGAGTGACAGATCACAGAGCAGAATATCAATTTTACACTCAGCAGCTCATATTCAAGTGTATATATATATATATATATATATACACATTTTGTTTCATCTCATCCATTGAAATCCCCTCAATGTAACATCATTTATCCCATTTCCTCTCTGTATTTCCTTCTAACCTTTTGTCCCTGGATAAAGGCTGCCCCTTTAACTTAAAACTAATGATTCGAGTATGTGACTACCTCATTAGTGTTACTGTTCTCCTGGTAGGCGTGTATATACTTTGGCTAAAAGTTGAGCCACTCCTCACCATTCTTTGCAACTTACTCATAAAGTGACCCCCTGGTTTTCCCCCCAATGTATACTGTGAACAATCAGGAAGTCTCTCTCTTGCCCTTCCCCTGGCTGACTATCCTTTCATATATTATTATCAGTCCCTGACTTTTATTTGTAACTCTACTGTTTAACATGCAACCCTAACACACTGAAGTTGATTTGTTTTAAAATTTTAGATAAATGGAATCATAATATAACTTCTCTTATTTCTGATTTTTTGTTTTCCTCAACTCTTATGGGTTGGGTTGCCATCCCCAAGGTCAGCTGTTCAAAAGCACCAGCCATTGTGTGACAGCAAGACTGGCCTCTCTTCCCATAAACAAGTTTTAGTTGGGATTCGACACGGGCAGTTCTTCCCTGTCCTGAGCGTCACACCGAATCAGCATCGACTCAATGGCAGTGAGTTTGGGGTTTTGGTTTTGCCCAACTGCATGTTTCCAAGCCCCCTCAATCATCCATAACGTTGGGGTAATGGTTATTTTATTTTCATAGAGCATCGCTCCTGAACTACAGTAAGAGCCTGCCATGCTTTGGTCATCTATTTATTTTATGGATGGATATTTGAGTTGTTTCTAGTTTGAGGGTTTACCAGAGCAGCAGGGGCTGCAATAAAAGCCCACTGCCACTGAGTCAGTTCTGACTCATAGCGAACTCATATAGGGTTTCAGATCAGAAGCTGTAAATAAATAAATATATGTATGTATATATTAATGCCGTTTTATTGTGAATTAAGTGTTGGAGACTGTTACATTTTAGACCATAGACTCTGCATTCAACAGTTCAGATCACGGGGGCTGTAAATCTGTACAGGTGCAGCTAGCTTCATTTTTAACCCCTGGAGTGGCTGGGGGCTTGAACCAGGAACCTTGAAGTTATCATTCCAACGCTTACCTGAGATCGCCACCAGGGGGCTGCAACAGACTGCGTCAACCTCACTTTGGGACCTTTCAAACTTTTCAAGGATAAGAGGCCAAAAGGTAAATTTTAACAAACTTTTAGAACTTTTAGTTAACCTTAAAAATACCTAGTTTCTCTCCATTTTCCCAAACTTAATGACAGCTTATTTAAATGAACTCACTTATCATTAAAAAAGCCGTGATAAAAATAAATATTTAAAAAATTGCTAATTCTCCTTGGTTACCATAATTGCACATTTTCAGTTCATTTTTATATTAGTTTTCTCTGATGTGTGCATATTAACTTTCAATACAAAAAAAATGCCCTGAAGTAGCTGTAAAACAAAAAACAAAAAGAACACACTGTCATCCAACCGATTATAACTCCTAGCTGTAAATCTTTATGGGGTCAGATAGCCTCATCTTTCTTCCAGGAAGTGGCTGGTGAGTTTGAACTGCCCACCTTGTAGTTAACAGTCCAGAGCTTACCCAACAATGCCACATGAGGGGACTTCAAACTTTGGTGGAAAATGGAATGAAAAGATAATAGTTTTCTCTCAACTTTTGAAAGCCGCCTCTTACAACACATATTGATTCACAGTGTTCAATGTGGAAATAGAGTAAGGCCTTAGAATCCAAATAAGGTTCATTTTCTGAAAGCTTCTTAAATGAACAATATTTTAAGTCACTCTTTGAGTTTGTAATCTCAGTGGTGAGTAAAGAACACTTGGGAAAGTGCTTGGGGTGGGGGCGGGGGAAGCAAGCTAATCAGATGATATCATTACTAAAGTTGATTATCTGATTAAGGACAGCTGATAAGAAGTCCTGTAGGTATAGTGGCTAACACAGTCTACTGACTAAAGATAGGTGGTTTGAATCCACCCACTTCTTGGGAGAAAATTGGCAGGAAGCTTCCAAAGAGAAGAGCCTTGGTACTGGAAGGTAGCCGAGCAGGTTATATGTTGGGTTGCTAACCACACGGTCAGCAGTTTGAACCCACCGACCACTTGATAAGAGAAAGATGAGGCTGACTGCTTCTTTAGGGAGTAATTCTACTCAATCTTACAGGGTCACTATTTGTTGGAGTTGATGCTTGGCACGGGCTTGGGATCAGTAGTCACACTGGATTCATCTTTCAGTCATCATGAAATTGTCCATGAACCAACCAGCTGTCAATTAGGACTCAAGGCAAACTCCTGTGTGTCCAAGTAGGACTGTTCTCTGCAGGGTTTTCAATGGCTAAGTTTTCACAACTAGATTGTCATGTCTTTCTGCTAAGGCAGTGGTTCTCAACCTGTGGGTCGCGACCCCTTTGGGAGGTCAAATGACCCTTTCATAGGGGTTGCCTGATTCATAACAGTAGCAAAATTACAGTTATGAAGTAGCAAGGCAAATAATGTCATGGTTGTAGGGGAGGGGTCATTCACCACAACATGAGGAACTGTATTCAAGGGTGGCAGCATTAGGAAGGTTGAGAACCACTGTTCTAAGGTGTCTCTGGGTGGACTTGAGCTTCCAATCTTCTGGTCAACCACTGGCTGTGTTAATCATTTGCACCATCCAGGGCCTTAATTTGCCCATTAGGCCCTGAAAGTGCCCGCAATGTTGACTATATAATCCCGAAGCAGTGATTTGAAGACATATTGAATCTGCTGGAACTCATCAGCCCTCGGCTTCTGTAAAGACGTCCAGCCTCACAGACCACAGGAAGCGATTGCACTCGGTCTCACTGGGTTGGTATGAGTCAGGATCGACTCAGTGGTAGTGCACACATTTATATGACTCTATTGTCGGGGGAAGTACCACCATCATTGTCCGGCTAGATTATCATATATACGTCTGCATATTTTGTCCAGCTGACATCATTCAGAAAGGGGGAAAAAGATGAGAGGATGGGACAGAGACAGCATTTACAAACAGCAGACCGAAGAACAAACTCACTGCCATTGAGCCAATGCCAACTCATAGCAAGCTTATAGGGCTGGGTAGAAATGCCCTTGCCAGTTTCCAAGACTGTAACTCTGCAGGAGTAGAAACCTCCTTTTTCTCCCAAGAAGTGACAATGGTTGCGAACTGCTGAACTTACAGTTCGCAGCCCAATGTGTAAACAACTAGGTGACCAGGGCTCCTTACCTCAAGTTTAATTCATGGTTGGAAGACAAGCATTTGTGAAAATGGAATTATGATTTGAAGTTCTCTGGCATGAGTAATGAGATGTTCTGCTCCGCAAAAGAGAGACTGAATATTATTGCAGGAGGAGACAAATATGTTGAATTTCATGCTAAAGATTGGCAAGACTTCAGAACGAACAGGCTAACACAGAGAAATCGACCAAGAGACAGACTTGGAAGGAGAGAGGCAGCTGTGATTGATCAGCTTCTGAGTCTCATTATTGGCTCAGAAACTTCCTGCTCAGGCTTCTTTCCAGCCAGAAGATTGAAAATCATTACAAAGAATGATTCCACAGTGGTTTCTTTATTTGCCTTGGTGACAGAAAACTATCAGACAATAATGGACAAAAAGAAAAAAAAATGCAACAGAAGATCTGGTTGTCATTAGACATCACGAGAATAAGATCAGTTCAATTTTAATGTTAAAATCATTAATAGGCATATCAAAATGTGCCACTTAATTTACTCAACAGCACTATTTTATTTGGTAGGGATATTACAACATGTAGCCGGAGCAGGGAGTCCTGGTGGTTCTGTGTGTTCAGTTTTGGGTAATTTACCACACAGTGATGGGTTCAAATCCACCGATGGCTCTGAGGGAGATGAAGATGTCTGCTCCTTTACAGATGTCCTGTCTCAGAGACCTTGCAGAGGGATGTGTGGAGTTGGAATGGACTTTATGACAGTGGGGTTTTTAGTTAATTTTTTTTAACTGCTGGAGCAAGGTGCCCTCTTAATTGAGGAGACTTAAATCTACTGAGTGGCAGATATTTCCTGTGATGATAAATTTTACATGAACAAATTTTGTGTTTATATTTGTGGGCAGGCCAGAACAAACCACTTTCTATCGCTATACAGTAGCTGAGGAGTGATTTTTCTTAAGATTTCCTGAATCCATCAAGCATTGCCATTGATTTATTAAAGCATCAGCAACTGTTGCTCTTTGACCTTGAATAATAGAACAGGAATTAAGAGAAAGAAAAAAGTGAAGAGAAAGTTGAACTTAAACCTGAACGTGAAGAAAGAATATGAGGATTGATAAAAGTAGAAATGAGTTACAGAGACTGAATTCGACCATTTCCTTCACGACTAAAATGGAGATTGCCAAATTAAAAGGTGGCTTGAAATGTGGCTAGCGTGCTTCCTGGACGTGAGGGTAAAGGTAAAGTCACAGGTGTTCTTCAAGGAAATGCATTTCTCAGAGCTTCTTGTTGC
>NW_022103920.1:73652711-73653652 GCF_000313985.2 Echinops telfairi
GCATCAAGTTTTTTATCCTTTTACCATACCGAGTCAATGTGTACGCCGAGCAAATAATCTGAGAAGCTGGACTATACGGTGAAGAACGTGGAACCAGGATTGACTTATTAACTTATTAAGGCTTATTTACATGCTCATTAAGGCTTATTAACAAGCTTAGATATACAGATGACACAATCTCACTTGCTGAAAACAAGAGGACTTGAAGCACTTGTTGATGAAAATCAAAGACTGCAGCCTTCAGTGGGGATTGCAATTCAGGGTAAGAAAAACCCAGGTCTTCACCCCTGGACCACTAGAAGACGTCAGGATGAAGAGAGGAAGGATGGCAGGTGTCCAGGGTTTCATTTTACTTGGTCTCACAATCAATGCTCTCTAGATGGAAACAGTAGCCAAGAAATCAAAGGGAGGATGGATTCCATTGGGCAAATCTGCTGCACAAGAACTCTTTCACGTATTCAAGGGCAAGGATGTCCCTTTGAGAATGAAGGTCTACCTGACCCCACCCGTGGTATTTTCAATTGCCTCATGTGCATATAAAAGCTGGACAATGAATAATAAAGAGCACAGAAGACCTGGTGCACTTGAATGATGGTATTGGTGAGGAATATTGAAAATACAGTGAGTGGGCTGCCAGAAGTACAGACAATTCTATTTTAGAAGTACAGCCAGAATGTTTCTTAAAAGCAAAGATAGAGCGATTTCCTTTCACACACCTTGAAAATGTTGTCAGAAGAAACAAGCCCTGCTTGGTCACTCACACAGAGGGTCAGCAGAAAAGAGGGAGACTCTCAGGGAGATGGGTTGACACAGTGGCTGCAACAATGGGCTTAAATATAAAAACTGTGAGGATGACACGGGACTGGGCAGTGTTTTGTTCTGTTGGACTGGAGGTTGCTAGGAGACAGAAATGGCTTGACGCACCTAATAACAGTAACAAC
>NW_022103920.1:73668413-73669980 GCF_000313985.2 Echinops telfairi
CACCTCTTCTAAGGTCCCTTCACACTTCATGCTGTGCCCTGGTCTCCGACCCCAAACCCAAGAATCCATATGGTCATTGTAGGGGTAGTGTGAGCATCCTGTCTTTCTCTACACAGTCTTTTCTCTCTATCTGGTCTCTCCCATTGATAAAGAAGTGTGTCCTATCTGCTCTTCGCCTTCCTTTGTGTTGGAGAGGTCTGAGGGTCTGTCTCCACCTCTACTTTGTGTTATGGTTTCTGTCAGATTCCTGCCACATTCCTGCCATCACCACCTCTGTTCCCTTTGCCAGCCTCTGTCTACTTAGCAAAGCGATTTATTTATTTCTTTCTTTGTTGACACTTAAGCTTATCGACCTTGTTCTCATAGACTCATAGGGACCTTGTAAGACAGAGTCGAGCTGCCTTGGCCAAGACGATAATTCTTGATGGGAGTAGAGAGCCTCGGCTTTCTCCCTGGAGCAGCTGTCAGCTTTGCTGTACAGAGTCACGGTGATTCAGAATGGACTTCATGGCAGTGAGGGCTTTTTGTTTGTTTGTTTGTTTGTTTGGGGACCTTGTCCACTGGATAAACTTAACACATGGCCACAGGAGGTACTCAAAAAATTTTTTGATCAGACAATAATGTTGTTATGTGTCATTAAGTCAACCCTGAGTCACAGTGACAACAGAACAAAACACCGCTGGGTCCTGCAGTCGTCAACATTGTCATGTGTAAAGCCATCTTTGCAGCCTCTGTGTCAATCTGTCTTGTCAAAGATCTTCCTTCTTTTGGTGTGTTGACCAGTTTTCCCCAGGGACTGGTCCCCCTGACATGTTCAAAGCATGTGAAATGAAGTCTCACCATCCTTGAGTCTAAGGAATACCCTGGCTGTCCTCCCTCCAGGACGAGTTCCTTGTTCCTTGGGCATGCCTTGGCACTTTCAGTAGTCACCAACACCACAGCTCACAGGCGCCAAGCCTCCTGTGGATTTTGTCATGCACATCCTGCTTGCACGTGCATAGGAGGCAGGTCAGGCACACCTTAATACTGAAAGGGACGCCTTTAGCCTTTGGAAGTAGATTTGCCCAGTGAAATGGGCCACTTGATTTTTTTTTTTTAGGTTGATGATTCTTTTTCTTTAAAAAAAAATCATTTTATTGGGGACTCTGACAGTTATTATAACATTCCATACATCAATTGTATCAAACTTATTTGTACATACGTTGCCATCATCATTTTCTAAACACTTACTTTCTATTTGAGCCCTTGGTATCACCCCCCACCACCACCCTCGTGAACCCTTTTTTTAGGTTGATGATTCTTTTTCTTTAAAAAAAAATCATTTTATTGGGGACTCTGACAGTTCTTATAACATTCCATACATCAATTGTATCAAACTTATTTGTACATACATTGCCATCATCATTTTCTAAACACTTACTTTCTATTTGAGCCCTTGGTATCACCCCCCACCACCACCCTCGTGAACCCTTTATAAATTATAAATTAGCATTATTTTCTTGTCTTACGCCGACCACTCTCTATCTTCAAGCAAGTGTTGTTTATCACCACCCCCAGGGGGGGGTGG
>NW_022103920.1:73670319-73674066 GCF_000313985.2 Echinops telfairi
CTTTTGATAGCCAGGCACCATCAGTTTTCTTCACCACATTTGCTTATGCACCATTTTGTCTTCAGTGATCCTGTCAGGAGGGTGAACATCACAGAGTGCCAGGTTGTTAGAACAAAGTGTTCTTGCATTGAGGGAGTACTTGAGCAGAGGCCCAAAATCCGTTCACTTCCTCAATATATTGTCATTTAAATATATGTACATAGGCCAATATCTCTATTGAATTAATGTATGAATTAATATATTTACATGAGTGCACATCTATGTTTATACCTCTATCCATAGCTTTGCTTCTTAGATCTTTCTTCTGTTTCCTTTTACCTTCCTCCTACCCCATCATCACCCTTGCCCGTCTTCTTCCTCTTAGTAATTCCTCTCTGCTAGGCTGCTGTTGCTCCAGTGGCACCGGGATCTCTACATCCTCCTCAGAGCTGATTTAATGCCCTAGTTGTCCCTGTCTTTGGTGTTGCTTGCTCACTGCTCCTTTCCCCACCTCCTCCTCCCTACAAGTCCCTCCAGAATCATTGTCCCATTGCTGATTCTTTTTCTTTTGATAGTTTTATTGGTATATAATTCACATATTATTCAATCATATTAAGAAGAGATGTGCAATCACCATCACAATCAACTTCAGAACATTTTCTTCTTGTACTATTTGTTGTTTGATCAAACCTACCCTGCCATGACCTTATGTAACTATTTATGGGGGACCAGCCTTCACAACTGAATGGGTCTTAAGCGGAAATTGTGTAATTGAAGGGTAAATTAAAGTAACATCAGACAACGCATGAAAGGGCTTACCTCTTCCATGGAATCTGGAACCAGAGAAAGAGAGCTAATGTATTCTCTGGCAGGCTTATAAAGTCTTGGGCTAGCAAGCCTTGGTAAGCACATATGTAACAGGAAAGGGATGTTCTAGGGGCATGCACATTACAGGAAGGCGCATATGTAACAAGATGGGTGGGTGCTAGAGTTAAGATGGTGGGTCTCTCTGAGCTGGATTGACCATAAGTGTCCCTGAGCTCTTCTTCAGGGGAGCAATCTATGATCCTTATCAGAGGGGCGTAGGCTTTACGTAAAGTGGGGTGGTCTGGTTGCTCTTAATGACAGACAACATTCAGGTCTATAACCTTTAAACGGTTAACTTTTAAGTGAATGGCAGCAACCATGTGCTACCAAACAGCATCTTAAAATTGGCATTATTATGGGGGACATTGTGGGGAATCAATGTTAGTCAGGAGAATGTGACTGGGCTTCATCTCCAACTCATGAATGTGAAGGCCTCCCTTCACCAGTCTTGACCTCCCAGACTCCTTAAATATAAGCGTAGAGAATTTATCCGCACACACTCTCTTCCCAGTTCTCCATTTCCCACAACTATTAATCCAGTTACTGTCTCTAGAGAGTTATCTATCCAGGATTTCATATACAGAAAATCATACAGTACACACACACACACACACAAATGCCACCAATAATAACAAAACAAAGCAGAGAAAACTCTCAAGAGAAAAGAAAGCAGATTAAAAACAGGAACGACTTTGAAATGGGTCAAAAGGGAGATCAAATGATAAGGTGTCATATCTTAACCTAATTACATCTGTCATAATTGGCTTTAAAATGATTTCTGTCTGATAGCAAGACTATTCATATCCCTGGACTATGGTCAGAGGGGATTCACCAGAGGCTTAATTCCTGTGTGGACCCTGGAAATGGGTTTTGGATTTTCACTGTCATCCTCAGCCTTCTGCGACTGGATGTTCACAGTTTAAACTCTGATACTGTTTCCTCTTTTAGATTTGGATTTTATTATTTACAATCCTTTGATCATACATACTGGTGTGCTTCTTCCATGTGGATCTAATTGATGCCTCACTTAAATGGTTGGTAGTTTGCAGACAAGCTCTTAAAACCCCAGGCCCTATTCTGATAGGCAGGCACCATCTGGTTTCTTCACTTGACTGCTGCTTCCATGAGCACTGGTTGGGGCTCTAAGTAAGATGAACTCCTTAACGTCAGTCTTTTCTCCGTTCATCATGATGCTGTCCACTGGTCCCATTGTGAGGATTTTTTTGTTTTGTTTTGTCTTATTTGAAATGTACTCTATATTGAAAACTTTAATCTTTATCAGTAACTGTTTCAAGTCCTCTTCACTTTGAGCAAGCAATATTGTGCTATCTGCACACAGAAGGTTGTGAGTAAGATTTCTTCCAATCCTGATGCCTGGGTCATCTTCAGATCCTCCAGCTCCTTGGGATGTGCTCAGCATACAGAACTGAGTAAGTATGTTAAAGAGATACAACCTTGACACATACCTTTTGTGATTTTAAACTATGTTATTCTGTTCAAATGATGGTTTCTCAGTTTATGTACAAGCTCTGAATTAGCAAAACTAAATGCTCTGGAATTCCCATTCTTCATTATATTACTCATAGTTTTTTTATGTCTTTGCATATTAAATAAAGGAGAAGGAAGCATCTTTCTGGTATGCTCTGCTCTCAGCCAGATCCATCTGACATCAGCTCTGCTATTCCTTGTGCCATGTCCTCTTTTGAATCTCGCTTGGATTTCTAGCAGCTACCTTGGACATATTGTCAAGAGAAACTAGCTCCCAAAGATAGCATGCTTGATAAAGAAGTAGGGCACCAAAAAAGAGGAAGACCCTCAACCAGAAGGATTGACACCATGGCTCCAACAATGGGCTCAAACACAAGAACAATCGTGAGACTAGGGCAGGACTGGGCAGTTTCATTCTGTTGTGCCCAGGGTCACCATGAGTTGACGGCACCTAGCTGCCACCACCCCTACTCCCACCTGTCAATGTTCTGTTAGAATCACTTTTGAATCATCATCAGCAGAATTTTACTGCATGTGACATCAATAATATTGCTTGGAAAAGGAGCCAAATGGTATCTATTGTTTGGTGACTGTTGCATCACTTTTTTTGGGTCCCAAATAAGAATCTGTTCCAGCCCATTGCACAAGTAGCTATCTTTTAAGTTTCTTGGCATAGACTAGTGAGTGCTTCCAGTGTGGCACTTTTTTTTTTTTTAAGAGTCCGAGCAGCGCTGTCAGGAGCATTGGACTGCAAGGTCTGTAGTTCAAACCTACTATTTGCTCCTTTGGAAAAAGAGGAGACTATTTGCTCTTGTAAAGAGTTACAGTCTTGCAAACCCCAATAGACATAGTTATACTAATGTAGGAGCATAGATGCTGTTCTATCACATACAGGACTGTGTTTCAAGATAGATCTTGAAGTGTTCGTTTTGATAATGAATGTGATGCTATTCCTCTTGAATTGGTCATCCCTATCATTGTAGATCATCTAATGGCTGATACAATATGGCCAATACTAAGTTCATGTCCCTTCGCTCATGCTTAGGATATTGATCTTTATCTATTCTATTTAATTTTTTACAACTTCTAATTTTCCTAGCTTCATACTTTGAACATGATAGGTTTCAATTATTAATAGATGTTTGCAACCTTTTTGTGGTAGTTACATAATCTGTTGTCAATTTGAGACTTAAGAGTGAAGGGGTGGAGTCTAGCCTGTCAATCAGGTCAAAGCTTGATGACCTTATTTGGAGGCACCATGGAGTAAATAGGTTGCTGGAGGAGGGACACAGGCTCACTCCCTGTGAGACATTCCTGTGGCCTAGACACACGGAGCTACACTAGAGCCCTGGAGCTGAAGGAACCTTGTGGAGACCCCTGGCAGTGCTGAGATGCTTCCACTGCCACTGGATC
>NW_022103920.1:73674809-73676102 GCF_000313985.2 Echinops telfairi
TCAACAAGTTTGCCCCTTCTTGTTCTTGAAACACCCGAGGCACAGCTTCCAGGATATAGCAAAAAGCAAGCCACCGCAGCACCACAAACTAACATTGATTGAGCTTGTATCTTTGTCAGACACCATGCAAAGCACTTAATATACTATTATTACCTTGATCTCTAAGTGAGGAATCTAGGCATACAATTGTCATTTTCACTTTAAAAAAGGTTTATGGTGATTTTGGAGATTTACATAGCAAATTATGCTTCCATTGGACAATTTCTGTACATATTATTCCATTTCTATTTAATTCTAATTATTTCCATTCTGGTTGATCTGGTTCCATTAATCCATTAGTCTTAGCAGACAAGTTTGTTCCTTGAGTCTTTGAATTCCTTCTTTTCTTTTGTTATAGATGCACAGCTTTTAAGACCTTAGATGATATTGTCTTTATAAGCGATTTATACCAATCAACAAGCTGCGTTTCTTTTTTAAAAAAAATTAATTATTTTTTGGGGGGGGCTCTTACAAATCTTATAAAAATCCATCATTCAATAGTATTAAGCACACTTGTATATGTTGACATCAACAAAGATGCATTTCTATTGTACACAATAAAGTTAGATTGAATTAGCAGAGGTGAAGGTAATTCCATTTATACTGTAAATACAGTTTTTACTTATGAAAAAATTAAGGTTTTTTAATTGAAATTCAAGGCTAGAAGAAAAAAATTGGTTTGCGTATTATTTAGCATGCATATACTTACAACGTTTATTTATATGCTATTCCTGTAATAATAATAAGTCTTTCTGACTTGACAAGATTCCCAACTGTAGTACCTCTTTTCTGAGATGAGAATATTTTATTCTCTCCCTTTACTCTTTGACATATTTCTTTTCTGTAATGTTTTCCCTTATTGCACTTCTTTTAAATCTTTTTCTTCGTTCATGCGCTCCTTCGTTTGTTTGTTCATTCATTCATTCATCCATCAAGCAAGACCGGGTGCTGCCTTTTAAAACGTCATTCAAAACGGTGCCACGTCTTCTGCCAGGGGCAAAAACCAAGAAGTGTCAGCGTGGATCAGGAGGAGCTCCGCCCTTTCCTCCTCACCTGCACCCTGGGAGACAGCGCCCAGGGCGCTGACATACACACAGGCCTCCTTCTGCTCCCCTCCTTCTGGTCCCAGGGTCGTCCCGCCCCTCCCGAATCCCGGTTGGCTAGGCGGAATTATTTGCATATTTCTACCTTTGTTCCCTGCCGGCAGCCAATCAGCGCGCGGGCATCGACACTGGCGTGCTGGGCGGGGCTCGG
>NW_022103920.1:73676578-73682890 GCF_000313985.2 Echinops telfairi
TCAGCCCAGACCTTCGCCCGCTCGCCACCGGGCCCCTCGCGGCTCCACCCGCTGGTCCAAACCCGGGCAGGGCTTGTTGGGGGCGGCGAGCCGCCCGGTGTGGGGGGGCCCGGCGCGCAGACGAACAGGGTCTGAAACCCACCCGGAGGCATGTGGTTGGTGTGGGCCCGGGTTGGTTAGCTTCTACGTGCCCTTGTGATTTTAATTGAGGCCACCGAATAGGTTCACAGGATTTCCGGTGCTCCCTTTAGTTTGTTTCGTGCTTACAGAAAGGGATATTTTAAATATATGTATATATATATATATATTTATATGCGTTGTGGTGCCCCCCGCCCCACCTCCCCTTATCGGTATTTTAACTCTTTTTAAGCGAAGCCCGGTAAATAAGCAAGCAGCCTCCACCCAAGTCCTTTCTTCAACTCCCTGCCTACTTGCTGCTCTTAATTTTGACGCCGCCGGCTGGCTTTGTGGTTTCGCAGGCGCAGATCTGGGTGAACAGGAGAGTGGGGAGGACCAGTTGACATGCACCAATCTTCTTTCACGCCCCAGGTTTTGCATACATGATTTGAGTTTGTCATCATTCTGACAGCCGTTTGAGGGAAGGAGCATGATCTAATTATATATGTACACGGTACCAAATCAAAAGGGATCTAAATAAGTTTATATAGCTGGTAGTTGGCAAGCCAGGAGTAGAACCCAGACCGGAATCCAGATCATTCCACAGGGCGCGGAAGAAACTTCCCTCCATTCCTTGCTCCCTTCTATAAATACACCTGGCCTCTGCAAGCACCCACCCTGAAAACAAACCAAGCTCCCCTGCATTAGCAGAGACCTGAGCCATCTGTGTAAGCTTAGGTTACATCCGTGGAATGGAGAGGCAGCTTGTGGTCAACAGGGGTGTGCGTATGTGCGCACGGGTTGGGGGGAGATGGTAGGGTGGGCGGAGTGTGGGGGGAAAGGTAAAATGGTTCATTTTACCATTACTGTTCCCTCGTATGGGAGCCTGCTTGCAGAGCTTTGAAGGCTAGGCAGGCACTGGAATAGTGCCCCACTTAGCAGGAATCTATTCCACGTGGTCACTAATGATTGAGTGTGTTAAAAAATGTATTTCTGGAGCACTTGGTGATACTTTGTAATTGGAGAGCTCTATCACATTTCAGATTAAAATCCACCTTTGTTTCATTGAGGTACACTTATCACATTGATTAAGTACATGCTGACCATTCTCTTTTATTAGCATGAATGGCCTGGTTAGAACGTCACATTCCCTATTTTGTGCCTCACTTCTGATGGAGCCACCCCCTCTCCCCCATCAATGATTTCATCACCCTTTCACCAGGCACTTCATGTGAGTCAGAATCGACTCTGGCGGTGTTTCACTAGACACTTCATGGTAGTGTCTGCTCACACAGTTAAATATTCTTTGTTGCCTTATGTGACTAAAATGTCTACAGATCAATAAACAATGCCTATAATATACAGATCTCTAAAGAGTATATATATATTGCCTTGTTGGTGTAGTAATTACCCATTGGGCTGCTAACAAAGAGGTCACCAGTTTGAAACCACCAGCTGCTCCATGGGAGAAAGATGAAGCTTTCTACTCTTTTAAAGAGCTTTCTACTCTTGGAAAACCACAGAGGCAGTTCTACCCTGACCTTTAGTGTCACGAGTTTGGTTTTGAATTTTCATATATATATGTTTTCATATATATGTACATGTATAGGTATATATACATGTACATATATACTTAAAGCAAGTTCTTTTAGAAATTGGGTTCCACTGCTTTCAAGGCATCATTTCTAGATGTATTTACTGTGTTTCAGGAAAACGAGGAGAGGGAAAAGTGATTCTAATAGGACATATTAGGACTAATTCATAATATATTGTAAATTATTGTTCTTTAAAGTGTATTCTATTGATTTTAACCATTCTGCCATTAAACAATTAAGATTCATGGACCTTTAAAATAATATCCTTCAAGTCCTAGAATTTTTAGACACTAAGACTGTCATAGTGCCTACTTGCTTATTATACATCGTGAACAGACATAAATAGGAATAGGCTCAGCAGCTTAAATTTGGAGACAAATTTCAGGTAAAAGATGGATCAGATCTTACATATGCTGAAAATGTACCATGATTATTACTGTACATGAAAATGTACCTCTGTCTTCTTTGGTCCCTCTTTTCCCGTGTTAAGATGGGAATTGTAAAGAGATGGTTGCAGACAGCATTGAGGCTCTGGTGTCATTTCTTTTTAAGGTATGAACAGGAGGATTTTTTTTAAATACCTGTCCCACTTTTGGCACTGTCTCTAAAGTGTGTTCTGAGGCTTTAGGCCTCTGCCATTATTGCTAAAAGGTTAAGTAAAACAAGGATAAGGATTGTATCTGGAAGTGATATATGTAGAGGCTGGGCCTTTGCTTAGTTCTTTACTGTTCTATTGGAGTATTTTCCTGAGAAATGAAAGTTTTCACCAGTTTAACGTCAGAGTCAAGTGGCCTTTCCCAATGAGCCGCACATTACCGCCAGATTTACATCTCTCCAGAAGGCATGTTGCTGAAACAGGTTGGAAGGAACACCATCAAACTTGTCATGAGCATTATCACTAGGCCAAAGTTTAACAGTTGATTCATTTGTTGTTGTTTGAACATTTGACTGCTTTATCAGGAGGAATTTCAGAACTGTACAATCTTTAAATTAGTGTAGAATACACAAACCATTTTTTCTCTTTTTTCCCCACCCCAAATCATTTTCAATATGGGCAGCTACAGATTCTGTCTACCTTCATGTGCTAGAATAAAGAGGGCTTTGTCCCAGAACACCCTACATTTGAAACCAAAACCAAGCAGACCTCACTGCCACTGAGTCACTTCTGACTCACAGTGAGTCTGTAGGACAGGGTAGAACTGCCCTTGTGAGTTTCTAAGACTGTCATTCTTTACAGGAGCAGAAAGCCTGGTCTTTCTCCTGCAGCTGCAGATGGCTGGTGGTTTCAAGTAGCTGACCTTGAGTTTAGCAGTCCAAGCCGGAACCACCGCACCTGTATATGAAGACTATTGAGTGCCTAAGTTGCAAGGAACTTGGTTCTGAGAGTGAACCAAAGATAGTTTTAAAATCAGTATGCTTTAATGAAGCATGAGCCTGATTTAGCTAATAAGCACTTGACATGCACTTGATGGAGAACTGTAAGGAAAACTAAAACGTGTCAAGCCAAATGCGTGCCCTGTGAAGACAGCGTCCACTTGGCAGACAGACCAGAGGTGGGAAAGCTAAATGCTATATAAGGAAAGGACTGACTGCAAGTGCCAGAAGAATTTTGGACTGGGACAGGTATTTTGTTTATAAGTAATAGAAGTTGAAGGAATAAAGGAGGAATAACTGAATTCAGGAAATGCAGAAATATAAGTCTTTAATATCAGCTACTATGAAAATATGAATTAAAACAATTTTAGGTTATCTGCACAAGTTTCTCTGCATTAAATATTTTAGATAGAAAATATATTGACAAATAGTGAAAAAACAACTTAAATTTTTTTTTTCTTAGTGATTTTAGTAAATATTGAACACCTTTTGGAAGCAAATCACCTGTTTGTCTTTCACCCTTGGTTGGGTTTGAACTCCCAGCCTTGTAGATAGTAGTTCAGCCAGAATGTGTGCCACCTAGGGACTTGAGATTTAGCTTTGGACCAACCTCTCAAATTATCAAAGTTTCAACCAGTGTCTTCATTTATACCTCAGTAATGGTAGTTTTCATTCTTTCCTCATGGGACTGTAATGCAGATGAAGTAAAACAGTCTGTAGAAATACATTGGATACACTACAATGAAAAGTTAAATTGTTAAAGCATCAAGTGGAGAAAGTTGTATTTTAAACTTCTGAATTACAGAACTACACATTATAATATTAATGTTTTGGAACTATTGCATTTCTATCACCCACTTCTAGAGAGTCAGCAAGCTTTTCCATTTTTCCTCTAAAAAAGAAAATTTAATAATTGTAGGAAAAAATGACTGTGGTCTGATAAGTGTAAATTTGGAATAATTTACCTGTGTTATTGTTTTAATCTGGTCGTGAAAGTGCTGGGAAACTGATCCCCCGCCCCTGCCCCAGAGCTGTCAATTCCAAGGGATAAGTAAAAACTATTATTTCAGTCAAAGGAAAATCATTTAACAGTAATACTTTCAAATTATTGAAATTACCCTTTTTCAAAATTTGGATCATGATTTTTCCAATTATTCAGATTTAGTAGTTTAATGTATGATTACACTTGTGGTATTTATGTGCACTAGTTCAAACTACTGAGTGAATTTAAAATATTTAAGTGGCTGCTGAATATTGAATTGAGACTGATTCACTAGTTGCAGAACTTCGTATTTTCACATGATTCTGCAATGCTGATATCTTTATTCTCCTTTAGTGATAATTGTGTTCTTAAGATTTTTCAGTTTCTAGATGATGCGACTGTGTCTTTGTCTCTTTTAAGACTTGATAAATGTTCTTTAAAAAAAAAAGATCTTTCAACTTTTGATTTAAAAATATGGTTGCAAAAATGTGTCACTTCATATTATTTCTCACCTGAAGTTAGCTTCTTAATGTTCACAAAGTTTAACAACATAGAAAAAGCATTTCTAAAGGGAGAAGTAGTGGATTTGGGGGAAAATTTTTAGTAATGTCCTTTATTCCATACTTTAAAACAGTGGTTTCTAATGCCGCGACCCTTTAATACAATTCCTCATGTTGTGGTGACCCACCCCCCCAACCATAAAATTATTTTTCTTGCTACTTCATAACTATAATTTTGCTATTGTTATGAATTGGGCGACCCTTGTGAAGGGGTCATCCAACTACCAAAGGGGTCATGACCCACAGGTTGAGAGCCGCTGCTTTAAACGCATGATTAGAACATCTCAGTGACTTCACGTATGTACAGTGTTTTTTTACTACTTTTAATATACAATATTTTATTTTGGTGACAGCATAGCAATATAGGTTTCTATTTCACCATTTCTATACCCTTTATTCAGTGACATTGGTTACATGTTTCATAATCTATCAGGATTCTCACTATTTCTGTTCTGGTTACTCATTTATGTACAGTTTTAGGTGGCTTGACTGTGTCATTCATTGCTTCAAACACAGGTGTTAATAGTGAGACAGGTGCTGCCTCCTCATCACATTTCACCTGCCTGCATCTCCCCTTTCAATTTATTAATCAGAAATACAACTAATATGAGGAAAATGTACATTAAAATGATACTTTGCTTTTTTTTTAAAGCCCACAGTGATGAAATCCAGAGGGACAGTCACACAAATAATAATATTAAGTAGGGATTCTTTTTATTCACTGTCAAATCTGATATGTTCCATGTAATGCTCCTCTTCTCTTTGGTTCTTGGCCAACTTTTAAGTTCTTCTGAGGGTTTCTCCAGCTCTCCTCATGAACCAATCCTCTCCCTGTACAATTATACTAGACTCTTCATTGACTGATGTTCTTTATTGGTGTTACTGGTCTAATAAAAATACTCATTGTGATTTTATTCAAGACCTGTTAATTGAGCACCAACAGCAGTGTGCAAATTGAAATACACTTTCCTGGAACAGATAAAACCTTGGAACTTAGAGAGTGCTCCAGAGAACAATACAGCAGCGTAACGAACAATACAGCAGCTTAACGGATGAAGAGTGGCAAGACAACACGGGAGGAAGGATGGGTGCCTGGGTTTGTGTCTGGTGGTCAGGACTGGCCTTCTTAGAAAGACAGCGTTTGCATAGAGACTTGAGGAAGATAAGGCCAGTTATCTGGGAGAGAGGTTTCAGCTAGTGGAGATAGCACATAGCTGACAGAGGGACCTTCGTTCCTGGTTTATCCACTGGTCGAAGGAGTCAATTGTTTCTGGAGCAGAGAACAATAGGAGAGTGGAGGGAATGAGAGAAGTTATGGGCTGTGGATGATGGAGGTCTTTGAAAGCGCTCTCAGCACTTTTACACTGAGTAGATGGGGAGTCATTGGTGCGTTTAGGCC
Organism: Echinops telfairi; assembly: GCF_000313985.2. Classification (NCBI taxonomy): domain Eukaryota; kingdom Metazoa; phylum Chordata; class Mammalia; order Afrosoricida; family Tenrecidae; genus Echinops; species Echinops telfairi. Next base: position 73,682,606 of record NW_022103920.1, read on the forward strand.
TGAGGAGTGACGGGTCACATCGGATTCACATTTCAGTCTGTGTACTGGATGGAGAATGGGTGACAGATGAATGGCAAATGTGGAGAAGTACAGCCAATTATGTGACTATTGTATAATTTGACACAAGACAATGGCAGCTTGGCCTAGTGTGAAAGCACAGGAAGAAAGAGAAGCAGCCAGATTCTGAGTGTGAGGCACATACTCTTTCTTACTGATTTTGGATGTGAGGTTTGAAAGAAAGGAACAAGTCAGAAGTTGTGATTTACAGCTTGGGCAGCTAGCAAG
>NW_022103920.1:73683155-73686842 GCF_000313985.2 Echinops telfairi
CCAAAGGGATCTTGAAGAGTTGAGACCGATTAAATCACCAGATAACTGAGAGTAGATAGAGATGACCAGGCGTGTAGATTGAGCAAGTCAAGCTCATATTAAAAGATTGGCAGACATGGAAGAATCATTAAAAGAGCCTCAGAAGTAGTGATTCGTCAGTTAGGAGGAAAATCGGAGCTACAGGTAGATGCCCGCTAAGTCAAATGCAGACTGCTGTAAGGAAAGAGGCTTTGAACATCAGGGTCAAGTGGTTCTAATGAGAAAGCTGAGCATGTAGGCGTCACTGGGCAAGCAGTCACCATTTTGTTTTTCTTGTGGTAGACTATACGCCTCTAACAGTGTGGACTGTGCCCCAGTTTTCCCGATTTCCTCAGTGCCCAGCAGCGTTGACATCTGATCGATGATTCATTTAACTCGTTGACTGAAGGAGTCAGACAATGACCCGATGCTGCCAACGGCTCTACTGCTTGTTTCCCAGAACTGCCCCGGAGATGGCAGGGGTAGGGCTGGATTGGAACTTTGTAGTCGGCTATGCATGCCACTTGGAAAATGATAGGTCAGGGTCCCTTACATTTGATTCCCTTGCATAATTTCTTGTCAAATGGTAGTCTATTCTATAAGTTTTGTGTCTAGTTAAGTGTAAAAGCAATCTGGTTGGCACTGTGGAAAAGAAAATATTTGGCAAGAGCACTTGAGACATCCTTTTGTCATTTGGAGAATGAGACTAAGAGAACTGAGATTTTGGTTACAACATTAACTGGTTAACTGGATATTTAGCAATATCTAGATTATTTATAGAATTTAAAATTTTCTATCCAGATGCTTGGCATCATTGAAACACATGCTGATTCATCTCGGAATTGTTCTTCAGTTTTCTACTTCACGTCGAAGTTCAAGAGAGTTGAGTGTTCAGGCGTAGTTCCTTGTGACCAACGTTAAAGTGTTTAGAGAAAGTGAGGCCAGTGAGGAGACAGTATTAAGAGGAAGATAATTTGGCATCCTTGTTTTTTTCCAGCCGCCTTGGGATGCTGTAGTATATTTTGGTGGGTTAGACATTGGGCTGCGAACTGCAAGGTCAGCAGTTCAAGTCCACCAGCTGCTCTTCCACGGGAGAAAGCTGAGGCTGGCTGCGCCTGGAAGGATTCACAGTCCGGGGAAACCCTTGCTAGGGTTGCGGAGTGTTGGCAGCAACTCGATGGTCTTGGGTTTGTTTGTTTCTTTTCTCCTGTGGATCTGCTGTGGTTGTGCTCCGTCACCATCCTTCTTGTGTTAGTGCTTTCAAAAACCTCCAACCTAGCATTTTCAGTCTAGATTCCTCTTTCGTTAGTCAAATGTTATAGCTTGCTGTGCCAGAGAGACCGTCCCTTCTCCTCATGATCCCTGTATCAGAGTCAGAGACCCTGTTGGCAACCATTAGTAAACTTGAGTTTTGGGTCTGTGCTGCTGGTGGTGGGTGGAGGTGGGCAGAGGGGCACTCTCATTAAGAGTCTGTCAAGAAACACTGCTGGGTTCCAAAAGCAATGGATGTTGGATCTTTGGAGCATTCACAGAAAAATGGAATTAAAAGGGAATGTGATTCTTCCATGAGTGTTTAAAAGCCCCCTTGTGTATCATTCACCCTCTGGGGAGCAGAGGATGCTAATTCTGCATTTTAGGAGTCTTTGTTGTTGCTAGGTGCTGTTGAGTCAGCTCTGACTCATCGACCCTACGTACAACAGACTGAAACACTGTCCGCTTCCGTGCCGTCCTCACACTTGTTCTTCCGTTGGTGCCCATTGCTGTATCCGCTGTGTCAACCCATCTGGCAGAAGGTCTTCCTTTTATTCACTGCCTGCTACTGTGCCAAGCGAGGTGTCTCCAGGGACTGGTCTCTCCTGACAGCATGTCTTGGCATCCTTGCCTCGCAGGAGCATTCTGACTGTAGTTCTTCCATGACAGCTGTTTGTTCTTTTGTCAGTCCACGGTACTTTCGATTTTCTTTGCCAGCACGGTCATTCAAATGCATCAGTTCTTCTTTGATCTTCTAGCAATTCCTTTATCATTTGAAAAGCTTGGGTTTAATATTTCAACACTCACTGCTATGCTGTAAAGGAACATTATTATATACAGCAACCAGGTGAGTAATACTGCATATATCCATCCAAAAGTGCATGAGCACGCTAATTTTGCAAGTAGAATTCTTGCTACTCAGCTCAAGACAACACTGTGCTTGTGTGTGTTGTAGCTGGACATGACAACATTTCTGGGTTAAGTTAAAGAAAAGGAAAAAAAAGATCAGCTGCCTTTGTGCCTTGGTGTGTTGTGGGTCTCGTGAGCTCTAGTTGAGAATCCCCGTGTCCGCTAACCTAGCGACCTTCTCCCCATGCTCATCAGATGCTGCTCCTGTGGGAGCCAGTAGTGCTGCTGCCTCCTTTTGGGACTTGATTAAGGAAGCCATACCAGAATCAGACACTGTTGTAATTTTGATTTTTGATTTGGTGTGCTTTTTCTTTTTCTTTTCCTGGTGTGCCTTTTCCATTGCAATTCTCTTAATCATAATGCATAGGCTATTTGCTTTTCTGTGTTTTAAAGAGAAAACAGGAAAAGTTGGAGCTTCCTGGCTCATAAAAACATTGTTGTTAATGAGTTAACAGATCCACAATCTGTTTTTATCAGCCTCCTGTCTCCTGAAGGAAGGAAACTATTTGTCATAGGTCTAAATTTACTTTCTATTACAATTGCTTTCCTATGGGGAGAGTATTGTTATTATAACGGAACAAAGAATTCCTGCAGTTCCTTTGTCTGCCAGTGTAGGCTTTTTAATTATGCCATTAGAATTCATTTTACTTGAATCAATAATTTTTAGATTACTAGTTTGGAAGATTTCATTTAATTGCATTCTCTTGAAAATCACAAATCATCTATAACACAATTAACCATGCCTCGGAAATAAATTGTATTTCATTATCTCTTTTAAAAGGCTCTTTTTTGTTGTTGTTAAAAGTTAACAGAAACATTGGCAATGAAATGTAATTGAAGGCATATTAAAAATAAATCTTCATTTCTTTGTTCTTAAAAGTTTATTGTTTCTCAAAGTTAAAATGTGTAACCTATCACAAAAAGACAAATTTTATATGAGACCACTATGAGAAAAGGGTGGGGTCAGGGTAGGGCAAAATAAGGGACTTTCATATCAAAGAGAAAAGCCTTTAGAGTTTGCCAAGGGGAGGGTAAAAGAGAGGGTAGACCAGGGGTCGGCAGACCATAGCCTGACAGCCATATACAGCGCTTTGGTACGTACATGTGGCGCTGAAGGAGCAGTGAAATAAATTTAAAGGCTATTTTTTCAGATCATGGTAATTTAAATTGTTTGTTCATAAAAATAAATTTTGGCTTTCGAATAATTTTTATATTATTGTGAGGGACACGTTTGGCTCTTCCGGCTCAAAATTTGCTGTCTCCTGGACTAGACTGTTGATGGTGCTGACTGAGATGAAATGGATGCTGATGGTCCCCAACAAGGAGAGAGGTTAAGGAGTGGATAAAGGCTAAACTATTGGATAGTTTGATTAGTAGTTTAAACTATTTTTTTAATCATTTTATTGGGGCTCATACAATTCATCACGATACATACATCAGTTGTGTAAAGCACACTTATACATTTGTTGCCCTCATCATTCTCAAAATTCGCCTTCCGCTTGGGTTCCT
>NW_022103920.1:73687445-73694772 GCF_000313985.2 Echinops telfairi
GTTGGTGTGCTGCTTCCATGTGGGCTTTGTTGCTTCTGGGCTAGATGGCCACTTGTTTACTTTCAAGCCTTTAAATCCCCAGACGCTATATAGCCGGGCACCATCAACCTTCTTCACCACACTTACTTATGCACACATTCGTCTCCAGTGTTTGTGTGGGGAAGGTGATCACAGGATGATGGTTTTTGTTCTTTGGGGTCTGCTACCTGATCCCTTCAACACCTCCTGTTCACACAGGCTTGTGTCCTTCTTCTCTGTGGGCTTTGTTTCTGAGCTAGATGGCCATTTGTTTGCCTTCAAGCTTTTAAGACCCCAGACGCTATATTTTTTGATAGCTGGGTACCATCAGCTTTCTATCTTTTGATAGCCAGACACCATCAGCTTTCTTCAGCACATTTACTTATGCACACGTCTTGTCATCAGCGATCATGTCAGGAAGGTAGGTATCATGAAATGACCGTTTAGCTGAGCAAGTTGCTCTTGTATTAAGGGTTTTGTACTTAATAGTTTAAACTACAGAGACAGTAGTTTAAACTATTAAGTACAAAGTTGGTAATCTGACATGGGAACTCCTATCTAGTTGACAATCTTATTAAGATTGTTAATAAGAAATGTTAAAACAAAAAGAAAAGATCATTTTGAATATTTGAGGGACTTGTGGCAAAACTGTATTTAAAACACATGTCACATAATGGAAACATTTAAAAACATTGTTTTTCGTTAAATCCCTAAATTATATTTGGGGGGAATGTATTCCACAGCTGATTCTCTCAAATAAGTTTAAATCTGTTCAGTGTCACTGTTGTAATAATAGATGCAACATTTGCTTGGGATTGGACAGTTACAGCATTACCTTCTGCTCTCGGGTGCAACCACTTTTCCCTGGGTAGCCCTTTTTCTTTCTAAACGGGAGCCTCGCAGAGGAGAGGCGGTGGACGGCACTTGAAAATGCACAGATGGGAATTAATATGGAACATTTGAAAGATGGACAGGGAGGTGGTTCTGATTTTAGTAGGTGTTTGGAAAATAGTAGGAACTAAGGTAGGATAAGGAAAGCCAGACAAACTAGGGAGGGAAGTAAAGTGGAAGGAGTTAGAATTAGTATTCTAGTGGAAAACAAACAAAAGAGGACCCTGGTAGCGGAGTGATTAAGGGCTGGGCTGCTAACTGCAAGGTCAGCAGTTTGAAACCACCGGCCACCTCCAGGGGAGAGAGAGGCTGTGAAGTGTGACAGTCTCAGGAACCCACAAGGGCAGTTCTGCCTTGTCCTATAGGCTTGCAGTGAGTCAGGATCGACCTGATGGCCATGATCCTAGTGACAAGGGGGAGGTTAACGCTTTTGTGGCAAGTTTTAATAATGAGATAGGCACAGAATATGCTATGGCAGATGTCTTTGCACCATCGTCTAGACTTAAAGGCCAGTGCTACACTGTATCTCTCTCTCTGCATCAGGTGTCCAGTACAACCCCCTTCCCTTGGTCCCCTCTCAAAAGTAATCATTGTCCTGATGTCTCAATCTGTCATTCCCATGCAATTTTATAAATGTATGACAATGCCATGTATTAATAATCAATAAAAGTATATGCTATGGTTTTAGAGTTATATATGGCATTATTTTAAAAAAAACACCAATTTACTGCCATCTAATCAATGCTGACACATTGTGACACCCCTGTGGATTTCTGAGACTTCAACTGTTTACTGGAGTAGAAAGCCCAGGCTTTCTCCCATGAAGCTGCTGGTGGTTTTGAACTGCTGACGGTGTGGATTACAGCACAATGTGTAACCACTATGTTACTATTAATCCATATTATTTTAGCGTTTTTAAATGTTCATAAATGTTAGGCCCTTGTCTTTGAATACTATGCTTTATCCTGAACTCTGATTTTGAAAATTATAGATCGAGTACAGACACACAGATCACTGTCATTTGTGCTGCACTGTGGGCCCATTACACTGTGGATTCCCTGTGGTGCTTTTTGAGCCTCTGTACACCTTTTTTCGTGTCATGAATAAGCCTGTGACAGAATTCTTGGGACGTAGGTGTTCTCTCTTGTATTAATCTGGAAGCAAAATTATTGGGTTAGTAATAGATACACATTTGGAATTTTACACGATATTGTCAAAATCTTATAGTCCCAGATGCCTCACATCTTTGGTGTTTATTGGCTTTATTTTTGCCCATCTCATAGTGGATGTGAGATGGTAACTCTTTGGTGTAAATTTTTGTGTGCCTGGCTTTTAAAGAGTAGTTTAATACCTTCCATATGTTGCTGGTCCTTTTTTATTCTATTGTGTGGTCATTTTTCAGTTGTGCTTTTTTTCCCCTTTTACAATAGATCTGTGGGGATTCTTTCGTTGGAAATCGGCAATCTAGCTTTTTATTGGTCCTACTTATGCAAGAGTCTCAATTCCACTTGTGATTTTGCCTGGTTTAATACTTGCACCCCTGGGGATTTGGGAACATTTTCCCTGTGCTCAGACATAGATTTAAATACAAGGTTACAACATTCTGCAACGTTTTTAAGTATTTGTAGCAGGAAGTATTCTGTGGTAACTTGGTTGCCCAGGTTTTCAGAAACTTCTGTGATAGGCTGCACACTGGCCCTCCAGATGTCCAGGTGCTAATCCCTGGAATCTGTGAATGTATTGCACAGGGGATATTAAGAATCTTGAGGTAGCAACATATCCCCGGATGATCTGGGATACAAGGGAGCAGGAGAGCCAGTGCCAGAGAAGGAGATCGACTGATGGAAACAAGAGTTACAGTGAGAACAGACTTGAAGGTGGTGCTACATGCTGGCTTTGAAGAGGAACAAGCCAAGGAATTTTACTAGGTGTAAAATTCCAGTAAAGCTAGCTTGCCAATTTATAAGGAATAAAACAGCTCTGGAAGTTGGGAAGGCAAGGAAGAGGATGCTCCCCTAGCCTCCAGAAAGAATATCACTGGGCTGATAACTTGATTTTAGCTTTGTAAGACCAGTCTTAGGTTTCTGCCCTCTGGAACTGTAAGAAAATTGATTTGTGGTGATTATTTGCATACCAATTGTGAGGATGACGCAAGACTGAACAGTGTTTCATTCTGTTGGACCAGAACCAGCTTGATGGCACCTAGCAACAAGAGCAACACCTTGTTACAGCAGTTATGGGAAACAGATAAACCCTGTGAAGTTCAACAGGGGCTTCCTGATCATAGTGATGGGGATAGAACATTGTAGCAGAGTTACAGCAGAATTATCCAGAAAACTACTGAGGGGAAAACCTTCTGCCTCTGTATCTCCAAGCATTTCTTGGCTTGTGGCAGCACAATTTTACTGCAGCTTCATAAGGATGTGCGTTATATTGGTTGTGTTAGGGCCCACGCCCCTCCACTCTGCCCCCATGTTAACTTAACACATTACATTTGCAGTGGTGCTGTGTCCAGGTAAGGCCACATTCACAGGTACCGAAGTTAAGGACTTAACACATCTGGGCATACAGTTCAATCCACAATGAAAAATCAAGCCAAATGCTCTGCCACTGAGTTGATTCCTACTCATAATAACCCTGTAGGACGGATTGAGAGCTGTCCTGGTGGGTTTCTGCACTTCTTTGGGGGCCTAGGAAGCCTCATCTTTCTCCTGAAGAGTGGCTCCGGGTTTCAAACTATTGATCTTGTGGTCAGCAGCCCCCCTTGTAACTCCTGTGCCAGGGCTCCCTCCGCAGCCCGTGATACTTTTCACAAAGAGCATCCTGCCCAGTCAGAACTAGAACTGACAAAAGTGAGAGTATGTTTTTATTTTACCGCTCCAATGGTAGACATTCTTTTCTAAAGGAGACATGCTTCTCATGACTAAAGAACCCAGGGCAGCTGAGTGGGCTGGGAGGAATTCTCAGTTTGCTAAAACTGTTGTTTAGCTTAGGATTTGGTTTTCTGGGAGGGTACTGACAAAGATACCTGAAAATTTCATTTCATCTATTTGATGTGACCAATTGGACCAACCGGACCAGCAAACATCGTGATAAATGGAGAGAAGGGTGAAGTTGTCGAGCATTTATCATGCTTGGATCCGCAATCAATGCTCATGGAAGCACCAATCAAAAGTTAAAGCACACCTTGTATGTATTAGGTAAATCTGCTGCACAAGACTTCTTTAACGTTTTGGGAAGCAAGGATACCACTTTCGGGACTAAGGTGTGCCTGCCCCAAGCCATGGTACTCTCCATTGCTTCGTATGAACGTGAAAGCTGAACGCTGACTAAGGAAGACCGCGGAGTGGATGCGTTTGGATTGGGGTGCTGGTGAAGAACATTGAAAGCACCCTGGACTGACCGATCCATACTGGCAGCAGTAAGGCCAGAGTGCTCCTCACAGTCAAAGAAGGCGAGACTTGTCTTACATGTTTTGGGAGTCTTGTCAGGAGAGAACAGTCCCTGGAGAAGGAAGGACAGGGAAAAGAGGAAGGCCCTCGCGGAGATAGACTGGCACAGTGGCTGCATCACGCGGCTCAGGCAGAGCAACAGTAGTGGGGATGGCGCAGTGTGGGGGTTGGAGCCGACTCAATGGGCCCCAACAACAACTTGGTAAGTTTGTTGGTAAAACACCAGACACATGTCTGTAGCAGCTCTTCCTGACAAACTGCAGGGAGGTGGGATGCTGTGGTCTAATTTCCTGAAGCTGCTGTAATAAATCATCATATCTTTGGTCATTTATTCTCTCACAGTTCTGGAGACCCGAAGTGTGAAAGCAAAGTGTTGACAGGGCCGCCCTCCCCCAGGAGGCTCGGGTAGGGTGGGGTGGGGGTGGGGTGTTGGGATTGCCCCTTGCCCTTTACCCCTGCCAGATCACTGGCTTATGGACGCAGCCTCCAGCCTCTCTGTTCACCTCATGCTCAGTGTGTTTTTATTTTCTCTGGAAAAGAGTGATGTGGGTGTTTCATCTGACTTATTCCAGCTACACCAGGGGGAAAGAAAATGAAACCCCATCTCAGCACGGTCTGAGGCAGATCTGTGTGAGCCTGAGATCAGACACGCCTCCACTCTTCCCAGCCTCTGACCAGTTCTGACATCCGCTGCCCCTTCCGTGCCACACTCTGCTTTGCAGCTGGCTCCAGTAACTCTTTGCAATGGTCACAAAGAATTCGCAGGGAAGTTACTGGGTTATAATTTAGACGAGAGAGGCTCAGGATACAGTTGTTCAGCTTGGACAGTGCTGTGCTCACAGGCAGACCCTGTCTGACCCTCAGCCTGTTGGCCTGGCCTCTGCGTGGCTCAGGCAATGTTACAAAGCTTTTTAGAACAGCCAATAAAGGCCAAGAGGGAATGCTGCTCTGCCCTAAGTCTGCGTCCTCTGCGGCTGGTGCTTTCAAACTACTGGCCTGCGGTTAGCAGCCCCCCTCGGAACTGCTCCTCATCCCTTCTTTTGCTCTGTGAAGTCAGTATGCAGCACCCAGGGATTAGGCAGTGAACGTCTCCTTCAGGATTGTTTGTTTTTTTCCAACCCACCTCTTCTTTTACTTTTTCTTTGCAGTCTTTAATGATTTGGCCTGTTGGATTATTGTTCTATATCTGACCCAGTTTATAAAAATCTCCAATAGAGTAAATATTGGTTGCATGTTTTAATTCTCTTCCACACTGGAGCTTGTACAAGCAGGGATCAGCCAGCTCTAGTCCACAGCCACATCCATCCCACGGCTTGTTTTTGTGTGGCCCAGGAACTCAGAATGGTTTTACATTTCTATTTTTATTTGTTTTCTTTTCTTTTTAAAATCATTTTATTGGGGGCTCGTACAACTCTTATCACAATCCATACATCCATCCTTATGTCACGCACATTTGTACATTTGTTTCCCTCATTATTCTGAAAGCATTTGCTTTCTACTTGAGCCCTTGGTATCAGCTCCTTGTTTTTCCTCTCCCTCCCCACCACCCTCCCTCACGAACCCTTGATAATTTAGAAATTATTATTATTTTGTCATGTCTTTCACTGTCCAGTGTCTCCCTTTACCCACTTTTCTGTTGTCTGTCCCCCAGGGAAGAGGTTATATGTAGATCCTTGTAATTGGTTCCCCCTTTCTACCCCACCTTCGCTTCACCCTCCCGGTATCGCCACTCTCACCACTGGTCCTGAAGGGATCATCTGTCCTGAATTCCCTGTGTTTCCATTTCCTATCTGCACCATTGCACATCCTCCGGTCTGGCTGGGTTTGTAAGGTAGAATTGGGATCATGATAGTGGGGGAGGAAGCATTTAGGGACTAGAGGAAAGTTATATGTGTTTTCCCTGCTACCCTGCACCCTGACTGGCTGGTCTCCTCCCCGTGCCCCCTCTCTAAGGGGGCTTTACATTTTTAAATGGTTAAAGTGAACTCTTGTGGTACGTGGGAGTAACATGAAATTGAAATTTCAGTGTTCATACGGCCTGTGTTGCTGGAGCTCAGCCTTGCCACTGTTGCCACTGTTGTCACTGCCTTGAGCCACCGCAACAGCATCGACTCGGTGCCACAGGGGCTTCTCGGAGCCACAGAACCAACATACTTACTGCCGGGTGCTTTAGGACACATTTTTGCCAGTTCTCATCTGTGGGGATTTCTTTGTCTTTGGCTCTTAGGACATAAGTACATACATATTTTTATTATAGTAAGAAGTCTAGCCATCTAGTCAGGATGTAGTAAGAGTCCCCAAACAATTCTGTAATGCTGCTTTAAAGTCTGAAGGATTGTATGTGTCAGATTGTTCATGTTTCTGATTTTTTTGTTTGTTTCTAAGACACAAGGAAAGATCTATGAAGCCCTTATTTTGAATGTAATTGACCAGGGAAACCATAATCACCCTTAGGACTTGGTAAATTACTCAGATGTGTTTGACATGTACCTTAGTCTCAGTATCTGGTACCAGGATGTAGCCAGCATGCTAAATGCCGCACTCTCACTTCGGGAAGGAGCCGTGTCTCCTGAACATGTCATCCGGCCCTCCTTCCTGCACACCTCCCTCAGCTTGCTGCCTGTGTCCCCTCGTGAAAGGAGATGTGTGATCTGTGGCTGTCTCCAGGTCACACAGCTCCTACCTCGTGAAGGGGCAGAAGGCTTTTTCTTAACCCAAAATAGCTGGAAGTTGTTAAAAAGAAGGTGAGTGAAAGTATTAAAATGGAAACAGATGCAAACAGACTGGCTGATAAAGGAACACTTGAGAAATTGAGAGACTAGACATTTCTGGGTAGCAAAAAACCTTTTTTTTATTGGATTAATTTTTTAATGTATTTTTAAATCATTTTATTAGAGGCTCATACAACTCTAATCACAATCCACACATACATCAATTGTGTAAAGCACATATGTACATTCATTGCC
>NW_022103920.1:73695685-73697176 GCF_000313985.2 Echinops telfairi
GCTTATTTACCTTCAAGCCTTTAAGACCCCAGATGCTATATCTTTTGATAGCCGGGCACCATCAGCTTTCTTCACCTGGGTGGCAAAATTTGTGAGAAGTCCCCCCCACACACACACACACACTTTCTTTAACCCCAATATGAAGAGAAAAGCTTTTTGTGTGCACCATCTGCAGTGGGGAATAGCATGTCCTGAGAACACTGTAAATAGATGTTTGTATGCCTTGTGTGGAGACATAGCTACCTCCACGGTAACTTAGACTCATTGTGTCCTTCTGTGTCACAAAACCCAGTGTCCCCCAGCCTTGCCGAATCCATCATTGTGGCAGTTGTTCCAATCCATCTCACAGGAGCCCTCTCACCTTCGCTGGTCCTCAATTTGACCAGATAAGATGCTCACCTTTAGTGGTTGATCCCTCATATTAGCATGTCTAAAGCAAGTGAGTTTGACAGTGTCCTATCGTGATGTATCCAGCGTGTTCATCGACTAGTTTTCAGATGTAGATTGCCAGGCCTTTCTTCCTAGGCTCCCACTCTGGATGCTCTATCGAAACTTGTCCACCAGGGACAACCATGCCGGTACTGTAATACTAGAGGCATGGCTTCCAGAAACACACCAGCCACCACATTAGAGCAAACTGACAGTGGGTGGGGGAAAGATCGCCATAGCTTTGTTCTCTTTTGCTAACAGTGGTAACTTTTATTCTCAAGTGTTGCTGCTTTTTATGAAATGAAACTAATAGATGCTATACCATATATACTTGTGTATACGGCGAGCTTTTCAGCACATTTTTAATGCAGTTCTTTTAGTGAAATCAGGTGCCTAGGCTGATCTTTGGGTCGGCTTCTACTCGAGTATATGAGTATCACTTCTCAGTCATCTTGCATTTCTACGTATGTAATGACTTTTAGATACTGAATACATTTTAAATGTGTGCCTAATGTGTTATGGATGTTACATGTTTGAATAGGAAAAGATTCATTTCATATTTATAAGCAAAGTTATCAAACCTTTAAATGATGCTTGGAAAGTGTTGTATTATTTTATGTACTCTAATTGGTTTCTATACTGTCCTGTTGCTCCATTAAATGATTGGACTGCAATTGAAGATGCTGTTCTCCTCTTACTCCTTAACTCTGTCCCTAAGACTCTCCCTTTAAAGAGTTAAAAAACAAACAAACCTCAAAAAAAACAAAATAAAAACAATAGTTGCCATGGAATTGAATCTGATTGCTACCTGTTTAAGTTACAGCTTCTAGTGTATATACTTTTCTGTATGTATACATATATGTGTGTATGCATATATGTATATATGCATATATGTATATATAAAAGTGTACAATGAACCCTCGTTTATCGCGGTTAATCGGTTCTAGACCCTACCGTGATAAATGAAATTCTGCGAAGTAGGATTCCTTATTTGTAAATCAAATATTTTCGTAGTTAGAGCATAGAGGACATGAAAAAACACCCTTTAGTCACCATTACACT
>NW_022103920.1:73698229-73727195 GCF_000313985.2 Echinops telfairi
ACACAGTTCCATGTAATCGGTTCCCTCTTTCCTACCCATTCTCCCTTTACCCTCCCTGTTTTGCCACTCACACCACTGGTCCTATAGGGCTCATCCGTCAACAGATAAGGACATTTAAAGTGGTTCCTTTTAGCAATAATTCAGTGAGCAACTTTGGAGTCTTCCCTAGGCTCCTGGTCACGTGAAAGGTTCTGGTGAGAACCGAACGACCAAACTCTGCCGCGGAGTCACTCCCCATTCTAGTGAGCCCACAGGACAGGGTAGAGCTGCCCCTGTCGGTTTCCACGGCCATCACCCTGATGGCAGTATAGTCATCTTTCACCATAGGCACAGCTGATTGGTTCGAGGTGGTTACCTTGTGGTTAGTAGACAAGTCTGTAACCACTGTGCCACCGTGGCTGCTCTCTGGGGACATAGATAAGTGGGAAGATGTGGGTTCATTAGCCCAAACGGCTCAGTCTCCTAGGAGAGCCGAGCTAGATAACAGAATGTGAGTGAATATGCAGGAGTGGAATTCTAGTCAAGGAAGAGAAGTTGTTCGGAGAAGAGTTACTTCTGCCTGTTCAGTGGAGGGCAGGGGAGGCAGGCATTGCAGTACGTGGGTTGCAGTCCAGATAGACTCTGAAGGAGAGAGAAGGGAGGAGACAGTTATATCAGACTGGGATGTTATCAGCATCTGGCAGCTGTAAACATGCTGTTATTTCAGAAGCTTGAGTTGCATATGCTTATGCATATGAAGCCGAATGTTTCATGTAATTTGTTAAAATAATACAACAGACGGAGAGGTTTTGTGTTTATTTGAGTGTTTAGTATTATCTATCATTTGAAAGATACTAAGTGGGCACCTGAAAAATGTTCCTGAAAAAAAAATTAGCACTGTCCCCTCCCACAACTTTCTCTTGTGCTTTGCAGCTTGTGAGTCTGCTGCTCATCGGCATTGCCGCATGGGGCATTGGCTTCGGGCTGATTTCCAGTCTCCGAGTGGTCGGCGTGGTCATCGCAGTGGGCATCTTCCTGTTCCTGATTGCTTTAGTCGGGCTGATTGGAGCCGTGAAGCACCATCAGGTGTTGCTGTTTTTTGTATCCTTGTGATGTAGTATTTACTGCACTGGGCATGAGCTCTTATTTGCTGTTGATTGCCATTTAATTAGCTACTATTAATTTAAAATCATGATTAGGAAATTAAGTGCCAGAGAGCAACTCCTGGAAAGCCTTGTCATGCGTTCAACATAGAAAAGTCTCTGAGAGTCAGGCTATTGTGGGTTTACATCGTTCTTTTTTGTTGTTCATTTGTTTGGCCTTTCAAGATTATAATCTCCAAGTTCAATAGACCAATTTATGCATGCAAATTCAGAATACCAGTGAATTGCTTCAGTGGCCATTGGCACCTTGACTGCAGATTAATAGTTGACTGAAGATTTTATAATGGATTTTGGGTTTAATCTTAAGAAAGCTAACATACACTTATCTGTATGTACTTCCTATTTTACTCATTCTAAATAAAATTTGAGCAGATCTGCTGTTGATAAGTGATTACAATTTGTATTTCTATATATGTCGTATCTACACTGCATTAGCAAAGTAATAAGTAGGTATATTTCTTTGGAAAGTTATCAGTGTCTCTGCTTTATGTAATTTTAAAAGTACTTAGTATATCCTTAACTTTTAATTCTCAGTACATGATAATCCTCTTGCTTGTATTTATTGTTCAACTTTCTGTGTCCTGTGCTTGTTTAACCCTGAACCAAGACCAACAGGTAAGAAAAGACATTTTCCTTCTACTGTATGACACCACATACTATGAACAGAGCAAGGGGAGGCGGAATGATTGGAATCCAGAGTAATTTCCCATTGTTCAGAATGCCATGTTCACTCAAAGCACTGGGTTCCCTTTTTGATCTCTTAAAAGATATGCCCCAGGCTTCTCCCACCATCATACAACACAATGTTTGCTCTGGGAAGGTCTATGGTTCCATTTTAACAAGTAACAGTTTCAAAGTACATAATTTGTGAGAAAATGGAACTTTTATCTTGGAGCAATAGAATTTTATCTTCTCATATTCTTGAGACGTTTGTCTCTGAACCAAGTTCTTCTTTCAAATTGCATTTAACAATGGAGACTTTTCATTCTTGAGACAGAAGCAGTGCCTTCATTTTCATTGAAGGATGAGTAATAAACTTTGAAAAGATTTAGTGGTCTTGTAAAGAATATTTATTTTAGGTCTGCTCAGTTCTTAAAAAATATCATAAGCTCTAACTTTATGTATTTCATGTAGGATGACATTTTAATGTAAATAATACATGCCTTATATAGGGTCAGCTTCTGGAAGTTGGTTGGAATAATACAGCAAGTGCTCGAAATGACATCCAGAGAAATTTAAACTGCTGCGGGTTCCGAAGTTATAACCGAAATGACACCTGTTTGGCTGTAAGTCAAAGTATAAAATAATTATTAAAGATGCATTGTGGATAGGTGGTTAATGATTAACCTGGGAGAAATGGACTTTCTAATGCTGAATTGCATTCTATTTCCATGTACACAATTGAGCGTCAGAGATCTACTCCCAAGAATGCTAGATATTTCAGGATCCTGATGAACACACGTGCTTCTAATTATTGAATTATAGCCCCTGGCTTCTTCCAATTTTACCCTAACTCTTAGAATAATCTGTAAAAGAGAAATAGCTGCACATTAGCCTTAGTGATTCAGAGAAGGTATCTAAATATCTTGGTTTAAACCATATCGAGGTGCTAGGAAGATCATGATTTATACCAAGCTGAGCTTCTTAACCCAGGCTCGAGGATATGCAAGACTCTCTCCCACCCTGTAAAAATGACTTGGTGGGGCACTGACCTCCTCTAACTTCATGAGGAGGGAGATGAGTCACTGCCAGTGTCAGCCCAGAGCTTCTCACCAACCTTCTACCACTTCTGACACCAGCTGTCTCTTTCACGACTCTATTCTCTGATGAATTTGATAACTGTTGAAATTGGTGCAGGATTGGGAATGGCTCGGGATACAGTTCTTCAGCCAGGACATTTTGTTTATAGCCACAGGCAGTCCTCTCCCTGGCCTTTGGGCTCTAGGTCCTCACTGGGTGCCCTGCTGGGCTGGCTTCTGCCCTGCTCCAGCGCATATTCAACGTTCTCTCACGACTGATAAGGTCCCAAAGGCACTCTTCTCTGGCCGTAAGCTTTGGCCCAAAAGTACTCAACTCTTTTAGTCATGGGTTAGAAGGCCTAGCTCTATCAATTGCCCGACACACTCCACTCTGTCAGCAAACCTTCTGCCTGAAGGTGCTCAGCTTTCTAGCTTTGTGGACCAGGACGTCCACTGCGCTCTCTCTCTCTTGCGGGTCTTCTGGTGCTGCTCCTGAAGTTTTGTGTTGTACATGCTGCTGCTGAGTCTCACCATCATGCAGCATGTTTGGTAAGTTACAGCTCTTCCTCCCTCCTGTATCTCTCAGGTTCTGGGTGAGGGACCCTGGATCTAAAGGGCACTCATTGCTCTTCTCTCCTTACAGTAGTGAGGTGTTCCCCCCACCCCCAAAATTGGCTTTCTTTTTTTTAAGCACAGGGGATAGGAAAATGGATTGATTCCCTCTGTAGAGTTTGGTACACCATATTTACATGGCCCCACCTCCACAGGGGTTTCATGTACCTTATTTGCATTCCTAGGGCTGTTCAGTTCCCTTTGTTGGCCACAGACACCATATTTGCCTAACTATACCCAGTCACTGGGAAGGACTCACAGAGTGTTTCCACCCAGTGCCCCTCAGTTAATGTAGGTTCATAGTGACCCTATAGGACAGGGGAGAACTGTTACTTGTGCTTCCGAAGCTGTAAATCTTTATGGGAACAGAGAGCCTCATCTTTCTTCTGTTGAGCAGCTGGGGTACTTGAACTGCTGATCTTGTGACTCATAACCCAACCCATAACCCACCAGGGCTCCGAAAGAATGTGGTTAGGAAGGCTATAGTAAGTATTTCACAGCATACCTGGTCAAACACAACCTCTTATCCTTTCGCTTTGGGAGCTCACCTAGATGTAATATCAGTTACAGGAATCTCTGTCAGGCTCTGACCTCCCAGTTCTCAGCAGGACATGTGAAGGTGACCTCGGGCTTGGCCTGTGGGGAAGTTCTCACAGGTTTAGAGTGTGAGGAAGTGCCTGTGCGTAGCTCTCGAACCTCAGCTGGAAAGTCCCTCAGTCTGAAGCTGCTCTTGTGGCATTTCTCTCTGTGTGTTGATACTGAAAAACCAAACCCACAGTCACCAAGTTGATTTGACTCACAGTGACCCTAGAAGGCCAACTAGAATTGCTGCCAGTAGAGTTTCTAAGACTGCATTTTTGTAGGAGCAGACAGCCTGATGGTGGTCCTGTGGGGTGGCTGATAGTACTTGAACCACCAACCTCGCAGTTTAGTAGCCGATTGTTTAACCCCCTGTGCCACCAGGGCTGTTTTTCTTCTTGGTATAGAGGTCCGTCTTGGTTTTGTCTTGCTATGTAACCAAGTGTAACACCTGTGTAACACAAACTTAGTGGCTTAAAACAACATTTGTTTATTTTCTCATGGTTCCCGTGGATCCTGAGTCCGGTTATGGGGTAGCTAGTGGTTCTCTCTGCTCAGGGCCTCACCAGCTTGAAATCCAGTTGCTGACTGTGGGACTGCAGTGACCTCTGAGACGGAGGACCTCCTTCCACACTCACTGCTTGTGGATAGAACTCAGTTCATGTGCGTGTAGAACCACTGCTCAGCTTCCAGAGACTGCTTTTAGTTCCTAACTGCAGGCCCTCTTAGATCCACCTGGACAAAGCCAGGGTGAAGATCTCTCCCCAGTCTGCTAGCATGAAATCAGGAGAGATTATCCCATCAGTCACGAGACTTACCTACATGCAAGTGAGGAATTATGGAAGTTCTAAAGGGAACACTGGCTAAATATCGGACCATAAACCACAAGGTTGGCAGTTCAAATCCACCCACTGCTGCCTGGCAGAAAGAAGAGGCTATCTATTCCTGTAAGGATTTACTGCTTTGGAAACCCTATCTAGGGTCACGATGAGTCAGAATTGACTTAATGGCCGTGGATTTTGTTTTGTTTCTGTGGGGGTGGAGCGGATCTTGAGGACAGTCTCAGAATGCTGTGTACCACAGGACTCTCAGTGCAGACCAAAGAACTTAGGTCCCAAATTGGAATTACTACCTCCAGACACTATTAAAATTAATAAAATTTCTTTAATTTTTATATGCTTATCATAAATGTACATTGAAGTAGAAATCCTCTTCTTTAATTGATACAGAACTGTGCTGAAAGTGGCCACCCCTGCTCACCGTGTGCTCCAATAATAGAAGAATATGCCGGGGAAGTTTTGCGATTCGTTGGTGGCATTGGGCTCTTCTTCAGTTTTACGGAGGTAGGCGAGAATGACGGACGTTTGCCTGCCTTTGTGATAGGACCCCTGTTTATATAGGACATGATGTCTCACACAGCAGGGCACTGGTGTGTGTCTGGGTAGACTAGAGAAACAAATCCATGGACATAACATACATGTATAGGAAAGAGATTTATATACAAGAGCAATTGAACATTGAGGAAATATCCTAGTCCAGTCCAGACGAAGTCCATTAATTTGATATTAGCCCATATGCCCCATACCAATCTATAAAGTCCCCTTCAGACTCAGGAAACACATGCAATGACACTGAATGTAGAAGCTCGCAGGCCAGTGGGTAGAAAGTCTTTGGATCCAGTGGCATTGGAAACATCTCAACGCGGGCAGGGTCTCTGCATGGCTTCTCCAGCACCCAGGACTTCATCAGGGTGGGTCCATGTGTCTTGTCAGCTGCTATGTCTCCCACGGAGTAGCAGAGAGAGAGAGGTGTCTTTCACCTCCAAGCAGGAAGTACCAGATTTCCTAGATTTCTCAGGAGAAGGCCATGCCCACACAGAAGCCCCATTGGCTATGATCCGATTGACAGACTAGACTCGGGGGACTAGACTTCACGCATGATCCTCTCAAATCGACAATTATATAGCTACCACAGCACTCCAGCAGTGGAATGTATCAATAGATACTTCCATTGAGAATTAACTATTCCAGGGCTGGGAATCTACTTCTAAGTCTAGCATTAACTTTGTAACAATATGAAATGCTTTATCAATTCCCCTTTTTGTAAAATACAAGCATGGATACAATGAGGAAGTTAGACTGGATTATTTTTTAGATCTCTTCTAGTTCTCTGGTAAATGATGGTTTAGTTCATGCGAGTTGGGAACCCAAGTGTTTAAACACTTGGCTGCCAGCCAGAAGGTTGGTGGTTGATGAAAACCACCAGCCACTCTGAGGGAAGAAAGATTAATGTCAGCCCGCTTCTGTGCAGATTGCAATTTTGGAAGCCGTGGGACTAGTCTATTCTAGTCTCTCCGGTAGGGTTGCACTGAGGCACAGTGAGCTCCACAGCATAACGGGTGTTTTGCTAAATTAAACATTTACAATTTAATTTTAGACTAGGTGGGGCATTCATATTACTTACTTGTGTAATACTTCCATATATTAATGAAACATGCACAAATATAGCAGAAAGGTCAGTGTTTCAAACCTACTAGGTGCTCCCTGGAGAAGAATGTGGCAGTCTGCTTTGGTAAAAACGGACAGCTTTGGAAACCCTGCAGCACAGGCGCACTGCGAGTCAGAGTTGAGTTATATTGCACATGCATACATTTTCTTATAAAGATTCCATGGAGTAGCTTAAGGCTTGGGAATATATGCAGGAAGCACAGCACAGGGCTGGGCGTGATGAGGGGCTGTCTCATACACCCCGGCCCCACCCCTTTGGGTTCTCCTTTCTTGTCCTTTTTACATCGTCCTCTGTCTCCATCTTTCCCCTCCCACTCTTCTCCTTCTTCAGCTTTTGCACACTCTCATTCTTTGCACTGCTTCAATATTGCTCTCTCTAATTTAGAATAGATCTTACTTTCCGTCTACTGGTTTTTGTACTGTGTCATTTATTTTATGTTTAGAAAGCCCATTCTCATCCCAGTGTGTGTATATCCACACACACACACATACACATACAAGGCAACTTCAGAAACTTCACGGAATTAAAAAAAGGAATGAGAATTTTCTACAAGGTTTTTGAAGCTCCTTCATATCAACATCTGATGTAATGAATACATACTGTATTCTATAAATAATATTCTATAATATAATAGTATGTATTCTATATTATATACATATGCATAGGCATTATATTTTATTCTAATTCTTTTTTTCTTTTTCCCTGACTTCTCTTCCTACTTTGACATTTTTCATTTTGTATTCTTAGGAAATGCTGACTTACTTTGTGAGTTGGTTGCAGCACACTGATTTGTATTCTAAGGGAATTCTTCCAAAGAGTGCTACGCATCTTTCTGTACTTAACAACCATGTATGCTTCTTTTCTCAGGAAGATCCGTGATTTCTATTTTGACATATTTTATTTTTGTCTTTTCCAGACTTAATATTTCACTACATTCACATTTCTGAGATATGAATTACACTCTGTTGACCTGCTGCACATTGGGCTTAAGCTTCTGGAACCAATAGATAGTTTCTGTTTATGTCTAGTCAGAGTTTTAAAACCTACATCTTTTTTTTTCCCTACTTGTATTTTCCTTCTTATATTCATTATTAGCTCCTCATTTCCCTCCAGCCTCCCCTCCTGTATCCCCAATAATCCTTTATACCAGTTAACTATTTCTATAGATTTGTCTATATCCTGAATTTCATATATTGGAAAACATACCAGAAAAACCAAAACATCAACAACAACAACAAAATATATATACTTATATATATTACCAACAACAATATTAAAATAAGCCAGATGGGAAAAAAAAATCCACAATCAAGAAAAAAAAACAAGAAATACAAAAACCCAGAACAAATTTAAAGTAGATCAAAAAGGAGACCAAATATCAGAGATTACATCTGCCATAATATAGCAAGGTTACTCACAATCCTGGACTGTGGCCAGTCGGGATGCACCAGGAGTTTAATCCATGTAGGGGCCCTGATCATTGATTTTGGGCTCCCATTGCCCTTCATTGCTAGTTGCAAATTGAGAGTTCATAATGTAAGTTCATCATGTAATACCATTTCCTTCTTTGGGTTTAGATTTTATTATTTATCATCCTTCCATCTTCCATGCCCAGACTTAGTTGATGCCTCACTTAGATACTGCTTGTTTGAAGATCACCCTTTAAGACCCAAGATGCTATTCTTTTCTTTTTTTTTTGAGATGCTATTCTGTTTGATAGCTGGGTACCATCCGCTCTCTTCATCACACCTCACTGTAGCACCCATATCCTCAGTAATCTCTTCATGAAAATCTTCTAAGTCTTGAGTCTCTTTGTAATCTTAAAATGTAATTGCTTGTTTTGTTTTACATTTTCAATGTGAGGGAAGAGTTAGACAATGGTTTCCTCTTTTTGTCATTTACAGCTGAATTTAAATAATTCGATATTGGTAATATATCACTGTAGATTATGAGTATTTAATTTACCTAAGCGCTTGATTTCCTTATGACTTATATGTACGTTGACATTCATGTACATGCACACTGTGGAGGGATAACAGTGCACATGAAAAAGTCTGCCTTGAAGCTTCGTATGTTGCAGCGTTTCTGAAGGGAGGTTCAGGACATGACTCTTGAGCAGTTGGTGGGGATCTGAAGGCGGACGGGGATGGCTTACAGAAGTACCTGTGTAGCAGCATGTGTGGAGCTCAGTGTGGTGCCAATCACCAGGACTGAGGCGAGGGGTGAATGTCAGCATGACACCAGCCAGTGACACATTGGATCATCACATCCGGGAATATAGACAAAAGGGATTAGGAATAAGTTCACACTTTAATCTACAGCTCACACACTATTTTAAATATCAGCCACAGGGACCTCTGGTGGCCAGCGGGTCACATATAAGCCTGCTAACCCACAAGGTCATTGATTCAAATGCACCAGGTAATCCACAGGAGAAAGATGAGGCTTTTTGCTCCTGTAAAAATTTATAATCTCAGAAACCCACAGGGGCAGTTCTTGTATATGCCTGTCACACAGTACAGTGTAAGTCTTTGTTAAATGAATCCCCTTTCCTTCCCTGCACATGTATTTCCAAGGATGATTTCTCCTTCCTAAAATTAGGCTGACTTCAAATTAGGCTTACTATTTTTAATTTGACTCTCAAACCACAATTTTTTTCAATGTGCATGTTCACTATAAATATTGTCAGTTATTATTATGGTCAATGGAGAAAGTTATGACTTACTCTAAATTTTCTACAAGTAATTAAATGGCTAGTGGTGGATAAGAAATCAAATGAACAAAATTCAGATTAACACACAACAAATATCTAGAGTAGAAAAATCACATGAAATTAATTTTGTACTATTAGGATTTTGTACCTTTTTCTACAAATTTAGAATTTCTTAAAAGGCACCTTTAAAATAGCAGTAGCAGGAAGAACACGTATCTGAAAACGTAGGCTATGTTGATTAACTTTTCCTCATAAACCCAATATGGAAATGGTACAATAACAACTTGTCTTTATTGTTAAATTATAGAGTTTTACCCCTTTAGAGAGGCATGGAAGTACAACATTTTTAATTGTCTGTGTTGGTAAATTGATTTAGTAACAGTGTCTTTGCTGTCGCATGAATTTTGTGATCACATTTGTTTCTGAATTTTCCAAATATATGATAGTTTAACTATCCAGACCATTCAGTTTTTGTATCAATTTCCTGATGCTACTGTAAAGTTCACAACTTGAAGAACGACAATTATTTTTTACCCTTCTAGAAATCAGAAGTCTGAATGGGCTCCAAGCCTGTGTTTCTTCCAGAGACCCTGAAAGGAACCTGCTTCCCTGGTCTTTCCCAGTGTCCAGAGGCCACTTTCATTCTTCGGTTCATGACCACGTTCTTCATCTCCAACGCCAGCAGCATAGTAGCTTCTTTCTCAGCATCACTGGCTTGCTGTCTCTGACTTCGACCCTCCTTCCTCTTCTTATCCCATCACTGGTGTCACCTGGATTAGTTAACCTGCTTTCTCCCTCACAGCACCCTTAACTTAATTAGATCTGCAGAGTCCCTTTTGCAATGTAACACTTGTAGGTTCTGGAGATTAGAACGTGGGTACTTTATTTTGGGGAGGGCGTGTCACAATTCAGCCTCGCACAGTGTTCATATTAATTTATTTCCTCAGGCCTCTCCTATGGTCTATTCACTGCATTCCAAAAAGCAAAAATAAGCCTCTCTCCTTGAACAAATAGTACAAAGTGCTCCAGATTACCTACCTGATAAATGACACCTTACTGAATAAATGACACGGTTGCTATTTCCTCTACTCATTTCTCCTCTCCTCTTTCCATTTTAGATCTTGGGCGTTTGGCTGACCTACAGATACAGGAACCAGAAAGATCCCCGTGCTAATCCTAGTGCATTCCTTTGATAAGAAAAGGAGAATCAATCATTTTTTGATCTTGTTCAAGTTCAGTAACTGTTAAGTTAATTTGCCTGTTTAATTGAAACCATACCTGAAAACTACATTATTGACAATGGGATTATATTATTTTGGCTCTTAGGTGACTCATTTTTTTCCTTCCTTTTTCTGTTTCCATTGCTGAAAGAAAAAAAAAAAAGGAACTTGTGGTCTCCTCTGACCCTCAGTGGTACCTGTAACCTCCTGAATTCACAGTGTCTGCACTGTCCACTGTGGCCTTTCTTAGCATTTGTACCTGCAGAAAATCTTTGTATAGCACTATTATGTTAATCATATGTTGACTCTAAATACCTATTTCACTGGAATAATTTTCTTTAGCACTGTGCTGTGTAGATAGATCCTGCTGGAAAAAGAATTGAAGTCTATTAAACCCAGAAAGTTTGAAATTCTATTATGTTAGATTCCATAAGGGAAATCCAAATTGCCTGGGGTTTTTTCTGGTCTCCTAGACAAAGTGTGTTGTGGTGAAATTGGTTAGTATGAAAGTGATACTTTAGTTCTGGTATCTTTTATGATTACACTAATGTAGTGTAGAAATAGCTGTGTCTTTTAGAAAAGTGTTGGCTTCAAGTTTGGTCTTTAACAAGTCAGTGCAACAAAGAAAAATCTCATGTGTAACATTTACCTTCAGCCTTCAAAATAGATCATGTTTGTGTATTTCAGAAAGCATATATGACCCTGATTATTCTTTTATAATAATTTGAAGTCCAAATGATTGTATTTTTAAACATGTTACTATTAATATATGGGCCCATGTAGCAAAAAGATATTTGATTCTTAGAAATGGTTAAATATCCTTTTTCATGAAGTTTCTCAGTATTGTAACAATGATTTGTCAAATCTAAGCATATTTGAATGTGACTGTCCACAATTTGAAATAGTGTTGTGTATTAAGTTTAGCCATTAAAGAGTAGAAACCTTTCTTTATGTTTATGACTGTTTGACTTAAAAGAAGATGATGAAAGTTGATGTGCTAGTCTGGGTATTCTAGAGAAACAAATCCATAGCAACTCATGTATAAGAGGGAGTGCGCATAAAGATTAAGTGCGCATCAAAAAACATCCCAACCTGGGCGGATGAGCCCTACAGGACCAGTGGTGTGAGTGGCGAAACAGGGAGGGTAGAGGGAGAGTGGGTAGGAAAGAGGGAACCGATTACAAGGAACTATATGTGACCTCCTCCCTGGGGGACGGACAACCGAAAAGTGGGTAAAGGGAGACACGTCGGACAGGGCAAGATATGACAAAATAACAATTTATAGACTATCGAGGGCTCTTGAGGGAGGGGGGAGGGGGGGCGGAATGAGGACCTAATGCCGGGGGTTTTAAGTGGAGAGAAAATGTTTTGAGAATGATGAGGGCAATGAATGTACAAATGCGGTTTACACGGTTAATGTGTGTATGGATTGTGATAAGAGTTGTATGAGCCCCTAATAAAATGATTACAAAAACAAAAACATCCCAACCCAGTGCTGCCCAAGCCCATGAGTCCAACATTAATCCATTACCCATATGTCTAACACCAGTCCACAAAGTCCTCCTCCATCTCACAAAACAGACACAATGATGCTGACTGCAGGAGGAAAACCAAATCAGTGAAAGTGTAAGTATCTCAGCACTGGCAAGCGTCTCCACATGGCTGCTCCAGCACCCAGGGCCATATTGGATTGGGGTAGGTCTATGCAGCTTCTCCTTGGGGATGTCTTGCAGGAAGTCAGCCTTGCAAGCTGAAGCAGGGAACTGGCTAAGGCAGCTGCACCCTGGTCGGACCATCAGAAAGCAAGGGACCCGAGAACTCGAAAGGCGAGGCTAACCAAGCCATTTTCCCTCTGCCATTCAATTAACCCCATATGTGTTTATCGGCGAGGTTGGCACAATAAACTAACTTAGTTGATAAGTGAATTTGGTAAAATGGATCCCCCCCCCCTTTCTGATTTGAGTTCATATTGGCTTAGAGCTGGGTGTTTTCATTTTAAGGTGTAATAAGTATGGAACTAAACTTCCAGCACCAGTCTATTGCTAGTCACTCATATATCCTTTCACGAAATTAATTTTAAATTTCATTACTGTGCTGAGAAAGGTCCTTTGAAAGGGAAGTTATTTTTATTTATGTGTGGAAAATATGTAAGTTCATTTTTACTATAAAAATTAATTTATCATTTTGAATTTTGTGCAGTACATGATATTATTGGTAATATTCTTGATAGATTTTAGACAAAGCAGGTGAGTGGTTGATATATAAAATTTTGGGACATTTTAGGGGTATATGATTCTTGTGATTTTTGCAATACTAGCTAAGTATTAGCGTAATCTCCCAATTTGTATATTCTTGCGATGTTATTTTGAACTCTGGGCCACCTTAAGAATATTCTCACTTACACTATAAAATGATTACAGGTATCACATGAAGGAAAGAAGATTTCTGAATTTTGTCTTTGACTTAGACATTCTCTATTTTACCTGTTTGTTACTTTTATTTTTTTCCCTAAGGCTGTAATGGACCTATAAACAACATGAGGCTGAACTGCATAGGTCCAATTACACCTAGATTAAGAAACACAATGCTAATCATCTCCACGTGAGCAGTACAGTAAATTGTGTGCAGGAGTAACAAGTGGCCCCTTCGTGCTTCCCTATGAGCCCTTTGAAACTCAGTGACAGCGGGTGGTCTGGCTTGGGAGTGGTTCTCCACTGTCATTCACTAAGTACTCCCCAGAAACAGAGAAGCCAGGACAGGCCAAGAACGGTTGCTTGATATGTATTGTAAATTGAAATCTGCTGCAGTGGTTGCCCACGAATGCAGCTTAAGGCCTGTTGTGAAGAATGAACAGTGAGAGCCCTGGTGGGGCACTGGTTATGCATCTGGCCGCTAGCTGCTAGGTCAGCAGTTTAAAACACCAGCTTCTATTCCCAAAGGGTTATAGTCTCAGGATCCCACCCAGGGACAGTTCTACCCTGCTCTATGGGGTCACCAGGAGTCAGCTGTACCGGCATGTGTGAAAGAAAATCTTACTCTTTGCAAAATATCTATTTCCTCCATAATGAAACTGCTGCTTTTGTGTGGGTGCAGTGTTTAACACACATAAAATACAAAATTTGTATTCATCAATGGGAAGGCTTTTAGCTAACTGCAGGCCTGTTGGTAGTTAAGTTTTGAAGGAGTCAGAAGTTACACACTGATTTTCAGTTGTATGGGGGGAGGTGGAGGCCTTGTAGCTCAAGGGTCAACTTTACATGACAAAGCATGTGCCTTGTCAGCGTGATGCACTTCTCCAATGATTGCATCCATCATACTGTGTTTCGTGTTCTCACGAGAGGCTGGGATGTCTTCATAGGCCACTTTTCCTGATAGAAACGAGCATCTGTGTGGTGGGCTTTATTCTGACGGCTCACAAAACCTCATATGTAGCATGTACCTCCAGCCTTCAACATGGAGCCAGTTTGATTATTCTTTTATAATAAATTGAAGGCCAAAAGACTGCATTATAAATATGTTCACCAGAGAGAAGCATAGCCCTGGCTTGTGTACTCTGTTTCCATGGCCTTACCTAATGAGGTCACCCAAGTTAGCAGAGTCTGGAAAGGGCGGGTCTTTCGGCCTATGGAAATAACTGGAGTGTAAGAGTGGGTAATCACTGATGAGTAGCCACTAAAAACATATTTTCAAGCCCTTGGGCAGCCTTATCAAGCTCACCTGGACTTTCACTTCTCGGGGATATTTGAAGAGGGCAGATTCCCCAGGCCTGCTAGGAGGTCTTTGTGTCTGGGTACAGAGATGCAAACGGCTCCGATTTCACCATGTATCATAATGCCTGCTGCAGAGACTGCACGGGTTCTCCTGAATCCTAAATGGATCGCTTGACTAGCCATGGAGAGCATGCTGATCTGAGGGCTGTAAAGGAGGTTCTGCCCAGAGACGTGTTGAGGGGGAGAGAATATCAGATCAAGGTCTGCCCTTGAATTCCAGCATGGGGCTGTAAGGCAATTCCCATAACCTAGTGCTCATAAGCCTAGCACTTCTTTTAAAATGGAACTAAGCTACTTATTCCAGTTAGAAGGATGTTTTAGAACATTTGGTCAGTCAGTCTAGTTGCTAAGGGTGACATGTTAGCTATCAAATAAAATGTCAATACAAAATGGGAAAAATATGGCAGGCTCTAACTTCCAAAGTCTCGGCTCCTGTGGATGAAATGCATTGCAGATGCTTGGTTACAGAAGCCACAATGCCTTTGGTATGGAAACCAGTTCTGCATGTTCAACCTAAGGTGCTGAACAGATCCTTTCAGAGAAATAAGGGAAAGTGTGGCTTTTAGTTTTTAGTTTCCTTCAGCAAAAAACCCCATAAAAACCCTCAATTCCTCTTAAGATTTGTTTACAGTTTACGTTTATTCTTTTGAAAATACACTGAATAAACTGGAAAGTACCCTGTAGCTGGTACTAAATAAAGTTAACATTTCCTTTGTACATCATGTGTCACAGGATAAAAGAGAGTCCAGGTATTGTGATTGTGGAAAATATAATCACTCACATGTCTATTGTATTCTTTTATTAGAGATGGCCATAAAGTGAAAGGTCAACTCTTCCTGTTTTCTGGGTAATTGAGGGGATTTGTGTGAAGTTGGTTTGTGCTTGGTGTTTGGGAACTAGTATACCTGGATTCAAATGTAATTAGACTGTGTGGTGTTGGTAAAGGTTTTCTCAATAACTCTGAGGGAAATAACACTTCCCTTCAGTCTGTACCTCAATTCTACCAGTAGGAGAAAAAAGAGGAGGGAGGGAGGGAGATGGAACAGACAACAGAATTCTTAGTGCTGGACTTCTCGAATGTCAGATAAGAACAGGACAATTGTAGCTACTGAAATACATCTCCTGGGACAATAAGAAACAGACCCCCAAAAATAAAATTTCACGACCATGTATTCTTCTTGTCTTTTCTAATCTACTCTCTTGAGAAAAACCAGCTTTGGAATTCATCATCAGATGGATTAAAGAATTAAAATACATCAAATAACTGACCTCACTTAAAGAGTGCAACTACTTTTTCTGCTTTTAAGATCTTGCTTAATATAGACAGTTATGGTTACAATGTGCTGAGTGACTTTTAATAAGAGTAGCCACCACCAGCTCACTAGGGTTTCTGGGACAGTGACTGTTTAATGGCTGCAGGTTGCCAGATATTCTCCTGCCAAGCCAACTGTTGGGTTTGAACTGCTGACCCTTAGGCTAGGTGATCCACTGCTTAACTCACTGTGCCACCTGGGCTCCCCTTAATACATTTGGCTAAATTTATTTGGACTTTGATGTCTGGCTCCTGTTGAAGGAAAGTTCTACTCTTGCCTTAGAGTTTTTCTGTTCCTCTAAGTAGAGAGGTCTGAGGGGCCGGCCCCAATCCCAACTACATGGACAGCTGCCCCTCCCCCCAGAAGAATTCACTTCAGAGGGCAGCACTGAAGCTACAGCGCAGGGAGAGGGACATGTCTGATCAGAGCACACATGCGCAAATGAAGGGGAAGGAAGAGAGAGTGGAGCACATCTTGGCCCACCAAGCCTTGAGGACGATATCCCTGCTCAGCACAGCCAATGCACAGAGAGGACCATATGGCCGGCACCACTATGAGACACGACATCCCTCACTGACTCCATAGCCCTACAGGGGACAGCACTGGAGAATGTGGGAATTGCACCCGATCTGACCCCACCACACCAAGGATGTGCAGCAGAACAGCAAGGAGAGCAGAGCAATGAAGTCCAAAGGGAGTACCAAAAATAGACTCTGGGGCCAGGGCGTGGCACCCCATCAGACTCAACTGGAAAACACTCCTAAAGGTCAACATACTTTGAACTATTTACAGGCTTTTCTTTTTTTTTTTTTTTTTTTGTCATTGGTTTTTTTTGTTGTTGCTTTGTTTTGCTCTGTCTTTTTTGTGTGCATATTATTATCTCTACAGGTCTATCTAGGTAAGATAGGCTGGATAAACAATCTGGAGGAGAAATCAGTGGGACACATGGTTTGGTGGGGGTACAAGGAAGAGGGGGAGTTGGGGGAAAGGAAGTGGTATTAACGAACCAGGGACAAGGGAACAAGTGATCCAAAATCAGTGGCAAGGAGGATGAAAGAAGCCTAGTAGGGTGTGATCAAGGGCTATGTAACGGAGAGGAATTACTGAAACCCAAATAAAGGCTGCACATGATCGTGGGATAAGAGGAAAGTAAAAGTAAATAGAGGAAAGAACTAGGAGGCAAAGGGCATTTATAGAGGTCTAAATACAGGCATGTACATATGTTACTATATATATGATGATGGGGAAATAGATCTATGTGCATATATTGATAGGTTTAGTATTAAAGTAGCAGATGGACATTGGGCCTCCACTCAAGT
The DNA here is from genome assembly GCF_000313985.2 of Echinops telfairi. Taxonomy (NCBI): domain Eukaryota; kingdom Metazoa; phylum Chordata; class Mammalia; order Afrosoricida; family Tenrecidae; genus Echinops; species Echinops telfairi. Next base: position 73,715,145 of record NW_022103920.1, read on the forward strand.
AATCCCTCAATGCAAGAATACTTTGTTCTATTAACCTGGCATTGAATGATACTAATCTTCCCAACACAATCGCTGAAGACAAATGGGTACATAAGCAAATGTAGTGAAGAAAGCTGATGGTACTCTGCTATCAAAAGACACAGCATCCGGTCTTAAAGGCTTGAAGGTAAACAAGCAGCCATTTAGCTTAGAAGCAGCAAAACCCACATGGAAGAAGTACACCAGCCTGTATGGCCACAAGGTATCAAAAGGATCAGGTATCAGGCATCAAAGAACAAAAAATTCATATTGTGAATAAGGGGGAGTGAGGAGTGGGGACCCAAAGCCCATCTGTAGGCAACTGGACACCCCTTTACAGAAGGGTCTAGGGTAGGAGACAAGCCAGTCGGTGCAGTGTAGCAACGGTGATACATACAACTTTCCTCTAGTTTGTAAATGCTTCCCTCCCACTATCATGGTCCCAATTCTACCTTACAAATCTGGCTAGACCAGAGGATGTACACTGGTACAGATAGGAACTGGAAACAGGGAATCCAGAGTGAATGATCCCTTCAGGACCAGTGGTGAGAGTGGTGATACCGGGAGGGTGGGGAGGAAAGGGGGAACTGATGACAAGGATCTACATATAACGTCCTCCTGGGGAACGGACAACAGGAAAAGTGGGTGAAGGAAGATGTCAAACAGTGTAAGACATGACAAAATAATTTATAAATTATCAAGGATTCATGTGGGAAGGGGAAAGAATGAGGAGCTGATACCAAGGGCTCAAGTGGAAAACAAATGGAGAATGATGATGTAATAAATATACAAATGTGCTTGACACAATGGATGGATGTATGGATTGTGATAAGAGTTTTATGAGCCCCCAATAAAATGATTTTTTTTAAAAAAGCCAAGGAATGTTTTTACTTCAATTTATTTAAACAATGCAAGCTTGTGAGAGGACAATAAAGAGATTTTGTTCAACAGGCATTGTTAATATTCGGAAATTGTACTGGTAGCTTTTGTTTTCCAATCTGCATAGTTCCATGTTTGTATGCATCTGTGATATAGCATGGATTGGTTTTCAGGGACACTTTCTCCAAAATCACTACCATTATGTTGACAACATGTTGTACTTTTTGTTCTTATGCTCTATGACTATTATATCTGGAGGCTACTGATTTTTTAAAAATTACACATTTCAATGTTGTCATTGTTTTCTTCACAGAGGATTGTTGAGTGCCGTCCTTTGGGTAAAGTAGGAGCTGGGTCCGTCGGTTCACACCGGTGATGCTTGTTCTGTGTTGTTTAACAGTTCTGCGGGGAAACACCTTTCCCTTGCCACTTGGACATTCGATTTCCCCCAAAATTTATTTAGATTTCAAAAGTCTAGGTGGTGTTAAAATAACATTGTGTCATTGAATATGTTTTAACGGCTTGGCATTTTTTTCTCACATCAAACCTATTAAAAATAATTAGTATTTTGTTGTATTTATGTAGAGGTTATTCTAAATATATGCACATCGAGAGGAAGCCTCGTTTTTCTGCTCCTAAGCCTTCACCATGTTCTAAGTGCAGTATCTTGCCTTTTTTAGCAGTTACAGGTTATCTACTTCAGAAAAGGGAGTGGATTTCCTGACGATAATCCTGCTGTGGATTTGTCACTCAGTTAAAAATAGCATCTATGAATGCATACCTCGTCGCCCGTCAGTCCGTCCGTCCGCAGTGAGAGCTAGACGAGCATTGAAGACAAACCGCGCACCCGGCAATAAGTCCTAATGTCAGGGCGTACGCTCGGAAAGGGTCTAACCAAAGAAAGCGAAGACAAGCAAATGAGGAGCAACACTCCAGCCGACAAATGGATGCGACAGCCCTTCAGGGGCCGAGGACGTCACTGGGGCTGTGATTGAGTCCCATGGATCTGTGAGATGCCATACACGGGGCAGATGAACACACAGGCCATTGTTTTGTTAGGCATGATAGGTCATTAAAAGTAGCTGAAGGCACTTTAATGCTTTCTAGGCCACAGCCTTGCGAACTTTTCTGAATCTAGTGCCCTCTGAGGTCTGCTCATCACCATGGCGACATGACTTTCAGCCAGTCACATATTGACGAGGACGATGGAGCATTGAGGCCCTCCCTGTCTTCCGTTCGAATGGAGTTGATTCCTTGTTGGCAGCACAGAGCTTTGAGAGGCCGCACCTATTCTAAGGTAGGTCCTCAGTGGTGTGGGTGCAGATGTTACTGGGCTGACGCTCCCACTACTGGTTGGTCAGTCCACTGAAGTAGGCTACCAGCCAGAGGCTCTACCTGAGAGCAATAAGTGCTTGGTTGGGCAAAATCTAAGGAAAATTACATTCCTAGTTAGAGTGAGATGGAGTGTCTGGCTAGAGTGGAGAAGGGTTGTCTCCAAGGAGGTACTTGGTATTCTCCACATGCCTTTCTCAGGCTTTTATCTAAAGCATTTTGTTTGGCTCATGTCTGTCTCATGCCACACCCCCACCTCCCAGTTTTAAAGCTGGTCTACCTGCAGTGGAACATTGAGAAATTGTAGTGCGTTGAGATTGTAATTTTCCCTGCCTTCCTAGAGCATCCTGCATGTGTCCAACATTCATATTTGATGAAGAGAAAATAGAAAGATAACCTTTCTGTGAGAGACCAAGCTGGAACAAAAGAAAATGCTCAGTTTGAACACCCCAAAAAAGGATTTATTTTTTTAAAAATTATAACTCGTAGTATATATCGTTTTCATGTACACATACTGAAAACCAAATTAAAAACAAAATAACAAAATAGCTGTTACTACATTAACCTATAATCAGATGCCAACCAGTGCTGCTGCTTTCTCTCCGTGCTGCTAAAATCCTCTGGTTCGCAAATTTTAAGGCCTGATGTGGTGGAAAGAGCTTGCCGCTTTTCATCTTCTCTACAGTTCCGTCTTCAGCAGCTTGAGCGCTTTCTTCATGTTGTCACTCACTAATAGAAGGGAAATTAAGAATCAAGATGTGACCAGGGACTGTTTTGGTCATGTTGGTCACTCTTCAAACCTGGGAGCTTTATTCATTGTTTAATGTGTTTTGTCTTTGTTTTTCTCATGGGATGAACAGTTGGTAGTCATTTCCCCCCTAAGATTATGCAAAATAGATTTTGTTGTATGCAGACATCTTACCTTTCTCATTCATTCCTAAATTGTCTTCCATGCCCCTTCCTCTAGAATAGTTTTCTTTAAAAACGCCACTAGCAGAAAAGAATTTTGACTGTTTGAAGAGTAAATTTTAAGTCATAAAAGAAATATCGGCTCGGTGTCTGTAAGGACTACCACGCATTTTGGAAGTAGGTGAAGCATAAGTTATACGTGACAGCAAACCAAGCACTTTACACATACGACTTCAGTGAGTCCTCACAAAATGATCAATAGTTTATGTTACGAATGTTGAAATAAATACAGGGACGCTTGCTCCAGATACCACTGCTAAGAAGTGGTGGAGCTACTGCTGCACGGCCCAAACTACTGATCACTATTCTATCTGGAGCATATCATTAAAATGATCCATAGGATTATTAAGATAAGATGTCCATGTGATGAGAGCGCACAGACAGCGGTTTATTCCTTCCATTTGTTATAGTTATTCTACCAGGCACTATGGTAGCACCTGGGCAAGACAGCTGATTTTAAGGAGTCTAGAGTTTTATGAAGACATTTGCTACTATCTGGAGCATGGCTACTACTTGGAAAGTGAGGGACCCTAATCCTCCCAGCACCCCTTGTAGACATTGCTAATGAATATTGCTAATTGACAGTATGTTCTGTTGCCTGACACAACCTCACCCTCCTGCCCAACACAAGGTTCTGAGTCTGCTGCCCAACAGAAATTTTAGGGATGATGAAAATCATCAGTGTAGGTTGGTGAGCACTTCACGTGTGGCTCATGTGACCAAGGAATTTTGAACAGGCACATGTTACCGATGGCTGCCAAATTAGAGAGCACAGTTCAAGGTGGACACTATCACTATTAAAATTATCTCAATTGCTTCCTAGGATGAAACAAAATGTTCTTCCCAAGGGGACTAATCAGATGCCACATTGGGTACCTTCTCTGCCTTAAATCTCCAACTGGTTAAGAACTCAGCTGCTAGCCAAAAGGTCGATGGTTCGAACCCTTCTCAGGAGAAAGATGTGTTTGCTTCTATAAAGATTTACAGCCTCTGAATGTTAGAGCTCCATTCTCCTCTGTCCTAGAGGGCATCAGCGTCATCAATTCAATGGCAGTGGGTTTACTTGGGAAGTGATGGCAACGAGTGTTGGGTATGTCATGGAAAGTGGGTGGCCAACTATTTCCATTGATTTTTAAAATTTAACTTCAAAACGTTGAAGTAAATCATTTGTAGACTACAACAACATTTGCACTCATTATTGGGTCGGATTTCTGCTACTTTGCCTAAGAAACAGCTTGAAAAGCCGCTGTGCTTATGTAAGGTCATAGAAGTCCTTTAAAGGAGAAGGTGCCTAATCTAAATCATTCGTCTTTGGTGGAGGGCCAGTGTGACTTGCCCAAGGACATAGACTACTGAGGGTCAAATGGAGTCTCTCATGTCCCAGAGCAGTTTTTTCTAGCCTTTCCGATTGGCCTCTTACTTCCATGACTACCGAATGGGACTGCTCAAAGGAGAGAAACTTACATAGTGCTGCATCGGAAGGCTCATAAGCATAGAGACGGTTTGAGTATCTTCCAGTGATGTCAGCTCTCACAGTCAGGGATGGATCTGCAAAGAGGGCAACAGGAAATGAAGGGCTTTGTTTCCAAGTAGCCCCCTGGAACACAACAAAGCTTACCTCCCCTGGTCCAGGGGGAGGGCACTGTGTCCCTTCGGTCCAGACTACTCCATCCCTTCTGCTCCCCTGCCTCCACAGCCCTAGTAGCTAAAGCAAGCCGAGAACATTCGACAGCTGCATGGTGCTATTTGTGAAGAACATTATGTATGAGTCCTACTGTTCTCCCATCTATAGCAACCTGACAACAGAAAAATTTGGATTGGGGCTAGGGAACTTGGTTGGATGGTTTTTTTTGGTGAAAATCTTGGCATTCTCTACTACAGGATTATTTTAAACTCTTAAGTGATTATACTGTAGTTGATATGTGTTACCAAGAGCAACCTAGATGATTAGGAACACACATCCAATGCCGGTCTTTAAAATAAAAGGGCTTTTAAAGAATTAAAGAACCCAATCCCTTAAGAATAGCAAAGATCAAATAACCATGTTTTGTCCTTCTACTTTTTTTCTTATTAACGGGCTGCATTTTAGAAAATAGAAACTGCCCTTGCATGTGCTTAGATTTCTCTAACTTAAAATCTATTTTTACTTTAAAAAATTATTTTATTGAGGGCTCGTACATTTCTTATCACAGTCCATACATCCATCCATTGAGTCAAGCACCTATGAACACCTGTTGCCCTCATCAATCTCACAACATTTGCCCTCTACTTTGCTCGTTTTCCCCCTCCCTCCCCCCATTTTTACTTTTATGTTTAAGTTTTCAAATTAATGAAAAGGGGGTTAAAAATAAGGTACATGCTATAAGAGCTGTAAGAGCCCCCAATAAAATGATTTAAGGTACATGTATCGGTATGTATATGTGTATGTGATTTTGTTTTTAGAAAGTGTATAAAAAAATAAGGTGCACTAAAGGATGAGTATGAGAGGAGAAGTATCAGACTGGAAGAATATTACATTTTTTTTCCTTTTGAGAGAAGAGAAATGCTTGAAGAAGCCTAATAAGGCCATGTATCCTGGAAGTGCGATGAGCCGTGTGGGGAAGGTTGGCTGAGGACCCAGAGAGACACCTTTTGTTTGATAAGGCAGCTTTGGGTTTGGGGGCCTCAGCACACGCACTTAGACCTAAGGCCTACGAGGAGGCTTCTGGGCCGTGGATACAATGACCCGATTGGATCTTTGTAATGAATCAACACTAGACCTTTACTGCCCACCTAGTGAGTCACAAACCTGGCTGCACATGGGAATGACCTGAAGAGTCTTAAAAATCCTGAAACCTGGGCCCCGCCCTCTTTCCCCTGGTTCTCCCAGTCTGCCGGGTCTGCAATATGCCCGGGGTGGTAGCATTTGAAAACCCTGCAGGTGATTCTAATGTACAAGCTGAAAGGAGAACTACTGAGTTAGGGCAGGCTGCCTGAAAGCCAGTTCTGAGGACTGAAGGCCTGGGACGTGAGTTACAAGGTTCTCAGACAGGGAGACTGTAGAACCAGTACTTGACATAATTGGATTTCGACGCGAAGTGTCGAGAACGTTTTGCATCGGAGCTTGAACAGAATTTAGAATCCGACCCGATGCACGTGATTTTTGTAAACAAAAGCAGCTGGTGTTTCGGTCGCTCAGCGTTAGTTGGCGTTGTTAGTACGTGTTGTTTAAACCTTTTGCAGCTGTGTTCCAAGCGTTTTGCTCTAACTTTCTTATGTTTTGTGGCTTTTTGTACTGTTTTTGGATTTAAAAAAAAAGGGTCCTAAAGAATTTTTTGAAAGGAATCATCAGGATAAAGAACTGGTTAATCGTGTTGTCAATATTGTTGATAATTTAGTAAACCCTTTTAAAAAACAGGTGAAGAGACGCCAACAGCAGACCACGCTAGTCAGATTTTTTTTTTTTAAGAGAAAGCCAGTCAGGTCCTATTGATAAAAGGCAAAGAAGGGAAAAACTCTTAAAAATCAACTACCAGTGGATTTTATGGAAGAGGCTTCCTCTTCCAAACAATGACTCTCTCTCCACCCCTCCTCTCCACATCCAGTCCACGGATCCAGATCCTCATCAATCTCAAGGTAAGGACCATACTGTAATTGTTAAAAACTTTTTAATGTTGTGTTTCTTATTTAAATTATATCACAACTCTGAACTTATTTACTTTGACATTTTGGTGTACTGTTTTGTATAAAAAGGCAAGGTTAAGGTAAAAACTTGGCGGGTCGAGAATGGATTAATCTGTTTTCAGTTATTTCTTATGGGAGAAATTGATTCGGAACTCGACTGCATCACATCTCGGTGCTCCTAGAACAGATCAGTGTTGAGGTCCGGGGTTCTACTGTGCTATATACAAAGAATTCCTACACAGGATGTAACCAGATGATTTCTAAAGTCCTTTTAATTTAAGAATTCTAAATGTTCTAAAGGAGTACCTGGGTGGTGCACATGATCAATATGCTCAGCTGCTCAAGTTAGAGGTTCAGGCCCACTCAGAGGCACCTTGGAGGAAAGGCCTGGATGTCCAAATCAGCCATTGAAAACCTTATGAATCGCAGCTCTATCTTCCTAAGGCTGAGTAGGCACAACACCTCCTGGTTACTGGCTAAATGGTCTAAATCTTAACAAACCTCAGTCTATTATTTAGTATTATTAAATAATAGATTAACATTAATATTAAATAATAGAAAGCACTATTAAATTAGTGCTTTTGATAAGCCTTCTTTCCCCCTTTCACTTGCTTTTCTATCCCATATTACACGTATAATTAAGCACATGAAGCAAACAGGTGAGCTACTTGACTAGTATGAGTTCTGCTATGTGAGCAATTAAATTATTGATTGTCCTGAAAATTATTGTGATGTCTATCAAAGCCAAGTTTGAGTTATTCATTCAGCCATCCCACAAATATCTATGGAGAGGCTACTTAGCACAATGCCATGGTGGGAATATCATGGTGAGCAGCAAAAGATACGGTCCCGGAAGTTAGAGGGTCATGGAAGATAAGTACACTTCAAGGATTTATTAATTGCTCAATAAATGCAACCTGCTACATGAGGAAAGTGCTACCAGTGTAAGAACATGGGGTTCCCAGAGCATGCAGTGTGGCACTGACCCAGTGAGTGAATGACAGCAGGAAAAGCTGCCCGGCAGAAGGAGCCCAATGGAAAGTACCAGAGGCCAGAGGAAGCATGGGACGGCTCCTTTACCTTTTTTATGTTTTACCTCATTTTAACAAAAACATGTTAAAAATGTCAAGAAGAAATTCCAGCATATATGTTGAAACATGGCCTCATTAAGAATTAATACTTTGAGATAGGACATGTTCAGGAAAAATGATGAACACATTCAGGGAGTTAAAAAGGTTCCATTGAATTGTTAACCACAAGGTCAGTGGTTCTAACCTACCAGTTGCTTCTCAGGAGAAATATGAGGCTGTCTGCTCTTGAAACCAAAAAAAGGGCAGTTCTACTCTGTCCTGGAAGCTTGCTGTGTGTCTGAATTAGCTTTATGGTGGAGTGCTTTCTTAAAGATAGTAGCAATTGAAAGAAAGAAACTAGCAGTTGAGGGGGGGAAAAGTCATCCATGGAAAAAGATAGTAGAATATAAATAAGTTGTGAAATTTAAAGAAATGTTATACTTGTACTAGAGCTTAGTAGTTAAGTTGGTCAAGGTGAAGCAGTGGGTGAGAGGAGAAGGGCAGAGGAAGGGAGAGGGTGCTGCTGGTTTCTTTCTTTTCTTAAAAAAATCATTTTATTGGGGGCTCATACAACTCTTATCACATTCCATACATACATCAATTATGTAAAGCACATTTGTACATTCCTTGCCCTCATCATTCTCAAAACATTTGCTCTCCACTTAAGCCCCCGGCATTAGGTCCTCATTTTTTCCCCTCCCTCCCCGTTCCCCCCTCCCTCATGAACCCTTGATAATTTATAAATTATTATTTTGTCATATCTTGCCCTGTCCGATGTCTCCCTTCACCCACCCCTCTGTTGTCTGTCCCCTAGGGAGGAGGTCACATGTAGATCCTTATAATCGGTTCCCCCCTTCCAACCCACTCTCCCTTTACCCTCCCAGTATTGCCACTCACACCACTGGTCCTGAAGGGTTCATCTGTCCTGGATTCCCTGTGTTTCTAGTTCCTCTCTGTACCAATGTACTTCCTCTGGTCTAGCCAGATTTGTTGCTTGTTTCTTTGACATGTGTTTCACCTCATTGTTACTTCCACTTACCAATGAACATAATCCTGGGCACATATTGACCATCAGGGGAAAGGTGCTTGTCAGTTGTTTCATACTAAGATTAAAAAAAAGAAAAAGGAAAAAAAGTCATTTTTTCATATATTTACTTTAGTTATTTTAAAACTGGTTACTTCAGAAAACCATCTAGTGTTGGGCTGGGAACCTCAAGGTACCTTAAGGCACATTTTATCCACAAAGAATTTATACTATAGATGGAAAAGTAGAATGTGAAGAAGAGCTGAATGTATGTGCTAAAGAACAAAACCTTTCAGAAGGGAGAAATGGGCAGGAGGAGCCTGGGTGCACTCTTGTTTAGTGCTCAATTGCTAACTGATCCGTCAGCAGTTCGAATCCACCTTGTGAGAATGACAGCTCCCTTCAGTATGTCTTAAATACATACATCAGTATGACAGCCTTGGACACCTTATGGGACAGTCCTACTGTGAATCAGAATGGGCTCAGAGTTGATGGGGTTTTGTTTATAATGTGAGGAAGATATCTTGAATGAAGTAGAAATGAGATCAATTAATTAAAAAAAAGAGAAATATTAGGTTTGGACAAATTCCAATAATAGGATTACCTTGAACATCTCTCTATACATTTATCCATGCTTCTTTTAGCATTTCAAGAATGTACTTGGCAAGATACAGTGTTGATGTTGAATGAATGCAGTCTATTGGAAGATCCATGCAGAAAAATTAACATCGAGGATCCATGGGTGAAATAGAATAAAGTATGTGAAAGTGCAGTGGGCAACAAGAACAGGGCCTGGGACCTAGTCTGCAGGTTCCAGTAAGACTTTCTGAAGTGGGTAAAGTTAAGAAAAAAGCAATAGGCATCAGCCACGTGGAAAGGAAGAAGGCTCCTGCAGGCAGGAAAAGAGCGTGCCCTGAGGCACCCGGAGAACAAGCTGAGCACTTTCTGATAGGACCAAGTGCTGGAAGGACTGCAGTGCAGCGCACGTGATGAGGGCAGTGGTGGGAGAAGGTACGGTACGGAAAGCTGCTTCTAGGAATGGCCTTGCACACAGGCCACAGGGTTTCCATGCTCCCAGAAGCAGTTGAGCACTGCCAAGGGGACTTCAGAAGACACAATGATTCCTGCTCCGTCTTTGCAGTAATTACACTAACAGCACCTTGGGGATTCTGTGGGGTTTATCTTATAGAAATGAAACCATTCAGTAATACTGCAGTAAACTAGGCTAAAGTGAAAATGCACAACATTCAAATAGTGGGTCTCAGCCTACAAGGAAGTGACTGATAGCAGGAATGTCCAGAATTTAGAAGCAAAGGGCTTCTTGACCGGTTGGCCACTGCCGCTGGCCAGGAGTCTAGTGCAGAATAGGGTCGCTTTTAGTGAGAAAGGGAACAGTGAACGCCGAGCCATCTGAAAAGCCTGGAGCACGAGAATGTGCTTAGTGTTGAGGAGCATGTTGGGTTGAAGCTGCTGATGGGGTCTCTGGAACATGGGGCACACAGCCCAGATGGGGTTGAGGTTTGGGTAAGAGATGGAAGTTATCAGTGTGTTTGTATTGATTCACTGTGGGTGTTGAGGAGCATGTTGGGTTGAAGCTACTGATGGGGTCTCTGGAACATGGGGGCACACAGCCCAGATGGGGTTGAGGTTTGGGTAAGAGATGGAAGTTATCAGTGTGTTTGTATTGATTCACTGTGGGTGTTGAGGAGCATGTTGGGTTGAAGCTACTGATGGGGTCTCTGGAACATGGGGGCACACAGCCCAGATGGGGTTGAGGTTTGGGTAAGAGATGGAAGTTATCAGTGTGTTTGTATTGATTCACTGTGGGTGTTCATCAGGCTGTCCAGAGAGAACATAAATTATAAAGCGAGAAACACATCAAGGACAGCTTCACCAAGTCAACAACATTGCAGGGAGGAAAGGGGAAGAGAAGCCAGGGGAAGGGAAATGAGGAAGACCTGCCAACTGACGAGGAAGAGGCAGGAACAGAGAGGGGGAAAGAGAACATAAGGTTAATGCACTTGACTTCTTTTATGGCTTTAGCCTTTTAGGAGGAAAGTTAAACCTGGTTTTATACAGAATAGGAAAAAAGCATGCAGAAAAAAAAGCCTTAAAATTAGTTACAGTTAGATGCAGACAGCCGGAGAACTGCCTCTTCTTTGGAGAGAGGAGACAAGGGGTTAGAATGGGCTTGGAGCAGCTGAGCACTGTAGGAGGAGCATAGGACATTTGTGCATGAGGCCTGATATCTACACATTTTCCTATTGTTACAGCAACAGGGAGAATTCTGATCACAGGGAAATAAGTTTCAGAGACCCTAAAATGATCAATTACTAAATAAAAGTGTAGACGTGCAAGGTAGATTAAAAACATACAATAGCCTTTCTGTTTCCAGTCTCTGAGATGGGGTATTGGAAGCAAGCCCACGTGATGCAGCAGGACGAAGGTGAAGGCACAGAGGCGTAGACGACTAGACCCCTCCATTTCGACAGTGACGCGTGGGCAAACGTCAATGATTACAAGCAGCTAACTTACCACTAGGTTGAGAAGGACAAACTGCTCCGCCAACTTTTGGATTTCTTTATTTTCAGCAAACACTTTCTTTAAAGCTATGGGGAAAATGAAAGGCATCACATACTCCAGCATCATCATTTAAAACCATGGTTCTCTGTATTATGTTAAGTTGAACTCAATTTTCATACACGATTCTACGTTTCCCTTTCAGTGACATGGTACCTCTGTCATAAATTGACTGCTTTTTTTTACAATCCCTCATTTTTCTATTCAACCACTTCCTACTTTTCTTTCAGTCCCTCTTCACTCAATGGCTATTATGTGGTGGGCACTGTTCTCTGAACTCGGGTTCAAGTGAAAAACAAACAAAACAACATTGGCCTTTCCGCATAGGACTGAAACCCTTGTGTGGAAGAAAGACCATAAACAAGTGAACAAATAAATACACAACAGTTTCGGGTGCAGGATATGTAGTCTGAGGAAAAATAAAACAAAATGAGGGGTCTAGAAACTATGAAAAGGCCAGAGAAAGATTTTCCTTATGAGGGGACATTGGAAGGGTGATCCATTCTAAGATCGGGC
>NW_022103920.1:73727367-73751532 GCF_000313985.2 Echinops telfairi
GGATGTCATTTCACCTCTGATGAAAAACAACGTGGACACGGGACTTATAAACCTCGAATTATGCATTAGATTCTGGGTGGAGAATATGACTATAGGGAGGCTACTCAGGTCCCCATTATTCGAGGCAAGACATGGGATTGGTAAAGTACAGACAACACTAATTACAGGACCTAGGACAAAAAGAAAGCACAAGCCAGTTGTGAAAAAACATTAGTAATGTCCAAAGCAAGGGCAGCAAACCATTAAAGTGTGGGACCTTAGAGAAGCTTAGTTGGCCCTGAATTTGCAAAATATTTGCTGATGTTTTGAAAAAGAGAAAGATACACCTTACAGCTTGGTGTGGTTTTTTTTTTTTTTTTTTTTGGTCTGTTTTTTCAAATTATAAAGACATGGTTAATAAACAACATGTGGCAATATCTAAAAATTCAACATAAAATAGTATTTCTTACTCAACTGAGCTAACTCTTATGGCTACAAAGATGACTGGTCTGAACTCTGCCCCTAAAGCTAAAAACGTATCAAGATTACATTTTGGAGGAGAAATTACCTTGACTGTGAGGACACTCATCCAAGTGATGGATAATCATCAAGGGCTTGTTGCTTTAAGGAACAAGAAGATGGAATACATGTTAATGGACGTCATGCCATGTTCCAGATCACTAGAGGGTGCTCTTGAGAGCACTGGCAAGAGGTCTTTGGAATCCTGGTCTTTACCTTGTCTTGGATTTATACAGAGCTTCTTCATATGTCTGGGTCCAGATGAGTTGATCACCCCAACCTAGAACAAAAGCAACCAGCGAACATAAATCTGTTGACAAACAATGGAAAAACTGCAATAAAGACCCAACCATACTAGAGAAGAAAGATCCCAAATAGAAACATACAAATTATGCCAAATCTAGGACACATATCAAAATATAGTCATCACACAAGTTGCAGCATGAGTTCCAAAAAAGCCAACAAGAAGTTGACTTCTACCTCGGGAGAGGGTCTGAGGCAGTTTGGGCCGGGGGTCTTTTGTGTCCTTTTTAGCTCCGGGTTTCACTGTGGTATCCTTGGCTAGAGTATACGAGAGGGCCACCAGGAGCAAGACTGCTGACACCGATATCTTCTCCATGGCAGATCTGATAAGGGAAACAAAGTCAATGAAGCAAGGCTGAATAAGCCTTTGTCAGTGTAGTGGTTACATATTGGGCTGTGATCTGCCTGGTGGGCAGTTCAAAACCACCAGCAGCTTCATGGGAGGAAGACTGGGCTTTCTACTCTGGTAACTCGTTCGTTACAGTCTCGGAAATTCACTGGGGATCACTATGAGTCAGCATTGACTCGATGGCAGTGAGTTTGGCTTGGAGTGTCTTCAGATGGCATCCCAACAGTGGGATACAAGAGAAACCGAGGTTCTGCTATGACTGAGCACATGCGATTGTCACAAAGGCTATCTACCACAAGATTATTCTAAGAAAATGTGATATGTGCAAGTGTCTGTCTCTCCCATCTTTGTATAGGTCCATATGCTATAGGTATAAAAGTGTAGATTCATATAGAGATAGATATCTATATAGAAATCTCTGTATAAAGACTTAGCTAGAGGTAATTGATCTTGACTGATAATATAGATGAATTTTAAATATATAGTAGAATACATATAACACATAAATATATAGTCTAACAAAATAAATGATATACATAGTAAAACCTGCAAAAGCTGGAACCTGTGTAAGAGAGAAACCCATTAGCGAAGGAAAGTTAAAATATCTTCCACTGAAATGAACAACAGAAAAGTGGTAAAAGGACTTCCGGGACTAGGAAGCCTCATCTTTCTCCTGTGAACCGTTGGTGGTTTTGAACTGCAGACCTCGCAGTTAGCAGACCAGTGCGTAATTATGACACCACCAGGGCTCCATATTCAGGGCAGTTCATGCCACTTACATTGAAACATTGTGTTTAAAACAATATAGTATTGAAGGCACCTTAGGGGTTCGCTCCGTTTTTCACCTCCCCAATGCCTCCTTGTCTAAGGAAGAACCTCAAACAGTGAGAGAAAGTGTTGGCTGTTTTGCTGTGTGGTTCCCATGTTTTCATCCTGAAACTGTCCTAAACATGCACAGTTCTTCAACCTTCAGTTAACATGGGGACATTGCCTTAAGAAATGAGAGCGGAGTAAAACAATTGCTTACTTTATTTAGAACCTGCCAGCTTTGTCACTTAATTGATGACTTGTATCCTCTAATTCTCTTCTTCTGTCTGACATGTATACAAACACTCTATTAGCTCCGAGTTGAACAGAATGCACCACGTGAGTTCCTTTCAGTGGCTCTCTGGCTGGGGCTGTCTGGATAGGTGGCTGTGAGCATGTACTTTATGTACAAAAATATTCGATGTGACTCACGAAACAGAAAAACAAACCCCACTGTAATTCTGTTAAATTCCTTTTTTCCTTTCCAGTAACCTACACTTAATTCTTATGAAATCAAATAAACTCTGCAAAGGAAGCCCAATGGTCTGATAGGTTTAATGGGGATCTTTACCAAACTCTGATTTTTAAAAAGTCCTTGCTAAATTATCAAATTCCAATGGCTCCCAGTATTGAGCTAACCAATTATTGCCCAAGCCATTGTATGTAACTGCAAACCATCTTACTCATGAAAACAGGAAAGCAAGAAGCTGAGAAATATTTTGTTTCTTGATTACACCTATAAAGAGGCAGAATTGAGACACACACACACACACACGTTTGTTTCAAACACAATGTATAAGAATTGCTGAATGCAACACTAATCTGCTCTGTGAACCATCACCCACTTCACAATGAAAAGTGGGAAGAAATAGTTCCTAGAGTTCTACAAGGGTCCCTAGTAGCACAATGGTTAAGCACTTAGTTGCTAACTGGAAGGCTGGCTGTCCAGACACATCCACCCAGCCTCGCCTCAGAAGAAAAGAGCTGGCAATCTGCTCTCAGTAAGAGGACAGCCTAGAAGTCCCGCAGGGGCAGTTCTACTTGGTCACCTGGTGTCACTCTGAACTGAAATTGACCGAATAGCACCTAACCACAAATTCTGCAGAAACAACTCAAGTCCACAGTCGGCCAGCACTTCCAAGTCTTCTGCATGAATATTTGTTTTCAATGGAAAAGAGGAAATCCCAAGAACTTCTCCGTGAGAATAATTCTACTTTTGGAATATTAACTCAACCAGAAATGCACTGTGGCAAATACTGTTTGAATATATCTATCAGTATTGATCAATATTGGATTCTGTGTTTTATTTATAACAGCAGCATCTGTAGATAATAAACATTTGAAAATATAATAGCAAATTGATGGTGAAGGATTTTACTTATTTAGTCCACTGGCAGAACTTGCTTTGCAAGTGGCTACTAGAACCCCTCACAATCACCCTGCAGCTTTCAGGTTGGAGCAATTGGTATAATACACTCATGTTCTGTGGCAGGATAACTCAAGGAAGGCTAATGTAAGTCCAGCTGTACAAACATCCTGCTCTGGGCTAACTTTCTGAGATTCTGCCTACCACGTTTTCATAATCCGGGTAGACTCTGCTCTGTAAACTTCTTGCTTAATCTCCTGAACCCACTCAAAACAGGGTGCCAACAGAATGGAAGCTATTGATGATTTGGAGAGACATCCTATGAAACCAGCCTTTTGCTGGCCACTTTATTCTTGATCTTTAACAAGGAATGAACTAGCAGGAGGTTTGGGTGTTCCTATTTATCAACGCTGCAGGGAAGCAGCCAGCTCTCTCCTCTAACAGCCTGCTCTGTGAACTTAAAGACCAAAGAAGCAAGAAGACCATTTTTACATCAGACTGTTTTCTCATTGGTAATACATTTCAAGTGGGCAATCTGAGCTGGTGTCTGTCCATTTTAGGAGCTGGTGGGAGAGCAGCAGACATCTGATGGTGACTAAGGAAATCCCTGGATGGGCTGGCACTCTCCCAGGCTTGCAAACTCTTAGCGTTCACTCCCATAAGCCTCCTTTTGCCTAAAAGAGAAAGCAGCTCAGGAAAGTAACATTTTGTCAGCTTCAATCCCCCTCCCACCCACCTCCTGCAAAATGACCCCAAGAAACCCTTGCGTGGAAATTCCTGTTTGCCCTCTCTACCTTCTACTTCGTTGCCCGGAGAGCTACCACATTCTCCTCTGGAGAGGTCATGGCCTGAAACTTTGCAAAGCAGCCAGAGGCCAGAGCTCATGGAAGCAGGTGCCTTTCCAGAGCTGTTTTCAGGAGCCTTACCTGGATTTCCCCACCCACCTGCCTTGTGCGCGCTGGCCAGGATGCGGTCCAACCTTCAGACTGTGTCAGTGAAGTCTGAGCCTCTATTTATGCCCCAGCGCACACCTCAATCCCACCCACCCGACCTGTATTTACCTGTTGCGAACTCGGAAGCTAGCCTCCCCTTTTCCAAACGGTTGACTTCCGGGGGCTAAAGAGTTCTTTGTTTTCAGAATCGTGTTGCTAAAGGGATGCTTTTCTGTATGCCTGCTTTTGACGGTTTGTGAAAGTATATTGCAAAGAGACTTGGAAAAGATGGGCAGAATGCCAACTCCAGGTAAGCTTGAAATGAAGAAATTTGATTTGCCTGAAGGCTGATCTGTCTTTACCTGATTGGCTGGGGTTTGTGGTTTGTAAGTTTTTTTTCCTTCCCCTCCTTCTTGGGCAGACTGCATCTATTTCATTGAAAGCACACACACGTTGATTCAGAATTCTAATCCTTACAGTGATAAAGCCTGTTTGCATTATTTTCCCTGGTATACTTCTTTCTGGCAAAAAAAAAAAAAAGTATATTCATGATAGAAATTTTAAAGAAAAAAGTCTAGCTCCCCACAATATTTCAAAGCTGAGGAAGTTATTAAAAAGGGACATCGGAATGCCATGAGCTTATAATCATGGTTATTGGAGGTGTACAGCAACTTCCTCCCAAAGAGTTCAGAAACATGTCACAGTGATTTTCTCATGTCATGGAAACTTCCCTGTTAGGTGTGCAGGAAGTCATCTGCCTGATTTTCAGACCTAGACATTAAGGTTTATAATTTTTCATCAATTAAGTTTGCAATAATCATGATGGTCTTTAAGACTTTGGCGCGTATATGCTCCGCGACACTTCCAGCTCTGCTTTGCTCCTGGGGCTGTCTGGAATCCTGACACACCCGGATGACAGGCGTTTGACGGGAGATGCAAGCCCTATAGGTGTGATTTTTGAAAATGAGTTAAGATCATTATATTTCACAATGTTTTGAAGTATTGGGTATTGGGGAGTTTTGCTGTTTGTTGTTGTTGAGTCTTAAACTCTATGGACAAAACAGTGACTCCCCAAATAATGATTTTTTTTCAATTTTGACTGAAAATCATGATTGAGTTAAACTCTTAAAATGGAAACCAATCCAATCCAACTGCTGTGGAAGCATTTCTGACCCCACAGGCTAGAGCAGCCCTGCTCTCGGTGGTTTCTGGGGCTGTCACTATTGACACAGGCAGACGGCTGCATCTTTCTCCCATGGAGCAGCTGAACCCTTCCGAGAAGCAGCCCCACACACATAACCCACGGTGGCACTCGGGCTCCTTTACAACTAGAGAGGTCTGTGTATGATCCTTTAGTCTACTCAGCCCTTCTCAAACCAAATCACTGCCATCAAGTCATTGCTGACTCATAGAGAACCCCCAGCCCCCACCCCCAGTGGGTTTCTGAGGCTCTAATTTTTTACAGGAGTAGAAAGCCCAGTCTCTCCTGCACAGTGGCTGGTGGTTTCAAAGTGCTGACTGTGCAGATCAAAGCCCAATTTGTAACACCGACACCACCAGGGCCCCTTATTCAGCCCTTATGATTCAAGTCAAACCATTTGCTTTGTACCTGAAAAAATAAAGGTATCAGAAAACATTAATGGCTTGCCGAAGGTCTCATAACTACCTTGTGGAAGAGGGGAACCCTCTGGTCACTATGTGTTCAGAGTGGGACATGGATGGGATTTCAGACTAGATTTCTAGTCTCAGTCCTTCTGCCAGCATTCTCTCATAGATGATTTCCCATCCATTAACCACTGGGCCAACTCAGACGCAGAGAGGCCCAGATAGGATCACTGAAGCTGTAAATCTTCCTGGGAATAGGTAGCTTCAACTTTCTTCTGTGGAGCAACTGGTTGATTTGAACTGCCAACCTTGGAATTTGCAATGTTTACTTGACCGCGCCATCAGGATTCCTTTGATGAATTGTTGTTGTTGTTATTGTTAGGTGCCAGATAGAACCCATGACGACCCCGTGCCTGGTCCTGGGCCATCCTCACACTTGTTTCTGTTCCTGAACCATGGACGTAGCCACGATGTGAAGCCATGTCCTTGAGGACCTTCCTCTTTTCCACTCCCCTTCCACTGAGCCAAATACAATGTCCTTCTCTTGGCACTGATGTCTCCTGGCAACATGTCCAAAGTATGGAAGATGACGTTTTGTCATCTTTACTTCCATTCTGGCTGTACTTCTTCCATGACAGATCGCTTTGTCCTTTTATCTATCTTTTTAACAAAAATGTATTTATACTTTTAGCAGTCCATGCATGGCACTTTCAAAATTCTTCTTCACCACCACAATTCAAATGCACGGATTCTTCTTCAGTGTTCCATCCGCATTGACCAACATGCATAGAAGACAATTGAAATCACCATGGCTTGGGTCAGGCACACCTTAGTCCTCAAAGTAACATCCTTGCTTTTCAATCCTCTAGAGAGGCCTTGTGGAGCAGACTTACCTAATGCAACTCATCTATTGATCTCAGGACTGCTGCTCCATGAGCATTGCCTGTGGATCCAAGCCAGACAAAATCCTTGACCACTTCAACCTTCTCTCCATTTA
The DNA here is from genome assembly GCF_000313985.2 of Echinops telfairi. Classification (NCBI taxonomy): domain Eukaryota; kingdom Metazoa; phylum Chordata; class Mammalia; order Afrosoricida; family Tenrecidae; genus Echinops; species Echinops telfairi. The sequence continues at coordinate 73,734,225 of NW_022103920.1, forward strand.
TGTTACCTGTTGGTCGAGTTGTCAGGATTTTGGTCTTCTTTACACTGAGTTGTAATCCATACTGAAGGCTGCAATCTGTGATCTTCATCAGAAACTCACAGGGGCAGTTCTATGCTGTCCTATAGGGTCCCTGTCTGCTGGCAGTGAGTGAATGAGTGACCTAATCTCATGTCCATACCATCCCAGTGTGGATCAGAGTCACAAACTCACAGCAAAAAGGCAGTCCTTATGGAGCTCCCTGGCCACAGATCATGACGGCATAATGGCTTAGCACTTTAATCTCAGTGTGAGGCAACTAGGGTTTTGTAGATGATATGAATGAGCCTGGAGATACCCGGGTGAGGGTTTTTTCTTACATGTTATCAAACTTTCCTGCTTTCAGCAGGGTGTGTGTTGTTTGGGATTTGCCTGCCTTTGTAAGAATGGGTTGCTATTAGGCAGATACCCTATCCTCTGAGTTGAACTTCATCTTGTGATTCATAACATAATGCTTGATTAACAAAACTAAACTTGATATGAATGAGCATAACAGTGGTCCTACTAGATCAAGTTAGTTTTAAAGATTTTTTCTTTTATTTTAGGCATTTTTGTCACTTTTTGCTTTGAAATATTTTTATTTAAAATATTCAAGCATATTTTAAAGCATTTTATTTTCTATTTTTGAGTACAATTTGATGATATAATAATTAGCACTTATCGGGCAACCTGTGTACACTAAGCACTTGATGAACTTGACTAAATCCTCAAATATATAAAATTAATTTCTTCATCAAATATTTGTCAAACCTCTAAGGGTAAGTAAAAAGTATTGCTATAAAATCATAGAGACCTTCAAACAAAAATAGCCAAACGTGAAGCTTTTTCAACATATTCTTCATCTAAGTCTCTACACCTGCTCTGTAGGTGATGTTCCTGCTTTCCTAAACAGAGCATTCTGTCTTTGGCTTCCACGCCATGCCCCAACAGCGGCGTGGGCATCCTTAAGGAATTCAGAGTGAGTTCCTTTTCAGCAACGAGGAATAAACTATGAAGTGGGCGAGGTCAGAGTTGGCTGGAGATGGGCTCTCCCAAAGGAATGCACCTCTACGCATGCGCAGGTGCATGGCTGGGGTGGGGCAAAAAGGATTAGTTCAAGTTTCCTGGTCTCTTTCTCACCAGTGCGGGTTTTCAGGTTTCTTCAAAGCCCCCAGAACTAACCTCTGTCTTCATGAAAGTCTTTCAAGACAGCCCCTTGAGAGATCAGTCTCCCCAAATAATTGCCAGAAGCTTCCGAGTGGGCTTCTCCCCTTGAATTGAACTGGCTGAGGAGATCCTCTCAGAAGCCACTGTTTTTCCTGTTGTTGTTATTGTTTTTGAAGAGCTCTTCACAAGATTAAGACCAGTGCGTTACCGAGAGAACTGAATCCATTCGCCGATCCTAGCAACATCTTTAAACAGGTTTTGTTAGGGATAAGCCTGTACAAGTATGAACTGAGACGCTAGTGGAAATACCTTTTTTTTTCACTTGCATTTACATTTTGTAGCAAATGATACAAAACGTAGAATTAAAGGCATACAGATAAAAAGAGACATGGTCCTTTCTTGAGAGAAGCAGATGCGTAAATCGATGATAGTACTGTGGAAAAAACACGAGGAGGTTTGAGGCCCTATCCCTGACATTCAGCTACTTCCTATTAGGGTGAAGCACTAAGAAGCAGCCCTCCCAAAATGACCATCCAGTTGAGAATAGCCTGCCACAACAGACAGGCAAGTGCTACAGGCATCAGACCTCATTTTTCAGAGAACAGATGCGAAACTAGGTCCCCCCCGCACCCCGCCCAGAGTGAAGACGAGTGAAGAAAATCAGGAAATTCTAGGAGCTAATTTGTTGCAAAGACCAACGGACCAGGTGAAGCAGAGCCTCTACTTCCCTGAGACCAGAACCCGATGAAGTCCGGGTACCACAACTACCCACTCTCACTGGACCACAAGAGAAGGTCCTAGAGAGAAGGGGTGACAAATTTAGGACAAAATTCAAAATCACAGCAAAGACCAGACCAGCTGGTCTGATAGTACCTGCTGGAGCATCCAGACTACGGCCCTTACACAAACGCCTCAAACCTGGAACGGAACCAGCTTTCAAGAATCAGCTTTCAGCCAAATCCTACATCTGCCAAGCAAACAATCACACCATAAGAAAGGTAATCCTGAGACCAGTCAACCTGATGAGACCAACAGAGCTGCCTCACTGCCAAACGAGTCAATGCTGACTGATAGGCATTTCCAAAACTGTACCTATTTATGGAGTAGAAAGCCCAGTCTTTTCGCCAAAAAGCTGCTGGTGGTTCTAAACTACCGACTATGAGGGTGGCAGCCCAACACGTACCCACTACACCCCCAAGACTCCTTTAAAAGAGCTGGGATTGCTCCAAAACAAAGCTCAGCAGGCGGAAAAGGCAGGGAGGGAGGAGGAATGGAAACAGAATCACAGAGAACAGCGCTGTGGTCCCGTGGCGCTTACACGAGCAGCTCTGCGGGGCAAAAGATGGGCTTTCCACTCCCGAAACTCAGGGGCTTTCTACCCTGTCCTGTAGGGTATGAGTCGCCATGGAGTCGATGGCAGTGAGTTAGACATTTTTGGTAATTAATATCATGAAACACATAACATGTAGATTGCTGAGTGGTAAGCTGAATTGTTCTGTAAACTTTCAATACAATAAGGAGTTTTGACGTATGGCAAGGGTTTATTTCCACTTGAGTTTATGCTTAATGTTTTAGAAGGACTTTTGTTCATAGAAATATTTTTTTTTCTAGCTTCTTGGTTGGTAACCAGTGTATTAAATTTAAAACTTGAAAACTTAGATCTTCCTTCAATTTGAAATAGGGAGCTATTGGGACAGAGGAGTAAGCAGTAAATAAACTCATAAACACATCCAAGGCAGCTTCTCTATGAATGCTTATCTTTTTGAAGATGGGCCTTTCTGATTCTCACTGCCACCGAGTAGAGCCTGAGCTGCAAGGGACACAGTTCGAAAGCACCAGTCACTCCGCAGGAGAGAGATGGAGCTTTCTACTCCTGCAACAAGTTACAGTCTCTTGTTTTGGTAGCAATCGTACAATCCTGTTTGATGTGATTAAAGTGTGGAATGGCCTGATGTCTGGATTAGCTCCTAATACAGTGGTTTAGGGAAATAAAAGTTACAGTCTCGGACACTCACAGGGGCACTTCCATCCTCTCCTATAGGGTCACTATGCGTTGGGCATTTATAAACAAAACATTAATTTTATTATTTTGGAATTTAAAGTGGACAGCCTGAGGACATAATTAGATCTTCCCATTGAAGTAATATGTTAGTAATGAATGTGGTCATTAAAAAAAATCTGGGTTTATTAATTACTGTAGCCACACATGAAGATAGGTTTCATAGGCATTAAGGAAACGTGTCCTTAGCAGCTGGAGTATGACCCGAGAGTCAATATTACAAGATGACTAATACCCGCTTTGGGGTGCGGCTCTGAACAAGCAGAGCTGTCAGGGCCTCGCTCCTCTACGTGGAGAGGGACTGTTTTTCCAGAGCTGAACTCGTATCTTCTGAGATAGTTTTATTTTGACTTAAATTCTAGGAAATTTATTTTTTTATTTTTTTAAGGAAATTTCTCCTGATAATAATTTTCATTTTTGCACCTTTTGGCCCTGTGGGTTTCCAAGATGTTAACTCTTTTTTTTCTTTTCCTTTTTAAAAACAGTTTTATTGACACTTCATCCACATGTCATACAATTCAATGGTTCAATCATATCAAGAAGAGTTAGCTTCAGTCTTTTAGCTGTGTATTCTTTTTGTAAAACAAATTTTTTAATAAGATAGTAACTCTTTAAGGTAGTAGAAAACCTTATCTTTCTCCCGTGGTGGTTTTGAACTGCTGACCTGGAGGTTCGCAGCCTACCATGTACCCACGATGGGACTGGGGACTTTATTTAAATCACTCTTTCCTGCTAAAAGTGAATTGATAGCAGTGTGGTCATGACTAGAATTTTCGATCTTAATATCTAGTCATATGACGAACAATGGAAAAATGGGTGAGGGAAGATATAAGATATGGACAAAATAATCCATAACTTATCAAGGGTTCATGAGGGAGGGTGTGCAGGGGGAGTGAGGGGAAGAAATGGGGAGCTGATATCAGGGGCTCAAGTGGGAAGAGAATGCTTTGAAAATGATGATGGTGGCATATGTGCAAATGTGCTTGACACACTGGATGAATGTATGAATTGTGATCAGAGATGTAAGAGCTCCCAATAAAAGTATTTAAAAAAACGGCATGTATTTTGTAGGAAAGAAAATGGTAACTGAATAGCAGTGTACTATGAACACAGATATAGATCAATACAGGCAACCCCCCAGTTCGGAACGAGATCAATTCTTAACTGTGTCTTTAATAATTCACGGGCCAGTCAGAGCAGGTGCACAGCAGTTCTTAGTTAGCCTAACCTTAGTGCATCAAAAAAGAATCAGATCCCTTTCCAGGCTTCATCTTCGAGTCCAAAGCAAGTCCCCCGCATTTTGCTATTCAGAAACTAGACTCAACAGGAAAGTAGCATACTGTTTATAGCTTTTTCATCTGTCAAAGAATAACAAGTAGTTTTCCAAGATCTCAATTTTTGTGCACACAAATACATTTCTTGGGATGTCAGACTATCCTTTCTGTGATCTATGATTCCAAAGTAGCCTTTAATGAGTATGCTTGTGTGAAGATTTTATATCAATTGATTTTGTCATATTGTTTCTCTGGTTTCAAAAGTCAGAACTTGAATTAAAACACACACACATACACACACACCTGAGTTTTCAATTTTTAAAAAGTTGCAATTAATGCTATTAAATAAATACAATTATTTATTGCTTTCATAGCTTGATCTTTTTAGGACAATTTTTAAAATAAAAATTTTTTATTCACTGCTTATAGTTAAGTACCAATGACAGAATAACACATACTTATGTTCTCAATATTCTTCTGTTTGCATATATTTCCATCTGACTCATTCTGTAATAACTTTATTCTCATAGTCTTCAGCAACGGGCCAGCCCAGAAAGCAAACAAAGGAGAAAGTTGTGACATTGATTTTCTTCCTGATTTCTTTAAGACCTCGTCATCATTTGAAGATTAAGCTTCACTCTGTACAACACATTGCATTTTCTCTAACCTGTGCTTATAGTAAAAGAGCACATTTGTCTATTATGTGTAAGTTTTTAGGCACTGCATGATAGAGGAAAAATGATTCCCAATTCAATGAATAAGGAGGATGTAATTTTAGAAGTGTATCTTAATTACAGTTAAACCAGTTTTCTATTATTCCGATTTTTTATTGGATTGCCATCTGACAGACTTTGGCTAAGTATAAGTAAATCTACCACCAATAACTGTAGTGTAAAATCATTTGATGGGTTTGGTGAATTCATTGACACTGCAATGATGCCTTGGGTTGGGGGGGATGTCTGAATTTATCCACGGCGTAAAATGTAGATACCCACAGATTTCCATATTGAATCACTAAGGCCACTTGGTTTAAAATACTAGAATCAACACTAGCATGGTTTGGGGGCTTTGAATATGTAAAAATACATAGGAATTTATTTATGGTTTAAAATTTATTCCTGGATTATTTTTTCACTAGTTCTGCTTAGGCTCATTTCAACAACAAAAAATATTTCTTTGTAATACTGACAAGAGCAACGTGGCCTGTTCAAAATATGCATCATTTACAGGCCAGATTCGTTTTTTTAAAGAAAATAGATGAGTGTCTCCCTTAATTACGATGGAGAAGGAAATAAAGTAGTTAAGCTGTGGAAGTCATTATGAAATTTTGGAAAAGGCACATTAGTGTATCAGCCTTAGGTTGTTCCTAATAACCAGAGCTCTGGTTTTTGAAGCTTTAGCATCGCGTTAGTTTATTAGACATGATGTACTCTACATGTAACTTGCCACTCATGTTTTATATGTTCTCTCTAATTTTTTGTAGTGAATTGATGGCAATTCTTAGATTCTTTTCTCTCAGTATCATTTGTCAACTTTTATAACAAGTTTGTCCTGCATAATTTTGTCACCGAGAGTCACAGTTCATTTTATAGTGCTAGTTTATACACTGTGAAGAAGTATATAAACGGATCTTACACTTTTGTTTTGGGAATACTAAAATTAGGCAAGAATTGTAAGACAATTTTTCCCCTTTCACATGACATTTGTAAGTAAAACAAAATCTGTATTTCTGTTGTCTGTAGGCTCTGTTTTAAAATATTTGAACACTATGTACCTCTGGATGTTGGCAAAACTGTCTCCTTTTGTTGACTGACTCTATGTGCTGAGCTGGAGTACACCAGGGCCCCTGGATGCAGCAATATGATATTCTGGCATATATGTTTCAAGAAATGTTGAACTTGAAAACCCCTTAATGGCCAAAGCACATCATAGGAGACACCAGGGGACCCGCAGTGACATCTTGGCATGGAGAACCACTACACGTTTCTGTGGGCCTGAAGAGACAGGCACGTACAGTTTCTAGAGACAGCGCTTGCAAGGGAGCTTTGCACACCATTCTGAAGTTCTGATTTTGTGGCCATTTCCCCTTTTCCAAAGCACTCTAGGGGAACATTTCCGTTTAAGCAATAACCCAACAAAGATTTATGAAGCTCAGAAGAAGGAAGTTAACCATTACAAAAGTGGTGCCCAGGGGGCCAGGTTAGGCTAGCTAATTGCCAGAATGCTGAGGTGCTGGAAAAGTACAAAGAGTATTATATTTTACTTCTAATCACAAGTCAGCTTCAAAGATATGACCACAGAAATGCATTGTCTGGCCTGTTTTGTTATCTAAGGACCCAGAAAGAAGTAGGTCCAGGAACATACTAGTACTCTTTGCCTAATGGAAAAGAAAAGAAAATATTGTAGCTGTTCCTTCTCCTAACGTCAGGACCATGAAGGCCCCTGGGCCATCCTTGGACCTCCAACATCTGTTCTGGCAACTAGAGACTTGACATCCTCAAAGCTCCTTTCCCAAGGATGCCTGTGTCCACATTAGGCACAGTGTCATCAGGACAAGGAGCTGTGCAAGCCAGAGCCGAGGCAGGGCTTTCCTGATCTTTCTTCTGTTGGCACAATGCCTCTGGGGCCACATGGAGAGTTGTTCCTGCGCCTTCGCTTTGGTGGATTCTGGGTGTGGGGTGGGGTCTGCTTTCTACATCCCGGGAAAGTTTCTGTCTTGCAGAATGATAGCGGGATGTCTCTAAGTCCTCTGGGGGAGCATCAGGGGGATGTTTCATTTTCACTAGCCCCATCTTATGGAGAATCTACTTAAAAATACAGTGAATAAAACCCTATGGGTCACAAAAGTGTGATCCGCAAAACAAACTTGCAACTTTTCACAAACCATTGTATTTTTAATCACCTCATATGCATATGAAAGTTGGGCATTGTGGTAGTTACATAATCTAGTGTCAATTTGAGACTATTAAGAGTGAAGGGGTGGTAGGGGAATAGAAGAACTATGTACTCATATCTATATGTTAAGAATTAAGCTTGCAGAGGGACATTGCACCTTGACTCAAGTACTCCCTTAATTCAAGAACACTTTGTTCTAACAATCTGGCATTCTGTCATGCTCCTTCCCGACACAATGGCTGAAGACAAATGGGTGCATAAGCAAATGTAGTGAAGAAAGCTGATGCTGCGCAGCTATAAAAAATATAGCATCTGGGGTCTTAAAGGCTTGAAGATAAACAGGCAGCCATCTAGCTGAGAAGCAACAAAGCCCACAAGGAAGAAGCACACCAGCCTGTGTGATCATGAAGTGTCAGTGGGATCAGGTATCAGTCATGTAAGACCCAGAACAAAATCATACCCAATGTGAATGGGGTTAAGGGGTGGGCTTCGAGTGGAGATCCAATGTCCATCTGTAGACAATTGGACATCCCCTCAGAGAGGGGTCACAGGGAAGAGATGAGTCAGTCAGGGTGCAGTATAGCACTGGTGAAACACACACTTTTCTCTAGTCCTTTAGTGCTTTCTTCCCCCCACTATCATGACCTCAGTTCTACCTAAAAAATCGGATTAGACCAGAGCATGCAAACTGCTACAGATAAGAGCCCACAACACAGGGAATCCAGGGTAGATAAACCCCTCAGGGCCAACAATGAGAGTAGAGATTCCAGGAGGATTAGGGGAGGGTGGGGAGAGAAAGGGGGAATCAGTCATAAGGATCAACCTAGAACCCCTTCCCAGGAGGACAAATAATGGAAAAGTGGGTGAGGGGTGATGGAGGACAATGTAAGATATGAAAATAATAATCTACAACTTATCAAGGGTTCGTGAGGGAGAGCAGGCGGGGCAGTGAGGGGGAAGAAATGGGGAACTGATATCAGGGGCTCAAGTGGGAAGAAAATGCTGTGAAAATAATGATGGTGGCATATGTGCAAATGTGCTTGACACATTGGAGGAATGTATGGATTGTGATAAGAGATGTAAGAGCCCCCAATAAAAGTAAGATAAAAAAAAAGTGAAGGGCTGGAGTTAGACTGTCAATCAGGTCACAGCTTGATGACCTCATTTGGAGGCACAATGGAGATAAATAGCTCACTGGAGGCCAGATACATTTACTCCCTGTGAGACATTCTTGTTGACAAGCCACATGGGAAAATACTGATAGAGCCGGAGCCCAGGAGCTGAAAGAGCCATGTGGAGACCCATTCAAGCACTGAGATGCTTCTACCACTACTGGATCCACAAGACTTTCTACCCACAGTCCTGTGATCTTCCAGTATTTGGCATTAGTGCAAGGTTGCATGAGTCTAAAGAGAAATTTATGTACTAATGTTGGCATATGGGGTAAAATCAGACTTTGGGACTTGATCTGGACTGGGCTGGGATGTTTTCTTAATGTACAATTGCTTTATGATAAAAAGTTCTCTCTGACACACATATGAGTGTCTATAATTAGTTTCTCTAGTCTACCCAGACTAACACAGGCATTGAATTAAGAAGACCAAAGAACTGATGTGTTGAATTGTGGTGCTGGAGAAGAAGATTGGAAGTCCCATGGATTGACAAAGGGACAAACAAAACTGTCTTGGAAGAAGTACAGCCAGGGTGCTCCTTAGAGGTGTTAACACTTTGGTCATGTCAGGAGTGACCAGTTTCTGGAGAGAGATATCATGTTCGGTAAAGTAGAGGGGCAGCAAAAGAAAGGAAGGCCCTCAACGAGATGGATTGCTACAGTGGCTGCAACAATGGGCTCATGAGGGGAATGATGGTGCCGATGGCCCAGGACTGGCCAGCGTTTCGGTCTGGTGCGCATAGGGATGCTCTGGATTGGAAACGACTCCGTGGTCCCTAACACCAGCAGCACCACCACCGGATGGCACAGGCTCAGGCAGCATTTTGGCCCACGGTGCATGAGGTTGTCATAAGGAAGGGACGAGCTTAACAGCAGCCATAAAAGGATTCTTATTATTTCTAGATTTCCTATTGGAGGCTTTCTCAATGATCCCGTTTATTGTTTTTTTGCAGCATTCTACCTTTGATGTGGAAGTGTTAAACCTTTTTGTTTGTTGGCTCTTTCTGTTTTTGGTTTGGGATTTTATTTTATTTTTCTTCTTATTTTTTTATTCATCATTTTATTGGCAGCTCTTACAGATATCATTACATTCCATAGTTCAATCACATCAAGCAGTGTTGTACGATTGCTACCAAAAAATCAGTTTTAAAACATTTTCTTTCTTCTTGAGCTCCTTGATATCAGCTCCCTTTTGTCCCCACCCTCCCGCACCCTTCCCCCCAGGAACCCTTATTTATTTTTTTCCTATAATAGTTTTTTTTTTAACCATATCTTACACAATTCAATATATGCATTCACATACAACTCTGTTGTTCGATCCCACGAGTGGGTTATTATACAGTCATCAATGCTGTCTGCTTCCTCACCACCCTCTCTTCCCTCTTCAGGGAACCATTACTCTTGTTACTGTTTCTGAAGGGTTATCTATCTTGGCTTTCATGTACTGATTGATCTTAAATATACAAATGAACACACAAATCTAGCATGATTAATGAAGTAAAACAAATAAAAACCATAATAGTAAGTGGAGGAAATATTAAAGGACCAGAGGATAGTTATATGGCTTGTCAGTACTATTCCACCCCCCTGAATTTCTCATCCCTTCTGTGTGGCCCTTCTGAGAGGGACTGTCTCTCGGTGGGCTCTTTTTTCTTAAAATAGTCTATTCTTTTTACTGTGCTCTTATCTTCCATGGAGACTATTTTTTAGTAGGAGGCCTGGATGCTGGGTATAGGCATGTTTCAATAGAGCATATTCTACGTGGCGGCTCTGATTCAGGGCCATCTTGATGTTAATTGCTGTTCTCTAGAAGATTTCAAGAACAGTGAAGCTAGTGTACGCAGAATTTCCCTGCCCCCATACAGGACAAGCCCAGACTGCCTTTGCTTTGTCACAGGAGACTGTGTTGTTCTATTGTGGTTTTCTTCACCAGAGCTCTGAAAGAGACGTGTTTCCTAGCTACTGGATGTCATTTTCTGTTCCTCTTTTCCCAGGGCCCTGCTTTCTGTAGAGCTCTGTTTTAACTCCCTGACTTGCTCCACCATCAGGTTTCCTAACCCACTTGATCAGGCAGAATTCTCCCTGGGACTGTCAATAGAAGGTGAGCCTGGTAGAAAGAAATGACCCAGTTTCCTGCCTTATTCAGTTCTGAATTGACTTGAGTTAATGCAGATTCTGATGATTACTTCTTGCTCCGTATTTGACCCTGGAAAAGAACCCGGTGAGGGATCATAAAATGTGGTTCACGGAGTGATTGTTGCCAGGGCAACTTGGGAGTGGCTTTGTTTAAGGTCCTTGGTGGAGCCAGCGCTGGTTTTGCGCATATTGATGGCAGACAAGGAGCCGGGACAGGGAAGTGGGTGGGCTGGGGAGCAGACAGGCAGACTGGGTAGAGTCAGGTGGTAATCACAACTGGGTAGCAGATGGGTGCCTGATTCAGGGTGGGAGGAATGATAATACCACGTAAGTCCTTCCTATTGAGGCCAGAGAAGGCCTCTGTTTCCTGCTTTTATGGAGTTCTCCTTGGCATGAGAAATGATAACATTCAGGATATGCATACCCCACCAAAGAAAGTCAGCTTCAAGGACCTTCCCAGAATGGGCCACATTTCCTCTAAGAATACGTAGTGCTTAACACTAACCAGACCCTTTTTTAAAAAACATTTTATTAGGGGCGTTTACTGATATTATTACAATCCGTAGTTCCATTAGATGAAGCATAATTGTACAATTGTTACCATCCTTTTCAATACATTCTCTTTTAGACTTGAACTCCTTGATATCAGCTCCCCTTCATCCCCTCCCACCCCCAACCTACCATCCCCTAAGCAGATTCTTAAGATAGCTAATATATTTATATACTATCCAAGGACACCTATATACACACCACACACATTGGTGAGCATGCTTATATGTCTTCAGTGGTGGTGAATCGTTAGTAAAGGTGAAGGAAGGAAACTTCATTCAAATAAGAAATATTTACTTGTGATATGCCCATCATTCACAGCTACTTTTCTAGATACAGAAGATTCAGGAGTAAAAATTCAGAATAAAACATAAAACTTATTGGCCTCATAAAACTATTGTTCTGGAACAGAAAGACAGACAATAAGTAAAATAATTAAAATATCGTTGTCTCAATGCTATCAAGGCAATGCCGACTCTTAGTGACCCCCTGTGGGTTTCTGAGCCCAGAATGGTTTATGGAAGTAGCAATCCCCATCTTTCTCCCTTGGAGCTGCTGGTGGTTTCTGGATGGATATGATAGTCCTTTAGTCTACCTTTCTAAATTTAACAAATATTTTAATAAATAAAAACTATTAAACACAAAACATGTATATCAATTAAAATTAGCTTCTATGCTTTCAAGCCATTTATAATTTCAGACTTTTCACCTGTACTTGTATAGAATACTTATTACAAGTTCTTTCTAAAGTCTTGTGTAGGGCGGTTAGTACACAAAATATAAGGGAGCAAATATGCTGGATCTGTTCAGAAGCTGTAGTTCTGTGGGATGCTTGTTCTACTTGTGCTTCACATCCGTAATTTACTGAGCTGCTTGCTTATAAATAATAAATGACAGCACATCCAATTCATGTTTGAGTTTATTTATTTTTAATACAGCTGCTATCAAATAAAATTTGTCCAGCGCTCACCTAAAGGAGCCTATGACTGAGGAAAAACAAAACAACAAAGCAGTTGGCAAAAAACTAGCAAAACTCGTGGTTTATCAGAAGTGAGTGTATGTGTGTATATGTTTCCAAGAATAGTATACAAGGTCAAGGGTGCCCAGAGCCCCTGAAAAATCCCTGGAATTAAAGAAAAAGTTAGGTAGCAAAAATCTCCTTTAGAGCAACTTTCACTGTATGTGTGTGTGTACGGACTTGAATTTTGTAGACAAAATGTTTGAAAGTCACTGGTGAAGCTCATGCCTTTCACTAATACACTCTATCTTGCCTATCTCCTAGTGGCCGCTGCCTGTCAGGGTGGCTCCATACAGGAAGAATCCCAGTGAGTGGAGGGACGCAGGAAAGTCACACATGGCACGCGTGGGTGGAGCATAGAGTATGTCGGGGATAGAAAAGTGCCACGGCTTAAAAAGGGAGGGGGGAATCATGTTTAGAGAAGTGAGGGCAGGGAATGGGCTCTGCAAAGGCGGAGCCACGTGCTTGTGCTGGATTTGCTTGGTAATTGGAAGTACTGCTTGTTAAAAACGGTATTCTTGCTTCCAGCTAGGCTCCTTAGCAAGAAACGAGACATTTGTTGTACACTTTGGAAAAAGTAGTAGAGAGGATGATTTTAAATTCTAGGTGAAATTTTAATGACAGCCTACATTCTTTCTGGTACTAGCATTTAATAGCTGGATAAAATTTAAAAAAAAGAAGTTCAAAATGCCATTCAACATGATGACTTTGTATTTGACTAATAAAGTAAGGATGGCTAATAACTACACTTGATAAATTGTGTCTGCATTTTGGCTTCAACATATCAATTTCTAAGAGTATGGCCTGCCTTAGATTGCTAGGAAGAAGATAAACAGTAAAATTGTCCGGGGCTGGCTAAATATTAAATATTATGCAAATAACTTTGGTGTTGCTATACAGGAAGACCTTGTGACCTTTTAGATAAAGCTTGTTAAATTTCCAAAGGGGGAAAAATGAATGCACAACAAAGTAGGCACTGCAGTTGGAAATCGGTCCCCTGATAGGTTACTGATAAGGAACTAGTTTTCAGTTATACTTTCCTTTTGAGGAAATGTAAACACATCAGGAACACGATCTTATGAATAGTGTCAGTCTCATGGAGCAGGGGCTGTTTTTACCAAGAGCGAGCCTTGAGCAAAGGAGGCAGCTGGCTTGATAAGGGTCAGCATGATGGCAGGTTGCAGGGCAAAGTCACATCACCATTTTGTTGTGCAAGTAGGTAATGTGTCACATTCGGTTTGACTCAACTAGGGTTGCACCAAGAACATTTTCTGGCACAAAATAGGTGTTCACTAAATGTTTGTTGCTTGACTGAATATTGTCTCCAAAATGTTCTGCTGCACAGCCATCGGTCTGCGAATCAGTAGAAAGCAAGCTCTGAATGCTTGTGTAGCAACAATGGTCAGTTCGTGACTTAGGGTTTCATATGGATTTTATGATTAGCATTATGAATTCAAAGCTCTATTTTTTTTCCCAAGCTCTATTTAACAGGTAGAAATCTAAGTGGAATGACAAGCAGTCTCTTTTTTCAGTGTTACTTTTAACTGTTTGCAAAACATGTTAACATTAATTTTCTTTGTTGACTGTGATCATTATAAAACCTGTTGTCAATTTGAGATTTAAGAGTGAAGGGGCGGAGTATAGCCTGTCACTCGGGTCGAAGCTTGATGACCTTATCAAGGTGCTAAGTAGATAAGTAGATTGGTGGAGGTGGGACACATGTTCTCTCCCTGTGAGACATTCCTGACAAGGAGCCTGATGGAGTTACACTGATAACAGCCGGAGCCCTGGAGGATGCATCAGCTGGAAAAGCCACATGGAGACCCACACTAGCATTGAGATGCTACTACCGCCCCTGGATTCACAAGACTTTCCAACCATTGGCCTGTGATCTTCCTGCATTCTGTGTCATTGATGTGTTGTGTCAGTCTGAAGAGGAATTTACAGACTGGTACTGGACATATGGACTAATATCGGACTTATGGACTTGATCTGGTCTGTGCTGGAATGTTTTCTTAATGTACAATTGCTTTTTTGATATAAAGTTCTCTCTTACACACATGTGAGTGTCTATAATTTGTTTCATTAGTCTACCCAGACTAACACTCTGACCCATGAAATATTAATTCCATTTATCAGAAAAAGAAACTGAAATTCTAAGAGGTTCTATACTTGTCTAATACATCATGACTTGTACTTTGCAAAGACAGGACTGTAAGTTTGCTGGTTCATGACATTTTGTTCTTTTTCCTTCTTCATGACTGTGCTAAAGGATCAGAAAGAAACTTTGGCAAAAATAAATAAATAAGGTCTAAGTCCTTTTATAGACCTTCAGGTTAATTAAAAATAAATTGCCTAGCCCTGTATGAGGCAAAGAAGAGTGAAAAAAAATCAACGAAGTGTGGAAATACTTAGTCCAAAGGACTAATGGCCACGTGAACCCAGCTTCCACGTACCTGAGACTAGAAGAACTAAATGGTACCCAACTACCACCGTTGATCCCTTTGAAAGGGGTCACAGGAGGTGATTGTCTTGAAAGGGATTTGACAGAGTGGGAGAAAGTATGATCTAAAACTCAAAATCATAAAAAAAAGACCAGGCTTATGGGTGTGATACAGATTGGTGGAACCCCTGAAACTATAGCCCTTAAACCCTCAGCAGGCATGGAGTTGAACTCACTCCTGTGGCTCAACTTTGAGTCAAACAGCAGATAGGCTTGTGAGGTGAGCAATATCACCAGGGAAGTACCCACCCTTTTGAACCATCCACCTTGCTGGACAAGCTGAGAAGGTAGGAAGGAATAGGACATCAGGATGGAGGGAAGTGGGAAGGAGGAAGTGGGAAGAGCGCTGTTACATTGTGAATCTTGCAAGTGATGTCACAAAACAAAATAGGTTCGACTGGTTGAACAAAATACAAATTTTCTCTGAAGCTTTCACCCAAATCACAATAAAGATAAATCAGTTTTACGGTTTGTTAACTAATGGAAAGTTTTAAATATGAATTTTGTAAAAAGCCCTAGAATGGGCATTAGTCTTTTTCTGCTTCTTCTTCTTCTTCTTCTTCCATTACATTAGCTGCCCGGGGGTAGAGAGGGCACTCAACAATAGCAGTAGGACACATTTTTTTTCTTGTTCGTGGCTTTCAAGGCTGTACCTGGGGTTCTTTGGGGTGCTGATTATTCAGAAAATTGCGTTGGATAGACCGCATCAGCTCTACTTTCTTACATATCATGTTCTACTCTATTTCAGTTATTAAGTTATACTAATTTATCATCCTAGTTTTAAATATGATAAGAATTCAGATTCAAAAATGACAGGATAATAAAAAAAATTACAGGATAAGACAAAAGAGGTAAGAAATATTTGAAAAAGAATTAGGTATACAGGAACTTTCAAGGGAAGCTATATATGGGTCAGAGTAGTTAGTTGGTTAGGCATTGAGCTGCCAACCATAAGGTCCACAGTTCAAACCCACTGGTCACTGTAGGCAGAAGAGGGAGTTAGCAGGGCAGTGGGCTAGGAGACAGAGCTGATGAAAACATTTCAAGGACACTAAGAGAGGCCAGATCCCCTTCCACTCTCCTCCTCTTCCCCTTCAGTGGCCTTCCGGCCCAGGTGCCGAAGACTAACTGTTCCATATAACTTTGAATGCTGTTGCTTAGCTCCGGACCTGCAGACAACAAAGCTACAGTGGGAAATTCCCCAGCTACTCCCTGCCCCAAGACCGGGTATAAAACTCTCCACCTCTTGCATGGACAGTGTGACTTCGCAGGGACCCCAACTGGGGGCCTGTGAACCTCACCTGGGACTCAGGATGCTCCTGTCCCTTTCTCTACTCTCCCTCCCCTCCGGAGCTCTGAAATAAGCCCTTGAAACTGTTTTCTACCTTTGCTTTCTTTCCGTTACCAAATCAACCTCACAGTCACTTTGCAGCTTTTAAAAGATTTAAAGGTTTGGAAACCCAGAGAGGCAGTGCTGCTCTGTCCTATAAGGTGATATGAGTTAGGTTTGATTAGATGGCAGCGGGTTTTCCTTTTGGTATGAGAGGCTCTGCAATATCTGAAGAGACTACAAATTGGATACTGTAAAGCTTGAGAAGAATGGAAAATTGAAAAAAATTAAAGGGACATACATGGAGTAGTGAAATGTAATAAGACTTTATAGTAATTTCTGTGCATATTTTTAAAATCTAATTTTTTCTTCAAATTATGCAGTAAACATTTCAGAACATATTTTAATATGTAGAAGTCAATGGATAATTCAAATGAAATGTTGCAAGGTGAGGTTGCCTCTAAGCTTCTTTAAAAAAATTCTAATTTTTCTTTTAAGAGGTTCTGTGCACAGGTGAAGTTGGGCCATTTTATAAAAAGACCAGAGCATTTTCATTTGAATAAAGGAGTTTGAACTCTGACAGATCCATTTTGGTTTCAGAACATTTTAATCTGAATTTATTGTAGCAAACTCACTACCAGTCAGTTGATTTACAATTCCTAGTGATTCTGGAGGATGGAGTGGAACGTCTGTTGGTTTCTGAGGCTGAAAAAAAAAAAAAAATATATATATATATATATTTTTTTTTTTGAGCAATCATCTGAGTATTATAAAAAATTATCTGAGTGTTATAAAAAGCAACAATTTGTAAACAGAGAGAAAATATTTTTGAAGCAGTAACAAAAACTCAGACCATTTAATCACGCAGTACATCTCTGTTGCACAGGAAACAGCTTCCGTTGAAGGAAGGTAGAGGACCGGTATCCTGTCAGAATCAAAACCACTGGGCTCCTAGTCACCTAGCATTGCTCATTGTTGTACCTGTGGTCAGGAATGCACGTAACAGGGACTCCAGGGAGCTGCCAGATTCTTCTCTTTAGGTCTAGGTCAACTGTGGCCACAATTTAGCACACGCTGAGTTACTCTCTGGACCAAGCAGCCATCTGCGTAGGTTGCTTTGTGTGTGCCTGGTAATCGTTCAAATCTTGGAGCCCTGGTGATGCTTAGAGCCACTCGATACTTCTGCCCTGA
>NW_022103920.1:73751632-73758589 GCF_000313985.2 Echinops telfairi
AGACTTCTCTTCCTTTGAGTGGACTGGGATCTTTCTTTCCTTTCTTTTTAGGTTTTAATCTGGCTTTTTCTTCATGCCTCTCTCTCTGAGATGAAGCATTTGCTTCATGGTCGCATATTTCCTCGTTTTCTTTTGCCTCCCCGTCTTCACACCACACTTCAGTTCTCTCTTCGGCAATCACTGAGGCTGTAACGGTGGGAGCAGAACGTCTCGTCTTTCTCTTGCAGAGTGCCTGGTGGGCTTGAATAGCTAAACGTGTGGTTAGTAGTCAAACACATAGCCCACTACACCATCAGGGCTCCTTGTTTATTGTACGGTAACTTATTTCGGGTCCCTTGTTAATTTAACAAATTGGAACTGTCTGTTATTCAGTTCCTAATAAAAGTGAGATGAACTAGGGAGCAATTCCAAGTTCATATAATTTGCACTGTTCAAATTTAGCTTTGGATCAAAGGATACCATGTGAGGTATAACTTGACCTAGATGCAAACTACTCCTCTGTCTCAGGCTAGCTAACACTACATTAAAATATCCTGCTTTTTTAAGGGTGGTCAGTAGAGAGTAGTACATGGCATATGTTTATCTCAAAACTAGAACTGACAGGAGAAAACTTGTGTCATCTTTAGAATCAGCAGGTCAAATATACCTAGAAGCAAGTCTAACATTTGAGGCACCAAGATGTGTTGACCAGTGTAATATGAATAGAAAACACTCATTGTGTGCAAGACATAGTGTTTCACTAATATCCTCACAGAGATTTCTCATGTAGATACTACAAATATCCATTGCTACTAAGCGATCTAGTTTTGAGGCTTGAATATCAAAGTAGGAAAATGAGGCCTGGCATACTATCCAGCTTACTTTGGCTCCTGACTTTCAGGCAGTATATAGTGGGAATTTGGATTTCCAAATGTAATTCGTTCCTGCATTTAGAAAAAGAAAATAATTGTTTTATTATTTTTATTTTATATCTGAGGGAAGGGAGGCACAGGGAGGTAAAGTAACTTGCCCAAGGCCACACAAGCAGTAGATGGTGGTGGATTTTAGAAGTAGGACTTGAATCCAGGCTGTCTATTTATTCTAATATATTTTCTTTCATGAAGACCCTTAAACATATCCCAGAAACTTAATCAAGTCTAAGCACCTAAGTTTTGACTAGAGAAGAAAAGGAAATAGGATATGGGCTATTAGGACATGGGGGTGGGGGGCAGGGGGGGTGGGGGGAGAGAAGAATGAGAAGGGAGAGGAGCTCTAGTGTGTGAGTGGGCCAATCTGAGCCAAACGGCATCCACTTACATTGTGGTTTTTCTTCGTAACCTGGGCAGCAGATTACAACCGTCTGCTGCCCAGAAGGCCTATTAAGTTTAATGTTATTGGAAAAGTGATTCGCCTAACTGGAATCTGTGCTAGCTACTGTGCCTTTGTTCTATGGGTCTGTCTGCAACTCCAGCGGGGCTACCTGCAGCATAGGTTCTGTTGAATTCAGCCAATTGTACAACTTGTACGAGACAGAGCATGTCAGTGATCTGTTTCCCCTTTGAAACCTCTGGGTTTATTACCAGGAGATATTCCCTAGGATCCTTGTTATTTGATATTGCGATAGCAGAAATGTCACATGTGGATGGCTTTACCAAAGAGAAGTTGACTTTTTCACAGCTTAGGAGACCAGAGTCTGAAATCAGGATATCGGCTATTGGAGAAGACTCTGTCTGTCAGCTCTGGGGGGAAGTCCTTGTCTTTTGAACTTCGGCTCCTGAACGACCTTCATGTGGTGTGACATCTACTTGCCAGATTGTTGAATCTCTTCTATATTTCAAAAGAGGTGGACTCAGTATCCAACTGTCTAGTGTCATGGGATTAAAACCATATGCATCGAGGTTAGAGTTCACAACACATCTACTTTGGGGCCACCGTTCAAACCATAGTTCTTAGAAAACCAGTGATATGATCAACTAAGCATAGACAACACTGCTTTGTATAGTGCCCGAGGAGTGTTGCACACGAGCTCATTAAAGGATTCAAGAAATTCTGCTGGAAAGGAGTCTGCTTAATATTGTACGAACCGCTATCTCCAAGATTATTTAATCTTTTTTTTAAACGCTAGGGTTTCACTGTTGCTGTTATTTGCATAATATCAAAGTTCCATCAAACAAATTTCAGGTAGTTTTTCATTAGTGTAAAAGAGGTTTCACCAAACTATTTCATAGAATCAGCCCAGTGCTTAGTTATATACACATGTGGAACCTATTTCTCGATAAATAGAGCAAGTTAATGATGATAATTTTTCACAGTGCAAAGTTCTTTTACATAGATCATGTTCTTTGATACTTTAGCCTACTGCTTCAGAAAATAGTGTTATTACTAGCCCTCTCCATATAAGGAAAAATGAGGGTGATGTTGGGCTGCTAACCACGAGTTCAACGGTTCAAACCCACCAGCCATTCTGAGGAGGAAAGATGAGGCTGTCTGTTCCTGTAAAGATTTACATTCTTGGAAACGCTGTTTCTGTATGATTCACAATTGACTAGATGACAGGATTTTTTAAAATGAGTTTAATTTCAGCTCCTCAGACACACGAGGCTGCTCTAAGGACAGTAACTCTGCTTTGTAGAGGCACTGGGTCACTGTCTGGGGTACTTGTGCTCTGGAAGGTTTTCATATGGGGTTGCTTTGTGTTGATTTATTTAGATCCTCTGTGGCGACTTCAATGAATGCCACTAGGAAACACTTTATATAACAGGTGGTGACTAAAGAAGAAATTTGTGGTTGTGGAACAGGAAAAACAAATACATACTAATGTACACTTTAACTAGCATTGAATAACAAAATAGTACCCGAAGTTCCTGAAGACATTCCAGAGTATGATCATGTAAAGAGTTATGTTGATGTTTACAAAAATGATTAGGCATCGAGTAACCCATACATCAAAGGGCTAGGAGTTTGTCTCCAACATGTTTAGAGGAATCACAGAGTTTTACATTTGAGAAGAGTTTTAACCTCAGTTAGTCCAGGTCCTTTATTTTACAGACTGGAAAATGGACTCAACTGAGTTACGGGGCGTGGCAGCACTGGTGGCATTTGTACAGGACTAGAGACAATCCCAGTTTGCCTGACGGTTCCAGAACAGGATACTGGTTACAGTAAAGCCCGGGAACGATTCCCAGGACCTGATCCCGATGGCTTGTGACATGTGGATAGATGAGAACCTTCCGGAAAGCGAGCAGAAAGTCAGCCAATGTATCAGACTCAATTAGACTTGCCCCTTTAGTGCTCATCTACATCCAGGAGCATCACTCGCTTGCAAGTTCTAGAATTCTTATGCCTTGTTTGGTTCCTACTTAAACAACAAGTTTAAGTAGCTCCTGAACTACTGCCTGTAGAGTGGGTTCCAACAGACGACAACTCTCCCAGAGGGTTTCCAAGGCCATAATTCTTAGGGCAGCAGCATGATGCGGCTTCCTCCCACGGATTGACTGGTGGGTTCAAACACCTGTTCTTTTGATTACTGGCCGAGTGCTTTAATCCCTGCAGCACCATGTCTCTGTAGATAGCTCCGACAAGTGACACTGTAGACACAGTGTCAGGGGAGCTTCATGATAGCTTGGCGCTTTCCTCTCCCTTCTGCTTGGCGACTGCATGGATTTTCCCCCTTGCGTCTGCTTTCATCACTCAGCCCACTTTCATAGTAGCTGCTCATGGTCACTACTTTGAGGATCACTTTGCACTGTGCTTATAATTCCCATTTGTAGTTTTCTCTTTTCTAAACTCTGAATTTCTCCTCGCTTCTCCTCCCAAGGAGAACACTGTGAAGCAATGAAAAAACATTCTTGCAATACAAATGCACAGTCTGATTGAGTCAAGCCAGACAGATACGAGGTCACTTCCTGGCCCAGACATTTGTACATAAGATAGATCTGCCTTGCAGGGCTTGCCTTAAGGATTAATGGTAATTTATACAAGATGTCTGGTATGCAACAGGGGCCCACTATTGGAAGATGCTGATATTATTATTACTATTAGATGCAGGGCTGTTTTTAAGAAAAGTCTTCAAATCAGTGTAGTTTCCATAGCTTCATACCAAGCTAGTGTGTGTTTGTGTGTGTGTGTGTGTGTGTGTGTGTGTTTCAGGTGCCAAATCTCTTGTGCTTTTGCTTGAGCCAAAGCTATATTGACTCTCTGGGGAGAAATTAGGTAGTGTCTTTGTCTTGCAAACAATGTCCCTGAATATGATTTTTCTCAACCTATTTCTTTTGATAAATATTGAGTCCAAAGCTCTAGTGACTATCTCTCTAGACATACTCTCTCTAATCAATACTCAGAATAGAGGGAGAGTGAAGTTGGCATGCTACTGATATTGCTGAAAAACATGGCTGAAGTCATAAAAAACAATTTCTATCTAAACCCAAACCAAATGAGATATGTTTAGTGATTTTCTGTAGTTATTTGAACAGTTTTAGAATTTTGGCTAGGTTTTCCTATAGTGTTTTTGAATGTAGCTCGTTCTATGGGTTTTTCCAGTGGTTGGCACTTCATACTTTGTCAGAGTATAATTAGTGATAGTGACATTTAACCAGTGAAACGGAACCTTGTCTTCTTTTAACTTTCTTTTTCTTTCCCTTTTTATAACTATCATCTAGTATATTGTAATTTGATATCATTTTCTTCTGTGTATCTTGAGCACCACATCAGATGGTCCTGCGGTTCAGTGAGCCTGGGACTTTGCTACATTATCTCTCTTCTTTAAAGAAGCTATCTATCAGGTAGGTGCTATTATTATAAGATTTTACATAAGGAAGTGAAGGTTTTCAGATAAATCAGGAAAATTTTCTAAGGTCATATAGTTTAAAAAATGACTGAACAGGGATTTGAATTCAGCACCTGGGTACTTGGCTACAACACACACTGCCAAGGAGCATTGAAGGAAGCCAAATTACAAGAGAAATCTGACTATAGAGATGATCAAGTCAGATAACAAGCAGAGCAATTCCTGCCAGCGGAACTTTACTTAAGCCAAGAATCAGATGATGTTAATTAACCCACCAGTTGGGGGTGCTTAGAAGGTTCTTCAAGGTTGTCATTTTAGGGCAGGTGGTGGGTTGTCTGCCAGGGTTTCGAAGTTTTGCCTGTGAAAGTTGCCATTGAATCAGGAGACCGAACAATTGCTGCACTGGTATTGTCATTCTTGACAAGAATACGGAAAGTGCTATGGACCACTAAAAGGACACACACATCTCTGTTGGAAGAAGTACAGCCAGAGTGCTCCTGAGAGGCAGGGATGGGGAGATTTCATCTGACAGCCTTTGCACGTGTCATCAGGAGAGACCAGTCCCTGGAGAAAGACATCATGTTTGGTACACAGTCGAGGGGCGGCAACAGAGAGGCAGGCGCTCGAGGAGATAGCATGCCCTCCTGGCTGCTGCAATGGGCTCCGGCAGAGGAACCGTGGTGAGGACGGTCCAGGACGGGGCAGTGTTTCCTTCTGTCGTGCACAGGGTCACTACGGGTCACGACGGCTCCATGGCACCTCGCAGCAGTGGTTTGTTTGTCTTGATGCTAAGACAGTCAGTCAGTGACATGTGCACGAAATTTTCTTTGATAGTTCTATTTGAAAAACCCGGAGGTAGCTACATGACCCCTGAGAGGAGAACATGCTAAACCATCATTTCTCTCTGGCTCCGGCTTTTACTGTCGATCCAAACTTTGCCCTGAATGAGTCCAGGCATACAGGTAGACCTGAGGGAAAAGAAGGTCATTCTGGGTGGAATCTATTTTATTTTTATTTTTTGTAGAGCAACTGTAGAAAAGTTAAGTACCACTTAAAATGGTGTCTTTTGTGTTGCTATGGGGTTGTATAGCCAATTATCATTCAATTAGGCTTTGTGATAATATATATCCAGTGAGTTTGACATTAACCTTTGATATGCCTTTGAAAAGTGAATCTTAGCCAAAAATTGGTGTAAATAAGATTTCAAATGGGAATATTTGTCTATTTAAAACAACAAATTAAAAATGTAAGCAATTTAGATTGAGATAAATCCTCTTTTTGCAGCTTATTTTATATGTTAAGACAAGCCATTTTTAGCCATCCACGGAGGCTAAACCTTCAATAGCAGTATAGTCTTAACTTTATAGCTTGAAGGTGAATGTCTAAGCTAAGTAACAAACTATAGTTCTTTTTAATGAGACCAGGTTTTATGGAATGTGAGTGGGTCTTGACTGAGGATTTGGGGAGTGTTCCAGATTATTTAGTTAACCAATTAATAATCCTCATGGTTGCTAAGTGTGCTTGAATGCCGATGATACTCTAAGAGCCCTAAAGATAACAAAACCATACTGAAAACAATGGATTGTTGGGAATGGATTGAAAGACCTAAGCAACTGCTTCTAACCCAGTGGACTGTCTACATTCTCTTTGTGTATTTTTTGGGGGGAGGGGGTGTTAAAATAATACTTATTTTATTGGAAGTTTGAACTCAGTAGCTGCTTTGCAGTAGAAAGATGTACTATCTGTTTCCTTAAAGATTACAGGCTGGGAAACCCAATGGGCCAGTTCTCCTCTGTTCTATAGAGTTAAAGGGTGTGCCAGCCTGGCCGAAAAACACAAGTGGGATTAACTGAAGGGTGGAGAGATAAATGGCTAGGTAAGCCTCGCCTTTCTTGTCTCTCATTCTTTGATCATTGGACCAGTGTGTGGCTGCCTTGCTTGTTCTGTGCCTCAATTTACAGGCTACACTACCTGTGGGACGCCTAGCCTGTGAACTGTGTCGCTGTAAGTCGAGGTCCCTTTAAGACATCTCTGGAGCTGGGAGCTGGCGGTTGGTGACCTGCCTTGTGATTGGCTGCTGTGCTGAGAAAGCCTAGTTCTCTCTCTATATAGAGGAAGACCTGGCAGGAGACTAGACTTGAAGGACTGCTAGTGTCTCACAACTCTCTCTCACGGGAGTGAGTTGCACTGAG
>NW_022103920.1:73759554-73766592 GCF_000313985.2 Echinops telfairi
TCAAAGACTACAGCCTTGGGTATAGATTATACTTCACTTTATGAAAACAAAAATATTCAAAACTAGATAGCAACATCATGATAAACACAGAAAATATTAAAGATTTCAAGAATTCAATTTTACTTAATCCACAATTAAAGCCCATGGAAACAGCAGTCAATACATACAATGATGTGTTACATTTGAGATAATCTGGTCCAAAAAACTCTCTCAAGTGTTAAAGACCAAAGAGTGAGTGGAAGATGGCGACTGAATAGTACACACAGGAGAGAACCACCCCAGGGAGCCACTGAGAGGGATATCCTACGCTTGGCAGACCACAGGGTGATCAGCATAAAGGAATGAAAGAAGAAACATCTACATGTTGGAGGAGACACTGATATTTCTGTTGGTGAATGGGGAGGAGCAACTTTACATTGGGACGGGAAGCTGAACAGTGATTGCAGGGAACCTGGGGAATAATAGACCAGATTGTATGTTCCTGGATAGACAAGTTTCTACCCAACCCTCGGTGAGCCACGCCATGGACTAAGTACCATGATGACCTGGGATGCTGACCTTGTAGGCAGCATGGCATCCCCCAGGGACTACACCAGAATGACTCCACATGGAGCCCCACCTGAATGAAGTGCCACAAAGCTACCTGGACCTTTGGGCTGAGGACTGGAGTACTCTGATGGGAGAGGAAGCAGAGTGGTCACCTCAGGGCTGTGGAAGTGCTGGTCATTGGACGTTGGGGAGAACTCCTAGAACTCCTGAGTCCAATGGAAATGGACCCAGATTCACCACATATTTAGTACCCTGGTCCCCCACCTTGCATTGACATGACAGGTTTTGATCTGTTGGGCAGGGATCTGCACTTGTAAGAATTGATCCAGGAAGTTTTCCTCTGACACCAATCCCCACGCTCAGGGCACACAGAGCTCAATCAACTGGGAACTAACTGTGCAGGGCAACAACTCATGCCTTTCAGTTTGACATGGAACTGTAATTGCATAGTCTCCTGATACCAGCAGTGTCTGGAGTTCTGTGTCACTGAAAAAATTGTTGATGTTATTAATGCAATTGCCTTATACCCCCGGGGATAACTGACAATGTTTCTCTCTTTTGTTTCTTCGAGTTTTTGTTTTTCTGCTGTTTGCTAGCTTGTTTTTTATTTCTTTGTTTGCTGGTTGGTTTGTTGCTGCTGTTGTTGTTGGTCTTATGGGGTTTTGTTTTTGTCATAATATGACCGCAGAAGTAAACCAGAGCTGTGCATAACCTGTGGACAAACACCTGGATTTTGAGGCCCTACTTAACTCTAGCCCCAATCCAAGAACTGATAACATGGTCCTGCTCAATACTCACTTTCATGAAATGACCACTGAAGAAAAGGGTGCTACAGCACAGTGTGGTGAAGAGAGAAGATGGTGCCCGGCTTTGAATGGTAATAGTGTCTGGGATCTTAAAGGCTTATATTCAAACAAGCAGCTATCTACGTGAGGCGTCAACTATGCCCACATGGAAGAAGTACACCAGCTTGTATGATTCAAAGATGACCACAATAAAATTCAAACATGTTGAAAGGGAAAGTACCAGATCTTAAATTGTGAACACTCAATTTGTAGAAGGCTATGGAAGAGAGTGGGGGCCCAGAACCCATGTGCAGAGTATCAGATTAAGCCTCTGGCAGATCCCCTCCAGCCACAGGCAAGGGACTCAGAGAGCTGTACCCTCAGACAGAGATCTTTGTAAACTTGATTATGTGGGATCAAAATGGACGCTTGGTCAATTGACTTCCCTCTTGACTCAACCTGAATTTGGTCTAGGCTCTAGGCTTACATATTCCATGACAAAATTTTCTTCCTTGGCTTTTTAAATATTGATGGTGGTCTTTTCTTTTTTTCCTAATTGTTTGTATTTTTAGCTTTGTATTATTATTATTGTTACTTTATCCTTGCCATTTGATTATGTTTTCATTTTTATTGTTTCTGTTGCATTTCTCAGTTTGTGAGGCACAGACGGAGTAGACACACAGAGATAATAACTGATCTAATGGGTTATGGGGGTGGGGGAGAAGGTAGGAGATAGGGTGGGTGAGGGAATTTTGGGAGCAAGCAATAATGCAGGAGGGGAGGGGAAGCACTAGAACTGATTGTGATTATGAATGTACAACTCATTTAAAAATGGATTTAGCTATGTAAGTGTGAATATGTGAATAATATACCAAGAAAGCCCTGAAAAAATGAAACCAAACTTGACTGATGTTTATAGGCACAGGGAATGAGATGTTGCATGGCGGGCATTGAGTTTATGCCAATGATGGTAGAATAACTTGGAACAAAATAGCAATAATGGTTGTACAACACAAAGAGTATGATCAATGACACTGAATTATATAAGTAGCAGTTGTGGAATCGAGAAGGTTCTGTTGTGTATGCTTTTTGCCAGACTTAGAAAAAAATTACATGAATAACAATAACTACAAGGAAGAAGAAATGTCCTAGAATTGAATATGGTGACAATTGTACAACCCTTCTTGATATCTTTGAACTATTGAATCGTATGCCATGCGGATCAAGTGCTAATAAAACAATTTAAAAATATATACCGATCCAAAAATGTCCTCAAGGGAATTTCAGATTATAGCCTAAGAAAAAGTTAAAGAAGAATTAAGGAAAAAGTGGACCAAAGGAAAACAGGTCATTTTAGACCGAAACTAACATTTTTGAAATATTTTCCTTCAATTTTTTTCCTTTTAATGGCAATATTGAGCTCTTAAAACCAAAACCAAATTTACTACCAAGTCGAGGCTGACTCCTACCAAGAAGATAACCATGTATGGGAATAGTAAGCCCTGTCTTTCTCCCATAGAGCCCCTGGTGGTTTCAAACTGTGGCCCTTGAGCATCGAAGCCTGACACATAACCACTATGCCAACAGAGCTCCCACTGAGATATAGAAACAAGGGTTTAACATTTGTATTTAGTCTACCTAGGTAATGAAAGCAACTTCACATTTATATTTCTATTATGGTTTAATCCCTAGTCTTGTCTGGAACTCACTCTTAGTATGTACACTTTTTTGGTTTTTAAAAATTTTATACTTCTAAAAAAAAAAAAGGGCCAGTGAAAGCTGTGTAAATAGCAACAGGACATTGTCTAATATTGTGATAGGCCGGGTTGACTAGAGAAACAAATGCAGAGACACTCATATGTGTGTAAGAGACAGTTTTATATCAAAGAACAATTGTATATAAAGAAAACATCCCACCCTGGTCTAGATCAAGTCCGCAAGTCTGATAGTAGCCCATATGCCTGATACTAGTCCATATCCTCTTTAGATAGACGCAGCACATGCAATGATGCTGAATGCAGGAACATCACAAAGCGGTGAGTGGAAAGTCCTGTGGATCCAGTGGTGGTGGATACATCTCAGTCCTGGCGTGGGTCTCCACCTGGATCCTCCAGCTCCGTGGCCCTGCCTGCTATCCGAGTGGCCCCATGTGACTTGCTAGCAGGAGAGTGAAGCAGCGAGAGTGTGTGGTCCACCTCTCAGGAGAAAGAGAGGAAGTTCCCAGAATCCTCCTGAGAAGGCCACACCCAGAAGGAAGTATCATCAGCCTGTGACCTGATTGACAGGCTAGAATCTACCCCTTCACTCTTAATATCCGCAAGTTGATGCGAGATTATGTAACTACCACAAATATGCTGGAAGATAATCCCCTCAGTTTGGAAGGCAGTCAAAATGTGATTGGTGAGGAACTTCCTCCTCAAAGTAGAGTGACCTTAATGATGTGGATGAAGTAAAACTTTGGGGACAGTTATTTAATAATGTGGCACAACTCCAAATGAGCTGCGGACTTCCATGAATATATTAAATGTGGAATGTATGAGGAACTTGTCTAGGAAAATTGGAAGTCATCAAAAATGAAATGGAATGCATAAAAATCAATATCCTGGGCATCAGTAATCTGAAATAGATTGATATTGGTGATTGGGAATTGTGTAATCATACGGTTTAGTATGGTAAGGAAGGAAAATTGAAGAGATGTAGTGTCACATTCATCATCAAAAAGAGCATTTTAATATCTTGAAATATCATGTGGTCTGTGATAAAATAATATCCACATATATCTATAAGAAATATCTGTTAATATGACTATTTTTAAAAAAATCCTTGTATTGGGGGCTTGTACTACTCTCATCATACTCCATATATATATACATACATATATATATATACATATATACATATACATCCATTCTGTCATGCACATTTGTTGCCATTATCATTCTCAAAACATTTTCTTTCTACTTGAGCCCTTGGTATCAGCTCCTCGTTTTTTGCCCTCCCTCTCCAACCCTCCCTCCCTCACAAGCCCTTGAAAAATTTATAAGTTTTTATTATTTTGTCATGTCTTACACTATCTGATGTCTCCCTTCACCCACTTTTCTGTTGTTCATCCCCCAGAGAGTAATATGACTATTATTTGATTTTACACATCAATTCTGAATTCCAAAATGAAGAAATTGCCCGTATTTACTAACTTCTGCAGTCTGCAATTGATCAAACATGTAATGAATATATATTGCTAATTACTTGTGGTTGGAATGTGAAAGTTGGAAACAAAGAAGTAGGATCAGTATTTGGAAATGTGGCCTTAGTCATAGAAACAATCCTGGAGAATATGTAATAGAATTTTACAAGATAAAAGCTGAAGGAAACAAAAACAAGCGTATGAGAGCCAAAGTGGGGTATTAGGTATTTCTAGTCTTAATCTAGAGACCATCTCATTAATCTACTCGACACATCGAACACTAATGAGCAAAGACCAAATGAGTTGTGGAATGACATTTAGGGTATAAGACATGAACAAAGCTGAAGTCATTAATAAGAGAGGAGTCACCCAATTAAGAAATGGGAAAAAAGACATGAACAGACAGTTCACCAAAAATGAAGTACAAACGGCTAACAAACACATGAAAAAATGCTCACGATCACTAGCCATCAGGGGGTTGCAAATGAAAACCAACACTGCAACCCCAATTTAAAAAACAAACAGAAAACAACAAATACTGGAGAGGATGTGGGGAGACTAGAACTCATATCTGCTGTTGGTGGACTTGTAAATACACCTACTGTGGAAAGCCATATGGAGAGACTTAAAGCAACTGGGAATTGAAATCCTATATGATCCAGATATACCACCATTAGGAATATACCCTAAAGAAATAAGAGACACAGCATAAGTGGAGCTGTGCTCTCCCATGTTCATAAATGTCCACAGTTCACCATAGCAAACTGGAAGCAGCACAAAAGCCCAGCAGTGGAAGAATGGATAAAGAAAACACGGTACATACACACAATGTGATACTATGCATCCCTACAAAGCAGTGATGAAACCATGAAACACCACATGATATGGAAGGACCTGGAAGCCATTATGCTGAGTGAAGTAAGTCAATCACAAATAGGACAAATATTGTATGAGGCCACTACTATAAAGAGAAACACCAGTTAAACAAATTGTAGGAACCAATGCCTGAGCAAAAGAGGAGACCACTACCTACTGGCGATAAACCATACAACACCCCCCTTTTGTGCACTCCACAAGAGCCAACTTGAAGGAAGTCTCACATTGTCTGGGGTCACTCCCTCAAGAGGGGAGAAATGGGAGATGACCATCCGCTGTAGGCCATATAACATCAAGACAAGGCTAGGGCAAATCAAGGGGCCCCTCATAGGATTGTAAGGACATGCTTGCTGGACAACCAAGCTAAGAGCAGGGGAGGGGGACATGCACATTTTGGAGGGGAAGCTGGTAGTTTTATTGGTCAGTAGGGTGGGTGATTGGGGAGAAGTAACCTCACATCAAGAAGGGGTGCAAAACAGTGGCTGCAGAGAATCTAGGGGGGGCAGTGGACCAGATGTTATGTTCCTAGGTCGACTCTATGAATAGTTACCCACCTCTCAGAGAACCAGACCATGGACTACACAGTCCGATGACCTTGGAGGCAGCATGGGATAGAAGACTTAGCATAGAGGTCCAGTTGAATGAACTGAGCCCTACCCCAATGTTGCCTGCACGCTTGGATTGAGGACTGAGGTATTCAGATGGGAGCGGAAGAAGAGAGTGGCCACCCAGAGACTGTGGAAGTGGTGGTCATTAGACTTTGGGGAGAACCCCCAGCTCGAGGGAGGGGGGTGTCCAATTGAAAGGGACCCATAATCACAATATGTTTAGTATCTTGATACCCCACTGACAGTGACATGACAGATTTTGATCTGTTGGATAGGGAAGTGCACATGGAAGAACAGGTCCAGGAGCTTTCCCCCTGGCACCAGGCCTCCGACTTGGGGTAAACAGGGCTCAGTCGACCGGGAGATCAAACAGTGCAGGGCAACAACTCATGGTTGTGGCCAAGATGGATCTGGCCTGACATAGACCCCTCATGCTGACAGTGTGTGGAGGGCTGTGTCACTGGGGAAATTGATGTCATCAGTACAATCGCCTTACGCCCCAGGGGGATGGTTGACAATGCTGTACTCTTGTTTGTATGGGTTTTTGTTTTCCTGCCTTTAGCATGTTTTTTTTTTACTTTGTTTGATTATTTATTTGCTGGTTGCTTTGCTGCTGTTGCTAATGTAGTTGGTCCTATGGGGGTTAGATTTTTTGTCATAAGATGACCACCAAAATAAACCTTACTCATGCAGATTCCACAGACAAGCAGACGGACTCTGGGCTCCTCCTTAACCCTAGCCCCAACCCAAGAACAGTTGGTTCTTAAAACATGGCCCTGCTCAGTACTGCCTTCCTGAAATGATCACTGAAGATAAGGGTGCTACAGCAAAGTGTGGTGAAGAGATCAGATGGTGCCCAGCTATGAATCGGAATAGTGTCTGGGGTCTTAAAAGCTTGTATTCAAACAAGCAGCCATCTAAGTGAGGAGTCCACTAAGTCCCCATAGAAGAAGCACACCAGGTTGTGTGATCCAAAGATGACCATAACAAAATTCAAATATGATGAAGGGAAAAATAGCAGATCTTAAAATGTGAA
>NW_022103920.1:73767671-73768969 GCF_000313985.2 Echinops telfairi
CCCGGACTTCCAGAAGAACAAACAGATCCGATTCAGAAGATGTGCAGCCGGGATACTTCTTAGAGGGGAAGGTGACAACACTACGTACGTCTCACCTCTCACCGTAGCATTGTCAGAAGAGACCAGTCTCTGGAAAAGGACGTCATGTTTGCTCAACAAAGTAGAAGGCCAGCAAAAAAGAGGAAGCCCCTCCCCAAGATGGACTGATCCACTGGCTGCCAAATGGCCTCACCTACCAAAACGTGAGGATGGCACAGAACAATTCTATTTCAGTCGGTTTTACATAGCATTGCCATGGTTCAGAATTGAGTCGAGCAAACTGTTCACCAATGCAGGAAAAGAAGGTGGAGGTATACAGGGTCACTGTATCAAAAAGATTTGGTCGTCTTTCAACTATTTCAGGAGCTAGTTTATGGTCAAGAACCCACGGTATTGAAGGAAGAATCTAACCTGCACTGACGGCAGTGACAAAAAACGAAACTGCAGGCATTTTAAGAATGCCAATCGAGATGTTTGAACACAATACAAAGGATGCAGTATGCTATTTAAGTTCTCAGATGGGTTCTTATTGAATGTGAAGGAATTCAAAGATGTGAAGTTCTAAAAGGAGGCTACTGCTGCCAGGCCAGCACCCCATTCTTACTTGTAAATGCCCATGTAAAAGTCCATTTCCCTCAGCTAACAGCCATCGCATACGTTTCACTGGAATCTTGTGCTGGGGTGAGGTCTCATAAAGAGGCAACCTTAACCCTGTTGAATTCACTGCGACCACTGTTGGGGTTGTCAATATCCCACTCTTCTGCACGTAAAGCACCTCCTGAATAAAGCTCTCTGGTGCCCCATTTGACCCTGATGTTGAACCCTTGAAAACGAACTTTTTCTAAATCAATCAGAAAATGATCATGAATTTTCCTAAATATGAGCAAAAGTCTCCATAAAAATTTGTAATTTTAAAATTGCTTGTGCTGTGAATGAGCTTTTCCTCACTTAGTCTTGTTTCCATTCATATGATCCCATCACCGGTTTCGTTTCTAGTGGCTTAACTTGGTGATAGGAGATGCTATTATATCCTGTTCAGTCACTTTTAACTCTAATGATCCCATGTGACACAGGAGAACTGTTCCAAAGCTGTCATCTTCTTTATGGGAACAAATCGCCACAACTTTCTCCCTCGGAGCCAATAGTTGGGTTTGAGCCATCAACCTTGAGGTTAGCAAATAAGTGCTTCTGAAAGGAAGGCATTACCTTGACCAGTTGATAAAACGGCTGCCTACCATCAGGCTTATTCTATCTCCTAC
>NW_022103920.1:73769778-73776585 GCF_000313985.2 Echinops telfairi
TAACGCTGGGTCAGTGGTAGCCAGGCAAGCTCAGACAGTGAATCAGGGCAACCATGAGGGCCTCTGGGCAAGAACAAAAGTTTATGATCCCGATTATGCCTTGTAGATTCGATGAGCCACGCGTGCGAAAATTTTGACTCTGTGAATAGGCAAAAAAGTAGAAAGTGGGGTTTTGATACCTCTACTTCTGGATTTTCCTAATGTGAGTCAATAAACCCCTTTTATAGTTTAAGCCAATTTAACTTCTTTTTTATTTGTGTTTTTAAAAATATGAGCATGTACCTAGTCCATGAGAAAGTCATTAAAAGTGCCAGGATTTGGAATGGATTTGTTCCATTGTAAGATAGATTATTCTAGATTAAACAATAAAGGGGCTATTGACTCATAAAAATAAAAAACAGAAGATAGGAAAGTAATTCTCATCAATTGTAGCAGTGATGAGTTATGGCGATGACGCGTATGGAGTCAATTAGTCATTGAGAAAATGGCATAGATGAAGAATGTATTTTGGAGATAAAAATAATAGTGTTGTTGATGGGTTGGGCCTAGAGAATGAAGAGCAATCTAGGAGCAATCATGAATGATTTTCCCAAAACCATACAACGATTTTGGGTTGAATGAAGATGATATTCTTTACTTCAATGGAGAAGCAGATGTGTTGGAGGAGGGGAACAAGGGTTTCAATTTTGGATACATTAGAGTTCTAGATAGTTTGTTGTTGATGGTATTTCAAGTACATAGATTTTTTTTTATGTATCTCCCACTCAGTGGAGAAATCAGGACTGGAAAGAAAATCTGTGAGCCAGAAGCATACAAGCAGATTTTAAATTCAAACTGGATGAGTTAACTGGTGTGTGTGTGTTGCAAAAATGGTTAAGTGCTCAACTACTAGCCAATAGGTTGACATCTTGAACCCACAGAAAACTCTATGGAGTAGTTCTACTTTGTACACACAGGGCCACCGTCAGTCACAATTGACTCAAAGGCAACTAACAACAACCTACAGAGAGACTGGAGATAAAAAGCAGATGCAGGGACGAAGACGGTTTCTGAGGGCTTTCGAATTTTGCAGGTTGTTTTAGAAGAGTTTGGGAAAATTGTAGAGAATATTGGGCAAACAGACAGGAGGATATTTAGGAATTTGGAGAATTATAGTACCCAAAAGAGGAAACAATTTAAAGGGTGGCATCATTGATACAGACCTGGAGTAAGGTAGGGAAAGAGAATCATTCATTTGATTAGCTACAATGGAAATCTGAGGTATTAGAGGAACCGAATGAAGAATAATTAAGTCTATTTTGTATTTATTTGAGGAAATATGCTGTAATATCTTTGCATCTAAGATGATATTTCCTGGATGATAAGCAATAATTTTCAGAATAGTCAATCAAATGTAAATACTATAACTCAAATAATGTTCATACTGAATATCAGGCCTCATATTAAAAGAATTACGCAGTCATTCATGTTTCCTGGACCTTCTCAAAGAACGTTAATGGAAATCAATCTCATAACTCACTTCATTTTAATTTCTATTCCTTTTTCTTCTAGATTTTATACACCTGCATTTTTTCTTTCTTTTTTAAAGTTTTGTTGGCATGTAATTCATGTATCACGTAATTCAGTAGTTGAGTCACATCAAGAAGAGCTGTACACGAACGCTGAAGACAAAGCGGGTGCATAGGCAAATGCGGTGAAGTAAACTGACAGTCCCCGGCTGTCAAAAGATATAGAATCTGGGGTCCTATAGGCTGGAAGATAAACAAGGGGCCATCTAACTGAGAAACAACAAAGCCCACATGGAAGAATCACACCAGCCGGCGAGATCACAAGGCATCGAAGGGGTCGGGTATCAGGCATAAAAGACCCTCCCCCCCCAAATCATAGCATTGTGAATGAGGGGAAGTGCAGAGTGGGGACCCAGGGCCCATCTGTGGGAAATTGTACATCCCTTGCAGAAGGGCTGCGGGGAGGAGAGGAGCCAGTCAGGGTGCAGTGTAGCAATGATGAAATATGCAATTTTCCTATAGTTCTTGAATGCTTCCCCGCCCCCCACTATCATGATCCCAATTCTACCTTACATATCCTGCTGGACCAGAGGATGACACTGGCACAGATAGGAACTGGAAACACAGGGAATCCAGGACAGAGGAACCCCTCAGGACCAGTGGTGAGAGTGGCGATATCGGGAGGGTGGAGGGAAGGGGAGGGAGAAAGGGGGAACAGATTACAAGGATCTACATATAACCTCCACCCTGGGGGACGGACAGTGGAGAAGTGGGTGAGGGAGACGTCGGATGGTGTAAGATATGACAAAATAATAATAATTTATAAATTATCAAGGTTTCAGGGGGTAGGGGGGAGGGGGGAGGGAGGGGAAAAATGAGGAGCTGATACCAAGGGCTCAAGTGGAAAGCAGGTGTTTTGAGAATGATGATGGCAATATATGTACGAATGTGCTGGACACAATGTCTATATGGATTGTGATAAGAGTTATACAAGCCCCTAATAAAATGATAAAAAAAGAGAAGAGTTGTATGATCATCACTACAATCAATTTTTTCGTTCCTGTACACACCTGAGAAAGAGCGAATGTGTATCTGTCTTTCTGTCTCTTCCCAATATGCTCCCTAATCTCGCCCAGAGAATAGATGCCTATTCGCTACTGTTTCCTTCGTCCTGCCTGTCCATGTCTCCTCGCATGTCCTCCCCGTGACAGCTGAGAGGCTTGGTCTGACTGCCAGCGTTTCTGAGACGATTGAAAGACCCCGTGACTGCGTATCTCCACATCTTCTTCCTGGAGAGAAAGGCAAGGAGCCCCTTGGAAATGATATTCTTCTCTCCCTCCAATTGCTTTTTCTAGATAGAGAAATTCAGGTGAATCAAATTATCTTCCTGGTTACATTCAGTGTGTGGTTCAACAAATTTAGCTTTATGGAGGAGCAGTTATTTAAAGTACACTTTCTTTTACTGATTTCTAAAAGTCAGGATCGCAACCATATTTTGGAGAACTTAAAGTTATTACTGAAATTGTGAATTTTAATCCCAAAGACTGATTTGCCTTTGGAAGGCGTTTTGAGAGGGTTATGCGCTTTCCACGATGTCATTACCCCATTGCAATCCATCCACTGGGGGAGGTGGAGCAGCTACTTCAAGTCCAGCAGGGAAGCCAGATCAAGTACCAATCATCACCTCTTTAATAACTCTATTAAAAAACAACTAATGTCCGGGCCCATACGACAGAGATATGGTATATCCTCATCCTAAAACTGTAATATGAAACTAATACTCTGTTAAACCTGTTGGCATTTACTCAGCTGTCTTCCCCAGGACATGCCCACCTAGGGTGATAAATGGCCCTGGCCATACACTAAGAAGAACTGAAATCAATGAAAGAAGTTTTCTAAAAAATATACAAAGACGAATAGACCACATTTTGTTGCTCCAGAGAAGAATGTAACTGGTCACCTTGATTGTAGCTGTGTTCGCGAGGCAGCCCTGAGTCACAGCAAGCCCATGTACGACAGAAGGAAAGACTGCCAAATTTCCCACTTCCCACGGTCGTCGTAACATTTGAGCCCGTCAGTGCAGTCACTGTGTCAGTCCATCTTGGGGAGAGCCCTCCTTTTGGCTGATGCTTTTACTGGAGCTAAAATCTGCTTACTTGGTGCATTTTCCAGAGCTCTCTGATGGAGAACCTTGGCGCTCCTCGAACACACCTTCCTGCACACACCTGTCTCCAGAGCTCGTCCTGGGTGGATCAGGACGGGCTTTCAGCAGATGTGAAAGGAAGGCAGAACTCCTGCCTCATTTACTTCCTTCCTGTCCTCGTTTAAATGCTGAGGTGTCCTAAAACCTCAGCTATTCTTAGGAAACTAAGCAGAGGTTTTTTTTCTTTCCTTATTTATTCTGGTCCAGTGCAAATATTGAATCGATTGAGAAATACGTAGTTCATAGAATCGTAAATCCACCACCTGCTTCAAGTGAGCCAACACCCATCTGTGAGAGGACGGATGTGGACTGGTATCCTGTTCCTCCAGGTCCTAACTGAAGCCAGCTGACGCTGGGTAGCCCTCGTTTGTTTGAACTGCCCCGTGCTAACATTGCCGGATAAAACTCCACCGGGGTGTGGACCTTCGTCACCCCCCAGCAAGATTATGCCACTCTATCTTTTCACTCTGTCTTGACAGGAATGGGTTCAGAGAGAGGCTAAGACGCTATCAGCTGTGTGTAACTGGCTGCTTATGTGGACTTCTCCGTGGATGCGCTAGTTCAGGAAATCATCTACGGAGTGTGTAGTAAGCAATCCCCTGGACTTCTGCAGCTGTGTCCATAGCTACGATTGCTTTCACTGAGGCAGAGAGAGAGACCGTCACTGCCCTGTCCCAGCAAGTTTCATAGGGATGCGAGCTAAAGAGTAGTACCCCTGACCTTGTAGCCTGTCTTTTAAAATGATTGTAAAACCCCATGTTCATTAACAAAGCTACTTGGCAAATGTGTGACCTTTGAATTCGCCCTTGAATATTTGATGACTTCATTTAACAGGAAGTGCTGCTTCAGGAAGCAATTGCTATTGCTTTTTAAGGATGTCCTTGAGGGGGTGAACATTCAAGCCTCTCACGTACCAGTGCATTTCTGGTCATATTTATTTAGAGGGATTGTTTTCCTTCGGGAAGACCCTATGGTAGCCTGAATGCAGAGAAATTATTAATGACTGTATTTCAGATTTTGAAAGTTTGAAAATATATTGCCAGGGAATTTTCATTAATGCCGTAGGTTGGTATCAGCTTGATAACTGAACCAAAAAACACAGTTGTCTAAGACTCCAGTGATGATGTATACAGATCAAAACAAACACACAAACAAACACCCAAACTCACTGCTATGGAGCTGACGCTGACTCACAATTACCCTGGCTGGACAGGAACTGTGAGTTTCTGAGACTGCGTATAAGAGAAAGCTCTGAATGGCGGGTGGTTTCAAACTACTGACCCTGACATTAGCAGCCCAACATGTACCCACTATGCAACCAAGGCTCCCTGATACAGTAATGCATCTGCCAAATATAGTTTCTGAAGCACATCCAGGTTAAAAAAGGCCTGATCCCCAGGGGACCTATTGCTTTACTCACAATGTTTTCTTCGGCTATTAAATTGCATGATTAGTATAAACACACTTCTTAAGGGAGCCATAAGCTAATTAAATCAGAAGCAAGTTACTTCAGTATAGTATCAGAGTAAGGTGTTAGGTAAACAGAAGAAGTAATTGTAAGAGCTGGTTAAAGCCCCACTTACTTTTGGTATCTGAAGCAGTAAAATGTCGATGTTCCTAGTTAACTAGGTATAGGAGCCTTGGTGACATAGTGGGTTTACTCATTGGGCTGCTAGCCACAAGATTAGCAGTTTGAAGCCACCAGCCTCACCTTTGGAGAAAGATGAGGCTTTCAATTCCCATTACAGTCCAGAAAGCCCACAGGGGCAGTTCTGCCCTGTCCAAGGGCCCCTCAGAGTCAGACTCGACTCAATGGCAGTGAGTTGAGAGCTGTCCTGTGTTAACAATGGAAGTGCAGTTGGAAGTATTATTGTTCATTACACATACCTGGGAGATTCATTTATTGAGCTGTCTTAACCGTATCTCCTAGGGAGATAGGAACCAAGGGCAGATTAGATTCGAAAGGAACTGGGGAAAATGTAAGAGACGGAGACGATGGAAGGGTCCTGAATCAAACCTTACGTATTCTGGGTGGTAGGTGATGTCATATGAGATGGATCACTGGGGGGAGGTATTTAAGAAAGTGAGGAATGTTGCCAATACCAAACTCTTTTCTGAGAATATTTCTTAAGGGTAACCCAATGGCATCGAGTGGATTTTGACTCATAGGAACCTCTATGGGGCTTCTGGGACTTTGCACATCTATCTTTACAGGAGCAGAAAGCTTCATCTTTCTCCCTCTGGACCACCCATGGTTTTAACCACTGACCATGAGGTTAGTGTCAATGCCAAAGGGTTCTTTATGGTATTGGTATTTTGATAATAGCACATAATAATAATAATAATAATAATAAAATCACAATACCGGTTATTTCCATCAGCAGGTTTTAATGAGAAAACATATGGGACATCAAAATCACTACTCTTTTCCTCCCTACCTGGCCCCCAAAATTCTAACGAAGGTTGATGGAAGTTTCTGCTCTGGTTTATGGGAGGTTGGTGATCAAAGATAGGGACAGCAGGATTGCTAACAATTTTACTGTCAATTATCATTGAAATCAGTGTTAACTGCCCTTCTTTTATGAAGAACATAGCCTGCATATTTACGGTTGTTGCACAATGTCAGTTTTGATAAATTCCTGTGCCTTTCACAACATAAAAATCAAAGGCAGAGTAGTATGGAAATTAATATTGTGGACCCTGAAGCCAGTTGCCTGGGTGTGAGTCCTGACTCCATAAATTAGCTATTATTCATCAGCTGAATCACCATGAATACTTACCTAAAGGGTTTAGGGTTAATGACATCCGATAGTAAATGCTATGTTCTCTCTTTTCTCCTTGCCCTCTGAAACATGCACAGGATTTGTTTACTGAAATAATGGGTGGAAGAGACTTCCTGCTCTTCAGGGGCTTTCCATTTAGCAAGAATGATAGATGCTGTACCCCCAAAATAAATAAACAAAGACAGAAACAATGTTTATCACTTATTACTCACTAAGGCTATTCATGGATATGCAGTTGTATATGGTGTATCACTTTAAATGCAATTAATTGTCTTTTAAAAAGTACTACTGTAAACTTTTAAGCATATTTTTT
>NW_022103920.1:73778058-73782410 GCF_000313985.2 Echinops telfairi
TGGATGCCCAATATCCTTCTGCTACCTTAATACTAAACCTATAAATGTAGGCTCATAGATTTATTTCCCCATCCTCATATAAATATATTTGCATATGTACATGTCTTTATCTAGACCTCTACTACACTCTTTAATAAAGCACTATTTTCCTTCAGTGATATACCACAGCACAAGCTTGTTGCCATTAGTTTAATTCTGATGCATAACAGAGTAGAACAGAGTAGAACTTCCCTGTGGACCTGAGGCTGTACATCTTTATAGGTGTAGGAAGTTTCATCCTTCTCCCTTGAATCATCAGTTATGATATTTTCAATCTGCTCAAATTCATATAACAGCAGACAATGAACCAGGAAACCCAGATCAGAATGGATGCATTATGGAGTCAGTGAACAATATTGGTAATACTGCATCAGACTGCT
Organism: Echinops telfairi; assembly: GCF_000313985.2. Lineage (NCBI taxonomy): Eukaryota > Metazoa > Chordata > Mammalia > Afrosoricida > Tenrecidae > Echinops > Echinops telfairi. Next base: position 73,778,478 of record NW_022103920.1, read on the forward strand.
AAAAGAACAAACGATGTGTTTTGGAAGAAGTGCAGGCAGAGTGCTCTTTAGAAGTGAGGATTTTGAAAATTTTGTCTCATGTACTCTGGACATGTTATCAGGAGAGACTGATTCTGATAAAGACATCATATTTAGTAAAGTAGAGGTTCATGAACAAGAAGATCCTCATGCGATGGATTGACAGGGTGACTATAACAATGGGCTCAAACATAATTATTGTGGGGATGGGGCAAGACCAGGCAATGTATCCTTCTGTTGTATACAGTATATGATCGCTATAAATCAGAGCAGACTAATGGCACCTCAGACCAAACAACAAACCTGTGGTCAGCATACCACTTGGGAATGGCCTTTAGTTGTTATGCTAACAAGACAGTATTGGTGTAGGATGTTTTAAATGATTTTTTTTTTGAGATATAACCAAGCAGATTAAGCAAAGAAGCTAGCAAGCACTGATTCGGGAAGATAGACACCATACCACATCAGTGTCCCAGGAGTCAAGAACAGAAGCGGGATAGAGTCAAGGGCTTTCCCCAGAGCCAACTGAGAGAAAGCCCTCCCCTAGAGTTGGTGCCCTGAATTTGGACTTCAGGCCTCTTAAAGCAAAGTTCTTTTTGTGAGAGCTACCCTTCAGGGGTATTCTATGATAGCAGCACTATGTCACGAAGGCTTAAGGGTTCACATAGTTTTGGCAGTTATAAGTCGGAAACAAGTAAGTGTATGGAAACATGTATGTATGTCACAGTAAAGTGCATGTAGTCACAGTAAAGTGCATGTAAGAAACAACAACTCCAACTTGTCTTCAAGTCCATCTTGACTTAGAGCCATCCATAGGACAGAGCAGAACTGCTTTATATGGTCTCTGAAGCTGTAAATCTTTTTTATTTAAATCATTTTATTGGGGGCTCGTATGGCTTTTATCACAATCCATCCATCCATCCATTGTGTCAAGTACATTTGTACATATGTTGCCATCATCATTTTCAAAATATTTTCTTTCTACTTGAGCCCTTGGTATCAGATCCTCATTTTTTCCCTCCCTCTCCTCCCCTTCTTCCCTCATGAACCCTTGATAATTATAAATTATTATTTTTTCATATCTTACACTGACCAATGTCTCCCTTCACTCACTTTTTTGTTGTTCATCCCCCTGGGAGGGGGTTATATGTAGTTCATTGTGATCGGTTCCTCCTTTCTCCCCCTTTCATCTTCCCTTACCCTCCTGGTATGGCTACTCTCGTTATTGGTTCTGAGAGGTTGATCTGTCCTGGATTCCCTGTGATGAAAGTTCTTCTCTGTACCTGTGTGCATGCTCTGGTCTCTGAGGCTGTAAATCTTTAGGGAAGCAAACTGCAATGTCTTTCTCCCATGGGGAAGCTGGTGGGTTCATCAATTGTGCCACCTGGCATAGCTTTAATAAGCATCAATACAACAACTAATTTTTATAAATTTGAGAAATTCGGTAAGAATAACAACTAGGATATAGAGTTTAATTGTTGTGGTAGTCTAGGTTGACTAGAGAAACAAATCCAGGGAGATTAATATGTGTATAAGAAAGAGTTTTATATAAAGAGAAATTGTATATTAAGAAAGCATTCCAGCCCAGTCCAGATCAAGCCCATAAGTCCAATATTAGCCCATATATCCGAAACCAGTCTATAAATTCCTCTTCAGGCTCCTACAGCAATTCAATAATGCTGAATGCAGGAAGGTCACAGGCCAGTGGGTGGAAGGTCTTGTGGATCCAGTGGCGGTGGAAGCATCTCAGCGCTGGCATGGCTCTCCTCGTGGTTCCTCCAGCTCCAGGGCCCTGGCTGCCACCAGCATAGATCCATGTGCCTTGTCAACAGGAATATCTCACAGGGAATGTGTGTATCTGGCCTCCAGTGAGTTATTTATCTCAGTGGCACCTCCAAATGAGGTCATCAAGCTGCAACATGATTGACAGGCTAGATTCCCCCATTTGCAAGTTGACAAGAGATTATGTAACTACTACAATTGTTAAGATAGAGTGAAGGAAAACAAAGTTGGTTACACAATAATATTAATTAATTATATGCATAATATATGTATGCTAAATGTTATTATACATAATAAAATTATGTATAAAATAGAATTATGTGTATAATGTAAAGGTATGTATCTATTTTATGATAAAGGATACTCAGTTTATCATTTAGCCAAAGTTTAATCATAATTGAAGAAAAATAAGTTAATTAATCTATTAATTTTATCAAGTCTTAAAATAGAAACTGAATCATCAACTGATCTCTCTTGTAACTCAGCACAAATATCTCCTGGTATTTTCTGTTGCTAAATGATTTATGAAATAATCAATTTATTTTCATTACTTAATGAAAGTGTTCTTAAGCTGCATGATTAAATCAGAGAATGCCAGTACATTGTGATCTAGTAGCATTTACTTTAAGAAATTAACTCTGGACTGTGATATCATATTTAATAAAATTAAAATAAAACAGAATGCTTAATACCATCTGTAAATAGAATGAATGAATACCCACTACTGATGATCATGTAACATATATATCCCAAAAAAGTCCCTTTACTAAAAGTCTGCTTAACATAAACAGAATACAATTTTAATTTTAAAAAATACAATTTTAATAAAATGTAGAGGCAAACTTTCTTCTTCTAATTCTTAAACTGTTAGAATTAAGTAGGTATCTAAATCATGGATCAGTGCACTTTATAACCTCAAAAGTAATTCAAATTTTATTTCATTCAACCAAATCCAACAGGTTAGGGACATTTCGTGCTCATCTGAAATATTCTCTCCCTTTTGAGAATTGTTCCCAGCTAATTATGGGATTTACTTAGCAGGGAATGTTTATGTTGTTTAAAGAACTAGAAGACAAGTTATCCTGGAAGCTTCCGGTGAAGAACAGACTTGGTGGTTGGGTGTTTGACAATTTCAGAAGAGACAATCCTTTCCTGCTGATTAACCAGAGACATTCTTCAATCTTCCTGAGATAATTATACTTTCTCAAGGATGTTTTAAAAATTTAAATGTCCACCCAGTCATTGGATTACGGGACCAAATCCAACATTGTAAGTTGAAATTTGAATACATATTTTTTTTCAGTTTGAAGGAAGAATATAAGGATTTGGTCAACTCGAAAGTACCCGCTAAAGTTCAAAGAAGTCCACAGAAATTCATCTGTTTGCTTTGATAATGTGGCAATCACTCACAACCTACCTGGACAGGATTGGTTCAGTGGAGGATCAGAATCAACATTGGCTTTATTGGTGGAGTCATTATAGCTGAGGAAGTAGAGCCAGGCAGGGTAGATTCCTCTTATTTTGATCTTCTACCTTATTGTTGCTGTAGGTTTGGGGTTGGGCTGTGAACTATAAAGTTGGCAGTTCAAACCCAGACGTTGGTCTGAGGGAGAAAGATGCGGTTGGTTGGTTGTCTTTTCCAGTCTGCGCTATAGGTTTCCAAACTTATTTGACTTACTGATCTCTTCAGAAAATAAAATTACTCAACGCCTCTCTGACAAGGAGAAACATTTTTCGTATAGTCCATAGACCACGATAAAGTATAGGTATCTGCTTTTGTAGCCCACCCAACTCAGCTCAGACCAACACCACCGCTCCACCCTTCCGGGGCCCCAGGGTTGGTATAGACCTTGGGAAACACTGGTCTACTTGATGGTTGTGGGTTCTGTTCTCATTGTGATTCTCAATTATAGAGTGCTATTTTTGCAGGAAGAAAGCAACCTACTACTTTGTCATGCTCAAATTTTGGTAATTAGTTTATTGAAGTATCATTTTAACACCATAAAAATATTGACACATTAAAAAAATCTAAATGCTAGTGTTATAAAACCCATGTGTTTATAACATTTGGCATTATTCAAATTACCAGGTTTTCTTCCCGTCATCTGACCTCGTAAGAGGTTAAGGCAGTTT
>NW_022103920.1:73782826-73785098 GCF_000313985.2 Echinops telfairi
TATGTTCAGACATACAAGTGAGATCTTTGGATGCACGAATGCCAAGATCGATGACCCTACAGACGTAGCACTGGGAGTAATAGTTTCCTGAGGATACCGGAAGGTATTGGGGGGAAGTGGGGAAGGAGGAGCTGACAGCAATAATGACTGTAGAACTCCACTCGGGGAGAAAATACCCGAATTGTAACTGAAAAAAATAAATATATATGCTAATAATAGAATATTATTAATAATATATAACAATAACAACAGGGGTCCCTGGGAGGAAGGGGTGGGGAGGAAGGAGATAAAGGGCAGCTGATATCAAAGGGTTCAAGAAGAAAGAGCATGTTTTGAAATTGATTGTAATAACAATTGTACAATTATGCTTGAACTATTTGAATTTTATGGAATATTATGACATCTGTAAGCATTCCCAATCGAATGACAATTCAATAAAAACAAAACAAAACAAGAAAATATTCTCCAATCAAAAACATCTACATGTGTAATTCAGTGCCATTAATCACACTCTTAGTATTGTCCAACCACTATTGTTATCCCTCTCCAAATTGTTCTACCACCATTAAAATGAAGTCAGTGCCCCTGAAGCTAAATTATTAATGCTATCTAAATATTTTAAAATCTTTACAATGTTGTACCAACTCACAATGTAGGAACAGAGTTCTCAGCTTACATATTTAAGATCTCAATTAATATGGATTTTCTAGCCATCAACCCTTGTGTGATGTATTATAGATTATGGCCACTATGCCTCTGGCTATAAAACCATTTTGGAGGGAGTTCTCTGATGCTAATGGCCAGGACTAAGGTGGGATTAAGTCCTTCATAGAGGGCATGAATCACGTCTCCACCTTTTATTTCCTTGGGGGTACAGTCTGCTGAAAGACAAAAGCCACAATTCCATCAAAGCCATTCTTCTGTGTAGAAGAGCCATCTCAGAAGCAGAGAAAGAAGTCCCAGGGCCATTGATGAACAGTCAATAGTGGAGCATGTTTGAGACCTGTTTGTAGTGGTAGAGGCCTAGACCATGATCACCAGGGGCTGTTGCACAGAGACCCAGAGGCAGAGTGAAAGAGCCAGAGCAAGACCAGAAGCGGAGGCGCAGAAACCAGGAGACTGAACAGAGGAGCAGGACTGAGACCAGGAGACAGTGAAGCTGAGCAGTGGGCTGCTTCCTGGCCCACAGAGGAAGTGGAGAGACTGAGGACCAGCGTGGCTTGGTTACAGGCTAAGGAGGGATGCAACGACTGTATCCTTCCTGTTCACTGACTGATTTGTGGCCACCTGTTAACTTCCCTACTAAACCCTTTTAAAATCATGAGTATTGTCTTTGAGTTCTGTGTGGCCATCACAACATATTACCAAACACAGCATAGAAGTAGAGTGTTGTGGGAGGAAAGGTTGGTGTCAGAAAAAATAAAGGATAGAGGGCAGAAGCATGTTTAATCCGTGCCTTGTGGCAAAAGGCAAGTCAGAGGTGAGATATATAGCCCCATGCTTTTTACTCGATTTTCCTCCTAATGCCATTTGGAATTTAGCTTTCTAGGGGGAAAAAAATTAAGAAAGCAAACTAACTTCCTCGTTCCTTAGATTAAGGCAAAGATTATAACATTAATTGCAGCAAGCAGCAAAAGAATTTTGGACTGGATATGAGGTTAAAAACTGTTTTTAAAACCCTTAGAGAATCTTGGGCATCAAAAAAGGTATACTCTAGTGTATAATCACCATAAATTGAGAAAATACCCTAATGATGAACTCTGTTGATCTTTTCTCAATTTATGATACATTACTAGATTATACCATTACAGCATACATTTTGTAAAATAGTCGATTAAATATGCTTTATGTAATCAGTTTCCCAAAGATGGATATTTAAATTGCTTCCAGGATCTTCTAGTTAGATTGTTTTGATTACTTATAAACATTATGTTTATAATTTATTCTTAGATATTTACCTACTGCTATTTAACAAAACCACCAAGTAGCAGCCTGAAATATTGACAATCTAAACCGGTGGCTAGTGAGCTGATTCTGACTCATGTGTTTCAGAGCAGGACTGTGTTCTATAGGGTTTGTAATGTCTGTAGTCTTACAAATGTAGGTGAACATGCTGATTTTATATATGTATGCATACATATATAACAAGGGCAGCCCTGCTGGTGCTAGAGATTAGGCATTGGGGTGCTTCAGCTCAAACCCACCAGCCGCTGCAAGGGAGAGAGATGAGGCTGTTTGCTCATCTTAAGAATTACAGTCTCAAAAAAAAAAA
>NW_022103920.1:73785976-73790466 GCF_000313985.2 Echinops telfairi
ACACACACACACACACACACAAACATTCAAGAATATATTTATGGGAGCTTCAAAGAGTTCACAGGAAGTGAATTGGATTTTTCCACAAACTTTTTAAAGCCCCTCATACATGATTTTGGCCCCTGCGTATGATTGTGGGTATGCTTGTGAATATTTCTTCCAAAGTGGAATCTTGAGGCAAAGAAGGCGGGCATTAATACTTTGAATACACATGCTCTCTATGGTGTTGATGCTAATTTTTCCTCTCTGTGGTAACATGAGGGGAGACCTGCTGATGTAGTGGGGTAAGCTTTGATCTGCTAACTGCAAGGTTGGCAGTTCAATCCCCCTAGTCGCTCTTTGGCAGAAAGATGAGGCTGTCTGCTCCAGTAAAGATTTACAGTCTCAGAAACTCTAGGGAGAAGTTCTCTTCTGTCCTATAGTGTTGCTCTGAGTCAGAGCTGACCTGGTGGCAGTGAGTTATGGGAAAGGTGAAGGTAACTATTTCCTTTACTCTCACTAAAACGTCATGCATAAACTATTTATTCCATAGGTAAAATGGGGAGCTAATGAGGCTTTATTCTCTTATTAGAAAAAAACAAACAAACTATCACTTTTAATCATATGAGTAGAACAGACTAAAAGAAAGGTTTGTCCATCTACTTATGAAAATCAGCAAATGGTAAATAATAGTAGTCACAACAGAATATTTTGTACATAATGCTGAAAGATGAACCCTTTATTTGTAAGGTACTGGACTCAGGCAACTTGAAGGTGGTGAGCAAATGAGCAACATTTTGTTTGATTAGACATAGGCTTGCTATGAATCCGAGCTGACTCTCACCAGCTAAAAGCAGCGACAATGGCAACTATTGGCGCACACATCCATCACACAGTCACAGGCCAACACCATGGCATCCTTTCAAAAGCTAACATGCCAAATGTTCAGTCTTCTGTAAAGAGGTCTCTATAGGCTTTGAGCTTCATTTTACCTTTCTTTTTGAGCATAAAAGAGACCTTCTTCATAAGTCTGGACCTAAGTGATGTCATCTCCCCATCCTCAGGTACAAGTGAGAAACCAATTCAAAGGGCTTCAAAGCAATCGTCTGGTCAGGAGCTATTTACCTTCCGATATCTAACAAAGCCAGCAAGCTGTTGGCTGGCAGATGATCGCAAACCAAGCCCATTGGCGTCTGGCTGATTCTGACTCACAGCATCCCGTGTGGTTCAGAGCTGAACTCTGCCCTGTAGGGTTTCCAGGGCTGAAGCCTCGCAATGTTGATAGCCTCGTCTTTCTCCTACTGTGCTGCTGAGGGGATTCAAACTGCCAGATTTCTTGAAGTAGTCAAGTGTAAATTATTTGTACCACCAGAGACTTTTGGACAAATGATGCAGAGGATACGGGTAACTCTCTAGAAAGAGTGGACATCCTTCTCAGTTGCTTTCCTGAGATTGTGAGTCCGTGTTTCAAACTCCAAGACCCACAGCCTTGGACACAGAAAGTGCTTAATAGATGTTGAGACAAAGAGTGATTTAAAGGACATTTCTGGACCATGTGGAAACTCTGACTTTTAGGATGTTCAGATAATAACTTTGCATGAGATGTGAAATTATGAGCAATACTCTTACAGAAAAGTACCCTTGCTCTCAGAGTGCCTGAAGATACTGACCCCCCTTGTGAGCATGCACCCCGGGATACAGGAATTCCAAATGTTGCTTTCAGCTCAGACGTGGGACAATCTCTGGTGTTTACATGGTTGCTAAATGATAAACACAGTTGTTTTGGTAGTATTCAAGAGTAGGGGGGCGGCTGTGAAAGGAAACCATAAAGCAGTGGGAAAACAGAGAACTCAGTAGCCTTTAAAGAAGATTTGACACATATATCGTTGGGAACATGTAGTATAGATTAAAATGTAAGATCATGTGGTAGTTATAGAATTGTCAATTTAAGGATGAAGCATGTAGGGGTGGAGTCTAGCCTGTCAATCAGGTCATAGCCAATGAGGCTTTTGTGTGGGCATAGCTTTCCTGTAAGGATTCTACGAATTCCGGTAGTTTCCTCCTGGGAGGTGGGAGACTCTCTGCTCACACCCTGGGAGACATAGCAGCTGACAAGACACATGGACCCACCCTGATGCAGCCCTGGGTGCTGAGAAGCCATGCAGAAACCCCTGCCAGCGCTGAGATGTTTCCAATGCCACTGGATCCAAAGACTTTCTACCCACTGGCCTGTGATCTTCTACATTTGGCATCATTACATGTGTTTCATGAGTCTGAAGAGGACTTTATATATTGATATTGGACAGATGGGCTAATATCGGACTTATGGACTTGGTCTGTACTAGGCTGGGATGCTTTCTCAATGTTCAATTGCTCTTGTATATAAATCTCTTTCTTATACACATATATGTGTCCATGGATTTGTTTCTCTAGGCTACCCAGACAAACACAATCATGAAGGAGAAGAATATTCAAAATAGTCAGATAGATTGCAAAGCAGAGCATTTTCAGGAAATGTTTCAGTTTAGTGATAAAAAGATTGAATCCACTTTCTTGTCTGTATCACATATTGTCACACAACTGTTGTGCTTTTCATGCCACGGTAAATAATAACTGGGAATTATGAAGCAGAATTCTAAAGCGAGATAAATATGAGTCCATAAACTTTGCTGGTTCATTTGCTTGTGGGGTTGTTGTTGTTGTTATTGTTTGTATGTCAGTTTGATTTTGGGTAGCAAAGTTACTGCAACATAGTTCATAAGCCCATAAAAGTATACACTTCCATCGTGTTCAATATGTATACCCACCGAGTTGTGCAGCCACCATCATAATCTATTTTTGAACATTTTTGTGACCTCAAACAGAAATCCTATATTATTTAGCTCTTTCTTTCAGCCCTCTATTATTCCTAGTCCTCAGCAACCTCTAATCCCCTTTTCTCTACTTTACTATATTTAGTCACCATTTGCTCGCTCTGTTCATGTTACCGTTTCAATACTGGTTGCTTTGTGGGTTATACTGCTGATGTGAATTAGTCACGAGGGGGACATGTGATTTACGGCTTTCCTCTTGATGGAAGAAGCTCCATTTGCTACTTTGTGTGTGGTACCCAAACTCCTCATAGACGCCGGCCTGGAAGTGCACCTTAAGCCCTCAGTTGCTCCTACATGGCAGCTGCAGCAGGGGATTAACCACATAGAAATCAATCCTTCCTAATGAGGCCCTTAGCTAGTATGTCTTCCTTTTTACTATATTTTCACAGTCAGGGAAAAAGCAGATTCATTATTTAAAATGTGCCATATTGAGCTTCCCCCCATAAACTTCTCCAGTTTTATATATAAAAAACCTCACTGCCATCAAGTTGATTGCACATAACACACTATGCTACCAGATTCCCTCTAGTTTCAACTAGACAGTTGAAACGGCATACATAGAAAGTCGATGCCTGTCACGCCGCTGGGCACATGCTGCTTAGCTATCCCAAGGGTCTTGAGGGCAGTGACCAGTTGAGCCTTTGACACGTGAAAATTGTTCATGTTTTTGAGTTAAGTGGTTGCGATAAAGAGATCTATGATATATTTAGGAAACTATTTTCCCTTTCAATTTATTCCTTTTGAAATAACCTATAGACCTTTTTAGATAGATCATTTGTGTTACTGGTAAACCACAGCAGAATTAGTGAAGCACTATACGTGGACGGGAACTTGGCAGACACTCAGCACATCTGCTATGGAATGAATGAACGCTGAAAGCGAGTCAGTGTGACAGCATTTGAAACTATACTATATTTAGTCTGCATTTGTTTTCTCCCTTCATGTTGTCACTGAACTAGTGGCCTTTGTGGTTTACTGCTTGTTGGGATTTAGCCAGGAAGGGAAAAACAGTGTTCCCCTTTTTGCTTCTCAGGGATGTGGAAACCAGTATTGAGAACGTTTTATTTTCAAAATGTTTCTTTATGGGTAAATGCACACACATATGTGTATGTGTGTTCAATTCAAAGTAAAACAAAAATTACACCAAAAAAGTTCCCTCTAAACAAGTAGCCGATGACAAGTCTAACACCACTGTAGCTGTTTCTGTATTCAAAATAAGAAGACTTAGGTTAACTAACATTTTCAAGGGGTAAGATAAAGTGTATATACATGCCAACATCATTATACATATCAACTAATCATTATGATCCAGGACTCTAGCTATCCAGCCATAAGTAACCAAGCCAATTCCTGACTATTGCTGAAAAGGGTGTGACAAGTTCTGGTGGTTGTCAGTTGTTTTGATTCATTCCCTAAAATGAATGGATTCATTCTAGTTTTTTGTGTGTGTGTGGGGGATTATTTTGAAGTGATGCACAACAAAATATTCCAGTTAATTGAGTTTTCTTCATAAGTAGGCAATGGGAGAACAGTTTTAAAGGCGATAAAGAAAACTGAGATTAGAAAATAAGATTGCAGTACCTCTTGAAAATGTCTAGGGAGATTTCTTTTCCTTTTTGATTGTAATGGCCAGGCTGG
>NW_022103920.1:73791157-73819280 GCF_000313985.2 Echinops telfairi
AAGAATGATGAAGTCAGCATATGTACTAAAGTGCTGGACACAGATGACATATGTACAGATTGTGATGAGTTGTATGAGCCCCTAATAAAATGATTATTTAAAAAAAATCATTTTCATAATTTACTCGGGTACTCCAGGCTGTCATTAAAAGACATTTGGTCAGGGCTGGACCACACCTGTGCTGAGAAACAGTCCTGCCGATGTGATTTGATACCATACAAATGCAGCAATCTTTCATTCACTTTTTACTTAAAAAATATGTTTAAGTGCATTCAACACAATAATTGCTCATACTGTGAAAAGGCACATTGTAGAACTTTTGGAAATCGTACAATGAAGTTGAAAGGGACTTGGATAAAGGCACACAAGGCCGGCCTCTGAGCTGCTCCGACACTGGGGAGAGCGTCCACTGAGATCCGCTTAGCCCGGCCTCGATGACTTCCGGCAGTAATGTGTGGTGGCCTCCCTGGGTATTACAGCTGCTGACAAAAAGGATAGTGGTCCAAGTCCATCTGGAGTCACTTGGGAAGAGAAGTCTGATCTACTTAAAAAAAAAAAATCAGCTTTTGAAAGCCCTCTGGACCACAGGTCTCCTTCGATACCAGAGGCTGGTCATGACGGCAATGGATTCCATAGCAACTAACTTGTCTGCAGTAGACTCACTTGAAACACGTTTTTCAGATCCAGGTATTGAAACACCCTGATTTAAAGAATAACCCTGGTACTTGATAAGGAACTCAATGTAAGTTTCTATAACTTGTTAATATAAAAAATGTTTTTAAAAAATCATTTTATTGGGGGCTCATACAGCTCCTATCATCCATCCATCCATCCATTGTGCCAAGCACATTTATACACATGCTGCCATCATCGCTTTCAAAACATTTTCTTTCTACTTGAGCCCTTGGTATCAGCTCATATCCCCCCCACTCCCTCCCTCCCTCATGAACCCTTGATCATTTATATGGATTTTTTCATGTCTTGCACTGACTGCTGTCTCCCTTCACCCATTCTTCTGTTGTCCTTCCCTTTGGGAGGGGGCTATATATAGATCATTGTGATCAGTTTTCCCTTTCTGCCCCCACCTTTCCCTTACCCTCCTGGTATTGCCACTCTCATTATTGGTCCTGGGGAGGGGGGATCTGTCCTGGATTCCCTGGGTTTCCAGCTCTTCTCTGTACCAGTGTACATGCTCTGGTCTAGCCGTATTTGGAAGGTAGAATTGGGGTCATGATAGTGGTGGGGTGTGGGGGAGCGGGGAGGGAGCATTAAAGAACTAGAGAAAGTTGTATATTTCATTGGTGCTACACTGTACCCTGACTGGCTCATCTCCTCCCCATGACCCTTCTGTAAGGGGATGACCAATTGTCTACAGATGGGCTTTGGGTCTCCACTCCACACTCCCCCTCATTCACATTGATAGGATTTCTTGTTCTGAGTCTTTGAAAAAATTGATGTTATCATATCTTAGGGGCTAGTCATCTTGTGCTGGAAGGAGTGAAGCAAAGAAAGGGTTGACTTTATTAGGGACAGGGGCAGATGAATCTGAAGCACTCCGCTCAACCTGGGGAGGGCAGTCTCAGTCAGACTGCAAGTTCCGTGGAGACTGTGAAACAATCATGCAGTACAGGGTCTTAGCCCGGCTTCTGGCTTCATAGAAGGTCTATGGATTTACTTTGGAAGAGCCCACAAACCTTGAAATTGTATACAACATTTTATGCACATATGTGCATTGCCTTGGAGAAGAGGGTCCATATTACCTTTCCAAGCCTTCCAAGGGCCTTGAATGCAAAGAAGAATTAAGGAACGTTAACATGGGGCAAGGAGTTCTTGGGTGGAGCAAATAGACTACTGACCGGAAGACTGGGGATGCAAACCCATCTAGAGGTGCGTCAGAAGCAAGGCCGGGTGAGCTGCTCGGTCACAGCCTTGAAGACCCGGGGGAGCGGTTCTACTGTCTACCTTTGGAATGGCCATAGGTTGCGATGGCAATTAACAACAACAACAATGTGGAGGAAGCTTCAGAAAGGTTTCCTTAGGCCAGGGGCAGAGATTAGTGGGTGGAACCCACCAGGAGAAAAGAGAACGTATCACCTCACTATTTCCCCCGCCCTGTTTGAAAGCTGTCAAATTTAGAATTTATTGGAGAACACATTTTTCTTTGCAAATTTCAAGTGTTCATGTAATAATATCTTGTCCAATATGGTTTTCCTTAATAAAATAAAACTCTTAGTTCTCTATTGGTTCATTATGAACTGGGTATTAAATATACTTTATGGTGAGTCAATACAGCTTGCTGCTGTCAGGTGTGATCGAATCAGTTCTGACCCACAGCCCCCAGGGCACACCAGAACGCAAGGCTGCCGCCGCATCTTTCTGACAGCTGGTGCTAAAGTTGGGGCCCTTGCCACAGTAACTAGGTCAATCTGTCTTCACAACTTATATTAATAGTTTCGGTTGTTCAATGCATTTCTTGGCGAAACACAGGAAAATGGCTGTAGCTCTTTTAGGGCAGGCAGATAGTTCAGCTAGTTGGAGAACATATATGACATGGTTTTGAGGCGGGAGACTGTGCATCTAGGAAGCACATAACCAGAAGTCTAAACGTAGCCTTTATAAGGAATGGCCAGTAGCATTTTCTGGCACTAATAGGTATTTCTCAAAAGTAGCATATGTGAATGACTCAAATATTATGTTTAAAAATGAATCTTTGTGGAACGGTATCACGTGGTTGAACCCACTAGCTGTTCAACGGGAGAAAGACAGGACCATTTGCTCTCATAACGTTTTTTCAGCGTTGGAGCCTGGTGACTCAGCCTTGCAGAGTCCCTGTAAGTCTGGATCAACTACACAGCAGGGGGAGGCTAGGAATCGTATCTATGGTCGATAATCCCCAACCAGAAAAAAAACCGCATGGAGAAGAACAGCTGTTACTTGCGTGCTCATTGTTAAAGTAACGCTTGATTGCTGACAGTTGATCGGATTAACGTGAACATCTAGAGAGAAGAAGAGTATGAGCCGAGTAGGGAAACCCTGTTCCTCAGAGGAAGAGACATCAGATTTCATTTAACTTTCCCCAACCTTTACTGAAGGCCTAGCTTTTCGATAGGGAAAGCTGAGCATTTGAAGACAATTTACCTGCTGATCAAATCATCAGAAAGCTGTGCTTGCTTACCTGAACCGGACAGAGTGCACTTGATGGAAGTCTCTTTGGTGTTTGTGGTTTTAAAAACAAATGGGTGTGGATTTCTAGTCACACACACCTGACCTGCAACCGCACCTGCCGAGGCGTGAAGACCAGCTTGTCCGAAATCTTCTATTTTCCTGTTCTCATGCTTCTCACGCTAAAGGAAGCTCGCTTCTTGTTCTCTAAATTAAGATCGAGTGTCCTCATAAAATGAAGCCAGACACCATCTTTGGACTTCCTTTTTCCTCTATCTTTTACTTCCCAAGATAATTTAACTTGACTGTAGTGGTATACCAAAAACAAAACAAAACAAAAAAACACCCCAAAATACAAAAAAGCATGGGGGAAGAAAGAAACCAGAATGAACGTAAGAACCGTGTGTCCAGCAGTGGCATTGAGGCGAGCTCCCCAAGGCTGGGAGATCAGCCGTAACGCACATAGAAACTTCTAGGTCACCTGTCTACAGAAACATAATGAACAGATAAAGGTGAGAACTGGCCCATTTTATTTTGAGAGAAGGAAGTAAAAATGCTGTTTTAAATTTCCACATGCCCACAGTTTGATTATTCTTTACAATCTCTCTCAATAAGTCTTACCTTACTACATTAAAAAAAAGCAAGACAGGCAGCTGAGAAAATTTGTTTTTTATTAATCCCAAAATTAGATCTTCTAAAAAATTGCAATTTGGTACACAATGGTAGTCAAAAGTTATTTTTGAAATCCAGTGTGTACACAGGACAATCTCTCGGTTTCGTTTTTCCCCTTAATTTCTCCCCACCCCTCCCAAGCACACCAAACCTTCCACAGTGAAGCTAATCACCGCTTAGATGGCCTGTGCAGCCTCGCCAAATCCGCTTTTGCACAGCTTGGGAGCTGACGATGGCTTTACCTTCGCACATTGTTGGAGAAGAATATTTGGTGACATGTTAGAAATTACACGCGAGCCAAATTACATGGGAGTCCAAGATATGTGCAAGTTCCTCCGTGGAGTTTGACTGCGATGCAGCCTACGAATGACATGCTGGTCATTTTCACACAGCCACCACCAAGATTTGTAGTTGTGTCCACAAACTCTAAAATATGACTGTTGGGCCCTTTACAGAAAGTGTTTTCACATAACCAGTTTAGGATTTTGCTCAATAAAAGTATCTCCCATTCCTCCCTAGCCCCATCTTTCTCTGTCTGAAAGCGACCCGGGGCAGTGCAGTGGTTAAAGTGCTCAGCTGCTAACCACAAGGTTAGCAGTTCAAACCCACCAGTTGCTCAATGGACAAAAGATGTACAGACTTGGAAACCATATGGGGCCAGTTCTGCTCTGTCTTTTAGGGCTACTATGGATTGGAATCGACGAGAGGTCAGTAGTCCATTAACATAGACACAGCTGAAGAAGGAGGTTGATGGCTATTACCTGGTTTTGCTCTGACATTAAGGGGCGGACTCTAGTGTCCTAACTTCAGACCTTGTGCTGGCTTTGATTTATCATGCTAGGGAGGTAGTCGTTGCTGTCCTTGTTCATTTCTCTGATGCAGCAGCGATGGCTTTTGTTTTTTTTAAAATAGGAGTGCCGACTTCTGCTCTCCAGAGGTGGATTTCTCACATCGAGTTTTCTTGCTGCGACGTGTGAACATGATAACTTGAGCGGTTTCACTAATGGAACGTTCTTTGTGATCCAACAAGAGTTCCTGGTAGAAAGGTTGGATGTTCAAGAGCAAGAGATTCTGGTAGAAAGGTTGGATGTTCAAGTCCAGCAAGACATGACTCAGAAGAATGGGCTCACTATGTACTACTGAAAAGTAGATTAAAGCACTATCAGTCATTAGAACTCCGTGGAACACACTTCTACTCTCCCAACCACAGGGTCATTGATTTGGCAAAGACTTGAAGGTTGGTGTGTATGTGTGTGTGTGTATGATCCAGAGAAAATCCCCATGTAGCCATCTGGATTATTCCATTACAATACACTTACTTCATTATGTAGGTTTTTTTGAAGGCAACCTTTCCTGCAACATGCTATTTAAATGAACTCCTTACTGATGAAGATGAAGAAGTTTGACTTAATTTTAAATCCAGCACTTAAAGTGCAAAGAAACAGCTGGGAAGTCATCCACACATTTCCCTTTACTTTCACAGGAGAAGGTGAGCAAGCTCCGGTGTGTTCTTCACCGGAAGTTGTTGATATCAAAATCTTAAAATCGTCTGATATGCCTATTAAATTCCTTCCATATTAGCTATTTTAATAGGTAGTAAGATAAGAATGAGAAAGAAGAAATCCAGTCTCTAAGGGACATACAAATCCATGGTCCCTGCACAGACTAATCCTACAGGTTCTCGCCCATGAGGGTGACTTTGTAATGTATTTGCTAATGAGGACCATTTTGGGAGTAGAGGAAGTAACGTGGCCATTGTGGTTAGGTGACGTCGACTCAGTTCTGACTCCGAGAACCACGGAAGGAAACACGGCCCGCTCCCGCCCCGTCCTCACAATTGTTAGGCTTGAGCCCCTTGTCACGGCCACTGTGCCAATCCATCTCATTGACCGCCTTTTTCTCGGATGGCCCTCTAACAAAACATGAAGTCCTTTTCCAAGGACTGTCCTCGCCTGATAATATGTCAAAAGTATGTGATAGCCTGGCTTCTAAGCAGCTTTCTGACTGTGCTTCTTCCAAAAGAGATGCATTTGTTTATCTAGCAGTCCACAGTACTTTCAACAGTGTTTGAAAACAACTTAATTTAAACGCATTGTTTCTTTTGCAGTCTTCCTGATTCATGATCTTACTTCCACATGTATATGAAATGGTTAAAAATACCCTGGCTTCAGTCAAATTCACCTTAATCCTCAAAGTGACATCCTCGGTCTTCAATACTTTAAAGAGGGCTTATGCAACAGTTTTGCCCAATGAAATACACACCATTTGATTGATTGACTGCTACTTCCATGAGCTCAGGTTGTGGATCAAAGCAAAATGAAATCAGTAACTTCAGTCTTTATTCGATTTAACATTACGTTCTATTGGTCCAGTTTTAAGAATTGTAGTTTTCTTTGCATTGAGCTGTAATTCACGTGGAAGGTTCCGGTCTTTGATCTTCAGCAGCAAGTGTTTCAAGTCCTTCTCGCCTTCAGAAAACAAGGCTGTGTCGTCTGCACATCAGAGATTGTTGCTGTTAATCAGCCTTTCTCAAACCTCGATGCCACCTTCTTCTTCACGTGGTCTAGCTTCTCAGATCAGATGCCCAGCCTGCCACTTGAGGAAGTATGGGGAAAGGTACAACACTGTTGCATGTCTTTTCTGATTTTCAAGCAAGCAGGATTCCCGTGCTCTCTTTGAACACCTGCTTCTTGGTCCATGTACCGTTTCTGCATGAGTACAATTCTGTGTCCTGGAATTCCCATTCTTCTCAGTGGTATCCTGAGTTTGTTATCATCTACACAATCAAATGCTTTTGCATAGTCAATAAAACGCAAGTATTCTGGTATTCTCTCCTTTCAGCCAAGATCCATCTGACTCCAGAAATGATAGTCCTCACTCCATGTCTTCTTCTTAGCCTAGCATGACTTTTTGGAAGCTCTCCATTGATGTGCTGCTGCAAATATTTTTGAATTATCTTCAGCAAAATACCCAACTCTGGTGGCATAGTGGGTTGTGCCTTGGGTGCCTAACCCCAAGGTCAGCAGTTTGAAACAGCCAGCTGCATCTTGGGAGAAAAATGAGGCTTTCTATTCCTGTAAAGAGTTACAGTCTCAGAAAACCACAGAACAGTTCTACCCTGTCCTATAGGGTGTCTATGAGTCAATATTTACTGAATGGCAGTGAGAGCAACAGTTACCTTCAGCAAATTTTTACTTGCATGTGATATCAATGATATTGCTTAATAATTGCATTTGGTTGGCTGACCTTTCTTGGAATAGCCACCGGTATGCAAAGGCTGGCTTCCTCTAAAAGGTTGGGGAGAGTGTGGCAGATATCACCCTAACATAAAATTTGAGGATGTAGTGAGTCCTAAAGACAACAGATGTAATGTTTATAATTAAACATATTAGAATTCCAAAGCTTATTATTTTATCTATTAAAAAAAAACAAGAAACATAAGTGAAAGCATTAAGCCATATAATCAATTAGGTTTCTAAGGAACAATAGGAAATTGATAACTTTTGATAGCTTTTTAAATTTTCATAGCTATACACTGAAGCTTTGTATATTTGATGATTTAAAAATCACAAGAACTCTTCTCAGTGTTACTGTGCGTCTTCATTCACTGCCCCTATTTTTAGATTCAGATAATACAGATTCCATGTTCAGGTTTTTACACTGTTGTGTGTATTTCTTTTAAAGAATTGCTGTATTCATTTATTTAAGAATTATTGTATTCTTTACTGTTGCCTGGGAGAAAGAAAAAGCTGTCAACTCCCATAAAGAGTTACAGGCTTGGAAACTCAGCAGTTCTACCTGTCCTTATAAGACGACTCAGAGTCAGAATTGACTTGAGGCAGGAAGATTGGGTAAGTGTAAAGAAATGGCATCTTCTCCCACCATTGGTGAAGCCGCTGAGAGCCGGAACTTCCCGGGGCGGCCATGGTTTCCCAGGTTTCTCACGTTTTCTCCCTCAGGCAGAGCACGGTCTGCCATGCTTCTGTTGCTTTCCCTTTGATTTTTTTTTTTCTAGAAAACTGTTTTCAGGTTTCCCAGTTTAATTATACATTATTATGCCTGAATATAGTACATGAAATTTGATGCCATGTGGATAATTAGGAAGGAAAAAGGTGATATTTTTAAAAGAGCCTGATACAAAACACATATAGGAGGGAACCTGTGTGTATTTAAATAGCAGAAATATCTTTTTAAAAAATCATTTAATTGGGGGCTTGTATAGCTCTTATCACAATACATACATTCATCATGTCAAGCACTTTTATACATATGTAGCCATCATCATTTTCAAAACATTTTCTTTTTACTTGAGCCCTTGATACCATTTCCTCATTTCCCTCCTTCCCTATCTTCCCTTCCTCATGAACCCTTGATAATTTATAAATGTTTTTTCATGTCTCACACCGACTGATGTCTCCCTTCACCTACTTTTCTGTTGTCTATCCCCTTGGGAAGGGGTTATATGTAGATTATTGTGATCAGTTCCCCCTTACTCCCCCCACCTTCCCCTTACCCTCCTGGTATTCCTACTCCCATTATTGGTCCTGAGGGGGTTATCTGTCCTGGATTCCCTGTGTTGTGAGCTCTTATCTGTACCAGTGTACATGCTCTGGTCTAGCTAGATTTGTAAGGTAGAATTGGGGTCATGATAGTGGTGGGGTGGGGGATGGGTGAGCATTAAAGAACTATAGGAAACTTGCATGTTTCATTGGTGCTATACTGCACCCTGACTGACTCGTCTCTTCCTTGTAATCCTTCCATAGGGGATGTCCATTGTCTACAGATGGGCTTTGAGTCTCCACTCTGCACTCCCCCTCATTCACATTGATATGATTTTTTGTTCTGTGTCTTTGATGCCTGATACCTGATCCTGTCAACACCTCATGATCACACAGGCTGGTATGCTTCTTCCATGTGGGCTTTGTTGCTTCTCAGCTAGATGGTTGCTTGTTTATCTTCAAACTTTTAAGACCCCAGATGCTATATCTTTTGATAGCTGGGCACCGTTAGCTTTCTTCACTACATTTGCTTATGAACCCATATTGTCTTCAGCAGTTGTGTCGGGAAGGTGAGCATCACAGAATGCTGGGTTATTAGAACAAAGTGTTCTTGCATTGAGGGAGTACTAGAGTAGAGGTACAATGTCCATCTGCTACCTTAATACTTAACATATAAATCTATGTACATATATATATGTACATGCCTGTATTTAGACCTCTACATATGTCCTTTGCCTCCTAGTTCTTTCCTTTATTTCCTTTTACTTTCCTCTTGTCTCACTATCATGTTCAGCCTTCATTTGGGTTTCAGTAATTACCCTCAGCTACACTGCCTGTGATCAAGCCCCACCAGGCATAGTATACCCTCTTTGCGATTGATTTTAGATCACTTGTTGTTCCCTTTTCCCTGGGTTAGTTGATACCTCTTCTTTTTTCCCCCACTTTCCCCTCGCCTGTGTAGCCCCGGAACTGTTGGTCCCATTGTTTTATCATCTGGATTGTTTATCCTGCCTATCTTTTCTAGATAGACATGCAGAGACAATAATAAACACAAAAACAAGACAGAGCAAAACAAAGCAACAAAGGAAAAGAAAACAAAACAACAAAACAGACCAAAAAAAAACCAACAACAAAAAAAGAAAAGACTATAAATAGTTCCAGGTCTGTTTGTTGACCTTTAGGGGTGTTTTCTGGTCAGTTGAGTCTGCTGGGGTGCCATGCCCTGACCCCGTCTATTTTTGGTATTTTCTGGGAACTTCATTGCTTTGTTCTCCTTGCTGCTCCATTGCATGCCCTTAGTGTTTCACCCCGGTATGGTGGGGTCAGATCTGGTACAATTCTCACATTGTGTCTCTACTGTTGTCCCATGTAGTGCTATGGGTCAGTGAGGGACATCATGTCTCGTGGTGGGTCCTCTCTGTGCATTGGCTGCTCTGAGCAGGAATATCATCTTCCGGGCTTGGTGGGCCAGGATGTGTTCTACTCTCTTTCCTTCCCACTTCATTTGCTCCTGATCAGAAGAACCTCTTTCTCTGAGCTGCAACTTCAGTGCTGTCCTCTGAAGTGCATTCTTGGGGGTCGGGGGGTGGGGGAAGGACCCACATAGTTGGGATTGGGCTGGCCCTGCAGACCTCTCTGTTGGTTCGCTGCTTCATGCTAGTATGTTGCATTCACATCATGGCGCACCAGGTTGAAGTCTGGTCCCTCTGCCCCTCTCCTGTGGAGATGTAAGCAATACCCTCCTCTATTAATTTTCTGGTCTGGCAGCAGGAGCACCAGGCAAGTAGTTCTACCTGGACAACATCTTGTCCCTGACCCCCCAGAAATACTGTTTTAACCAACCTTGCAACTGTCATATATTAGAATATGTGCTTTGGAAAAAATGATTTTTTTCCTCCTTTTCTTTCAGCCAGTTAAGTCAAAGTTTTCTGTTACTTTTAGCCAACAGCATCATAACTGATGAATTTATTTTTCATTTGCTTATTTCATATACACATTCTCTCTATCTTTAATAAAATGTTGTTTCATTGTTCTCACTGGTATTACTTTTATGTTATGTCTTTCTCATTGTTGGTTTATTTGGATTCACTAATAACCTGTTGTACCTGATCCAGGTCATGGGGTTTTCAATCACTTCAAATGCATGGGAAAACTAGCCAATGATAAGGAAGCCCAAAGAAGAATTGGTGCCTTTGAATTATGGTGTTGGCAAAGAATATTAAATACACCAAAGTATCTTGGAAGAAGTGTAGACAGAATGCTCCTTCGAAACAAGGATGGCAACACTGTTATCAGGAGGGAATGCCCTTAGAGTAGGATATTGTCCTTGATAAGGTAAAGGGTGAATGAATACGAGCCAGACTCTCCAGGAGATGGATCAGCAGTGGGACAGCTACTGCTAATCAGGCACAGCAACACTTGTGAGGATGATGTCAGATCACACAGTGTTTCTCTCTGTTGCACAGAGTAAAGATGACTCAGCGGTATGGTAGGTTTATTATGTATTTTTTAAAGTAATTTTCAAAAAATTGCCAAATGGAAAACTCCATCAGCTGGGAAAGGGTTTGTTTTGGAAATGTATGAGTTAAGATGTTTTACGTAGTGATTTCATTTTCGTTCTAAACAAATTGATCTCAGTTTTGTTTGTGTTCTTTGTGGCCCAACAACTTATTATAGTGTTATTCTACAGTCTCGGTCTTTCTTCTCTCTGTCTGCTAAGAAGGTAGGGCTGCCATCTGAAGAACAAAGTCGGGAGGGTGCCCGAGGCTGAATGGAAGAGATTCAGACTTTAGATGTCACTGTACTCAAGGTCCTGGGTCAGTGAAAGGAGGAGGCAGCCAATCAACTGCCACCAAGTCAGTGCTGACTCATGGCCAAGACAGGGCTTTAGAGGCCATAGAACTGCTCCCGGGGTCCCATAGGCTGTAAGCCCTGTGACTCATCCGTCTCCCTTGGGGCAGCTGGTGGAATTGAACTGCTGACCTTCTGGTTATCAGTTCAGTGTGTAATCCAATATAGCACCAGAGCTCCTGTTACAAAGGAGGACCACCCTCACTAAACCGGATTGACGCAGTGGCTGCAAAATGGGTTCAAACCAAGCAATGCTTGTAAGGAGGTGCAGGGCCAGGCAGTGTTTCATTCTGTTGTATCTAGCGTTGTTGCTGTATGTTGGAACTGAGTCGAGGGCACCTAACAACAAAAAAAGTATAATCAAAGAAAACTATAGCTAAGAAGGGGTGAAGGGGAACTAGAACACGGAGGGGAGAAGATACACGTTTAAACTCTTGTACCTTAATAAATGATAAAACTGATAGAAGTTTTTCAAAGTTGAAAAATACTAATAATTATACAGGAGAAATTCAATAGACTGAATTATTGAGAGTAGCTCTTCTAAGGACTTTAAATCTTCTTTAATGGTGTGATTTATTAAATTTTACCTTTCCTTAATAAATATGTAAAAATCAGAATCTTTAATGTTGTTAAATTCAAAATTTCATTCTTGGAACAAAGTATCATTTTCCTACTAAGTTTAGAGCTTACCAGGTATGGCCATGTTTGTTTATTTTTACCAATTGAGTTTCTAAAAATACTCAGATCTTCAAACAATTGGAGGGAATACAGCCCATCTAATGTTTCCTTTGATTGTTAGCCTACATGGTGAACTGAAAAGCTTATTGTCTGTCCCAAAGGATATTGTGTGAAATTTATCTTTCCATGTGTGTGAATTGGCACACAGTATGGGAATAGATTTGGAATGTTCAACAACTTATCTGACAAGTTGTTGTTGGTAGGTGCCGACAAGCCCCTTTGGCTTCACAGTGACTCCGTAGACAACAGAAGGGAACCAGGCCTGCTCCTGCTTTAACCTCACAATTCTTGCCATGTTCCAGAGTATCCTAAGAGCCACCGTGTCCCTCCATCTCGTGGAGGGTCATGACATCGCATCGAGGGACTGTCTCATTTTTGCTGACCTCTGTTTTATGACATTGTGACAAATCGAATAGTGACAATTCTAGTGGTGACTGGTACAAACTACCACATGTGCCCAGTAGGTCATTTGAAAAGATGTACTACTCTAAGAGAAATTGAATTGGTAATTTTAAAACTCCAGGAAGGGTCTGTTTGTTTCACGAGTAAGTGTTTAAAGAAGTAACACCAACTCTACAAAACTTTCCAATTCATTTTCTGAAGTCAGTATTCCCTTGATACCCAAACCATCAGATATAGACAGTGTTGTGTGTGTGTGTGTGTGTGTGTGTGAGAGAGAGAGAGAGAGAGAGAGCAAGAACTTCAAACCAATATCCGATTGAATTTATATATGGAATTCAGCAAGAAGACATGAATTAAAGTAAACTGTAACTCTAATACAACTAATATAAAGACAAGATTAAAGTTAAAAATACTTACAATATCTAGGGCTGACCAGCATATGGGTCAACTGATGGCAATAGAAATTAATGCTACCGTTTAAATGGAGAGAAAATGTTTTGAGAAACGATGTACAAATGCGCTTTACACAATTGATGTGTGTGTGGATTGGGATAACAGTTGTATGAGCCCCTAATAAAATGTTAAAAAAGAAAAAAAAATTAATGCTACCATTTTGGAAAACAGTTTGATAGTCTCTTATGTTAAACAGAGACTCTGGCTCTTTGTGCTGCTCTGCCTTATCTCAAAGTTGACTGGTGGGACTTGGAATCATAGCTGCTTCTTATGGTTCAAACATGACTTTGAATGGCCAGGACATTGTATCTAGTTAAGGAAAGTGACCTAGGGGTAGCGGCAACATGCTGGGTGTGGTAGTTGCATAATCTTGTGTCAACTTGAGGGAATTATGATTGAAGGGCTAGAGTCTAGCCTGTCAATCTTCTCATAGTCTATGCCTCTGTGTGGGCATGGCCTTTGCATGAGGGTTCTGGGAACTTCCTCTTTTCCCCCTGGGGGTGGGTCATATACTCTCTCTCTGCTTGACATTCCTGATGACAAGCCACATGGAGCCACACTGATGGAAACCCATCCCCCGGGAGATTTGTCACTACCATTGGATCCACAGAACTTTCCATCCACTAACCTGCGATCTTCCTGTATTCGGCATCATTGCATGTGCTGCGTAAGTGTAAAGAGAAATTTTTGGTTAGCATCGGACATGGGCTAATAGTGGACTTATGGACTTGATCTGGAGTGGGCTGGAATGTTTTCTCAATATACAATTTCTGTTTGATATAAACTTCTCTCTTATACACATGTGAGGGTCTCTGGATTTATTTCTCTAGTCAACCGGCCTAACACACTGGGAG
Source organism: Echinops telfairi (assembly GCF_000313985.2). NCBI lineage: Eukaryota > Metazoa > Chordata > Mammalia > Afrosoricida > Tenrecidae > Echinops > Echinops telfairi. The sequence continues at coordinate 73,804,788 of NW_022103920.1, forward strand.
AAAAGAATCAGTACTGAAAGGTCAAGGAAGGAGTTACAAATGCTAACCCAACATAGAGAAGCATCTGCCTGAGACAAGGTAACCACCTGAAGACTCTATCAAAGTATCCCTCAGTAGGGACTCGGCCTTATACTCCTTGCCCCACGCTTTAGAAGTTGGCTTAACATGGTACTGGCTTAGCTAAAGCATTTCCCTGGAGCTTTCCATACTTGGCTTCATCTCATTCTCTTCCCAGTTGCCAATCCATTCAAGAGGAAAGAGAAACTGGCTAGGGAACAATTAAAGGAGAAGTGGGAAAAGATGCAAGTGGGAAAAATAGAAAATAATTTAGCTACACCATCTGTTCCCGTTGCTGGTTTAGTCCATGGCTAGAATGAGCCAGAGGAAGGGAGAAGCGTTTGATAGTCAATCAAGGTGGAACTTTTGATGATTATTTCAGACTGGGCGTTTAAATTATACAAATTATTCTGGGTTAGCAACGTGCAATGTTATGTAAAACTGAATACTACCTTAGATTGTGCAGAATAGGCAGGAGACCATCGATATCCAGGGACAGAAAGGATTATACCAAAGGGATGTCCTCTTTTTGCCAGTGAATGTTTTCTGGCTTACAGCTACCCTATGGGACAGAGTAGAACTGCCCCATAGACTTTCCCAGGCTGTGGTGTTTGTAGACATATATTGCTACATCGTTCTACTGTGGGGAAGCGGATGGATTTAAATCATCAACTTTTCTAGTTAGCAGCTGAGTGCTTAACCCAGAGGTGCTCACACGTTTTCAGCATGTGAGCTACTTATAAGATGATCAAGTCAAAATGATCTACCAACTATAAATGCAAAACTTATATTTATTTATATATCACACTTATTTATACATGTATTGAGAATTTTTTATATGTACGATGTATGTTTATGTACCGTGCATAACCATAGGAATCCATATTGCACCACACCACACAATTAACTATCCACATTTTTTGTCATTACCTCAGGGACGCATAGTCTGGACAGTAGCGGCTGACAGCCAGCCTCAAGCACACTTCCAAATGTTCATTAGTCATGGTGGGATGGTACTTGGACTTCATGATCTTTATGTGGAAAAGGCAGACTCACATAAATAAGGAGAGCCAAATAATGCAGTCAAGGAGGTAGCACATTTTCTCATGTCTGGGTACTTTCCCTCTGTGAGTAAGTTCCAGAACTGTTCATGCGCTCTGGACTTCAGCTGAATGTTGGCTTGTAGTGTCAAAATCTCCCATTCCGTATGAAAGTGATACGTTTTTTGTCTTCTTACTTGGTCCAGCTCCCCCACTCATTTTAATACCCTTTCTTACGTTTAAGAGAAAAAAAAATCAAGGTCTAAAAATTGGCGATAATTTAGCTTGTCAGTTTCGCTGCACTTAGTGCAGTTGTTTGCACACGTGTCTGACCCCTAAGATTGCATGTGATGGGCTGCACTGTATGTCATTTAAGTGACGGGATTGAGGCTAGGCTTACATCTATTTTTTAATGCCATGCGATCTACCCACGCTACATTTGCAATCGACCAGTAGATCGCGATCAACGTATGGAGCACCCCTGGCCTAGGCTCTGGCCACCTCTGCTTCTTTTAAAGCATTGTGTTTTGAATATGACCCAAGTTATACTTGGCTGACAAAGAACACATAGTATCAAACTCAATAAAACTATGGTGCTAAGGGTAGTGAGGGCCATGTGTGAAATGAACACATTAGGAGTATGCTTTTATGTGCCAGGCCTACTGGACTAGACTTTGTATTCATGGCTCCTTCCATATACCCTGTGTGATCGGGCTCCTTCATGCAGGGGAAGCGCCCCCACCCCGCCCCCCAGTACAATGGCTCTGTTCAGTACAATGTCAAAGCAAATACCCGGGTGTGTCCTCTCATAAAGGGAACCATCAATCTCTGGGTCATATTAGAGAAATAAGTGAGATGACATGGTCCAGCCAGCTCATTAGGTCCATCTAGGAATTTGAGGACAAAATATTATCAAATTGAATAGAATAGTGTGCATGTGTTTGAAGTGTCCCCTCTACTGCTGAATTAGATAATTGAATGGATATATGCAGGGTTGGGTTGTGATGAGTCCTTAGTTTATACTTGAGATGACTAATATTTCTTTTTTTTCTTTTACCTTCTCGCCTCACATTTTTTTTATAAAGAGAAGTAAAGGTTACTATATTGTATTGAATTTGTTACCAGATAATCTTTATACATTATGACACAGGATTTGGCTATAGGAAAAATTTTGACAGCTTATCCCTGTAAAAGTAGTACTTTACTGTGCCTCATTTACCTGATTTTCCTGATGTATCTAATTTTCCCCCTTTAAACTGAGTGACAACAGGTAAACTACTTTTTTGTACCCTTAACTGCTGAGGGGAAATCTGATCTAAAAGGTGAAATTTCACATATGCAAACACTGTACTGTACTTCCTTTTCTTCTTCGCTTTTGGGCAGATGGTCTGATTAATTCGGCTTCTTTTTGTTCCTGTAGTAAATGGAGTTTGTATCATGTCTATGATTCAGGCTGCTTTTCGTTCTGCATCTCCCTCAAGGTGTTTGTTCTAGTCTAAGGTGACCAGATTTAAAGCGGGACACCATTGACCGGGGGCGGGGGCAGGGTTCTTGATGAAAAATTTGGTCTGTATGGACCAAATAGACCATTCCCTAGCTGGTCGTGCATTCTTTCCAAAAATCGGGACTTTTTAAAAACTCCCAAAATCGGGACTTTCCCGCCAAAAGCGAGACATCTGGTCACCTTATTCTAGACAGTTGGATTCAATGGGATAGCACTTTCCATTCTCAATTTCTCCCAAACAGAAATAAGGTCAACCTTACTTTAAGCTTTGAGTGAGTTTTGAATACAAGCAACTTTTAGGAGTTACTTGATACTAACTTTTGTGATGACGTGAATTAGGGTCATATGCAAAGACTAAAATCCTCACCACTGGACCAATGGGTAACATCATGATAAATAGGGAAATGGTTGAGGTTAGGGCTTTTTGTCTTGCTTGAAGCCACAATCAATGCTCATGGAAACATCACTCAAGAAATCAAAAGTCTCTTTGCATTCCATGAATCTGCTGCACAAGACCTCTTTAGAGTATTGAAAAGCAAAGATGTTACTTTGAGGATTAAGGTGCACCTGACCCAAGCCATGGTATTTTCAATCACCTCCTATGCATGTGAAAGTTGGACATTGAATAAGGAGGACTGAAGAAGAATCAATGCATTTGAATTGTGGTGCTGGAGAAGAATATTGAAAGTACCATGGACTGCTAAAAGGACAAACAGGTCAGTCTTGGAAGAAGTATGGCCAGAGTGCTCCTTAGAAGCAAGGATGGTGAGACTTCATTTTACATACCATATATACTTGAGAATAATCCGAGTTTTCAGCACATTTTAAATGCAGTTTTTGTGGCACATTAGGTGCCTTGGCAGATATTCAGGTAGGCTTGTACTCGAGTATATACGGACTTTGGACATGTTGTCCGGAGAGAACGGTCCCTGGAAAAGGATATCACGTTTGGTAAAGTGGAGTGGCAGCGAAAAAGAGGAAGAATCTTAAGGAGATGGATTGGAACAGTGGGCTCAAGCCTGGGAACAATTGTGAGGATGAGGCGGGCTCTGGCAATGTTTCCTTCTGTGGGGTCTGGGTATTGGAACTGACCTGATGGCATCTATAACAACAACCACATCATTCAGAATCAACTCAACGGCAGTGGGTCAGTTTACTAATTCCACAATTTTCACATGCAACAACTGATATAGAGCCTAGAACATTACTGATATGAGGGGATTATTGGTATATGGAAAACTTAAGTGACTGAATCCTGTTAAAGAAAACAATGAGGGTCAGACACAGGGCACAAAGACGCCCAACACTTACCCACTACAGCAGAACTCAGTCTGCAGAGTAGCTGAGAGTTTTGTGAGTTGCTTTGAGACAAAGAAGTGGGATGTGGATGTCAGCTAGAGGGGCCGGGTAACTCAGTGTCTTCTCTTAGTCACTTGACTATTTGTGATTAACGCTGGCCCTTATTATCTATTTAGTCAACAAAGACATCCTGAGATTGGCCTGAGACTCTGTTTGCTTGATTCTCGTCAACAGTTGGAAAGTTCCCTATGGTTACCCCGAAACCCGAATTAATGTAAAATATCTATATGTGCCTCTCCAAAGTGTCAATTTCAAAGTAAAAAATACGTATTACGTACTGCCATCAAGTTGAAGCTGACTCATAGCGACCCGCTGTGGGTTTCTGAGACTGTAACTCTTTACGGAGTAGAAAGCCCAGTCTTTCTCCCTCAGAGCTGCTGGTGGTTTTCAGCTGCAGGCCATGCGAATCCCAGCCTAATGCTTGACCACTGCTCCACCAGGGCTCCTTAAAGGACATTCCCTCTGTCTTCTGATTTCATACAGGACTCCACATAGGCCATGGCACTGTGGGTCTCCTCGCAGTGCTTCCTAAATACACTTCTATTTCTTCCTCACTCTTAAAGCAAGCAAACTGGCTGTGGCACTTCAAGGTGACACCGCTGCATTTTAGGTGACACTAAGAATTCTATATAGTCTGGTAGGGGAGGAGGTGCTCGGGAGGAGGGTGACATGGTGAGTCACTGGACAGGGTGCCATACCCTAGTGATACCACTGGGACAAAAATCCTTTAAGTGTGTTAGGACAGAGCTATGTGCAGACTCCACAGAATACCTCTCTAACCCATAGAAACCACACGCCTGGAGTTGGTCGGTATGAATAGTAATAAAGACAATACTGTGATGTGATGTTATAGGTCACTCACTGGGCTGCTAACCACTAGATGTGCGGTTAGGAAACACCAGCAGAAGACAAGACGAGATGCGAAGCAGGAGGAATATGAAGCTTTCTGATGCCATTTACAGTTACAGTCTGGAACCCCACAGGGGCAATTCTACTCTGTCCTGCAGTTTATTTTGGGTTTATTGCTATGAATTGAATTAACTGTATCAGGATTTCAGAACAACAAGTAAATAATAACAACAATAAAACAAAATTAGTAAAAAATTAAGCAGCAATTGGTGCCAATAATTAATACACTATTATATATTTCCTATATCTAAAAAGATTAGAGGAAGCGGCCATTAATGTCATTAGAACTTCAGTGCATTTTCTTTTCCAATCAAGAGCGCCACCTGCTGATTGAAAAGCAAAACCACCCTGGAGTATATTGAGAAGCAAGTCATCATTGAAGTTCCTTAAGCAACTGTTCTTTTGCATCCTTTTGATCAAGGGGGATCGAATCGGTCATTTTCTTCACTTGAGGAGTTATTTTCTTGAAGAATTCAGAGACATGTCTATCACATTCTTTTGACTATTTGTCTTTTTGTTTGAAGAAATGGCTTATTAATTTTTTAAAATCCACTTAGTGACTGACTTGTTATAACTCTTTTTTTTTTTTAAGAGAAAAACTGTATCAGGGAAAAGGTGAAGGGAGCATCCAACAGCAGCAGAGTCTGTTAGTAGTTGCTCAGCTCATTTCTGTTCACGCGCAACATGGACATGAGTTTTCTAACAATGTTACTCATCTTCCGTGCAGGTGGGCTCTGTAATAATGCTCAGGCTACAAGCAAGCCACAGAGCATGGTGAACACGAGAGGCTAGCTGTGGGCTGGACTCGGATCGATGGCAGTGAATTCTGAGTATCATCCATCATTTCGCTGCCTGTTTTCCAGATGACTCCCCTTAACACATCGTGCACAATCAGAAAGACGGGTTGGCCCCAAGCAGGATTCAAATAGTAATTAACATTCCAGACTCCTGAGTGATCCTTTGGGGAGCAGTTAAAGAACCCATTTGAAAATCAGCAGTAGAGCATATGAATCACTAAGGAAATGTGATGATATTAAATATGGTTGACTCAAAATAAAAATGGCTGCCGTCATGCTCACAACGCACAAGAGGCCTGGGCACAAACAGCACGAGACCGTTTGACTGTCTACCCAGCCTCCTGCTTCCAAGGTTCATCCAAGCAGCATCATGTGATTCCTCACCGTGGCCCACAACTCTATTGTGTGGGGAGACAGTATTCGGTTGATTCATCAATCGAGGAACATTAGATGGTTTTCACTCTGGGGCTGTCAGAAATGGGTCTGCTCTGAACATTTTCGTACAGGTTTAAATATATGTATAAAACCCATGTCTTCATTTCTCTGGTGTAGAAACCTAGGAATGGAATTTCTGGGCTAGGTGGTAACTATATGCAACATTTTGAGAAATTGCTGATTAAGCTTTTTAATGTTCATTTAAGAACAGCATTGTATGTCAGACTCTTAAGTGATTAATTTATTTTAACATTATCTTGATCTCATATTAAGATTGTGATATTAAAGGTCCACACAGTCTAAATTTTGAATAGTGTTTCCACTCGCGCAGAATTTAGCTCAGGATCAGATCAATCTGGATAGATGCCTTTGAGGGTTTTTCTCCTTCTTTCTGCCGATGGATGATCAGTGTGAGGCTGACCACAGAGAGCCATGTGGGAAGGTGTCCTGGATCTGAATTTGAGAGATCACTCAGGGATGGAGCCCTTGCTAGAGAAGGAATTACTCAAGTCCCAGCTCCACTGGGCTCCAAGACAGGATTTGGGGAGACTGTTAGCATAGCCATAAATTGAAGTGACTATCTATACGGTAACAGGAACCCAAGTCATGCAGTGGTTATGTGCTTCGATGTGAAATGAAAAATTGATTTAAACCCACCAGCTACTCACCGTGGGAGAACATTTTGGCAGTCTACTTCCATATGGCTTCACCGTCTGTGAAACTCTGTGAGACAGTTTATTCTCTCCTGTAGGATCCCCTAAAGGGGCCCTGGTGGTGTAGTGGGTTATACGTTGGACTGCTAACCACGAGTTCAGCAGCTCAAAACCAAAAACCACCAGCTGGATAAAGGTGAGGCTTTCCACTCCCATAAAGAATTAGTCTCAGAAACCCATTGGTTTGGAGTTTATAGGTTCCCTATGAGTCAGCATGGACTCAAGACAATATTTATCTCTAAACTAAACCCACTGCCATCCAATTGATTCCTACTCAAAGTGCCCTCTAGCAAAGCATAGAACTGCCCCGGGGTTGGGCGCGTCGGTGGTTGGGGTTAAGGTTCAAAAATCTTTATAAGAGAAGAAACCTCATCTTTCTCCTTCAGAGCTGTTGGTGGGTTTGAACTGCCATCCTCGGTAGTCGTCTAACGTGTGACCCATTATGCCACTCGAGCTCCTTTCTCTATAAAATGTTTCAAGTAAATAACACATGGAATATGTCTTTATCTTTAAGGATTTTAAGAAGTAGAATTGAAAGAGTGAGACTAGGGCAAGGGAAACATGAGAAGACCCATTAAGGACTTAAAGACATAAATCTACTCCGGTCATCTCAGTTGCGGAGTGGAGGAAATAGCACACAAGCTGATCCTAGGGCTCCTGGAGAATTGGAATGTGGTTTACTCCTTTGTCAGTCAGGCTTTCCTGTGCCACACACCGCCCTCTGTAGATCAGATGATTATAATCACATGAGCCAGAGCCAATATCTTCAAACCAATCATTAGTTAATCTGCAACAGGTGTGTTTAAGTAAAGTCTAGTTCACTTAGTGGGTTTCCTGATTCAAATCATTCTGACGTGGCCCAAGTAGTACTCTGTACAATTTGAGAAGAAAAAATCTAAAATCCAGGTAGCCTACAGTATGGGGTATGGGTTACCAAGGGCTGAAGACAGACTGGGTTAAAAACGAACGATTCATCTTGTAAGATAGGGCAGACTCTCCCCTTGGGGGTCCATGTAAGCAATGTCAAACTTTTTGTTTGTTTTTATGAGGGTGTACTCAAAAAACCAAAGATGGAATGTTTATTTTCAAAGCTATGTATTTATTTTTCATAAAACAACCTTATCATCTTCAAAGTACTCTCCACGACACTTAATATGTTTGTCAAATCTGAGGTTCCATTCTTTACAAACTCATCTATTTGAAGCACCTCCCTCATTTTTCTCTTCACCTTTTCTGCATCTTCAAATTGCTGTGCTTTCTTGTCCCTCTGCATTTGTGAAGACAAAAAAGTCACATGGAGTGAGTTCAGGTGAGTCAGGTGCCTGGTGCAAGAGAGGCATGCTATTTTTTGCCAAAACTGGCACACCAAGATGACTACGTGAGAAGGTACATTGCTGTGGTGGCAAAACTAGTCCCCGTTTGCCACAAATCAGGCCTTTTTTGTCACACAGTTATGCAATCTTTTCAGAACCTCTAAATGGAAAGTCTGTCCTGGTGGCGTGAACTCCAAATGCACTACCAGTCGACAGTTTCACCCATTGAGAAAGTTGATAGACATCCAGAAGGGCATTCCATCCATCGGCATTTCACCTTTTTTAAAATGGTAAAACCACTCGTACACTTGAGTTTTCCCCACAGCGCTGTCCTTGTAAGTTGTGTTCAACCTCACAACAGTTTCTGCAGCATTTTTCTCAAGCAGGAAACAAAATTCCGCAGCCCCATGCTGTTCTCTTAAATCAGCCATCACAAAAACAAGGTTCAAGCAAAACTGCTTTTATGAAAAAATTCACTGCGACCAGAGGGAACCTTCTCAGACAATGCGCCTCAGAATGAGTTGTTTGATGTTCGCCTCGCGGGGCAAATGCATGCCGTGAAAGCTCAGCTTCACCCAGCACAATTCCGTTTCCTTTCTTTTTTTGTGGGGGTACCCCTCATCTAGTCCCCTTCCTCCCCGGCACTTTCACTTCGTTCTCACTGGTTTGCACTCAGAACCCCCTGGGGAGCATCCGAGTCCTTCAGTTAATCACAGTGCCTAACGGAGTCTCTCACTAGACAAGCCTCCTGGACCACAGGCCACCTCTTTGTACCATTTTCCAGGTGCTGTCAAGTCAACTCCGACTTGTATTCCGAGAAGAGCTGCATCCCATAGACTGTGATGATAGGTGGCTCAAGTGGATGTAGTCAGACCAATCGAGAGTTTACATCTGAAGAACTGGCTGGGAACACAGCCCCGGGACATGGAGGAGTTGAGGAGGCGGCCAAATTGGGCCTATCTCATGGACTGTTGGCTATAACGTTTCCAGCATTTGGTAAAATTTTAAGTGGTTCTAGATTAGTCTTGTGTGTATTGCTGCTACATCCAATTACCACCTACATGACTTCAAACAGTAAAGCTTATGATCGTAACAGTTCTGGAAGTTAAAGTCTTGAATCTGCAATGGTAAAATCAAGCCAGGGGAAAGGCTGACTCTCTCTGGAGGCTCCTGGGAAAGAACTTCCCATTTCTACAGGCCGTCACATTTCTTGGCTTGCAGCCACCTCCCTATAATCACCACCTCCCTGCAGCCTGGTTACAAAGACCTCATGGCTTGCACCGGACACACCTGGATGACCGAGGATATTTTCCCTATCGTAACTCCCCCTAACTTACTCAAATCTGCAAAGTTCCTTTTGTCATATAAGGTAATAGTCACAGCACATGGATACTTTGGGGAGAATTGTTCTTAAACCTACCAAAGGATCCTAATAAAGCAAAAGCAAAGATGGTTAGACTGTGCCTCACATACTTCGGACATGTTACCAGGAGAGATCAGTACCTGGAAAAGGGCATCGTGCTTGATGTAAAGTACAGGGTCATGAAAAGGAAGAAGCCCTTCAATGAAATGGAGTTGATCTGATGGCTGTTAACACTGGGCTCACACCCAACAATTGTCAGGATGGCAGAAGACCACCAGGTAGCGCTTAGTTCTGTTGTGTGTTGCTATGCGTCAGCCTCGACTTGAGGGCCCCTACCAATGCCAACAGCAACCAAAGCAAGTAGGGCACCCCACAGGTTCTTTATAGGTTGTGGATTCATTAATGTTTAACAAATCCTGGTGCAGAAGGCACAGTGCTTTTCCTAGATCCATTTACAAATGGAAGACCCTCATCTCTTTCTGAAAGAGCTATGTAGTTCCGGGTCTCAGAAGTTAGCCTATACTGAGAGGTTGTTTTCTCAACAAATGACTTCCCAGATTGTTCAAGCCTCCAAGCTGTGAACAGATTGGGTCAAGTTATAGGAATTATACAATGGCCCATAAAGCATTAGAACTGCTCATACTTTTCTTATGTCAACCTACCCTGGAGACATTATTGATACAAAGGAGATTTAAACACTTGGTTTCCTGTTTGTTTAAAATATTTGCCCAGAAAGTAGGCAGTAACATCAGCCCCCTGGAATGACAGTAGGCTTCTAGCTCAACACAAACACTTGGGTTTCAGTTGACTCACATGATTGGCCTTTTTACATCGTATTTAACTTCAAGACATGGTCTTGTAGGATTTTCCTGTCTTTGTGCTTCAAGAGGAGAAATGGTTAGGGAGTTGGTTTAGGAGAGACGGGAGATGGGGAGAGAGCAAGAGAGAGAAGCTGTAAGTAGCCTCCATCGCACTGCAACCTTAACTACAACAGAATGAAACGTGGCCCAGTTCCGTCATCACCCCCACACCGTGTTCACTGTTTGTTATGCCATCCCTCTCACCAAGGATCGTCCTGGGACCTCCCGACCTTCTGCTTCACCAAACATGCGGCCCTCCTGCGATTTGCCCTCCCCTACCCCCGTGACAAAAGCTAGTGATTGAGACAATGGTGTTTTTAATTCTTTTGGTAATTCATAACGTTTGCATTGTCTAATTTGAAGAAGTATATCCCCAGACCTTTCTTCCAAGTCTATTTTAGTTTGAACATTCCACTGAAAATGGCCTACTATCAGTGACCCTGCTGGTATGTGAAATGCCAGTCGCATAGCTTTCAGCATCCTAACAGCACCCAATCTGCCACTTTACAACAAATTGACAGAACGCCTGCTCCTAAATCCTGTCTTACTGGAAGCTAATGCGCCGGAGGACCTGGGTCTGTCAATAGACTAAGGTGACCTTGTCTTTTTCGGCTCTCTTCAGTTAAGATCCACTTTTCTTCTTCTTCTTTTTAATATATAGTTTCTGTTGACAAAATAGTTCCCTTATCATGTCCTTCCATAGTTCAGTCACATTAAAGAGTTGCACAATTATCGCTACAATCAGAGAACGCTTTCTTCCCTCTTGTATTCTTTCTTAGCGTCCCCATTTCCCCGCTATGTCCTCCTTTGATCCCCCAAAGCCCCTAAAAAGTCACTGTCTCTGCAGCTTCACCCATCCCGGTCTTCATATACTGAAAACAAACCATAAATAAATAGATGTCAACAATAATAACAAAACCCCAATCAAGAAAAAAGCATACAAAGGTGCTTGATACACTTGCTGTATGGATTGTTTTAATAGCTGTAAGAGTCCCCAATAAAATCATCTATTTATTAAAAAGAAAAAAAAAGCAGAGAATGTTTAAAACTACAACAAATTTAAAATGGGTTGAAAGGGAGATCAAATAGTCAGGGATCACATTTTAAACTAATCACCTTTGCCACGAAGGAAGTTATGATATTCTCTGATAGCAAGGCTATTCGCTATTCAACTATTGTCAGAAAAGTTTCCTCAGAGGCTTAATCCACGTAGGGACCTGGCAAGTGGATTTAGGTTCCCACTGCCTTCTGCAGATCGGGTGCTTGCAATTTAAACTTTGATACCATTCCTTCCTTTGGGCTTGAATTTTATTATCATCGTTGGATTATACTGGCTGATGTGCTTGTTCCATGTGGACCTAGCTGATGCCCCAGTTAGATAGCTGCTTGCTTAAAGACAAGCCTTTGAGACCCCAGACACTATTCTTTCTGAGAGCCCGGCACCATCTGGGTGCCTCACCACACTTTACTGCAGCACCCATATCTTCAGTGATCTCTTCATGAGGGTGAGCAACCCCCAAACAACACAACTCACTCTTTGGGACACTGCCAATCCATTCCAAATTCACCCCCAGTTTTGTTTTTTCTCAGTAGTTTTCTCTGCTGGGTTTTCAAAGATTCCAGTATGACTCTTTTCCCAAACGGAGTTCATATTGATATTTCTGGCAAGAAAGGTTTTCATTTTCTGCCCTTTCCGTTATCTTATAGGAGGTTTCAGAGATAGGCAGGCAGAGTGTCCATCCAAGATGCTTTTTTCCCTTTTGGTGTTTCCATGCAGTAGGACCGTCTGGCAATGGAGCTCAGCTTGGGCCCGACTGTGTTCTTCCGCCCCGTGCCAACTTATAACACGCAATGGCAATAGCAGCATGGTGGTAGTTGCTGAAATATTTACTGGAAATGAGCCTAGAGAAATGCCTCTAATGACTGGCTTCAGAGCGGACCACACAGGGGCTCCATTGCTATCACTGTTGGGGATCCAGTCTCAGCTCTGATGTCTCAGAAAGTCGATGTCATCATTGGAAATGGACTTGAGCACAATGACGCCCCAGCGAAGCTCAGGAGAGATGAATACACGGCCAGAAGGCTAAACTATCACCGACAATGAGAGATTTGTGTTTCCCTCTAAAGCAGGTCAGGAGCGGGAACCGTCTTGGGAACGAGACAGGCCAGGGCTGCAGCTGTGCTGACTTAATGTTCGCTATTTAACCTCACTGGTCTCTAACATCCATTGCAATAGCTACATGGGCTTATGGACCAAATTCATGATCCAAGGAAGGGTTTATGAAGGAAGTTAACAAGTTGGAATACCAGTGGGATATATTACAAAGTTCTTTCAGATCTGCTAATAAACGCCCAAAGGGGTATACCCATCTGCTGTCTCAACTCAAAGGCCTTCAACTCCGGCTCCGTGGGTCAGTAAAGCTAGCTCCCTGAATGAAGTGCCCAGCTGCACCCCATTCTGTTAGCCTCAGTCCAAAGGTCAGCTCCATTTTAGTGGGCCAGGAAGCCTAACCTCTGCCAATTAAGTGCCTGGAGGCAACTCACTCTGCAAGCCGCCCTCCTCCACAAAAGCACTCAGCTGGACTTGCTTTGTGGGTTAGGAAATCCATCACTCGGTTGCTCCTGGTTCTGTTGCTGTAAGTGACTCTGATGTTAAAGCTAACTTTTGGATCCAGGACACTCATTGTGCAGGGATCTTGGGTCCAGACACAGGGCTCCTCTCCTAGGTCTTGCTGATAAAGGGCTCCCTCCTCCCGCTTCTCAGTGGGCTCATTTTACACACAGTAGGATGGCGCTACAGCAGCAGTTCTCAACCTGTGGGGGTCGAACGACCCTTCACAGGGGTCACCCAACTCATAACAGTAGCAAAATTATAGTTATGAAGTGGCAACAAAAATAACTGTTTGGTTGGCGGGCCACCATACATGAGGAACTGTATTACAGGGTCGCTGCATGAGGTAGGTTGAGAACCACTGCACTACAGGAAATTCCGTTTGCAATTACTGACAGGTGAAGCCTATCAGTACTTCCCTCCACCTTCTTATCAGACTCATGCAGGGAAATGCTGGTTGGCGGGGGGCAGAGACTTTGCCTAGAAGGCCCACATGACACAATTCACCGCCCCTGCAAAGAGTAGTGCCTACAAAGAGTTGTACCTACGTAAGGAGAGTCTTGGCAGCACCCTGCTGTTGGCTGGCATTCTATAAATGTTAGTATGATCGTGATTTTTATGGATGTTACTATTTTGGAAACTCATGCTAAGAGACTGAGGGAGTGAATCCCAAGTGGCAGAGTCAAGATGGAAGCAGACTTTCTTTGTTGCTGAAAGAGCTTTATACGGTATTCCTGGGGCTTCATTCTGCGCAGTTCGCCACAGCTCAAAGGTGCTGGTGAGTATCCAAATCGCCTCCTACTAAAGTAGGGGGATGAAGACCCCAGTGGCAAAGGAATGGTTACACATTGGGCTGCAATTCCCAAGGTCAGCAGTTCCAAATCACTAGCCAGCTCCGCGGGAGAAAAAAGGGCTTTCTAGTTCCATAAACCGTTCTAAATGCGGAAATGTACAGGAGTCGTTCTCCCGGTAGGGTCGCCATGATTCGCAGTGAGTTTCAGAAAGTAGAGGGACAGCGGAGGTGGGGAGGGTGGGGGGTGGGGATGGGGTGGCGGGGAAGGGCCTTGACAAGGTGGACTGACAGACAGTGGCTGCAGCAGCAAAGGGCTGGAATTGGGGAACCATGATGCAGCTGGCGCTTTTTTTTGAGGTGGATTTTTTGTTTTTTAAAGGCAGCAATCTTTTGAAGTCATGTAACATGACTGATGCTAATACATTAATACTAGCGCTCCTGGCTTCACATGCGAACCTGGACTTGCATCCAGCACGGAGGAGCCCGGGGGGTGTGGGGTGTGGGTGGGGGCACCGGCCCGCCTGCAGCCCCTTCTCAGCCCGTCGCACCTTGTCCCCTTCCCTCCAGACAACAGGTTGCGTTGGCAGGCGTTCCGGATGGACCCCTGAGGTGCTTTTTCCCGGGTCAGTCTCAGTTTTCTGGAGTTCTTGATGACAGGAATGGGGCTTGCAGGGGAGCAGGGAGATCAGACCGGTGTGTGCTGGGCATTTTCTGAGCGGCCAGCTGGGAGGCCGCCGGC
>NW_022103920.1:73820127-73822419 GCF_000313985.2 Echinops telfairi
GGTCAGCACCGAAGTAGAGAGCTCGTGGTCCACTGTGACTCTTCACTGCTCTGGAAAAAGGAATGACAGTTGGCATTGCTTTTTGAATTCTTTTCTTACTAAATGTGAACTCCTCAGGCTGGTTGCCTTTTGATAGAAAAAAGTATTTTGCCTCGCTTCAGGACCTGTGGATAAAAGGAGATGCAGGAATGGAAGTCTAATCTGAAGTCTGATACGGCTTCAGACCGTCCTCCGTCTCCTTGCCTGCCTCTCCCAGATGTCGTCCCTTAAACTAGCATGACTTTAAAATGGGATCCGCGGACTGGATGCGGTTTTTGTTGTTTTTTACTGCTTCTGGTGATTGTAAACAAATACAAGATAGATGATATAAACATAAAACACAAAGAAAAAAACATATACTATGGTCCCCATTCGGAGCCCACTTTTCCTTTGGAAAAAGGTTCACCTAAGTACGCTTGCCCGTTTCCTCAAGGTCCCTTAGCACCTCAGTGGTGATTCTCAGAGGAAATGACGGTTAGAGGAAGAAGTTGAAGCAAGTAGGAGTGAACGAGTTTAGAACTCCGGAGGTTTGGTAATACTCCCCGCTCTCAGCACGGCCTATCATGTTCTCTGTCTGTGCCCATTGCCTCCCTTGTTAATTAAGAATAATGCCCGCTTTGTTCCTCATGCAGCATTACTGGAAGGGATCAAGGAAACACTATATCCTACAGTGTTTTGGAAAACTAAACAGCGAATGCAAATTGTTGCACACTGAAGGAAGCCTGGCCTATTGGAGCCCAGAGCTTTCAAACCTTAATAAGCACATCTTTTCTCTGCAAGAAGTTCAGTCTACTCAAGTTTATTTTCGGTTGATGTGTCGCTGTCCATGGAAGGCTCAAGTGACAGGGACAAAAGGCCCCGAAAGCACTTGGTAAACCTCTTGCAGATCAGGGTGAGGTCAGAGGGCCCTCGAGCTGCCCACCCTTAGGTTCACAGGCAAATTTGGCAACTTCTGGCCTCTGGGTCCTCTCCTGGAGCTTGATGGCAATTTGTATTCACGGTCTATTTACACATCTGCTATGTTTTGTTCATTGCTTCCAGAAATAATTTCTAGACAACATTCTTAGACTCTGAAACTAATTAGATTTCCCAAATTATTGAATCAGTCACGACCAATGCAAATTTGTTTTGTGTTTGTAAGAGGAAGAAAGCCGGAAGGGAGTGGGCAGGGCTGTGTGTGGCTACAGGAGTTGGAGAAAAGCCTTACCTTCAAATCCGCTCCCTTTTCCTAAGGCGACAAAGTTCTCTTTGCCTCCTCACGAGACATATTTGGCACTTGTAATGAGGGCAGGGAGTGACCGAGGCCAGATGGGAGACATATGAGGGCCCTCACTACGTGTGAATCTGTGATGACCCTCCATCTGTTCACTCCTGCATTTAGATGGGATAAGCAAGAATCTGTACGCTTTCATATATACTCCGTGTGCGTGCCTTAGCAGTCCGTGGTGTAACCTATTCTTAAATGCAGCTATCATCATCCTTACCTGGTAATGCTCATGTGGAGCCCAGTTGCACATGGAGTGAAATGCAGCAAGAATTAGACTCAACAGCCCACGCCACCTCTTTTTATTAGAAAGAAATCGTATTCTCCATAGAGACCCAAGATGAGAAATTTCCCTTATACAGGAGGGGCCTGCAGGAGACAGATGTCAACATGGTGAAGTGGTAAGGGCTTCCTAGCTTAAACAAGCTTGTGCTGGGGCGCCTTTATGACCTGACATGCACTTTAGTTTTTGGCAGCACATGCTCCTGCACTGGCGCTGGTACCAGTTTCACTCAGTGACCTGCCATGATGGCCCTCGCTTTTCCTCACTTCCTGTCAGCTTGGCATCTATGTGTCCTTGAACACTTAGTGCCCCCATTTTACTGATGCCCTAGGCATATGCTTACCTTGCTCAACTGAATGATTTGTCCTGGGCGATGACATGCACCAATCTATTCCATTTCACCTTCTTCAGGGCAAAGGGCATGTACACTTTAGAACAGCGGTTCTCAACCTGTGGGGCATGACCCCTTTGGGGGTCAAATGACCCTTTCACAGGGGTCGCCCGATTCATAACAGTATCAAAATTATAGTTATGAAGTAGCAACAAAAATAATTTTATGGTTGTGGTTGGTCACCACAACATGAGGGACTGTATTAAAGGGTCACGGCATGAGGAAGGTTGAGAACCACTGTTTTAGAACCTAGTTTGTTGGATAACTGAAGGAAAAACAACATTACTCAAGATGTCAATGTGAAAAATCTTTACA
>NW_022103920.1:73823013-73825126 GCF_000313985.2 Echinops telfairi
CTCTCTCTCTCTGGTACACCCCGCCCCCCTAAAGTCTTCACAGCTGTGACATTTTAGTTCTGCTTTATTGAACAGAAAGCAGCTCAGTTCCAAATTTGATCCTACATTCAAAACCACAGTGTGCTATAAAACATTGAACATTTCTGTGAAAACAGATTAAGGTGGGGTTCGTTTGTATAGTTCCAGAACAGTCTTCTGTCAACAGGTTCTTCTCAAAAACAGAGAATTACAGATTTTATGTGTGGCCAAAGGTATTTTAGCATGCCAAATCCAACCAAACCTAAACTAGTGCTCTACCTTCTGTAGTTAGAGATATGGTAAAAAAGAAATCATAAAAACTAAAGAGTGAAGTTCACCAGGGACAATAAATACATCCCGTTTCTTATTCAGCATATCCAGCGACAGAGAAAGTTTTGGAAATCCAGGGGCACAGGCACGAGGTTTGTTTAGAAAGATGAATGGGCTTGGCCATGGAGGTTTTTCTGAAAGCAATGTTGTTGTATTCCCAAGTAAACATTGGGCCCCGATCCACATCTCCTGTGTACATGTCCACATACCCAGAGATCAGGTTGGTTTGTTCCTCACAGGTCTTTGCGTTGTGTAGTTAAAAAAAAATGCAAAAGATCATTTTCTATCAACTTTCCATGACAATCTAGCCCCTTTACCCTACAGAAACGTGGTTTTATTTCAAAGAAGAACCAAATAACCTCAGTAAAATGGCTTTGCAATCACTTATAATAAAATTCATACTCCCTCTTAGGCCTACGTGATGTGGGATAGTCCTGTTCTGAGAACATGTGTCAGAATGAACTCAAGGGCAAACAACAAAAATAACTTATTTCCTTCGCAGCACGTACCTCCTTACCAAAGTTTGCGATTCTTGCCTGCTTATTTACTTTTCAAAAGGAATGTTCTCTTGATCTACCTCTATGCAAATTGTGCTACTGCCTAGTGTGAGCCACGTGGACGGGAACACCTGAAAGAAGGCAGGCAGTGAGGGGAAGGACTGGGGATGGATTCTGGGGATGGTCGGAATGACATGACTCTGTTTCTTCACATGGAAACCAAGCATAACACTTACCTCAAAGAGTTTTTATGAGTAAGTGGTATAAATAAGTGAATACCTGCAATGTGATTAGAAAGAGTACCTGGTACAGAACAGGCCTCAGTACAGGCCGTTGTGATTATTGCTCCCATAAGCACCACCTCTGCTCAGTGGACAACGACATGATTTCTTTTATTCTAGTTCAGCGACATCAGTCTTTCTTTTCCTTCCTTCAGGGAGGGCTTCCTTAACCATCCTACATAACCTTATGCCGGACCCCCAGGAGCCTGACCTCTGACCCATCTGATGTCTTTCATTTTAGTCTGCCCCTTCCCCACTTGCTGCATGTTTACATTTACATTGATTCTGTCTCTTGCACTACAACTTGAGCTCCGTGAAAGCCAGGCATGCGTCTGTTTTGTCCACAAGAGCATCTGGCAGGCATCAGGCACCCATGGATATCTGTTGCATGAGCGAACAATTGAGACAAGACGACCCCACCTTGGTAGCAAGCACACAGGGATTGTGCCTGCTTTGTTTACCTGTACTTCCCGGGAGCGTGAGTATGGTTTCCAACACCAATTGCTCTGTGTATATTTGTCAAATGAATGAGTTAGAAACTGTGGCGATCATGTTTTGAGATATTGCTGAAATTAGAAACCCAGGAACTTTTAGCTAGAAATGCATTAGTGATTATCACCCTATCACATTTTGGTGGCAGTTAGGATATTTTGTGGTCAGATCAGTTTTATAAAGAATCAAGCCCAGACAGACCTGGAACTATCTATTGGAGTTTTGGGTTTGTTTTGCTTTTGGTTTTTGTTTGTTTGTCTTTCCCCCTATGTTTATCTACATAAGATAGGCAGGACGAACAATCCTTAGGAGAAAACAACAGGATCGGCAGTTCTAGGGAGACAAGGGAGAGGGTGGGCTGGGGAGGGGAGTGGGGAGCCAACAAACTCAAGGATAAGGGACAACAAGAGACATAAAAGTTGATGGTGAGGAGGGTGTATAATGGCTGGTGGAGTTTGATCAAGTGCAATGTATCCAAGAGGAATTACTGAGAGC
>NW_022103920.1:73825745-73828281 GCF_000313985.2 Echinops telfairi
GGGGAAAAGAGGAGCTGATGCCAAGGGCTCAAGTAGAAAGAAATTATTTTCGAAATGTCGATGGCAACATATTGACAAGTGTGCTTAATACTATTGCATGATGGACTGTTATAAGATGTGTAAGTGTCCCCAGTAACATGATTTAAAAAACTCCTAAAAAACAATGCCAATATTTTAGAA
The DNA here is from genome assembly GCF_000313985.2 of Echinops telfairi. Classification (NCBI taxonomy): domain Eukaryota; kingdom Metazoa; phylum Chordata; class Mammalia; order Afrosoricida; family Tenrecidae; genus Echinops; species Echinops telfairi. The sequence continues at coordinate 73,825,926 of NW_022103920.1, forward strand.
TTCTATCACTTACAATTTTTTTTTGTACTTCCTTTAAGCCATATGCATATATGAAGGGGTGTGGTGTGGAAGAAAACAGGAGAGAGAGATGACAGAGAGAGAGATTGATTCTTGTTAAATATAATGGTAAGTATATTATACTTACCAGTTCATGATCACATCACATTAGGTTTACTAAGAACTGGGTGAAATGTAATACCGATATCTCTATTTTTATTTAATTTCCCAAATCTTTAACTGAGTTGAGTGGCAAATTTAGTCTCTCGATATCTGTTGAGCAGCAAACATATTCCTCTCTATTTTAAAGATGGCTTTACTAATGCACTCTAATCTCTATTGAACATTATCAAGGGACACTACCAACACCAAATGGATTCCATTATCTTTTAAGTCACAAAGGCCCAATGGCCAGAAATATAAGATATAGTCTTTGCCCTTTAGAAGCGTCAAGTCTAATGTTGCAAGTTTAAACACCTACCTAGAGAGAGTTATATATGTTTTAGCAGAACACCCAGCACACGCAAGAGTTAATGGAGAAAGTCAGTGCTGTACAATTTCAGAAAAGGAGGCTGTCCACCAACTCGGCTAGCCACCATTTGCCATTCTCAAACGCGGTTGCCAGTATCTGATGTTCATATATATATATTTATATATATATATTTTGCCTGCCCTCACTTTCCAGAACTTCTCTTTTAAATAAGGTGGTATTCCATCCTAACCTGTCCTTTAAGTTCATTGTGGAATTGATGGTTTTACCAACTTGGTGCTTATGGAATTTTGATTGTTGAGTCCACCAGGAAATCTTATCCATGAACTTCCTGTCTGATCCTTGAAGAGCCCCTGTGAGTGTGATTTTCCTCTTGGATTTCCACTAGGTGAGACGTAACTGACAATGTCTCAGAAATGTCTTTCTGGTGATTTCCTTTTACGAGCTCTGTTGTTAGTGCCAGTGCATAGCACCCCTGCGCACAACAGAACGGGGTCCTGCCCAGTCCTGCGCCATCCTCATGTTCATTCTCACGCTCAAGCCCATGGTTGCAGACACCGTCAGTCAGTCCTCCTTGTCAGGGACCTCCTCTTTTTTGCTGCCCCTCCTTTACCAAGCATGATCCCAGTCGACCAGGGACTTGTCTATCCTGGTAACACATCCAAAGTGTGAGAGACCACGGCTCACCAACCTTGCCTCTAAAGAACGCTCTGGCTGTACTTCTTCTAAGACAGATTTATTTGTTCTTTTGGAAATCACCTTAATTCCAAACTCTCTATAGTAATGCTAAAAAATAGCCTTAATTCTCTCATTTTATAGCTTTTATCCCAAATCCCATGATTTTCCCTCCGTAAAGACCTTAACCTAATTGACACAATGCAGGGCACTTACTAGGAAGAAAAAAAACATTGGGAAACAATCCAGCCATTGATCTACTAACTACTTTAACTATTAGGGAAGACAGCATTGATACTTTCGTGGAAGTAGATATGAGTACTAAGAAGAAAGCCTTTTGCCATTTTTCTTATTAAACAGATCTTTTATTTAGAAATCAATTTTTAATAATCATATTTTCCACATACTTTTTGCTTGCCATAAGGATTCCTTGTGGCGTGGAGAGCTGCAGTTTGACCCCACCACACTGTTCCCAGAGGAAGGTGGGGCCATCGGCTCGCATCGTAGGCCAGGCCCAGGGCGCTAGAAGTTGGAATCTACTTGAGGGCAGTGGGTTTTGGTTCGTGTGTGCCTTGCACAATCTTTAGAATAAAAAACAACTGTGAGTGACAGAAGAGGAGGAAACATATTTTACATCAAATTAAATTATTTCCTAAATTTTTCTATCTTAAAAGTTGACAGTATAAGTTGAGATGGGAAATGCATTAAGTTTCATCTTGAGTTGCCTTTATATTTCTAGCATCATAAATGATCAGCCGTTATGATTTTGTGTGTGTATACCAACAACACAGTTCTGGAAACAAAGCATCTATGTTATTATTACTATTTAATCTCAGCTCAGCAAGCTTTGGAGGGAGAGATGTATCCAAGAGAGGTGTTTTCTTCTATCACTACCAGGATGAGCGGGGCGAACACTTGAGAGGGTTCACTGCTACTGTTTTTCAAAACTGTGTTCAGTGGGGACAATTATCTGGAGTGATGGAAACGACAGTGGAAGGTGCTCAGCTCGGGGTTTACATCTTGTCTGCTCCCACTTTTTGTTTGTTTCCACTGAGAGTCATCTATTCCTCTGACTTATTTTAGAAATGGACTACAGTACAGGGCCCATGTCTGTTTCACTTGGCTCTGGAGGGAAGGTCTCTTAACGGGGGCAGTCCGGGGAGGTTGTTTTCTGTCTACGCAGAAGTGAAGGGA
>NW_022103920.1:73829009-73856852 GCF_000313985.2 Echinops telfairi
GGCCGGCCCCCCACTCCCCAGCACCATTTTTTAATTTAATACTACAGGCTCTGCCCTACTAGGGGGAAGAGCCCTACCAAATCCAACGCACTGCCATGGACTTGATGCCGACGAACAGCTGCCCTGGGGATGCCAGTCTTTACGGGGACATTTGCCTCAGCTCTCTGCTGGCTCTGAGCCACCAGCCCATCCCTTCCCCAGCAGTGCCCCTCCTCAGGCCTTTCGTCCCCTTGTTCTTGTCTTCAGATTGGAGGAATGCTGTGAAGAGATTAGACATGCGCATCCCATTTGCATGTCTTAACCTGTTTGTTTTGCTCCTGGCAATAATAAAACCGAACAACAAGAAGGAAGCATGTGTCAAATCTCCTACATTTTGGGCTCCTCTAGGTCTTATCTACATCAGAAAACACTGTCGAAATAGTGGCCATCACCACCACCTCTCCCTTCTCCTCCTCCCAGGCCCTTTTCTTCTCAGAAAGCCAGAAGGTCAAAGGACAGTTGGTTCAGACAGCCTGGCTAAGCATCTGCTCCTTCACGCCTTTCTACCTAGGCTGGGCGAAGGTTGACTCTCTTCTGTGTGAGTTCGTGTGGGTTGTGGTGGGGACACAGCTACTTCCTTGGCGTCACCACCTCTCCCCACACCCTCTCATTCCCTCAGAGCTGCTTCCCTTTTTGAGGTCCAACTTCCTCTTTCTTCTCGCTTCTCCCCAAAAATGTCATTACCCTCTTCCAGCTACCAAAAACTGGTGTGTATATACCAACAACACATTCAGACTTGGTTAACATTTGAAAATATGATTTTTGTCTCATTGGAATTCATACTCTTTCACCTGGGGAGTCCACTGATTTCCAAGAAGCACTTCAGTTACTTATGAGTTTCTTGCTGCACTGTTCAAATGCCCACTGATTTACTTGCCATGCCATTTTCCTGAGCTGATGCCCCTTTGGAACGCGAGAGCTAAGAGACCCTGTGCCGTCCTGGGCTATGAAGCTGGCGCTACATGCTGTTTATGCATATTCGCATTTCAAGAGCCATCCGTTTGTAGTCAAAACCAGCCTCTTCTCTGCCCTCTCAGGAAGAAAATCAACATTCCCACTTTGGCAGAAAATGCAAATGTTTACTATTCTCAAGAGTATGTTCCTTCCACGATGCACAGCTAATTCTGTCCTGGACTCCCCATTGCCCCTTCTAGAATATGTCACTTTTCTGCTAACCCACCTCATGAGCTGGTAAGACGGGGCAACAGCTACCATCTCAGAAACTCCCAGGGGCAGGTCTTCCCTGTCCCGTTGCGTTACTAGAGTCAGAATCGACATGCCGACCGTGTGTGTTCGTAGAAGCCCTGATGGCAGCGTGGAGTCCACTTGTGTCTGCTGGCCACAAGGTCCCTAGCTTCTCCTCTGGTTACTGTAAGGTCACAAGTTCAAAATTACCAGCCACTCTGTGGAGAATATATGAGGCTTTTAACTCTCCTAAAGAGTCTTGGAAACTCCCGGGGCAGTTCTACCCTGTCCTAGAGAGTCACTCTGAGGCAGCATTAACTCGATGCAGTAAGCTATATTTGTCTTTTGAGGGGGAGGAGGGGTTTAGTTTGTGAAGTTTATATCAAGGTAAAATTATAAAGGAAAACAATTACTACCTAATTAAGAAATTGTCAATGCTACCGATCAAAGGGGCTCTAGTGGCACACTAATTAAGGATTCAACTTCTAACTGAAAGGTAAGTGCTTTCAACCCACTGGCTGTTCCACAGAAGACTAGACCCGGTGATCGGCTCCAGTACAGATTACAGCCTACAGGACAGGGTGACTTTATCTTCTACGGTCCTTGTAAGATGAATCAACTTGATGGCACACCAAAATATCAACTGATTTTTTTCAGTCCTCCCTTTACTTACCCTTCACAAAACGAAGACTTCTTAGTAGTCAAGTCCTGGGTTTCTTCAAGTTTCTCCAGAGGCAGCTCCACTGGAGGTCACTAGCATATGCAGCTGCCCTGGCCAGTCACTCTACCCGCACTTGACCATGTACTGTAACAGGCTTAACCTTCATCTGGTTTCTCCCCACTCTCTTCTTTCCATAACATCTACCATGTTGCTGCTGCGAGCTGCCCCACACAGAGCGACTTCACACTCAACAGAAGAAAACCCTGCTCAGTCCTGTGGCACCCTCACAATCATTCCTATGCCTGGGCCCGTGACTGCAGCCATGGTGTCCGTCCACCGCATTGAGGGTCTTCCTCTTTGCCCATTGCCCCTCGACTGTACCAAACAGGATGTCCGTTTCCAGGGACTGGTCTTTCCTGACTGTGGGGGGAAGTCAGATACTTGCTGCCAGACTGCTGTCTCATCCCACCACGGGGGGTGGGCCTGCTCCCTGCTGCTGGAGACAATGGCCTACTTCTCTCTGAAGCTTGGGACCATTAGCTTGGTTCCTCTAGGTGGGGTTTGCACCCTACTGATAATGGTTCCTATGGAGACCCAGAGACCACCCCCTAGACCACCCTCTCATTGCTATGTAGCCTATAGTGCAACCCTTCCCTGTGACGTATGTCTCTACCTGTAATTAGTGGGTTGGCTTGCCCCCAAAAGGTATATAGGCAAGGGTCAGCAATATAGAGTCTGGGACTTCTCTCTCTGACTCTGAGCTCCTTGCTGCTCACTCCCTGGTTACTCCCCTCTCCCTTGTTCCCTTACCCTCCTTCCCTTCCCCCTCTCTCCACGTGGACCACCAAGCTGGGCTGAGGTGAGCAATGGTACTATGTAACATGTCTGACTGTATTATTGTATTATCTCTCATGCTCTCGATGACTTTAATATAATACTTCTATATCTCAACCGTACAATTGTGCATTACTGAACCCAGAAGTAGTATTACTGAACCAGTGAGTTCTAGCAGCAGGTGGGGGCTGGGCCCTTCACCCCCCCCCCCCCCCCCCCCCCCAGCGTCAAATTTTTTATTTAATACTACACCTGACAACATGTCCAAAGTAGGTAGGATGAAGTCTCCCCATACTTGCCTCTAAGGAACACTCTTGTTATTCCTCTTCCAAGATAGAGCGCTTGGTCTTGACCTGAAGGCCAACGTCTCACCCTGAGAAAAGATGCGGAGCACGGGGAGCCCATTTTTAATAGCCCGGGTTCGGAGTGACTTTCTAGAAAGCTACTTTCTTCCCAAGCACTTTTGGTGGTTTCGTCACAGACTACGTTTTTTAAATCTCTGAATTAGGTAGCAGACAAACAAAAATCCATTAGGTTTCCCAGGGACTAAATGGCAAATAAAACAATATACACATACATTTATAGACTATAGCACACGGACAGCTTCTGCACGTGTTACAACGTCTAAGATTCAAATAACAAAGCCGTATGTCGAATGAACAATCGTTGGGTCCAAGGCTGTGTGAGTAAAGCATGTAATCGGAAGTATTTAGGATGTGATCAGATCAGGAACAGTTCTTGGGCTCCTCTGAGTTTTTTCAGCTTCCTCATAAAGCTGAGCTTTCCAAGCTGTGATGCTGTAAAGGGTAACTGTGCCAAGCTTGTGGTTTTCTCTTGTCCTCACAGCTACGTGCAAGGGCATACCTATGACCTATTTATCTGCACTGTCGCTTCTGAGAGCAGGAAGAACACACTAAATAGTTCGAAGAATTAGAACGTACAGGCGATGAAATGACCCAGCTCAAGAACAGACGACAGTTGTACAAGGCTGAGTGGAGAGTAGGTCCTCTTCTCTTACTTATTACGTACGAGAACCAGTGGAGCAGCTTCGTGCATTATATTCTATGGGGGGTTCTTTCCTTTTTACATCTTCTCATTCCATCCAGGGACGCTTTCTGGTGTTAGCTTGTCTGTTGTGCTGGTCTCTCTATCCTCAACCTTCCTCTGGGAGCCCTTCCTCGGCAGGTCTAGATTTTGTCTACAACAATCTGCTTCGTGTGCTTCATTCTCTCCCTCCTCCCATCATTGTGTTCAGGGAAGGTAAAAAATAGGATGCTTTTGTTCTTAAATATAAGGACCCCAGGATAGGTGCCCATGCCTTAGATTAAACCCCCTTTCATGCTAACATGGGGAAGTTCTTACCTCAATCTCGGTTTCCTGTTCAAACCCCAAGTAAAGCTAGACAGTCACAAGTCTTGCTCACTTACACAGATTCCTGCGCTCAGTAAAGAACTGCCGGTAAAACACACACACTTGTTGGTGTCCCCAAGTAGAGAGAATCAATGCCTATCAGAGTCTTGGAAAATCCAACCCACTACTCATTCTCAAATGTGAAAGACTTAGTTACAGGAAGAAAACTGGTAGTATGAGAGAACAAGAACAAAGAAAATGAAGAAAAAACTTGTTAAAATTGAAGATAATTCAGGAAAGCATAATTTAAAAAATCAAGAAGCTATGAAATATTGGAGATCATGAAAAAACTTATAGAAACTAATCATGTGGTTACCAAAGTAAAATCCTTAAGAGACATGTCAGGAGATAGCACTGAGAAAAATCTCTTATAAACTAAAAGTAATGACAAAAAGAAAGAAAACTTGAGAGAATAGGTAAAACACAAAATAATCAATCTAGACGTTATAATATGGAAATTCCAGAAGTAGGTTGAAAATAAAAGTATGGTGGTGAGGGGCAGAATTTTCCAAGAAATAAATGCAGGGAATGTCCCAAAGTTGGAGAGAACTGAATCTTTAGGGTAAAAGTGCTATCGATGATCACAGTAACGAGGAAAATAATTGGATTCATAGAATGATGTGTGTATGTGTATATACATATATATGTATATATCTCCATATATACATGTATATATACATATCTCCATATATATGGATAAAGAAAAGATATACACATATACATATAGATAAAGATAAACAGGAGATCTTAAAAGCTCCTGGAGAGTCAGAGGGAAAGAGATCACTATGAATTAAGAGGAGTCAGACTGGCAGAGGAATCTAGATGCCAGGAAATAATGGATTGATGCCATAAAAGACCTGGGGAATAATGATTCTGAGCCTAGAATTTTACACTAAGCCAAAATGTTTATCAAGTGAAAAAGCAAAACCAGGATGTACACAAAAACACAGAAATGGAAAAAGTATAGTTTCCATCTTTTTTTTTCCTGATGAAGTTGCTTAGGGATCACTCTAATTAGAGAAATGAGAGAGAGAGGAGAGGGAGGAAGAAAGATGATTTAATGGATAATACAATAGACAATGGCAGCAACCCAGAAATGAGTTTTTGATGTTCTTGTCTAGGATTACAATTGTTTCAGCAGAGATGGACGACAATAATTCTGAGAACTGGGTTCAGTTTTCTTAAAGAGCAAAATTAAATAGTCTGGCTGAGATGCTGGATGATAAAAATGACTGGTGGAAAAAGTATATGCTCATTTCCCTCAATAAGAAAAGCGGAGGCAATTAAACTCCATTAAACAAAGCACGGTTCACGTGGGAAGCACACACAACGAAGGAACGCCATTGAAAAAGTGATGAGTGGGAGGCTGTGCCTGCAAATGACACGGGCAACAATAATGGGGCCAGAAGTGTCTTCCTTACACATTCCTTGGCTCTTCAGGCACTACAAGATACGTGAAAATAAACCAGTCAGGTTTCAGTATAGTAAAAGCCCTAAAAGTCTTATAAGCAAAATGGGTTTTAAGGCAGGGAACTAGGTGCTTACAGAATAATTGGTAGAGCTGGACAGGTGAAACTTATAATACTTTACTCTTCTGTCTTGAGCTGTCTGTTGAATCTTTCCCTCAGCTCAGCTGTCAGCCTTGATCAAGCCTATCCTTTGGTTGAACTGCTCTGTGTTTACGTGCACGTCTCAGTCTCTCTGACAGTCGTTTTGGTTTTTCTGTGGAATGACCACTTGCTTGCTTTCTGTCTGATGTCGTCTCACAGCCTGTCTCCTCTCAGGTCATTAGGATTCAATATGTCAGGTCTCTTTTTGGCATGACCCCTGTGTTAGACGGGGTTCTCTAGAGTGATAAAACCAAATCGCTGATAATTAAATATATTTATTTATAAAGATAATTAGATATATAACAAGAAATGAACTGTTAAATTATATACGGATAAATATATAATATAAGAAATGAACAGTTAAATTATAAGCACTACAAATGGCTCAGAGTTGTGAGAGACCAGCAGTCCTTCTTGTCTCTCTGCTGACAGATCTCCTTCTATTTATAGAGAGAGTGAGGCTATCTCAGCACAGCAGCCAATCACAAGGCAGATCACCAACTGTCAACTGACCACCAGTCCCAACTGCCAGTCCCCAGCTCCAGAGATGTCTTAAAGGGACCTCAACTTACAGAGACACAGTCCACAGGCTAGGCATCCCACAGGTAGTGTAGCCTATAAATTGAGGCAAAGAACAAGCAAGGCAGCCACACACTGGTCCGATGATCAAAGAGCAAGAGACAAGAAAGGCGAGGCTCACCAAGCCATTATCTCTCCGCCCTTTGGTTAATCCTACTTGTATTTATCGGCCAGGCTGGCATAATAAACTATATCAACCCCTAAATTCAGGTGAAATATATCCAAACTTTACTCTGTCTCTCATGCATTTGTTTTACTATTTTCTTCAGTTTAACTTACACTTGCATAGGGGCAATTGATGGTTTCTTCCATGGTGGGGTGCTGGTCTTGTTCTGACAGATGACATTGAGCTCCTCGTTTGTCTTTTTACAGATGCAATTGACTTGATTTCTGTGTACTCCATCCTATGAAGTCTGCGTGTATAGTCTCTTTATGTGATTTCAAAAAAGATATACCCAATGGATATAGTTAGACTTAAAAAATTCCCCCATGGGAACCCCAGTAGCATTTCTAGCCCCAAGGCCATATTTTCCAACTACCAATACTAGTTGTTTTCAGCTCACTAATACCTGGAATACTGATCTTCAAGCATTCCATTTTACTTTTGATGATTTCGTTTTCCAAGATTCATACTTGTACATTTTATGTTCTTATTATTGATGTCTGTTTGCAGAATTTTCTTCTCATTCCAAGTCATGCCTCATCAGCAAGCGGAGAGCCTGAAAATTTACTCTAACAGGTTGCCTCTACTTGGAGAAGAGGAGCACTAGTGTAGTGGTTATGCTTTGGGCTGCAGATCTCATGGTCAGAAGTTTGAAACCACCAGTAGCTTCACCGGGCTTTCTACTCCATAAGCGGTTAACAGTTTCCCACAGAGGGTCACTATGAGTCCAAATTGACTTGATGGCAGTGAGGTTTTCCAGCTCCACTTCGAGAGGGCAACTCCGCCCACTTGCATGTTGAGTGCGTTCCAATCTGACGGGTTTATGTTCAGGCAGGATGTCATCCGATGCCCTCTGTGATTCATCAGTTTTAAACTAGCCAATGTTTGCAGAAGGTTGTCCAGCCTTCTCACCTAGGATATCTTAGTCTGAAAGATGTGTCCACTACGGTGACCCTACTGCTATTTGAAAGACTGATGGCGTTGCTCCTAGCCTTGCAGCAACACCCAGCCCACCATGGTGTGCCAATCTGCATCAAGAAATGATGATATATGCATATTATTTTGAGTAGCAGAAGGAACTACCAGAGGCATTAAAAACAGAAACAGAAATGAGAAGTGGTTGATGGGAGGTTGCTAAGGAAGGGTGAAATTTGATATCGTTGCCTTTAATTTAAAATATGTTCATTCTTCTTTCTTTCATTCTTCATTCCAGTCTTTCTCCTCTCCCTTCCAGCTCTTTTTTCATTCTTTCTTAATCATATATTACTTTAAATCTGTAAAAATAATTTAAATATTATTCTCTCTCTTTATTATCATAGTCTTAAAAAATGAAGACATCAAATACACTTAAAACAAAATTCACCCCCTTTTCTTATGATGAACATATGCTACTGGGTTGTCAATGCGATTTCCTCTCATTGGATCAAAGTTGGGAGGATTGCTGCCGTTGTTGTTCTTAGGACAGACAATGATTCCAGTTAGTGACTCTCCTTGCCAGTCACACCACTCCAGTTTGCTAGTTACCTGCTTCAGGTATCTCACTGAGCGATGCCTACTTGTACGACCTTTAAAAGCTCAGGTTAAGAGAACTCATGAAAGACAAATGATTATATTCAGGTGAGTAAAAAAGTAGCTCTCAGGGTTCCAGTTCTCTCTCTCTCTCTCTCTCTCTCTCTCTCTCTCACACACACACACACACACACACACACACACACACACACACACGCGCGCGCGCGAGCTTATTCCAAGCAAAACAAGCATGTGTGATCCGTGAAGAGAGGCCAGAGGTCCTGTCAGTAGCCTCAGTTTGGAGAGGGTGCTTTCAAAAAAGGGTACTTTTTGTGTCATGGAAGAAAAGGATTTTGAAATCAGAGCTATTAGCAAATTTTGAACAAAACTCAATCTGACATCTACCCAATCATTGAAATGGAGATGAAATGACCGAAGTTTAGCAGTAAGTTTAAAGGAAGGCTGCCACACATAAAACAATGATTTTTAGATGGATTGAGTATTTTAAGGAAGATTGGGGAGACCTTAAGATTCATTCAAAAGATTATAAAGACTGCTCTTTTGGTATCCTCAAGGGGTAATTTTGATAGATTTTTTTTTTCCTGGTTCAATAGCACAGGATGATCATGGAAGCTTATGAAGAAAGAATTTTAAGAAAATTGAAAACTGTATTGGGGAGAAACAGGCCTGGAAATTTGTGTTAAGGAATTTCTATCACGACAGTACATCTGCTCATTCTTCCAGGTCATCAGGGCTGTCCTACAAGAAATTTTGTTGGGAAACCTTACCCAAGCCACTCTAGAGACCTGGTCTTGCCCCTTCTGATTTCTTTTTGTTCCCCAAACTCAAACAACCTTTGCGAAAAACATGGTCTGAATCTACTGACGGCTGTTTTGCAGTGGTATAAGTTCAAATTCAAGAGTGTGGAATTCTTCAGGGATAGGCTCTCACTACCACAGAGTCAGGGCCGACTCACTGTGAACCCACAGGGCAGGCTAGAAATGCTCCCTGTGAGTGTCCAAGACTGTCGCTGTCTTCCTGAGTAGAAAGCCCCTCGTTCACCCACCCAATGGTTGGTGGTTTCACACTGCAGACCTTGAGGATCACGGCCCAACAAGTAAGCATTGCCCAGCAGGGGCCCTTCGGTACAGATCAGTCATACAACAGTGGCTTCAGATGGAGAAGACATCCAGAAACAGTAGCTTCACATTTTGATATTTTTGTTTAATAAAAGTTTCAAAGACTTGTAGCAATACGTTTTGATGGACTCGTGTGTGTTTTGACATTTCCAGGTCATTTCTCCCTTGTGAATAACAGACAGGGAATTTTTATTCACAGTATTTTAGATCTATTAGATCTATTTTTAAAACTGGTATGTGGGGGACTTCTGCATAGCCTGTCCCAGTGGAATTTCAGTTTAGACTACTGTGCCTCGTGAAAACTTTTATTTATTTTTTTACTACTTTATGCATTTACATGAAAACTTTTAATCAAGCTTTATTTACAAATCTATTTCTAACTACATACATTCTTCTCCCCTCTGTAAACCCAATACTTCTGACTCTTACAATACTGTACAAACAGTTTATGGCAGGCAATCCTCAACTTTAAGGCGTTTTAAAAATAGCCTTTTATGAAATCTTCATCTTTGATTATCACTTACAGAAGTGGTTTCCAGACAATCTCATGATATTCAGAAAACAAACCTTTCTACTAATAAAGCCCATGTACAGTTGCTTATTTCACTTACTTTTAAAAATCAAATAATATGAGATTACGTTTAGAGAGTCATCAAAAAAGAGGAAGCCCCTCAATGAAATGGGTTAACACTGTGGTTGCGTTATAGTAACAATTGTGAGGATGGTGCAGGGGCAGTGTTTCTGTTGGACAGAGAGACACGATGAGTCGGAACAAATCAATTCTAAGATAGTTGGGAACTAATTCTGTCATTTGAGATACTTATCTCTCTGTCAATTAATCTTTTTTTTCTTATGTTTAGTGTACTGATAGTTTATGGTCACTTCTAGAACGACCCAATACTTGGCATGCAGTTAACTAAATATAATTAGGAATCTGTTTCTAAGTAAACATTTCTTGATCCTTAAAAATAAAGAGCGGCCAATTGAAGTATTACTCGTTATTCTAAAGTCCTTTGCTTGGATCATTCATTTCAGGGACAGGATTGTGAGAACTGCAATAAGCTAACTGGAATTTGGGCAAGTATAACAACATTCATAAGAGATCAAGCCAAAAAGTGCGATCGTTTTGACAAGAAACATCTTATGTTATCTAGTCTAGACAGGAATTCCTTTTAGTTAGTTGGAGGCTTTGTTGCAGGACCTGGGTGGGTGGGTGCGGGGGGTGGGGGCAAGCTCTGAGAAAGGGAGAATGAGAACTCACAATGGTCTGAAGATAAGTACTAGCCCTCATGATAGGGTAACTCTTTTTTCAGTAATAGCTTTTTAAATCTGACAAATTCCCCATTGGATGCATACTGTTCTTTGGCATTTGAAGCCCTGTTTTAAGTGCTGGTAGGCAAATATTTCCTGGACTATTGCAGTAGGCCAGGCCGCAGTCGCAGCTGGAGATAGTGTGGGTGACAGAAGACGGAAGCTGACCCGGTGTTGTCCGAGCTGCCCCTGGTCCTTCCTGGGCTCTGGTGGACTTCGAATGTTCAGAGCATACTTCAGCTTCTATCCATATAGACATTGCCTTTTGTACCACTGAGGTATCCTGAAGGCAGTTATGGATTAGAACAGTATGGAAAGAAATTAGGATTGCTAAACTTAAATCTACTTTTAACTCACCGTTGCCAGTACTCCTAAACATAGATTTCCCAGAAGTGCTAAACACCCCCACCCCCACCAACTTTATCTTTGAAAGAATCATTTTAACTTTTGTAATTTTTTCTTTCACAAGAAAACTATGGAATTTTGTTGGATAGCTTAGAAACTACAGATAAATCAAAGCATAAATATTTAACTCTCATCCATTAATCTACTCTCTAGGAAGAAAAAGACAACACTATTAACCGTTTGTTGTCCCAATCTCCAAACTCGTGTTTACTTGTAAATATTCTCACATGTATCAGGCAGGATAGTGTTAAATGGTTATTTTCTACTTTATTCTCTGCTGCAGGTATCTGGGAGAAATGTACAGGACAAGCACGTTTTCCATTCCCTGCGCCTTCTTTTCTCTTTTGAAGATGCTGGAAATTTCCCTTCCTTCTACCCGAAACAAGAGTCAGGGCTGTTTCTGTCTTCCCATGCCCAAAGGGGATGAACTGATTTCTGTGTTCAGAAGCCTCCCTTCCTGAAACTATTTCCTGTGCAACTTTGTTAGGGTCATCCTGGAATCTCTGAAAGAAAAGACAAGAAAATCTGGAGATGGGAAATGGGGTTGGGGGTGGGTGAGGATAGGGCCGAGGAAGAGGAGCAGATGGGCTGGAGCCTCAAATCAGTCTCTGGGACCAGGTGTGTACGTCACAGGGAAGAGTCTGCCTTGGGCAGCACCCAACGCCCGGTTAGAGGGCATGGTCTATGGGCAGCTGACCCTCAGAAGCCCCATTTTCTGTTTTTCTTTCCCCTATTTTATTATTCTACTTTCTTTTAGAAAAAAGTAAGCGGAATGATATGAAAACCCTCATTCTTCCAAGAATATAAGGCATTTTCTTTTTCTTTACATAATAGCAACCAGTTACTAGTGTAGGCTAAATAATAATCAAAGCCAGTAAGTTCAAATACAACAAAATAACCTACGACATGAAATATATTGTTGAAATGACCTGTTGGATCACAAGTGTCACAAGTATATCCAATAACAGTTGGACTTATACACCATCACGGACCAACTCAGGCGCCGTAGCACATGATGAGCCCTAACAACAAAATCCTGGGCCCTATGTAGTTTTTATTTTGTAAAGTGCTTGCTATTTTTAACCCGAGTTTGATGGTGTCTTAGAATCTTAGGGTACATGTAATAATAAAATCCTAGCAATAAGGTTTTAAAATCATAGTAAAATTTAGGTTTTCTCTAATGTGTGATATTCGGACTACTTTCTTTTGTCTATTATAACATTTGTATGAGAAAAACCACTGTGGCACTGTGTTTAAAAATAGTCCCTCACACAGACAGTTTTAAAATAGTCTATACAGGAAAAATGTACACATGTGGCTAAAAGCTAGTAGTGACTGTCTTTTCTAAATCTGAGGCTTGCTTTATTGGAACATCTAACTTTGGTCAAGCTAATAAATTCATTTTTTCAGTCTTCCTGTTTATGTAGTTTTAGTCTCTTAGCTAAGATTAGGTAAAGTAAAATTGTAAACATATTAGATTGTATATAAACAGGAAGATTCACAGGAGACTAGCTAGACCAAGGGCTAGAACTACTAATTAAGTATATTCTTGGACTGTAAAAGAAAGCACCATTAGATTTGGTAGATTTGCCAGAACAATCTCTGTCATTCTACTCTCTTGACCACAGGACAAGAATAAAAACTGTATGGTATATGAGGGATGGTCAGAAATCACTGGGATTCTAGTTCACGTATGCATGAATTTATTGAAACATATCTCTGTGGTAAGTGGATGGTTGCAGATAAGTTCTCTCAGAAATGCATTTAGCTTAGATTCACTAGGGGATCTTAAAAAAAATCCAACCAAAATACTGACTTCCGGAGGAATTTGCTCTTGGCCAGTTAAATTCAAGGCAGAGAGGAGTTACCACAGAAGGTTACGCCAAACTTATTTTGAGATTCCCCAGTGCAATGATTGAGAGATTTGTTTTAAAGGTCACAAGCTGACCATAGCGGCTTATTGGGGAGACGGTTCAAGAAAGCGGAAAGGTGCGTGGGTGAGAGAGAGGCCAGGAAGCTGTGCCGATGACATTCTCTTTCATCATGACCATGTACCTGCACACTCTTCAAGCGAGCAAGGGATGTCCTACAAGAATTTTGTTGAGAAACCATATTCCAGCCTCTCTACAGTCCTGATAGAACACCTTTTGACTTCTCTTTTGTCCCCCCAATTCCGAACTTTTAAAAGGAAGACAACTTGATTTCTTTGATGATGCCAAGACTGTTGTTTTAATGTGGTATTAATTCAAGGGTGCAGAATTCTTCAGGAAAGAGGTAGAGATGGAAATTACACCTTGAGAACTGTACAGGCTTAGATGGAGGAATGTCAAGAAACAATAGCTCCCTATTTTGTTCTTTTTTCTTAATAAACGTTTCTATCATCTTATAGCACTGTGTTTTGACTTACCCTCCTTCACCAGGGCAAAGAATTCTCTCTAAGCACATATCTGGAATGGAAGACATACCTACAGAGCCAATTCAGAAGTCCAGAAGGTGGAACTGCATGTTCAAAATGCTGAAGCACCAGCTATGTGAAAGAATTCATGCAGGGCCCCAAAAGCAAGACTACAGAGATTTCATAAATGTACTTAGAGTGAGCTTATTTTAGAACAATTAAAAAGTTTTTACTATGGTAAAAAATACACCTGGGAAAACTTTTGTCACTTCAACAATTTTTGTGTTCACATCAGTGACATTAAGGATGGTCATTATGTTGTGCACGCATCAACAGGATATTTCCAATTTTGTCATCATCCTTAACAAAAATTCAGAACCCTTTGTGCAATAACTTCCCATTTCCTTTCTGTGGTGGTTACATAATCTGCTGTCAATTTGAGACTTAAGAGTGAAGGAGTGGTGTTTAGCCTGTCAATCAGGTTGCAGCTTGATGACCTCATTTGGAGGAGCTAAGGAGAAAAATAACTCACTGGAGGCAGGACAACATTCACTCCCTGTGAGACATGCTTGTTGAGAAGACACATGGAGCTACACTAGAGCACTGGAGATGACGGAGCCACGTGGAGACCCCTGCTAGCACTGAGATGTTTCCACTGCCACTGGATCCACAAGACTTTCCATCCACTGACCTGTGTTCTTCCTACATTGGGCATTATTGCATGTGTTGTATGATTCTGAAGGGGAATTTATAGATTGGTATCAGACATATGAGGTAATATTGGACTCATGGAGCTAATATTGATCTGGACTGGCTGTGATGTTTTCTCAATATTTAATTGCTCTTTTATATAAAGCTCTTTCTTATACACACGTGAGTGTCCATAAATTTGTTTCTTTAGTCTACCTGGACCAACACACTCTCCTAATTTCCCCTTGTAACCATTAGCTAGTTTTTGTTAGTCTGCATTTCCCTATAACATAAATTTCATATACGTGATATGATATAATGCCCTGTAGTCTCCAACTTATTTCACTCAGCATGTTTTCAAGGTCAACCTATGTAGCATGTGTCAGGACTTCTTTTTTTATGGATAAGTAGTATTTAATTGTAGATGCACATCACCTTTTGTTTCCCCATTGATCTGTCAATGGGAACTTGTGTTGTTTCCAACTTTGGGCCAGTGTGAATAATGCTACAGCAAGCATTGGCACACAAGTAAATGGCCATGTAAACGCCGGCTTCCAAGTGTTTTGGCTGTATACCTACACATGCACTTGCTGGGTCCTATGATGATTCTAGGTTTTTGAGGCACCACCACACTGTTTTCCACAATGGCTTCACCATTGTACAATCTCGACAACAATTCATGTCTCCACATCCTCTCCAACCTTTTTTTCCCAAAAGAAGTTAAAAATGTCAGAGAATTTATAATGCCAGAGCTATAACAATAGCAAAGTGACTAGCCATAACCATTGTGAGTGGCTTATTTGCTGTGTTTGTAATATTAAACATGATGCTTAATTCATGGAAGAATTATTTTAGAATTTTACTTCCGTCACAGGGATGATCACCCTGGTGTTATTTACTTTGGTTACATTAACGGTATGCTGGCACTCAAGTTTAATGTTATTTGATAGCATCAGAGCTATCTATTTTAGCTTTATAACAAATATTTTCTTCATCAGGAGCTCAAAGCTTAAATTCAGCACTCTATTTGTGACCTTAGATGCCAGTTCTTAGTATTGTTTCTGAATAGACGTTGTTTTTCAAAGCAGTTTTAGGCTTATAGGAAACCTGCACAGAGAGTATTTTTAATCCCCTTGTTGCACCTCTCTCTCAGTGTACTCACTATTTCTCCTGTTATTTACATCTTGCATTTCTGGTGATATATTTGCTTCAATGGAAGAATCAATATTGATACATTATTATAAACCCAAATCCATCATTTATATTAGGATTTACCCTTTATGTTGTAGAGTCCTATGGGCTTTGACAAATATATAATGCTATGGAGTATTAAGTATCAGACAGTTTTACTTCCCCTGCAAATTACTTGGCCCTACTTGTTCATCCCTTCCTCCCCCCGCCTTGTTCCTCTCCTTGGCAACTACTGTCTATTTTCTATTCCTATTGTTTTGTAGTCTCCAAAATGTCATACATATAATTGGGATCATATAGTACAAGTAATAGATTTTCCAGACTGGCTTCTTTTATGCAGCAATATACATTATATTTCCTCCATGTTAGTGCATAGTATAGTATCCAACTCAAGATATCTCTGTATTTCTCATTAGCTTATGGAAGGCATTTGATCACTCTGCTTCCTTTCTGGAAAATATTTCTAATGTTTTTTTCTAAGGACCCCAATCATATCCTTTGTTTAATCAAATTGAGTACATAAATTGAACAAGTATAATGTGTTCTTATGGACAGTTGGATAGTCTAGCTCAGTATATCAAAATCAAAAACTCATTGCCATCAAGTATTTCAACTCAGTGACCCTGTATAGGGTTTCCAAGACTGTAAATCTTTATGGGAGCATATAATCTAGCCTCAATGTTATCCCTCAGAGCAGCTGGTGCATTTGAACTGCTTACTTTACCATTAGTCACCAGATGTTAATGTGACAGCCCTACCACCAGAGCTCCTTGGCATAACCAAAAGCAAACTCACTGACGTTGAGTCTCTTCTGACTCAGAGAGTGGAACTGCCCCTGTGGTTTCTGAGACTAACTCTTTATGGGAGTAGAAAGTCTATGATTTCTCCTACAGAGGGGCTGGTGATTTCAAACTGCTAATCCCGTGGTTGCCAGCCGAATAAGTATCTCCTATGCTGAATGTAGGTGATGGAAGTTCAACTTTCCTCCTATTTCTCGTGTCTTATCCACACACCCACTTCCAGCTAAGTAAACTTACATCCATGTTCTCCAGTGATGAAAAGCAGCAATCATCTGTGTGATGGCAAGATCCAGGGTGGAATGCCTTGCTGCCCACCCTCACGGCCTGCTTCCCCAAGTGTGTATGTAAGATGAAAATGGATTCCTCAGTTCTGTGTATTTTCCCCCAATAAGGATGTAAATGATCTTGTATAGAGATGTAGGCTAAACGAGACATGGGTGTGTTAGTCTGGGTAGACTAGAGAAACAAATCCATGGACACACATATATGTGTAAGAAAGAGATTTATATACAAGAGCAATTGACCATTGAGAAAACATCCCAGCCTAGTCCAGATCAAGTTCATAAGTCTGATATTAGCCCATATGTCTAATACCAATATCTAAAGTCCTCTTCAGACTCATGAAACACATGCAATGATGCTGAATAGAGAAGATCACAGGCCAGTGGTAGACAGTCCTTGGATCCAGTAGCATTGCAAGCCTCTCAGTGCTGGCAGGGGTCTCTCTGTGGCTTCTCCAGCTTGAGAGGTCTTGTTGCATCCATGTGGCTTGTCTTCTGCAATGTCTCCCAGGGAGTCACGGAGAGAAAAAGGTGTCTTCCACCTCCAAGGAGGAAGTACCAGAATTCTCAGGAGAAGACCATGCCCACAGAAGTCTCATTGGCTTTCTCCAGATTGACAGCCTAGACTCCACCCCTACATTCTTAATCGTTAAATTGACACCAGATTAGGTGACTACCACAATGGGTTTCAATTGTCTACATTCGCCAGTTCCTACAGCAATGTTTCACCATATAGCATCATTTCCTCCTATAGCAACTTTGTTTCATTCCATTTTTCAAGCACCTCTATCTGCCTGATAGTATGATCTTATCATAAAACAAACAAACAAACAAACAAACAAACAAACAAAGAAACCAAGAACAAAATCCCCAATCATAGTCAACATTTGGGAATTTTCTCAGGCATAGTATTTTTCAATAATCCTCATCAGTTTTGAAAAATGTTATCCTTGGCAGGTAGAACATTTGACACTATGTAAAGTCTGTCAAGTCCAAGATTTTTTGTTTAGTTGGTCTACCATTGTTTTTGACAGTGTACATAGAAAAACTTTCATTGCCCTTGAAACTTGGCTCTTGAACTGTAACAAGAGACAAACAGCCGGGGTTATAATACAAAGTTGTGATTGAAAAGCCATTTTCATAAATGGAGCAATTGAAAATATATGACTTCATTTCAGACTCTCTCCTAGTAATGCACCAGATCTTTGTAGTACATACCCTGGGATGGCTAAAAGCCTTTCAGACGTGGTCATGGATCACTGAGTAATCTGACAGCTCATTATTGCACATAGAGAACATAATGGTTGTGTGTGTTCAAATGAAAAGTATATAAAATGAAAATTGTAGTTGAGATTCTGAATCAAGCCAGAAATAGTGAGTACTCTGTGATAGCCCTTAAGATTTTTCTTTTTAATTTCTTGTGAGAAGGATAAAAATGCACAAAGAAAGCAATTGTACAGTATGAGAGACTCCAGCAGGGGATATCTAGTTCAATGCTCCGTGTGTTCCTATAATGGGAAATCAAGGCGCTTCTGATCTGTTCATTCTCTGGGTTCTAAATCAGGAAGGGGAAAGAAGACATTTTGACCTGGGTCAGGGACAAAGTGGATTCTTCAGAGCCATTCCGGGATGACAGCTTGAGGCATAGACATACAATGTAAAAATGGAGAGTTAAAAGCTCAAATGTTTCTCAGTGATTAGTTAACTAGTTTCTGGCTTTGGGGAGATACGGCTTTTCTCTTGAGACTCTAATTTTGTAGTCACTGTTAATTTTTTTTCTTCCATGAATGAACAGTTTTTCTACTGTTCGGAAGGAGACAGTATGATCCTTGCTCCCAGATCATTGAGTCCCTGCAGAACCCATCAGAAAGAGGTTTAGATGGCTGTTAGGGCCTGTATGAGCAAGTCCTCTTTGCTTGGCAGATTTCCCCTTAAGTTAAACCTTTCTTGCTTCTTTCTTTCAGAGTGCTGCAGTCCAGTGAGTTTGGGTTAGAGGGTTAGGCCCTGGAAGCTTCTGGGGAGAGGGAACACACGCAGGTCTCTCTTTAGCCTAGAGTGGCACTTTGCTCCCTAGTGTACTGAGCTAGCTATGGGCTGGAGTTGTTTATGTGATTGGGTCCAAGTTCCTACTTTGGATGTAGAATGCAGGAGTGTACATGCACACACACACACACACACACACACACACACACACAGGAGCACACAAACAATTATAAGACATGAGAGACCCACTGGTGTGGAACAGACTATGACAGATACCACCCTTTGTTTATAATTAATGTTGTCTAGTAATTAGACATACTATTAATATCATGTAACTCTTTAATAGAACCTTATCTGAAGCATAATACATCGGTACACTAAAATTGTCTTACTCTGCACCTATCCAAGCTTTGTTATTAGTCTGAAAATTACTCAGGGCTGGGCCTAGGTCTCATTCTTCTTAAAATATGCTTACACTTAATAGTAACAGAAATTTGTATTGAGTAGACTGATGATTGCATATGTTGGAAAAGGAGTCAATAAACATATTTACCACTCAAGCACTGGGAACACTGTTATAGATTGACAAAATAATTTGGGGGGCAACTTTGGTTGAGTATCTATAGAGGTTGATACTAAATATCTCATTAGCTACCTGTCTTAAAAAACAAACAATAACAACAAAAAACCACAAATGAACAAACAAATAATTTATTACAGATAGGTAAAGACACATATACAGAAAAAAATACAAAAAGTATATTGAGCACAATTTTCTCATCACCTAGTTTCAACTGGTGAAATGTGCAAGCTTACTTCATCTGTACCCCCTACCCAGTTTCTCCAACCCCAGTTCAGATTATTTGGAAGCAAATCCAAGATATTACTTCATCTCAGCTGTAAGTACATCTCTGTGTTCAATATTTTAAATGCTATACTGCAAGTATTTTTAAGTTCACCATGCAACATTCTTCAGAAAAATAAGGAATGTCACAATATGTCCTAAGGCACGAATTCGTTCAGTAGGTTTTATAAAGCTGAGCTAGGGATATGGAGGAGCTTACTCTAACTGCGGGTAACTTTGGGAAGAGTGGAATTTCACGAAGCGCTCTTGTGCTCATTCGGAGCTGTATGTGCACCAAGAGGCAGCCGCTCCAACAGAACAAAGACAAACCGCATGGTTTAAAAATCAAGAAAGATGTGTCAGGGTTGTAACCTTTCATTCTACTAATTTTATTTATACGCTGAGAAATTAATCCAAGAAGCTGGACTATATGATGAAGAATACAGCCTCAAGATTGGAGAAAGGCTTAATAATAACAGCAATCTTGGATATGCAGATGACACAACCGTGCTAGCTGAAAGTGAGGAGGATTTGAAACACTTGCTGATGAAGATCAAGAACTGTTACCTTCGGTATGGAAAGTAACGCAACATAAGAAATGTAACATAAGAAATCTAACATCCTCGCGATGGAGAAAGATTGAAGATGTCAAGGATCTCATTTTTCTTGGATCCACCATCAAAACTCATGGAAGTAATGGTTAAGAAATCAAATGACCTACTGCATTAGACAAGTCTGCTACCTTAGACCTCCTTAAAGTGCTGAAGAGCGAGGGTGTCATTTTTCAGGCAAAGGTACATCTGACCCAAGTTAGTATTATATTCTGTGTCTGAAAGTTGGGCAATGATGAAGGAAGACAGGAGAAGAATTCATGCAACTGAAATACAGTGTTAGTTATACATATATTGGAAGTACCGTGGCCTGGCAGAAGAATGAACGAATCTCTCTTGAAAGAACTGTCATCTGAATGCTCCTTCGAAGTGAGGATGGCGAGACTTCGACGTAGTTCGGGCATGATGTCAAGAGAAACCAGTTTCTACAAAAGAACATCTTGTGTTAAAGAACTTTGTAAAGTAGAGGGTCAGAGAAAGAAAGAAGGTCTTCAATGAGATGGATTGACACGGTGGCTGCAACAGTGAGCTCACCCATCACTACACTTGTGAGGATGGTCCAGGACAAGGAAGCTTCCATCTCTTATCTATATAACAGATTATAACAGTTCTCTATATAACTGTGTCCCTCTATAGGGACACAGTGAGTTGGCATTGACTTGTAGGCACCAACCATCATCATCATCAACAACAGTAGCAACAACAACAACTTCAACAACTGCTTACTGTATACACTTGTGTACAAGCTGAGTTTTTCAGCACATTTTTTATGCCATCTTTGTGGTAAAATTAGGTGCCTTGACTGATATTCGGGTCGTTTTATACTCGAGCATATATGGTACTTTAAATCCCATGAGGAGGTAGTTATAATTGTGAGGGCCCAGTTATACAACGTGACATGGTATAGAGACAATACACAAAATCGAAGGTCCAGGTGTTCCCTGTCACTCCAAGGGGGAATTAGTCATTTTGTAGACTAACTTCAAGCTTATTAAATCACTAAAAGTGACAAATGCACCAAGTGACACCTAGTCTGTCTCAGGCATCTGGAGTAGTTAAGAAGTAATCCTTCTTAGAAACCAGAGTGAAATTCCAGCGGGAGAAAGGATCGTGAACCCCCATGCCCTCTGGACACCAGGCCGCAGTCCTGGAGCTGGGAAAACTGCGACTCAGCTTGGGTGGAGGGCAGCGCGACACTTCTGACGTAACCTTTGAAACTCCTCTTCAGATATCTCTGCGATATCCTCTATGTGTCTCCACACGTTTAGTGCAGTGACTGTCACAAAGCAGACGCCCTTTGCTGGACTGAAGAGTGACGAGAAGCAGAACCAGGCCGGGTTGCCTTGAGCTGGAATTGACCCCAGGGCAGCAGGTCTGGTGAAGTCATCTTCTGCTCCTTGCTACTGTTCAAAGAGCACAGCCGCAAGGAGCACACTGCCGCATCGCATGACATCACCTACACCCTGTTTTTTAGGGAACAGCAGAGGCAGACACCTTGCCACGTGGACATCAGTGATGAAAGACAAATGACTATCTTTTACTATTAAATAAAATTGTTGAGTCTATTCTGACTTACGGGACCCCAGGTGCTCCATACATTCCAGGCCTGGTGGTGTAGTGGGTATGGGTGGAGCTGCCATTCGCAGCTCAGTGGGAAACCAGCAGCAGCTCCACAGGAGAAAGACTGGGCTTTCTACTCCCCCAAACAGTTAGTCTCAGAAACCCACAGGGGTCGTATAATCCAGCCGGGATTCGATGGCAGGGAGTTCGGTTTTGGAATTTTTTAGAAGGAGATATCTAGGCTTTTGTTCTGAGGTGTTTTCTGGTGAACTTGTAACGGACAGCCTTTAGATTAGCAGGCGAGAGCATTAACCATTCATTGATACCACACTGGGTCTCCATTTCAATACTACATGATAAAAGATGTTTGTATTCTCTGGATATATTTACATAAAACAGATGTATTCGAGGAGTATAATAGATTCTTAGTGCCAGGTGATAGAGGGGGTCCAGAGCTATTTAAAGAAATCATGTTAATGGATATCCTTCCAGGAGAGTCACAACTATAAAGAGTCCCATTGGAGAATTATTTTTGCAGAGAATGGACAGTGGTCACATTACCATTCACAATATTACATTGGGAGTAAATAGTGAAATACGTTGATGCAAGTTAAGGAAACAGAAAACTTCTGTGTGTTCATGTAGTTCCAGAGTACTTAAATGCCTTATTCTTTTTAATATTCTTAAAAATGAATGGAATAATTATATCACTGTTAGCATGAGGACAAAGGATATTGACATACTTGGAGGAAAATAAATAAATTTTACCTCATTAATCATCCTTCATAAAGTGTGAAACGACAACTATTCCATGAAGATTACAGTCAGGAAAGCCCTGTGTGATTCTACTCTGTCCCGGGGATCACTTCAAGTCAAACTAGACTCAGTGGCACCTCCCAACAGGAACATCGGTAGCCTCCAAAATGCCTCTACTCTAAAGCAGAACTCTAGTTGAAGGCCAAGTGGAGTATAGAACGGAGGAGTGACACTTCTTCCTAATCCCCCTCTGTATGTTGGTGCCTCTATGCACAGACGAAATGGCACTAGAAAGGAGAAGGGCCTGGAGATGTGTTTCTAGAGCTCATCCAGTGCACAGATGGGTGACAGCCATCCAGTCTGTATGTGTGCCTCAAGATGGCTCAGGATTAGGCAGTTTTGTTTTGCTGAGCATGGGTCACCATGAGTCAGCCGCAGACTGGATGACAGTTCAGTGCAAACCATGCTAGAGAGGCATGAACAGCTTTCGTGGAGTCTGTCGGAAATCTATGAGTGAGAGTGAGAACAGGAGCCCGGAGCAGCACTCCAATCAGCTCCCTCATTCTGCTACAAGGAAAAGAAGAGCATCTGTAGAGCGGAACGACTTAGAAAGAATTTTCTAGAAAAAGGTCCATTTGCTCTCCTGCAAACAGATTCTGTTGGATCACATCTATTTGAAATTCAGCAAAGTAATTGCTTCGCAGGAGAAAGATATGGAAGATCTGCTCCCTAAAAGATGATAGCCAATAAAACCTGAGGAAGTAGTTCTCCTCTGTCATACATACTTCCTTTGGGTTGATATAAACCTAGTGGCACCTAACAATAACAACACACATATTTAGTTATTTACTATTTCTTCCCAGGTCTAAATTCCCCATTTGTCAATGGAAATATTGGGTATTCCTTTTCAAACCTGAAAATATTGTTTACTTTCTTAAAACCTTGCTACTAGTTTCTTAATACTCTTATTTCTAAGCTGAAGTGATGTGAATAAATTGGCCAAGTTAATTTAAGAAACTCTGAGTTTAGTTATAAACTTTTGATAGCTTGATGTTTTTAAATTATAAAAACATGTGCTTTTATATAAGAATATGAATCATTTGGAGTCTTTCAAATGAAATATCCACCACATAAGAATATTGGTATAACAGTTTAATAAAATAATAATACTCATTATTTTAAATAATAAGAACCTAGAGTTTAACAATGTGTTTTCTATGGCTTGGGGGTTAGAGAATCCTAAATCAACATTTAAGGAATTTACGCTTATAAGGAGGGAAGCAAATGTGGTGAAGAAAGCTGATGGTGCCCGGCTACCAAAAAGTATAGTGTCTGGGGTCTTAAAGGCTTGAAGGTAATCAAGTGGCCATCAAGCTCAGAAGGAACAAAGCCCACATGGAAGAAGCACACCAGCCTATGCAACCACGAGGTGTCGAAGGGATCAGGTATAAAGCATCATCAGAACAAAAAAATCTTACCATAGTGAATGATAGAGGGAGTGTGGAGTGGAGACCCAAAGCCCATTAGTAGGCCACTGGAGATCTCCTTGTAGAGGGGTCTCAGGGAGGAGATGAGCCAGTCAGGTTGCGATGTAACAACGATGAAAAATACAACTATCCTCTAGTTCCTAAATGTTTCCTCCCCGCTCCCAATACCATGACTCGAATTCGACCTTGCAAGTCTGGCTAGAACAGAGGATGTACACTGGTACAGATAGGAACTGGAAATACAGGGAATCCAGGGCACATGAGCCCTACAGGACCAGTGGTGTGCGTGGTGAAACAGAGAGCGTAGAGGGAGAGTGGGTAGGAAAGAGGGAACCGATTATAAGGAATTATATGTGACCTCCTCCCTGGGGGACGGACAACAGAAAAGTGGGTGAAGGGAGACGTCGGACAGGGCAAGATATGACAAAATACCAATTTATAAACTATCAAGGGCTCATGAGGGAGGGGGGAGCGGGGAGAGAGGGGAAAAATGAGGACCTAATACCGGGGGTTTAAGTGGAGAGGAAATGTTTTGAGAAGGATGAGGGCAATGAATGTACAAATGCGCTTTACACAATTGATGTATATATGGAATGTGATAAGAGTTGTATGAGCCCCTAATAAAATGTTAAAAAAGAAAAAAAAAAAAGTTGTATGAGCCCCTAATAAAATGATTTTTAAAAAAGGAGGGAAGATGTAGAGAATTTTCTCCTTAATAAGCCTACAACTGCTGCAAAGAGTGCAATTTTTTAAAAGATTACTCGTTGGGAGAGAAGTGCTGTGGGCAGTGCTTTGAGCACTGCAATGTCGTGTTGCTCTTGCCGTTTGCAAACATTTGTCTCCCTCTGGAGCTCTTGCAGGGGGTGGGGTGGGGTGGGAATGGGTATGCAACAGCACTGAGAAGCCAGATGGCCCTTCTAACAGCTATCCTGGGAAAGGGCTGGATTTCGGACACATGAAAGCTACAGAGAGGGGCCTGGCAGGGATCTATTTTGAGTCTACAAAGTAAACGCAAAACTATGTAGTGATTCACAGTCTTTTGAACGGCAAGAAAGACAGTTGAAATCATAGATTCAGAATTAGCTAGAACTAACTATGTATGGGAGGACACTGAGACCTCTTTACTTATTCATTTATTTAGGAACACTAAGACGTTAAAAGGATTGTCCTATAGGTCCTTTTGGGAAGAGTGAGATTTTAGGAATTCCTGAATTTGTCCACCCAAGAAATCTTGGTTAATCCTGTAATATAAAGATCTTTTCCTTTTTTTTTTTTTGAGTGTTAAAGGAGTGTGAGCTGAAGGAATCACCACAGTGATAGCACTGGAGGACTTTAGACAAATGGAAGTGCAGGGTACCAATGCCATTCTGCACATGGCAGCCCGGAACTAAACTTCAGGACCACACCTCTGTTAAATCACGAGATTGATTTATTCCAAAACAGAAAAATAAAAATAATTTTTAAAAGAGCCACGAAGCACCTGTGCATGTCACTCGGGAAGGAGGGGCTTCTTACAACTTGGTGGTCACATTCCTAGTTTGTGAGTGCACGCTCACACATATCATCTCAAGTCCCTCCATTAGCTAAGTAAAAGACAATCGAGAAGGCAAACTAACATTACAATGACATACTTGGATTTTCCCTGGACATTATATAACCAACACTATCTGCAAGTAGATGAGTAAAAAGGTAAAAGTTATGGACTTTGGAACTAAATCTTCTTGGGTTCAAGTCCTGACTTGGCTACTTTATGGTCTGGCTGCCTTTGGCAACTGTCTTAATAGTTTCTTTATGGGTAAAATGAAGACAGTGACCACCTTATCAGGTGAGAAATGTTTGTGGAGGGTCTGGCGATGTGACCGAGTATCCGTCATATTTCCTCTCAACTCCCTGTCATTGGGTTCAGGCTGACTCTTGGTGAACCTGTAGGACAAGGTGAGACTGCCCTGTGGGTCTCTGAGGCTGTGACACTTTATGGGAGTAGAAAGTCCCATTTTTCTCCTGTGGAACCTCTGACTTTGTGGTTAGCAAACCAGTCGGTAACCAGCCCACTACCCCACGAGGGCCCTGATCAAGTGCTCAAAAATGCTAGTTAATGATATGTTCTTGATTTTAAAAAAATGAACATTGCAAATAACATTAAGCCATGCAAGCAAACAAAATGTTCACATGTGGTGTAACGTATAGCTATGATCAAATCTCAACTCACAATCTTTCCACAAATGACAACTGGTTCCTCTTTGGATGTTTCTTTTTCCACTCCCATTATTTCTCCTTAAACTTCCCTAAAATCTCTTCAGGATTTCTTATCTCATTGTTTGCTTAAGTCAGAAATGCAAGGCTTACTCTACCAGGGGTCCTCAAACTTTTAAAACAGGGGGCCAGTTCACTGTCCCTCAGACCCGTTGGAGGGCTGGGCTATAGTTTTAAAAAAAACTGAACAATTTCCTACACACACTGCACTTATCTTATTCTGAAGTAAAAAAATAAATGGGGTAAAAACCCCTGGCGAGCTAGATAAATGTCCTCGACGGGCCGCACCCGCAGGCCATAATTTGAGGATGCCTAGATGTTGCACTTTATAAACTCTGAGTAACAGTCTTTTAGCAGGGTATAATAAATACTGTGTGGGCAAGGACCAATCTCCTGATCCTGGAAATCATGGGCCTACTTGATTTATTATAGTCTATTTCCACAGTGTTCATTTTCATGACATCACATATATATTATCTTAACTTTAGATATTTGCATATTTTACTTTTTTATTGAACTTCCTGTGGTCCATGTATTGCCTTTCAGGAGGCTTTAGTTGTAGTTTAGACTTTCTGAAGCATAATTGTTGGTCTTCCTTACTCGTCTCACACTCCCTCATCACTAATATTTATGCTTCTGTTCCTCTCTAGAGAATTCTTGCACAGAAAGAACTGTTTGGGGTGATACTAACAGGGAACGAGATAACCCTTCAGACAACCCTCTGCCCCTTTCCTCTGTTGGATGACTTTTCATGAAAATGAAAATACAGACCATCTATGTATCTTAATTAGCAATTGCTGATTACATCATAAAATCTTGCAGAAAACATTTTTTTAGCGTTTTGGAGGATTAGAAAGAGTAGAAAAGGACTGGAGTGTGGGGCGGTGTGAAGAGAATTGGGAAGTGTCAAGTGGCACTAGAAATTTGGCATTTAGCAGACATTTTATATCAATACTTTTTAAGACAATCCATCAAAGAAAATACTTTAATAAATGTAATATAAAATTGGATGAAATAAAAAAATGTTCATTTTACAATTTGTCTCCATACTTTCAGTCTCATACTATATTTAAGATCTATAAATATTTTATTTTATCTCTATATAATTATAAATTAGTTATTAATAGTTTCAGCATTTCTAAGTAGTATTACTAGTTTCCAAAATACTAATGTGGAAAAGGCTTGAGAAATGTACTGTAGAATAAGAAACATTATGTCATTATGTGATGGCAAGCCATTCTTATGAAAAAAATTATTGTTAAAATGGAAAATTGTGTTGTATGACATCTCTAATCATACCTTAATCTGTATAAAAGAAGGATCAGCTCTATATGATTCTGAAATTATCATTCAATGAAAGCTAAAAATTTATATAACTGTGTCAGATCAGGTTGACTAGAAAAACAAATCCAGTGACACTCATATATATGTTAGAGAGGAGTTTATATCATCAAGCAACTGCATCAAACAAACATCCCAACCCAGTCCAGATCAAATCCAAAAGTGTGATATTATCCTATTTATCCACTACTAGTCTATAAATTCCTCTTCAGACTCACGCAGCACATGCAATGATGCCAAATGCAGGAAGATCACAGGCTGGTGGGTGAAAAGTCTTGTGGATCCAGTGGCAGTGGAAGCATCTCAGCACTGGAGAGGGTGTCTATGTGGCTCCCCAACAGGAAGGTGAAACAGAGAGAGAGTGTTGCCCTCCTCCAGGGAGAAAGAGAAGTTCCCAGAATCCTCATGAGAAGGCCACACCCACAGGAGGCATCAGCAGGCTGTGACCAGATTGATGGGCTAGACCCTAACCTTATACTTACTTTTCAAGTGGACATGACATTATGTAACTACCACAATGACCGATTAATTTACATTATGTGGACCAGAAAACTGAAGTGCTTGAGTAAATCTGCTCTTCTAAGTAGTGTGACAGGTGGTCAGTAACTCTGTGTTGGCTCAAGACCATGAAACCAGCTACCCTGTCCCACTCACCGTCTCCATGCTGGTGTAAAGCTTAACCCAATACCCATTCCCACACACTCTGGTGCCATCAAGTTCTGATCTCTTTCTCACCCATCCTTAGAAACATCCCTGGCTGTGAAAACTCTCATTACTTTTCTAGAACGAAACCTCATAATTTCTTC
>NW_022103920.1:73857904-73868858 GCF_000313985.2 Echinops telfairi
GGCTCATACAACTCTTATCACAATCCATACACACATCAATTGTGTAAAGCGCATTTGTACATTCATTGCCCTCATCATTCTCCAAACATTTCCTCTCCACTTAAACCCCCGGCATTAGGTCCTCATTCCCTCTATTTTCAAACACACATGTATTGACAGGAAGCCTAACTTTGTATTTTCCATTCTTTAATATTAACACTCATAAAATATTACGTGAGCACAATTTAACGTTTTAGAACATTTTAAGGCTTTGAAATTGGAAACCATTTCCCGAGGGAAAGTTGAAACAGTATTGTCTGTGACTTCTTTTCACAATCTAGGACCCAATGAGCTAGCAGACTGCATGCTTGCCAAGCCAATCTCTCCTCTTCCTAGTGGGAAGTATTTCGGTTTTAACTTCCTTTGGAAAATCTCCCAAGCTGGAGGGGAAATAAACATACTTGAAGAATCAAGGCTCCTTTTAGAAATTCAATTTTAAAATACTTTTTTTTCCAGGGACTTTGGCTCTATTTCTTTTTAATTTTTTTCTCTCTTAATCAACATTGCATCCCTCTCTTGTCTGCTGCCCAAACCAGCATTTTCTTGGGCTCTGAGGGATTTGAAACATTTTGGCAAGCTAAAAAGATTTGAAAATGGGTGGGAGAAACTTAAAAGAGGGTAAGTGAGAAATGATGTTTCCACTTCCTAATATTCTTGGCCAGATCAGTTTTCTGTGTGGGAGGAGAAAACCCTGGAATCATTTCAAGTACTCCATGGAGACTCAGATTCGTAGGGCTGGACTCATTAAATCAACAAATACTTAGCATGTGCTGAGAGCTTTAGTGGACATAGAATGTTTTAATAGCAGTCCACACTCTTAAAAAGCTTAGACTTAGACATGGAAATAAGATACTTGTGACTTTCAATATCAATATAACGGATAAATATTACTACAAAATACGGATACTCAGCTGTCAAATGTGTATGAGGACTTAAAAATTTGGTGGAAAAATTTCATGATATTTTAATTATATTTTCCATGAACTTTTGAACGCCTCCTCATCTTGTCAAGACAGTAAGATTGGAGTCTGGAGATTGGGAGGAACGCTGTCGAGTGCGTGGTAACATGAGGGGTCTGCGCTCTATGCTCAGACTCTTCTGAGTCGGCAGGCATTGGAGAAGTTTTAGAATACCTCACAGAAGATGGATTTTCAAACTGAGTTTTATCTCTATTCTTGTGTGTATATATATATACCTCATCTTACTATTAATTATTAATACCAGATATTATTAATAAACTGTTGCTATTTGTCTGCCTACTATAGATCCAACAGTGGGGCATACACATCAGAGATATCCTCTCTAGTTCTAACAACTGTGAAAAATGACTATTGCATGATTTTACTCATGTCTATATCTTCAATAGACTGGAAGGTCCTTGAAGAGAGGGATGGATTTTATTTTATTCATCTTTGTATGCCTGCATGTCCCTATAATGCCTGGCACATGCAAAGCATCTAGTAATTATTTGCAGATTATAGATGATAAAACTAACCTTCAGAGTTTAAGTAATTTATCAGCAGTCACAGAGCCAATAAGTGGAGAAGCTGGAATTTGAACCTACTGTATACCCTCGTGTATAAGCCGAGTTTTTTCAGCACATTTTTAATGCAGTTTTTGTGGTAAAATTAGATGCCTCGGCTAATATTCAGGTTGGCTTATACTTGAGTATATATGGTAAGTGATTGCCAAGTCCAAGTACGTTTTATTGCCATACAATGTTTTTAAATGCTGACTATGATGTGAGCAGTTAACAAGCAGTGAGAAGGATTAAAGAATAAGCATGAGAACGATAAAGGAATAATTTAGAGATCTATGGTAGTTGTAGGCAAACAGGAAAGCCAAGGTAGGTGTACATTATGTAAACCTTTATATGTATGCTTCAACATTTTTCATCATATGGAAAGCCCTTGAAGGTTTCATCACGATGGAAATATGATCAGAGCAGTGTGGTAAGAAATTCATGCGTCAGCTTGGCAGAGAAGGCTCAGGGAGCAGGAAAGACTGAACACTGGAAGAAAGTACTTGGATTGCTATTAAGAGTCTTACGGGAAATTATAGATAACACAGAGATAGCCAGAGGGAGCTAGATATGTATATTAAATGGAAAATGAGAATAATGCATATGTAAGAGGTAACTGACAGGAAGAATCTTTAATCTTCCTGCCAAGTTATGAAAATTTGAGAAAGAAAAAAATCAAAGAAAGTTGTCAAGTTGCGAACCTTACAGTTCTTTTGGGAAGGCAGAATAATAATCTCAGCAGAATTTAGTTTTAAGCCTGTTACAATGGAGGCCACGGTGGCATGTCTGATGGGAAGGAAGTTCGGGGCTGGCACGCAAGTGGGAGACAAGCAGAGAGAGTTCAGTGACAAAGGTAGAGAAAGGTACTGAGCAGCAGGAGACCAGGAGAAACAAAGGGTGATCTACAGAGAAGCACCTCAAAAAATGAATTCCTGCTTTTGGGTAAAATCTTAAATCGAATTATTCCATAACAAAATGTAGAAAGTGTGGTTTACAAAGAGATAAATGAAATTTCACAAAGAAAAGACCACGTATTTCTTCTGCCTCTGTTCACCACATGTTTCTGGCCAAAGGTAGCCACTCGTTTGATCTCTATGGCCAGGATTGTTGGGAAACATTGTGCAATTGAAATCACGTATACTCATTGTGTCCTCTTTCCGGTGCTCTGCGCTATGGCCATGGGTGTGTCTCTGTGTTTGCATGTGTCTGTAGCTCCTTTATTCATGGCTAGGCAGCATTCTTCTTAATTACTGTAAACCCATTGCTGTAGGGTTGATTCCAGTTCATAGCAACCCTACGGGACAGAGTAGAACGGACCCACAGGGGTTTCCAAGGGTGGACTATTCAAAGAAGCAGTCTGCTGCCTCTTTCCCCAGTTCAAACTCGGATCTAGCATTTTGCAGCCAAACATTTTGCTTCCAAGACTCCTTTAAGTGACCAGACATCCCGCTTTTGGTGGGACAGTCCCGATTTTTAACAATTTTTCCCGCGGCCCGTGGCGTTTTTAAAAAGTCCCTATTTTGGAAAGAATGCACGACAAGCTAGGGTATACAGTTTTCGGCTGCCATGTGGCTGTTTTTCCAGGATATGAGTTTTATCAACGGTGTCCCGCTTTACCAATGTTAGAATCTGGTCATCTTAGTCTTGGAAACCCAAAGGGACAGTTCTATTCTGATCTATGGAGTCCCTGAGTCAGAATCCACTGGACAGCAGTGGGTTTTGCGTGCACGCACACAGCTTTAAAGAACAGAGGTTTCTTTTCTCACAGGTAGAAAGAGGTAGGACTTCACAGCGGGACTCTTCTTTGTTTCAGCTGTAAGAACTTGGCATTCCTAGGCGGTAGATGCATCGTCTGCCTCTACGTACGCCTTTCTCCATGTGGTGACTCCCCACTCACTGTGTTCCCCCGTGTCTGGTGTTCGTTTCATCACTCAGAAGTGATCAGGGTTAGTGCTCATCGTATTTGGATATGGCGTAATTAATATAACAAGGATAATCTTATTTCCAGCACCTGGGTTCCTTTTATTTACTATACCACAGATTGATTGTTTGACATTTGGCTTGCTCCCAGTCCTGGGGATATTTTGACTAATGCTGCAGTGAAAATGCTTGACCTGTGAATGTAACTCAGTTAGCATCTACACAGGAAAGGAAATGTTGGATCATAGTTTCAGGGTATGTCTACCTATAATAGATATTACCAAAATGTTTTCATAGTTATACCAATTTATACTTTCTCCTGAAGTGTCTGAGAGTTCTAGCTACTTTATATCCTCACCAATTCTTGATATTGTATTTAAAACTATATGTTTCCCTCTCTGAACTCTTTTAACTGAATGCTCAAATTTTTGTGTTATTTTTGACCCATGAGTTATTTAGAAATAAATCACTTAATTTCCATTAACTTGCAAGTTTTCTAGTTTTCTTTCTGTTATTGATTTTAGCTTAATCCCACTGAAGCCAGAAAACATTCTTGGTATTATTTCAATCCTTTGAAATTTGTTAAGGCTTGCTTTATGGTTTTAGCATATAATCTATTTTAGTAAATGTTCCATTACATTGGAAAAGAAAATGCATCCTGAAATTTTGAGCACAGTGTTCTATAAATGTCATTATAAATGGCAATATGAAGTAAAATAGAGCTTAAATCGTGTGCATTTTCATGAAGTTTGCTTGTTACTGAGATAAATGTGTTAAATATTTCCAATCTCATTGTGCATTTGTTTATTACTTCTGGTTAGCTCTTGGTTTCTCCCTTCATATTTGTTGGTGATTTCGTATTCGGTGCAGAGAAATGGAAACTTGTTATAACTTTACTGCTAAAAATAATTTTATAATTATTAAATATATCAAATTATCTCAACTACTATACTATTTCCTGTCTTAAATTCTACTTCTACTATTTGGTGATGCAGATCCTGTTTTGATCCATGTTTTCATGATACAATTTTTTGAAATCTTATTGATTTAATGAGGAATATAAAAAGATAAGTAAATGGAAAGATATATCATAATTTTGGCTGCAGAGAATATCATTTGGGACAAAAAACTTGGTTTTGTCCTTTGATTTGGTTTCTGAAAATAACCCAGGAAATCAAAATGTCTTTGTTTTTCTGAACTTGTAGGGCAAGAAGGGGCTGCACCGGCTTTCAGATCTGCTGAACTAATATTAGACAGGATGGTGGTGTCTAAAGCAATCAAGAATATTCCTCATAACTATACTTACTGCCATCAAATAGATTCTGGCTCATATTGACCCCTTTACAGGATTTCTGTGACTATAAATCCTTATAGGATCTAATAGCCTCATCTTTTCCTCATGAAGTAGCTGGTGGTTAGCAACCAAATGTTAGCCATAATTGTACATTATGATCTAAATTATGCATATTATTTATTGAGGGCCCAATGACTAGTTCTTCCTTGTGAAGCCTCATGGGGTAGTGAGAATGTCTTCGCATAGAAGAAAGTTTTGCCATGCCTCTGCGGGCAATAGAACTCGCAGTTCTGGGACCCCTTGCCTAATGCATCTCTCTATTTCCTGATTATAATCAATGAATAACAGTAAGTATAGGTGAGCTATTCAAATTGATTATCAAACCCACTGGAGGCAGTGAGAGCTGGTAGAGGCTGCTGTTTCCCTATTTGGCAAGGCCTGGCAGGACGCAGTTTGAACCCTGCATTGTTAGGGGAAGGGAGAAAAGTGACACGTGGGCAGCAGCTCTCAGAATAATGAAGGGGGCCAGTGGGATCTGGTCTATCTTCATATATTGGAAATTAAATTTATATCGGCTATTATTTTGACAGTGATAAACAACAACAAATGGACAATTGGAAAGAATACAATAGAATTTTTTAAAAGATCAAAGAAGATGAGAAATTTTCATTGCCAAGACACACTTGGAAGGTGCTCACCCTGGTCAATAGCACGGGCAATTCAAATGAACCAATGAGGTACGATTTTACATCTCAAGGAGTGGTCAATAAGAAAGAGAAAAAGAAACCTTGCTTCTGCCCAGGGTGTAAGGAAATAGGTTCTCTCGTGAGTTGCTGCCTGTCAGTCCGTGAGGCGATGGTTACAGCACAGAATGCTATGCAGTACACTTGAGCGGATCTCTAATACCCTAGACACCCTTCAATGAAGCAATTCCACCTCCTGCAAATCTAACTCACAGAGCTAAATAAAAGGTTAGTGTACATGATATAGGAGCGAAATATTTGTTGTGAGGGTGTTTTAAATGACAAAGAACTGGAAGAAAGAGGAATGTCCTGTTATGGGGGGATGTGCAAAGGTGGGTATATGAAGTAAGCATTATACTCCACAGGAATATAACGAATAATGTATACTAATTTATTTACAGCCTATCATATCATTACAGAGAAAAACACACACATTAGGCTATTGGGATAACTTTATAAAGGAAAAGAAAATTTTTAAGTAAAGGAAAAGGGGAAAACTATAACAAAACAATTTAAAATAATTGAGCAAAAGCCTCCCCACCAGTTTGTATACAATCTTATAAATTTATTAACTTAAAGTTATGACATTATACACACAACATAGTTATACTCAGTTGTTCAATGAGAAAGCATAAGGCTGTTTTCTGTTTGTAAGTAACTTGGGAGTCTAGTATTCAGCTTAGAGTAAAGAATTGAACACACAGATTACTTTCTCATTCAATCCTCAGGTATTTACATTAATAATTATTTTATTATTTATAGCATTTTTTAACAGTCCCATTGGCAAGTAATTTACACATGATATAATTCAACAGTTTTATTATTCACTCATAACACAGAGAATTGTATAATCCCCCCATACCAACTTTAGAGCATCCCCCACCCCATGGTTAAATCGGCCCCAAGAGGATTCATGCAATTACAATCTGTTCTAGTACTCCCTCCCCCTAGTAATTATTTTTGAGAACATATATTTTCCGAATAGGCCATTGATTAGGGTTATGTTTACCTCTTATAGTTCATTCCCTGGTGCTTTGAGTTGGAGACTGCACTCAAGGATTATCCATTAAGTGAGCCGTTTAAAATGGCTAGCTCTAATAGAGTTCTTGCCAATGTTAGTGAAGGTGAGGACTGAAAGCCATCCAACTAGAGGCATCCTGGTTAAAGAGCATGTGGTTTAGGCTTGAGCGTCAGGGGAGGTCTTCTTCCTCCT
Source organism: Echinops telfairi (assembly GCF_000313985.2). NCBI lineage: Eukaryota > Metazoa > Chordata > Mammalia > Afrosoricida > Tenrecidae > Echinops > Echinops telfairi. The sequence goes on from NW_022103920.1 coordinate 73,864,636, forward strand.
TCTACAAGAAATCTAAAACGTAGACCACAAACTCCTTGGAGGGGTGAGTTAACAACACTCTACAGGCAGAGCAGACTCCAGTCTGGCCTTCTAGCTACTTGTACTGACCGTATTCACAAGATAGTCTTACAACTTCTTGAGAGTGGATGGAGGATGAAAGACGTGCTTCTCCTCAACTTCAGGAAGAATTCTGCCCAGACCTGCTCATCACATAGCAATGAAAACAATAGAGGAAGGAGGCTGCACTTCATTAAAGTGTAAGAAGAGAAAGAGGAAGTGCCTGCCCTCATCTTTGACTATTGCAAGCCTCCAACACAAACATATGGACCGTGGACATCAAGCTCTGGATATTCACATGAGTCATTTATTCTTTTTCTCTGGAGATACATCAATGAGCATCAAAGAGACTTTCTGTCTGACCCTCCTCAAAGTGAGGATCAAGCTGACTTTTCTAGCTGCCCCCTGCTCCTGAAAAACAGTCCCTGGCACTGCTGGTAACAGTGCCCTCAGTATTTCATAAGAATGATATTCAGGCAATGTTCACAGATAGAAAGGAAAATTAATTTTTACCTCTTCTCTCATCATTTCTCACCTACAATGTGTGATTTTAATTTTGCTAAATGACTGAGCAAGATGTTTGACAAACTGCTCTGAAAAAGAGCCAACAGCGCTAACTGGAAGGTTGCCTTTGATCATTCTGTTGACATACAGTCCTTCTCATTCCTGTTGAATAAATGGTAATTAGATAAGGTGGTTTTACTGTAATAGTTCATGTCAACAAGTTGGAACCAGTTGAAAAGTAATTTGGGTTGTTGTTTGCTTGGGAAGCTGGGTAGAGAGGGTGAGGGATTGTGTCTTAACAACGTTCAAAGATCTCCCACGTGTGTACTAAGTACATGCATGAGGATATAGACCGGCACATGATGGCAATGACACTCGAACCCTTTCAGGTTTACTTGAATGTTCTTTTGTTTTCTGAATGTTGGTATGCAAATACCATCAATACTTAATACATATTACCCCAGCCCACTGTCTTCATCTCCGAGGACTGACAAATTAATAACCCCCCAAAAATGATACTACTGAGGAATTGATGCATCATGCAATCTACTGGTCCTGTGTGTGGAAGGGAAAAAAGGAATGCTCATTGGCAGTCTGTGCATTTGTTTGAGCCTGCCATTGTGCGCCAAAGGAGCCTTGCAGGGGCCCCAGTGGAGCCCTTTCATGAGCAGTTCCTTGGGCTTCTAGGGAAAGGTTGGTGTTTTGCACCCAGCCTGTTGCTTTGTAGGAGAAAGACCAGGTGATTCGCTCCCATAAAGACGAGGACCCAGAAAAACACAAGGCATTTCTGCTTTGTCTCGTGGGACCGCTATGAGTTGTTGGAACTGACAGGACCTAACAACAACTGTGTTTGTACCTAGGATTCCCTGCCAGCTTCCCCCGCCTCCCTCCCCCGCGCCAATTCTCTCCTTTCCATACTTCCCTTCATCGTCTAGGTCAGATCCTTACCCTCCTTGCTTAGATCATCACATTACTTCCCTTACTGGTTTCTTAGGAGTTTTCTCCTTTTTGCCATTTCCACCGCCCTCTCAACTACTTATTGCGTGATGCCAGGCTGCCCATGAAGACTCCTTCATGGTTGAATGTTGAATTATACCTCAGAATGCTTCTTAGCGGCAAGGATGGGGAGAGTTCCTCTTGTATACTTTGGCCATGTTATCAGAAGAGACCAGTCCTTGGAGAAGGACGTTATGCTTGATAAAGTAGAGGTTACAGTGAAAAAGAGGAAGGCCCAGAAAAGGTGGATTGGCACAGTGTCCTCAACAACGGGCTCAAGCATAAGAACAATTGTGAGGCTAGCTCAGGACCAGGCGCTGTTTTCTTACACCGCACATCGGGTCACTGTGAATTGGAATCACAGCAATGGTATCGAAGCCCAACACTTCGAAAGATGCTTCTGAGCCCCCAATCTGAGTTTCTAAGGACTATGCCTTATCGTCCACTATTAGGGATAAGTCTTACCATCGTTTCATCCTGAAATCTTAATGGCAAACACCAGTCAATTGTGTTTTATCAATTTCCTTCATATTTCTCCCCCCGCCACTCCTACTTCACTTACTTTGTTCCAGACCCTCAATATTTCTTATTTGGAATTGTGATGAACAATCATTTGCTTCCAGTTTCCCTATCCCATTCCATTTTACCCACCTCTGTGAGTAGAAGACACAAAGGTAACCTAGTTACTGCCTTCAAACAACTACAAACAAATTACTCACCATAATAAAAATATCCTGCGGTGGTTCTCAGTAGCTTCCTGATGGAATAAACTTTTTCTTCGCATGATATCTATAGTACTTGATGCTCTGCTTCTGTTTTACTCTCTGGTCTCAACTAATCCAGCGAAGAGTTTCATAAGACCTTGCCTCCACTTCTACATAATGGTTTTCACCCTGGCTAGAACCCTAGCCTTTGTTTCTCCCTGCAATTACTTTGTTCCCTAATTCTTAGCTTTCTATTTTTTGTTTGTTTTGTTTTGTTACTTTCCACAGTCTCCGCCCTGAAACCTTTCCTAAGAATGTTTATCCTCAGCTTCACACACAGGATAGATCAAAAGCATTTTCCCTGTGTTCTCACAGAGCTGGTGCTTAGCTTTTTGTAGTGCTCAGCACGCTCGAATTTTTCTTTCTTTCTGTGTTAGTCCAGGTTGACAAGAGAAACAAATTCATAGACACTCATATGTATATCAGAAAGAGCTTTCTATAAAAGGGCAATTATATATTGAGAAAAACACCCCAGCCCAATACAGATCAAGTCCATAAGTCTGATATTAGCCTATATGTCCAATACCAGTCTATAAATTCTTCTAAAGACTCATGCAGCACATGCAATGATGTTGAATGCAGTAAGATCACGGGCCACTGGGTGGGAAGTCTTGTGGATCCAGTGGAGGTAGAAGCATCTCAGCACTGGCGTGGGTCACCATGTCACTCCTCCAGCATCAGGGCTCTGGCTCCATCAGTGTAGCTCCATGTGGATTGTCAACAGGAGTGTCTCCCACGGAGAGTGTGTCCCGCCTCCAGACATGCACACACAGTGTCATTATTGGCTATGACTTGATTGACAGGCTAGACTTTATCCCTTCACTCAAGTTGACAGGAGATTATGGAACTGCCATACTTTATTTTTCTTTTTAGACTTTTTATTGTGAATTAGGTGCAGATTTACAGAGCATCGATCTTACATTCAAGAATTCATATACATTTTGTTTCAACACATCCTTTGCAACCCTCTCCATGTACAGCCCTTATTTTTTTCTCCCTGCCCTTCCTGGTGCTGTTCCTCTGCCTTGCCTAACCCTCTGAGCTTTGTCCTTAGGAAAATGCTGCCCACTTGATATGAAATGGTGATTATCTCGCCACAGGGGTGAGTTCAGTTCCAGACCTGCAGGGTGACAAAGGGCCGTCGTCTTTGGGTTCCAGCAGTCTCAATAGGACCAGTAAATGGTGTCTCTCTTATGAGTTCGATGTTTGTTACACAACTTTCCCCATTCTACCCAGAACCTTCAAATAGGATTCTTCTCCAGCAGCTGGTTGTGGTAGCCAGCCCGGTTAGTTCTTTTAGCCTCAGGGTTGGGGAGACTGACGTTTGGGTGATCCATTCGTCTGTTGGATTCATGGTTTCCATGTATCTCAATTTTCATCACTTTTCTTATTTCTGGGAGGGGCAAGTCCCATAAGTGGTCCTGCAATGGCTTCTCACAAACTTTTAAGACCGCAGTTGCTTCAGTACCTTATTTTATTTGTCTGTTTTTGAAAGGATCACGTTTTGCTAATTATCTTTCTAGCAGCAATCACCCAGCATAAACAGACCCAGCTCCAACAAATGTCCCTTTCTTAGACTCTCTCAAAGACTCCTCATAGGGCTCTATTCTATAACTGATGTTGCTTTCTTATTTTATTATTATTATTTGGCGGTTAGGAAAATATCTAGTTGAGGATTGAGAAGTCCAACCATACTGTTTCTCAATATTAGGGTGCATCATAAATTAATTTCACATAGAAATATATGTTATTTAATTTCAAAGTAGTATTTTGATTGCAAAGTAAATAGAGATGCCTCTTTTCAAGTAATGTTGAATTTCTTTAAATTTTTTACTTTTAAAATTTAAAAGAAAAACAAGGGTGGTTGCAATGGATGTGTTGAAACAAAATGTTTTTTTTTTT
>NW_022103920.1:73870700-73875047 GCF_000313985.2 Echinops telfairi
AGGGTGCAGTGAAGCTGAGCTATGTGCTGTGGCTGCCCCCAGTGTTTTGCCTCAGTGTGGTGGGGTCAGCTCAGTTGCCCATTCCACACTGTGTCTCCGGTACTGACCTGTGCAGAGCCATGGGTCAGCTCAGGACGCTGCATCTTGCCGGTTGCAATGGATGTGTTGAAACAAAATGTATTTTTAATTTAAAAAAATTTAAATTTATTTTCCTAATATTTTCACAATATTAGATTGATGATATTTTGGTCAGTTAGTCCAATTGGCCTAAGAGTGTGCTTACTTTGTGTTAAAAATTAGGTACCTTTGTGTTAAAAATTAGGTTCAGATATGCTAAAAATTGTTTCATCAGTCAACTAAATTTTAATACTTGCTGCACCCTTTTTTACGTCTTGGGTTACTGGACACATTGCATAATTAAGGTAACCCTGGGGGATCTTATTTTGTTTTGATTTTAATGATCCAAAATTAAGATGCGTTTAGTCATAGGATTTCAGCAAATACAAACTTACGTCAGAAGAGCTCTTCTATTTACTTTTTGATTCAATTCTGTATGTTTATTTAACCTGCAATGATTCAGCTTACTGGCTGCTTTAGAAACCGGGAGTGTGGGTTCTCATGATAGCTCGAGCGGTGGATGGCTTTGATCTGACCTGTACAGGTTCAGACAACAGGCATGATGCCACCCACCCCCCCTTCCCTGAAAAATTGCCTCTCACAGGTCTCTTTGTTTTTGAAGGTACTATTGTTTGGCAATAGAACCACTCTCACTTAATTTAGGTTTCCCACTTATGGTAGGTCTATTTTACCTCCTGGCTATTCACATATTCGCCTATTTCTAATCTCATCAAAATAAGTTGTTCAGACCCAAAGATGAAAACATTTTTTAACACTTTATTTTATTGATTGATTGATTATTTTTTTAAAAGATCATTTTATTGGGGACTCTTATAGCTTTAAAAACAATCCATACATCAATTGTATCTAGCATATTTGTATCAAGCATATGTTACCATCACTATTTTCTAAACATTTACTTTTTAGTTGAGCCCTTCATACCAGCTTCTCTAATTTCCCTCCTTCTTCCCCTCCCACCTTTGTAACCCTTTGATAAATTATAAATTATCATTATTTTCATATCTTACACCAACTGCTATTTCCCTTCCCTCATGGTTTCTGTTGTTCATTCCCCCAAAGATGAAATTTTAATGCCTACCTCTTTCCTATAGCTTTAGTATAGCTATGTTTGAAAAATTTCACTTGAATGTGTGTGTGTGTGCGCGTGCGGGCACGTGTATGTGTGTTTATACATATCAAGCTAACATTGAGATTTGGAAATGTCAAAGTTAAAAAAAGATGATGCTCCATTTTATGTTTATGCTGTAGGGGTCCTGGGCTTCGCTTTCATGCATTATGTTTATCTAGGTAATACTTTATCTGCTTAGGGAAAGCTCATTATTTAAGCCTTTTTGGATTCTAAATCTGTAATCTACTGTATTTATCATCTCCCTCTTATTCTTATGTCTTTTCTTCTTCTTTTTTTGAATTAGGTGAAGGTACAGAGCAAATGTATGAATTCAACTATTGACATATTTGCTCATGCCATTGATCCTCTTCTGCCCAGAGCAGGCCCTACTCCCCCCTTGGGTCTCCTGTGCCCTTTCCTCCTCCTTTCCTCATCCTTCAGCACCTCCTCATTGGGTAAATGCTGCCCCTTTGATTTCAAATGACAGATTATTCTAAGGTATGAATAACATTAACCCTCTAGTGTTATTTGTTCCCTTTACAGACCTGCCTTTTATTTGTCTGGGAATTGAACCGTGGGGGTAAGTTCATGTCTAGACCTGCAGGATAGCTAAGAGCCATAAGTTCAGGAGTTCCACCAGTCTGTCCAACCAGCAAACCTGGTCTTTTTTATGCTTCCATTGTCTCCCCTGGCTTTGTATTTGGTCTATGCTTTATGATGGGACCTTCTGTGGTATCTTCAAAGATAGCAATGACAATGGCCAGCAGGAGGTGGACAAGACCCTGGCAAATGATCTCTTCTCCAATAGATGCCACTTCTTTCATTGGAATCATTCATCATGATCCAAACAATTACAAATCTACTCAATTATCCGATCCCTTGCTCAGAAGCTTATTGGACTTTAGAAATTTCCTACCAAAGAGAAAATACCTAGTTCTATTACCTGGTAGTGAACTTATACCTTCAATTTATTTATCCCTCTTATTCATTCTTTAGAAATTAATAAGCAGTTTGGAAACTTGTCATACAAATCTTTATACGTAGATCAGTAATAGCATTGATGTCAACATATGGCAATTTTTTAATGTCAGAACAAAACTTTTCCAGGTCCTGTGTGACCTTGATGATAATTGTTGTTCTGAACTGTCATTGCTGTTATTCATACAAAACTTCCCTTTATAAAACATTTGAATGACTCTCCTAGTATCCAACTCTTTTGTGTTTTCTGGTCTTCATGAGTTTTGGATCATCATCGCATCTCATTTCTGAACGTTCAGTTCCCTGAGCCGGATTGGCCTCCCCCAAGTTCTCATTCGTTTGGCGTCACGAAGTCCTCCGCTACATCCCTTCAGTTCAGCGTCTAGCGTCGTAGTCTTCTTCAGTTCAGTGCCTGGTCAGTCCTGTGTCGTGGTACGCTGTTTCGCGGTAGCGAACAAATGGCTCTCCTCCATTATATTGGATAGAATAAATCTAGCTCAACATCTTTCATTCTGAAGACAATTAGACTTGTTAAGATTTTAATAAATAATAGAAAACCCCACACATTCACAGCTACTTAACAAAATGGATGCAAAAGGAGGGCGGAGTGAGCAAGGACCAGGCCTTCTTTTCAGGCGCTCCATCAGTCCAGCACTGACTTCCGGCCTCAAACTCCAGGACGCTGCTGGAGCTTTTGCTAGATAAACGATATTTTAAGTTCTCTTTGAAGTCTTGTTGAGATGAATTTATGCAACTTGGATGTAAAAGAGTGCTCATCAATTCAATTTAATAGTTTGCTTAGGCTTTGTCCATGCAAATAGTCATCACTTTTCCTTGTTTGTTAAAGTATATCAATATTAATAGACACAGACAAGTCTACTGTTTTAATTGAATGTATAAAGTGGATGAGAGAGAATTATATAATAAAACTTCTAAACTACCATGGTCTGTTTAATGGTACTCCTGAGAAATAATTAGATGCTATGCTTTTATGAAATCAAGGATTGATTTCAACTTGGACCTAACCTAATCATTTGCTTTGCTGACGTTGCTTATATCAGTACCTGAAGAAACCAGAGGCAAGTGCTCGGAAACATGGGTGCATGCAGAGAGAGGGTGCAGTGAAGCTGAGCTATGTGCTGTGGCCCTTTGACCCATCGTCTTTGTTCCTCAAGCCAAATGACTAGGGGAGAGCAGGCAGAGAAGCTGTAGAGGATTGTGAGGATGGGGTTGGCCAGTTTCAGTATTATTCTGTGTGGGAACAGGTCTGGCCCGCAGTGGAGTGAAGGAGACGGAGGCACCAACCGACGCGTGTGCACCCAGACTCCGGAGACCAAGGTCTGATGGCTCTGATGGCGATCTGTTTTATTGCTGTCTTTCCGTAGTTTATATAGGGCGCATACGCCAATCAAATGTTACCACGCTTACTTCCTTGGTCTAAAACTTGTCCTTATATGGTTATGAAATTGCACTAATGAGGAAGAGGCAGCAGGCATTGGCCGGGGGCTGGTGCACGCAGAGGACTGCGGAAGCTGACAGAGCGCATGGTGTCTCACCGCTGTGCCGCGAGCCATTGCACAGAGACGGTTTGCAGCTTCTCAGGCCCGCTCAGAAGGCTGAGCCGCATTCTGTGCGTTCTATGCTGTTCCTCCTTTATGCGTTCTAGCCCCACAGCCATTGCCCCCACAATTCTGGGCATAAGTGAGCCTTTCAGGAGCAGGAAGAGAATTCCATGAGAAGCAGGAGTAGCCTTGCTTGTCCGCGCCCCCTGTGTGGGAAAGTGGTAACAGGAGTGGCTTTCAAGAGGGAGACGCTTTTGCAGGCAGCTGAGGCCACGGACAAAGCAGCTGGCTTTCCAGCCCATGGAACAAGTAAAGTTGAATCTGGAAGGGTCTTTAATTTGGCCTTTTATAAAGACAAAGGGTCAGATTACCTTATGTAATGACAACTGTTAGAGACTATTCTATTTTGATAGCTATATATAATATTCTGATAATATATGCCTAGTTCTGAGTTTGGGCAGGAAGTTGGTTTGTAGAGTCGGGTGCCCTTGGGCAATCATTAGCACTAAAGGAGCTTTGTAACCCTTGCCCGAGCAGGACAGAAGCCAAGGGACCTCATGG
>NW_022103920.1:73876155-73878136 GCF_000313985.2 Echinops telfairi
TTGGAACATAAGGACCTAGACAGTGCTTCCTGTTGTCGTCATCAGTTTCACTGGGTTGGCTGAGGCTCGTGGGGACCCTGTTTACCATGAACCAAACCTTGCCTGGTCCTGGGACATGTTCAAGATCATTGGCAAGTTCCAGTGCGTTGTCACAGTCCTGTGCCTGGTGTTGTTTCGTACCTTCAATGCCAGGGCTCGTTTGCCACGAGTCTATTGGAAACATTCTGTGGTGACCCAAAGGGTTTCCATGGCTGCTTCTCGTAAGTGGATGTCCAGGTCTTCTCTCTCATCTGTCTTCGTCTAGAACAGGGTCGGCAAACTTGAAACAAAAGCGCCAATCCTGCCCCTCACAACAATTTAGAAATGATTCGAGAGCCATAGTACAGTTTTATGAATAAATGACATCACCACGATAGGAAAAATATCCTTCAAAAGTGTTCAATTTTACTTCACAGGCACATGTATGGATGGAAAGAGCCACGTGTTGCTCGAGGCCCCTAGTTTGTCGACCCCTGGTCTAAACCACAGAACAAAACAATGGAAACCCAAATAAACCCAACTCACTGCGAACAAGTAGATTTCAATTTATTGTGACCTGAGCCTGAAACCTGTTTATGGGTGACGCCCCTGCTGGTGTTTGAAATACTATTGGCATTGCTTCCAGCATTAAAGCAAATGTGAGCCTCCACCAGTGAAAACAAACAACTGCCAGATGCTTGGTGGCACAATAGTCGTACTATGTATGAATATTAATGCATGTAGCTGCATTCATATTGTGCTTTAATCTACTGGTAGATAGGCTATAGTCAATTAAAATAATAGCAACTATGTAGATAGTGTTCATTATCAAGGTACTCACAATCATGTACAAAAACCTAGACAACTTAAACCTTGCCAGAGCAGTGAGGGTGAGCTTCTGATACCCCGCATGAAGAGAAAAGGCCCACAGTAGCTTTCGCACACCCATTTGAACAAACAGAAATACCTGCGTTGTTGTATCCTAGGAGTGTATTTTAAGCTGCAGATGCGAGGCCCACTGTACTGGGGAATCAGAGTCCTTAAAGAGAAAGTTCCCCAATCTACCCTTCAAGCAAATCTTCCCCGAGGCTCTTGGTGCTCACTAAACTATGAGATCCTCTTCGTGTGAGTGAGTGCAGCCAGGCCCAGGGCTGAGGAGGCCGAATGGGGAAGGGATCGTTGTCTGTCAGCGTCGCTTAGTTTACTCTGGAGGACCATCCAAATCAGCGTAGCATTACCAAGTGCTAATCCCAGAGCAGTTTCAATTGCAAGAATGTTCATTTTTAATCTTTCCAGTCTATCTTAAATATATTTTGCAATGAGAGCACCAAATTTACTATTTACTAAAAATACAACTACTGCATTGTTTAATTCCAGGAAAGATGTGCACGAAGGCTGTATCTTTTCGCAGTCTTTAGCTAGGCTCTCTGCTGAGCAAATAACCTTTGAAGCTGGACTACACGCAGAAGAATGAGGCACCAGGATTAGAGGGAGATTTACTGACAAACTGCCATATGCAGAAGGCACGGCCTTGCTTGCTGAAAGCAAGGAGGAATTGCACTGGCTGATGAAGACCAAGGATTGCAGCCCGCGGTGTTCAGGTGACCTGAGACTGAAACAAATAAAACACATTTCCTCCCAACATAAACAACATCACGATGAACAGGGAAAAGATTGGAGTCGTCAAAGATTTAATTTCGCTTGGATCCATAATCAGTGTTCATGAAAGGAGCCGCAGGAATCAAACAACCATGTAGTGCAAGCGGCAAATCTGCACAAAACCTATTTCACGTGTGGAAGAGCAAGGATGCACTTGGAGCACTAAGGTGCACCTGACCCAAGCCATGGGTTTTCCATCGCGGCATATGCGTGTCAAGGTTGAACAAGGAATACAGAAGACTGAAGAAGAACTGATGTATTTGAATTAAAGTTTTGCTGAAGGATACTGCATGTACTGTGGACT
>NW_022103920.1:73879190-73897211 GCF_000313985.2 Echinops telfairi
TGAAGCCGCAGAAGTCGAAGCGCGAAGTGGCGAGGGTTCATTATATATATAATTTATATATATGTGTGTATATATATATATAAATATATATATATAATTTATATATATGTGTGTATATATATATAAAATTTCCCTGACAGTGTAGTGCTTTAGTTTTGCCAGCAGAGGGCACTATTTTGCAGCACGTTTGGAAATCAAATACCTGAAAGACAATTTGCTGATTGAATTCAAATAAGTTAGATTAAAATGAGCTCATAAATGTTGTTACATACCTCTTGGTACATACATGAATGCTTACTGATTTTAATTATAGTGATTTACAAGAACCTTCTATGATCACATGGCTCATAAAACAAACTTCGTTTTAATAGCTGTGTTTAACGATGTAACCTTTTCTTTATGAGAGTTTAATCATGTATTTTCTACTTGGAACTCCTGAATATGATCTCTTTTAAAATAAGATAAACTCTACTCAAGCAATTGGCTAATACTGCCATGTCTCCTCCGGAAAACCTTGTTTTATTGGTCTGTTTTCCTATGTCATTGTTTAGTTTAACTTGATAAACATGTCAGTTTTCCCAGGATAATTAGGTAGATAAACAGAATGTTCTGAAAGAAATGAAGCTAATTAAGCTTTTTATCAGAGACATATGCAAAACGGTCTTTAGAGATGGATGGATTTTTCCTTAGTGATTTTTATCTCAAATTGAAGTTTCCAGAATTTACAAGGCAAGGGACAAAAGAGCCAGTTTTCTCCACTCTAACAAAATCTCAATCCTGTGGTGAGGAGGACAAGTAACAGACAACTCCAACATGCTTCAGGATTCACGCTTGTATTGGATACGCAGAGACCTGTGTTCAGTCAGAGCATTTCATGCCCCTGCTTACTGCTTGAGAAGACAATGGGAAATGTCATAATGAAACGTCAAAGACCTAGACTTAGCAGACCACAAGGGAAGAACACACTCAGCATCTCTGAAATTGAAAGTTCCCAAGGAAAAATTCAAGCCAGGAGTTGTAATCATGGAAGACTGAATGGGCAAAATATTGACTGATGCAAGAAGCATCGAAAGAAGATGGTAAGAACACACAGAGTCACGTACCCCAAAGAACTAGTCAACATTCAGCCACTTCAAGAGGTGGGACATGAGCCAGAATCAGGGGTACAGACGGAAGAAGTCACACTTCATTGAAAGCATTAGCCCAAAACAAGGGTCTAGGAATGGGTGGAATCCCCACTGAAATGTTTCAACAAGCTGATGAAGTTCTGAGGCACTCACTCAGTTTTGCCAGGATGACAGCTACTTGGCCAACTGACTGGCAGAGATACAGATTTGCACCCTTTCCAAAGAAAGGTGACCCAACTGAATGCACCCATTATAAACCAGTGTCTGTGTATCACACACAAGGAGAATTTTGCAGATGGTCATCCAACAATAGTTGCAGTGATACGTTGACAGGGAGCTGCCAGAGGTTCAGGCTGGATTCAGATGAGGATATGGCACAAGGGATATCATTGCTGCTGTCAGATGGACACAGCTGAACGCAGAGACTACCCGAAAGATGTTTATTTGCGTTTCACTGAACATGCAAAGGAATTCAACTGTGTGGATCATCATGAACTATGGATAGTTTTGAGAAGAATGGGAATTCTAGAACACTTGATTGTGCTCATGTGGAACCTGTACATGGATCAAGAGGCAGTTGTGTGAACAGAATAAGGGAATGTCACATGGTTTAAAATTAAGAAAGGTGTGTGTCAAGATTGCATCCTCTCACCATATTTAATCAAACTGCAAGTTGAACAATAATCAAAGAAGTTGAATTCTATGAAGAAGAATACTGAATCAGGATCGGAGGAAGACTTATTAACAACCTGCGATATGCAGATGACACAACCTTGCTTGCTGAAAGTGAGGAAGACTTGAAGCACTTGCTGTGGAAGATCAAGGATTGCAGCCTTCATTGCGGATTATAACTCACTGTAAAAATACCACCAAATCCTTGCAATTGGATCACGGGGTAACATCATTATTAATGAAGAAATGATTGAAATTGTCAAGGACTTCTCCTCACTTGGATCCACCATCGATGCTCATGGAAGTGAGTCAAGAGATCAAACAACGCAGTGCGCTGGCGACATCGCCGCACAAGACCTCTTTAGAGTGTTGAAAAGCGCGAAGGCTACTTTCAGGACTAAGATGAACCTGACCCAAGCCATGCTATTTTCAATTTCCTCCTACACACGTGAAAGTTGGACACTGAATAAGGAAGACCAAAGAAACATCAATGCATTTGAACTATGGTGTTGGTGAAGAATATTGAAAGTACCAAGAACTACCAAAAGAAAAAAAATGTCGTGGAGAAGTTACAGCCAGAAAAATCCTTAGGAGCAAAGAGGGCAAGACTTCGTCTCCTATGCTTTGGACGTGTTGTCAGGGGAGGCTGGTGTCTGGGAAAGAGCACCAGGCTGGGTGAAGTGGAGGGGCAGTAAAAAAGAGGAAGGCCCCCCACAAGACGGATGGACACAGAGTAAGCATGGGGCCGTGTGTCCTTCTGTTCTACGTAGGGTTGCTGAGTTGGAACCGACTGGATGGCCCCTAATGCCACCACCACACCACCACCCACTCACAACGACTTAGCAGCAGTCTGGGCCACTGGAAGGGACTGCTCTGTGGCTGTGGGTAATCTTGGAGTGAGTCCAAAGTAGAAGTCTATGTAGCCTTTGGTATGCAATTAAATATGTTACCAGGTTTTTGGAGAACTTTAAAGGTTAGACCGAGTGAGAATGCAGCATTTGCTTGTTCACTGGGCATGGAGCAGGTCTGCCATGAGTTGGATTCTACTCCAGGACAATGGGGTTGTTTCTGGCTGGTGGTGTTAAACTTGATGGGATATTTAAGAGCAGGGAATGTCTGTGGCACTTACATAATGGTGTCAACTTGTGAAGGGGTGGAGTCTAACCTATCAATCAGGTTGCAGCTTGATGACCTCATTTGGAGGCACAATGGAAATACATAACTCCCTGAGAGACATACCTGTTGACAAGCCACATGGAACTACATGTTGATAGAGCCAGAGCCCTGGAACTGGAAGAGCCACATGGAGACCCAGGCCAGTGCAGAGAGGCTTCCACTGCCACTGTATACACAAGACTTTCTACCCACTGGCCTGTGATCTCTCTTCCTGCATTCAGCATCATTGCATGTGCTGCATGGTCCTGAAGAAGAATATATAGATTGGTAACAGACATATGGGTTAATATCGGACTTCTGAACTTGACAGGGATGATTTATTTATTTGGGGAGGGGGCTGGGGTGTTTTCTTAATGTACAATTGCTCTTTGATATAAAGTTCACTCTTACACACATATGCGTGTCTATGAATTTGTTTCTCTAGTCTACCCAGACTAACACAATGTCCTACTTTTGTTATTTTATTTCTTATTTTAGTTGCAGAAACTAGAATCTGATTTGGAGTGATTTTTAATCTAATGTTTTATGTTCTTCTCCATCCAGATAGTCAGTCTGTTATTAAGTGATGGCTCATGTCACTCTAACGCTACTTGATCCCTATTAGTACAAACTCACAGATACATTTTCCTGTATATGTGGAGTCTTCACCATGTTATCCCAAGCTAATAAAGGCAACAGATAAAATATGCACTAATGGTTTTCTTCATCACTTTATGTTGCACATTTTATATTTCTCCTAATCATTATTCTTTTTGAAGTTTGGAAAAGTGATCACAATGAAAAATCCGTGGACTGGACAAACGATGTTTTAAAATTCCCCATGACCACTCTCATTTTGTCAGTTTTTGTGCCAGGGTACATGCTGAGCTGTATCCATTCTTAGGGCACTTCACTGGAGGTGCTACTAGAAAGATCTTCCTGGAAAAAATAAAGTTCCTTCCATTCGATAAAAAACAACAACCCAGCACTTTCTACATCTTTCTTTCAAGTTTCCTTCACCTGGTTCTCAGTCCTGTCTATACTGCTAATCTCAAAGACAACCTCGACTTGTTGTGACATTTCTCAGGATGGACAGCTTCAAAACTTTGTGTCGTTTGAGTGCCGTGGCAATGGGCTTAGCACAGCTGCGCAGTCCCTGGTGCCATTCCTTCAGCATGCGGCCAGGATGCTCAGCTGTCATCAGAAAGTGGGCAGTGCTGAAAGCTTTCCACTATCCTTTTGCAAAGGGCATAGACATGGGAGTAAACCTTGTGGCCTGACCTCGACTGCCTAGTCCAATATTGTGAGAAGTGGGTTGTAGATGCAGCCCGAGAGTCATTCTGCTCGTGACTGGCGTGCGAGGGTACCATGGCCCTCTGAGAGAGATCACCTGCTTTTCTTCCCATGGTGTTCGTCTTTCATTCATCGAGAGATCCAAACCTAAGCTACTGGCTTGGGGAGTATTTCCCAGAGGGCCCCTAAGTATTTTGATGTCTTTGTGAGAATGTCTAAAACTATACTTTTCCTGCTTTTCTGTTTTTTATAAAACAGTTGTATTTAGAATAGAAACTGAAAAATAGGAAGATAATAGGAAATAAATAAAAATTATCTGAAGTACCAAAATCAGACTCTAGTTAAGACATTCTGAAATGTTTGAAGATATTATAGGACACTTCATCCAAAATTAGTATTCCAAATGACCATTCGTCACATTCATCAAAAATTATTCCAAATATGTCCATGTGCATCTCTGCAGCTGGCTCGTTGGTGTTCATAAGGTCCAAAATTCAATTCTGATGCTGAGACACCCTATGTACAACCAACAGCACAATGGTTGGGCTTACTCCCTCCTCACTGCGCTTTCTGCTTGTAAGTCCGTCGCTGCAGCCACTGTGTCAATCCATTTTCTTAAAGATCTTCATTTTTCCCCACCCTCTACATGATCAAGTCTGATATCTTTCTCCAAGTACCGGCCTCTCTTGATGCTCTGTCCTAAGTAGGTGACTCAAAGTCTCGCCATCCTCACTTCTAAGGAACAATCTGGGTTGCATTTCTTGCAGAACACACTTGCTTACTCTTCTGGAATTCCATGGTATAATGGACATCTTTGCCAATCCCATCCTTCAAAGGCATCACATCTCCTCCAACCTTCCTCATTCCTTGCCCAGCATGTGCATGCTGATGTGGTGATTAAAGATGCTGTGACTTGGGGCAGGGGCCCCGCACTCTTGAAGGGGACAGCTTTGTTTTGCCAAACCTTAAAAGAGATTTTGCGCAATAGATTTGTCCAATATAAGATGTCATTTGATGTCTTTTATTAAAAATCTATTGAGGGCTCATAACAGCTCTTATCACAATCCTTACATCCATCCATTGTGTCAAGCACACTTGTGCATTTGTTGCTATCATAATTTTCAAAACATGTTCTTTCTACTTGAGCCCTTGGTATCAGCTCCTCATTTCCCCCCTTTCCTCCCCTACCCTCCCTCTCTGCCTCCCAAACCCTTAATAATTTACAAATTATTATTTTTTCATGTCTTACACTGACCAATGTCTCCCTTCACCCACCTTTTACTGTTGTTTCCAAAGGTGTTGATTGTAAATCCAAATAGAATGAAATTCTAAACTTCAGTCTCTTCTGTGTTTTTCAGCTTACTCATCCAAGTGTGAGAATTTTTGTTTTAGGTTGTGGTGTAACTGATATTGAAGCTTTTAATCCGATGTGCATCATCAAGTTATCTTTTATCTAGCAAGGTTGTGTGATCTGTGTATATTAGATTGTTAATGCGTCTTTCTTCAACCCTGATACTGTACTTTTCTCAGTATGGTCTTGAGTTATTTGCTTAGCATACAAACTGAATAAGTACAGTGGATGGATATAACTCTGATTCATACTTTTGTTGATTTCCAGCCCCACAGTATCCCTAGTTGTGTTTAAACATATGTCTTTTAATCTATGTACAGGTTTTGCATGAGAACGATCAAGTGTTCTGGAAATCCCACTATTTACCATGTTATTCACAATGTGTTATAATCCACACAGTCAAATGTCTTTGCATGGCAGTAAAAGGTAGATGCCTTTCTGATATTCTCTACTTTGAATCAAGATTTATCTGATATTAGCAATGACATCCCTCAATCCATGTTCTCTTCTGTATCTAATGAACTTCTGACACTTTCTTGTTGATATAATGCTGCAACTGTTTGGAAATTACCTTCAGCATTATCTTCCATATGAATGATATTGATTATACTGTTCATTGATTCCCACAATCTGTAGGGTCACTGTTCTTTTGAATGAGCACAAATATAGATCTTTTCTAGTCAATTGTCCAGGCAACGGTTTCCACATTTCTTGACATAGACAAGTGATTTCTTAAAACATTTAAACTATTTGTTGAAACATGTCAGTTTTACCCCATCAAATTTTATAACTTAGTTTGTCACCAATATATTCAGGGTAGCATGGGCGTCTTCAATACTCTCAATTCTTGATTATCTGCTACCTCCAGAAATGATTGAATATTGGAACACCCCCCCCTTTTTTTTCATACAATGACTCTGAGCGTTCTTTTTATCTTCATTTGGTGATTCCTTTGTCGAGCAATACTTTGCCCAAGGGATCCTTCAGAATCGCACCCCAAGGCTTACATTTTGTTTCAGTTCTTTCAGCTTGCGAGATGCTGAGCACGTTCTTCCCTTTTGATTTTCTAACTCCAGGTCTTTTACGTAATTTCATATTAGTCCTTTATGGACTAGAAAGAATAATTTAAGGTCTACTAGAAAGACAAAAGCAACCTCCCCTCAAACAAAAGCAAAAACTGAGCAAGCGGAAACCTTGTTAATAGCAGCGAACCACTGTCGATTATAATAGACACTGGAAGGCACGACTGCAGAAGAGCTGTCTCCTCAAAGTCGTCGACAACGGAGTAAGGCTTTCATGACCTTCATTTGCTGGTAGAGCATGACTCACTATGAGAAGAAGCAGCTGCAAATATCCACTAAAATTATACTGTTGAATATGCAAGGTACGAATCCAGAAAAATTGGAATTTATAAAAAATGAAATGGAACACTTGAATATGTCTTGGAAATCGATGAGTTGAAATGGACTAGTTTTGGTTATTTTGAATTGGATCGTCATATGGGCGACTCTACTGGGAATAGCAGCTTGTAGTGACACAGCATAAGGTTCTCTGTCAAAAGGAACAACTCAAGATCGATCCTGAAGCATAACATCATCAGTAACAGGATAATATCTGCATGCCCATAAGGAAGACTAGTTAATATGACTACTACTCAATTATGTGCATCAACCACTAATGCCAAAGATGAAGAAAATTTTTTCCAGATTCAGAAGTCTGAAAATGATTCAATAGGCAACCAAGATGCTGGTCAATTACTGATGACAAAATTCACAAAAACTGGAAACTGAAAGATCATTGGTTGGAAAATAGACCCTTGATGATAAAAGTAATGCTGGAGATTGTATGATAGGATTTTGCAAGGCTAGCTGTGCATTGGAAATAGCTTCATTCAACAACAAAAATGGCAACTATGCATGTAGAATCAAATCAGCCACATCTGTCAAAAGAGAGGATAGAATATCCAATATCACCATGCATAAAGACATGGGCCCTTGTGAATCAGATCATCAAAGGTTCATATGCAAATTCAAACTGAAACTGAAGAAAATGAAAACAAGTCTACCGTAGTGAAACGATGGCCTTCGGTATATTCCGCGTGGAGTTAGAGATCATGTCAAGAATGGACTTGACCCATTGGACAGCAGGAGAGTCTGGAATGATGTCAAGGACATCATTAGACACGAACAAAGCACAAACGTCATTGAAAAGGAAGAAAAGGGAAAACTGGACATCAGAAGAGCCTCTGAGACTTGCTCTTGGCCTGAGAGTAGCTACAACGAAGGACGTGATGGCATGAACGAGCCCTGGGCAGGAGGTTCAAAGGGCAGTGCAAGAGGTAAAATGAAGTGGTAAAATGTGTAGAGACTGTAGTCAATAGCTGAGTGAGTCCATCAATGAAAACAATATGACAATGGGATTGTACTGTGTTGCTCTAAAATAATAAATTTACATCAGCTTTTGCTACAATTGAACAGAAGAAGAAAAAAGTGGAATTTTACTAAATGCTGCACTTCACACAGATTTTGCTTACTGCAATAACACTGAGATAAAAGAATTTCCAGGATTCTATAAAAATACATTTTAAGAAACCTCTGGAAGAAAGTTCAGTCAGGTCAGCAAATTTCTTCTAAACTGCGAGCTTTTACTTCTTCATGAGACCTGTTTGAAGTGTTGGAAAGCAAGGGGGTGACTTTGCAGACTGAGGTGGACCTGACCCAGGCCGTGGCCTTTTCAGTGGCCGCCTTTGCACGAGAGAGTTGGACAGTGAATAAGGAAGAGAGAAGACGAGTTGATACATTTGAATTCTGGTGCTGGTGAAGAATATTGAAGGTACCAGAGACTGCCAAAAGAACAAGGGTATCTGTCTTGGAAGAAGTACAGCCAGAATGCTTCTTGGAGGTAAGGATGGCAAGACGTTGTCTCATGCATTTTGGCGGAGGACATCATGCTTCGTAAAGTGGTAGGGCAATGAAAACGAGGAAGACTTTCAACAAGATGGACTGACACAGTGGCTGCAGCAATGGGCTGAAACAGAAACAATAGTGAGGATGGTCCAGGACCAGGCAGTGTTTGGTTCTGCTCTACACTGGGTTGCTATGAGGCAGAACCGACTTGAGGGCGCCTAACAATAACAACAGCAACAAAGAGCTTGATAAGTTAATCTGAATTTAAAAAAAATTCCTAGGCCTTTTGAATGAACTTCTACACCATGTATTAACATAAACCTCTCCTTTTGCAAGACAGAGTGCTAGTTACATCCCATAGGAAAAGGAAGACTTATTTTTTCCAGCATTGTGAACAAGTTCCCAGGTGTGTGCAGTTCTGTAGAACTTATATTATTGAAGGATGAACAGACTCGGGTCTGTTCGGGCCCCTCTCCACTGCCAGCAAAATGCTTTGCACCAAGGACCGGTTGCTGCCAAGTCAACTCTGAATCACGGGACCCCTGTGTGTCAGAGAAGACTGGTGCTCCAGAGGGTTTGTACTGGCCTTTTCTGGAAGCAGATTGCTCCTTCTCTTCACAGGTGCCTCCTCTTGGATGCCAACTTCCAGTCTTTCAGCAAGTAGCCTCACCTTTTACTCATCTGCACCATCCTGGGTTTCCCAATGGCCGTGGAGTCCAGTCTGACTCTGAATTAAAGACAGTGAGGAATGATGTCTGAATTTTGTCTCCGCATCTGGGTTGTATCTGCCTATTATCTGGTCTGTGGTTAAATTCAGGAAACTCCCCAGAAGTGTTCTTTGTTTGTTTTGTAAACCTGGACAATGATCAGAGAGCCACCCTGTTGAGAGTAGCCCTGGTAGTGTAGTGGGCTGGGCTCCTACCCGCAAAGTCCGCAGTGTGTAAACCACCATCATCTCCATGGGAGACAGATAAAGCTTTCCACTCCTCTAAAGAGGTGGCGTCTTGGAAACTGCCAGGGGCAGTGAGCAGAGGGTTGAGGATAATCATTAGTTAACTATCAAGAAAAGAGAGTGCGGCTTTCTCCTACAGTGCATGTGTGCGAAGCTCTATGCCGAGAGAGGGCAACACCACTGGCAGTGAAGGGACCCAGGAAAAGGCATCTGGACTAAGCTCTCATCCCGGCAGCTCCTGAAGCCTGGCAGGCAAATGCCTCCCCGGCCGGCTGGCTCTCGAAGTGGAATCTGCCCACAGTCAGGAAGAAAGGAGTTCCTCTCCGGCCAGAACAACTGGGGTCAGAAATGAAAGGAGATCAGCCACGTTATCACAGGTTCTTGTAAACTCCCAAGCCTCAGTTAGATGGCAAGTATTAGCAATTCAGATTATGTAGTTATCAGGGTTTTTCTGAGGAACCAAAGATTTTTATCACAACAGCTGGGAAATCTTGCAGAAAATTGCCACCTCCCCAAGTAATACTGTGGTAACTTCCCATCGAAAGAAATGAAAACTCAAAGCCTCTTTTTGACAAAATGCTTATGAAATCAACCTTGATTTCCATTCCCAGTAGAGAGATCCCCGAGGTTGTTACAGTCATGAGATTGAGCCATGAGCCAATGCCACTGGTGGAGAGATCAACAGTCTGGTCTCTGGGAGGCACGGTGCTTTAATTATATTAATATATGGATAATTGCGGTGCAATGTTGTAGTAATGCCACTGCACAATCAGTATATTGTTCAAAATGAGGAAGTAAACAGTTTCCAGTGTTGCCATCACAAGTTCCCTAAACACTTACTGAATCTCTGGAGACGTTAGATTTTATAACTTTGCTCTGAGAGTAAAACAAGACAAGTAGAGGAGAAAGTGAGAATCAAATGCTTTCCTGTATCCCACTTCTGTGATGTCGAAATTAGATGATGTCAAAATCTATATTCAATCTTTGAATCATTTAATGAAATGCCAGGTAGAAAGACAGCCATCTCCAAAGATGGAACCCAAATGATCTCAATCACGTAGATTGTAGAGCTTTGTTAGAGGGATTAAACTAGCTCTTCATCTAGGACTACTTTCCCCCCACCATTATGTCAATATTCTTCTTTAAGCTGTAGGTGATGTCCCGGACATGACAACACTTTTCCATTGTGGCAGGCGGAGATACCTCTGTTCTTATCTCCATAGTAGCTCCTCCAAGGGTTGTTCTCACAAGGGGTTCTTTCCCCGCCGTGGGTAGCTCCCCTACACCCAGGAGCTGAGCAGAAGCCAGCTGAAGAATCAAGGGGATTCATCTCTCCGATTCTTCCTGTAGCTCTCTTCTCTCCAAGCCCCTGCCTGTGAGCTCCAGCTGACTCAGCCTCCCTGGAGTGGAGCTCTGTGTCCTCGGCTCAGGAACTGCACCAGGTCCCACCTGAGTTCCCACTCCCACTGCTGTGCACTGGACATTTTCTCCAGGCAGGAAGCTGGGGCTTCCACAGGGAACAACCACCTTTTGCTTCCCATCTCCCAAGGGCACTTTTCTGTGCTGTCAAATATCCAATGTCTGACAATTATTGTCTCTATCCACCCCCGCCATTTTTAAGTTATAAAGGAGGGTAAAGCCAGTCCTTGTTACTCATCTTAGTTAGCGTTTTAGATTATAAAACCTTCTTTATTGCCACCTTCGCTGAATATTGTTAGTGACTTCTAAATGTATTTTATCTTTTATTCTGAGGATTGTATACAGATTCTTCAAGTGCTTACAGTTAATATGGTCACATTAAGTGTTTGACTGGAATCTGCCTGGACAGTTCTTCTTGGGCATGTAAGTGACTGAGTTTGTTTAACATGTTCAGCATGTTGTGCTATGTGCCTCTGAGTCAATTCTGACTTACAGTAACCCTGTAGGGCAGGGTAGAACTACCTCCGTGGTTTTCCGAGCGTGTAACCCTTTACAGATGTAGAAAGCCGCATCGTTTCCCCATGGAGTGCCTGATGGTTTCTAACTGCTAACTTTTCAGATCACAGAAATTCTCTTAGGAGAAAGGCACACTGCCACATAAAGGGTCCTGCGCTGTCATCTTTACGGAGCAGATTGCCAGTCCCACCCCCCACCCCCTGGGTGGCTGGTGAGGTCAAACCTCTGGTCTTTCAGTTAGCGATGCAACACTTAATCATCGCACCAGTCAGGCTCTTATTTTAGGATAGGGGAGGCCATTGTCAAGATAGATGTCAGGCAGGAGCTGCCCTCTCTCCTTAATGGTACTCCAGGGGTCTCTGGGGGTGACAATTAACTGGAGTTGATGAGTATGATGGATAGCTATGCTCTTGAATTGGACTTCTCATATGAATAAAATAAAATGCTTTTTTCATTTGCATATTGAAAATTTGGAGTTGCATGATATATTTTCTTTCGCTTTTTCTTTTTTTTTAACGGCATATCTGGTGCACACATAAGTGTGAAATTACCTATAGGTTACCTGTAGGTTATACTCACTGTGTAAGTGAAAGCCACTTCATTTTAGACTGATGCTTCCGCCTCATCTAGTCTTCAAAATGTGCCCTGGTTCACGTAGAACAGAATCCATAGAAATAGATAATGGGGTAATTGCTGCATCTTTTCAAATAGAAGCAGTTTTAATAACCTTTGTTACTAGATGGGCTATGCTTATCTGAAGGACATTTTAAAATTCCTTAAGCAAGGCTGCCATTTGGGAAACAGATAATGAAAATTTGAAGAAATAATAGATAAGAAATACTCATGTGTGAAGTTTGGAGAAAAGATCCAACAACTAAGCATCCTAAGAAGGCCCATATGTTATAATCTTGCCATTATTTCCTTAGTAATTCAGTATATTGTCTCTTTAAAAGCATTTGTTTTTAATTCAATAAGTCCTAAGATTACTAAGATGAGACAGATCATATTTAAGTTAACTTTGTTATTAACCATGATAAAGCTGCAGAAGATATAATTACTTATCTTTTTAGTTAAGTAATAGCTCTTGAGTAACTCTTTAGTTACTTAACTGAAAAAGTTATTAAAAGAGTTACTACAGTAACTGTTAACTCTTTAGTTAAGTAAAAACTCTTCTTTATAGATTACTAAATTCCGTCGTTTCTGTCCTTTTTCCTGAAGTCCATTCTGCTTTTAAAAACGTATCTCAAAGAACTCAATGTGTTGTTGTCAGGTGCCAACACGTTTGTTCTGACTCATAGCGTCCTTGAATACAACCCAACCAAACCCTACCTGCCCAGCTGTGCCATCCTCCCAATTGTTATGTTTGAGCTCATTGTTGCCAGCACGGCGTTGGCTACTCAAAGCGTTTTCAGTATATCTGACAATGCACTGCTACTCTTGATATGTTTCAATGGCGCATGCCACTGAAACGGAGAGCCTGTGCCTTCTTCGTTGTCTGTGCTTCCTCTGGAAGCTCCACCGAGGTCTGTTCACTTTGGAAGACCCTGCTGACATTTGAAATGCCAATGGCATCACTCCCAGCTTCACAGCAACATGCAAGCCACCACAGTACCACTGGCAGACAAGTGGTAGAAAATAACTCTACGAATGATATATTTTTTTCAAGTTCTTACAATACTAGAGGGTATCCAATTCAGCATTTGACTTCATCCTGCCTGTATTCTTCGTGTTAATTATTTAAGTGTTGTCATCTCACTTACTTTGAAAGTTTCTTGACCGTTCTTAATGTTATCAGAGTGACACTAGAGGACAGGGTAGGACTGCCCTGTGGGAGTAGAAAACCTCACCTTCCACTGGAGCAGCTAGAGGTTTCGAACTGCTGCCCTTGTGGTTAGCAGCCCACCACGTAACCACTACACCACCAAGGTTCTCTTCATGACTATAGGGCCCCTGTATTCTTCTTTCATATTTTCCCCTCTTTCTCTCTTTCTTAGCACACTGCTAAAACCCCAAACCAAACTCATTGCCATCAGCTTGATTCTGATTCACATCGGCCCTGTACACAATGTGCCTGTGGGAATTCTACAGGAGTAGAAAGCTGTGTCTTACTCCCTGCTAACTTTAGAGTAAGTACTTGATAACTATTCTTTTGTCTTGAAATCAATGGGGAGTATTTAAAACTGGATATGTCTCTGCCCACCAACACCATAATCACTTTAGTGATTCAGAAAATAAAAAAAATTAAAAAGAAGATGGAATAATTGCTTGAGAAGGGATGGCCACACAAGATGTTAGGGCCTAAAATAGGGCCTCAGTGTTTCAACCTCATAATCCTAACAGCAAACAAAAGGCCACAAAGCTTCCATTGACATAATTAGATTACGACTAAAACATTCAGAAAAGCAAAGCTGATCTTCTCGTGCAGGAGCATTTGTGACTGTGGATTCGTTCTAGAAAGTAAAGACCATTGGAGCTCATTCAAATACCCCCATCCCTAGCATGTCTGGAGACCCCAACCATGTAAACATTGTTGAGTGGGAACGTTTACTTCTGGGTCTGGGAGAGCAATCGCATCTTGATTACCTTGGGTGACGGCTCCGACGACTCTGTTATGCACAAACAGCTGAGAGTCATTTGCTTGTCTCTATTCCAAGTGCAGCTGGAGGCTCCCTTGTCATTTTATTTTTTATTTTTTCAAGCTCTCTGTGTGAGAAAGGAGCTAACTTGTTTACCCAGTGGGCTCGAAGCCAGTCAAAGGCCGCCCACTTCTCTTGGTCCTGCCCTTGTCCATTTCCCAATCTCCCCTGCTCTGTGATGGCCAGATATGAAAAGTTGCCAATCAGGATACCAGAGCTTCAAAGGGATGCATCCTGAGCGCACACAAAGGCTCCTTTGTTCAGCACTTGGACAAGATGCGGATGCTTCCAGGCAGACCGAGCATCAGGGGTTGTCTTCATTTGATTCTCCTCTGCACCATGTGGCTGGTGGAGATTCACTTCTTTTTATCCTGTGGCCTCACCAGCGTGAGGACTGTGCATAGAAGTGCCTTTCCAGCCTTGCTTTGCTTCTTAAAGGAATAAATGAGGCCACTTCTGCTTCTAGAGTTAATGAATGACAGGATTTCTCAGAACCCTGTCTCTGGTCCTAATGTACAGGACCACACACTTTCACGATAAGCCTAGTGGGCCATAGGAAGTAGTGTGGTTCATATGTACCCCAAAGTTACTTTGTCAGTGCCTCTTTGAAACAAAAGCCTTTCCCTAAAG
Organism: Echinops telfairi; assembly: GCF_000313985.2. Lineage (NCBI taxonomy): Eukaryota > Metazoa > Chordata > Mammalia > Afrosoricida > Tenrecidae > Echinops > Echinops telfairi. Next base: position 73,893,848 of record NW_022103920.1, read on the forward strand.
ATTCCACATAAAGGGTAAACTTCTCATACTTGAAACCTTCTTGTTGCATTCATCCATGAGGCAAAGCTTCCCTTCAAGAATCAAACAGTCCCAGGAGGATACCAGGATTTTGGTGGCCCAGATGTGTTTCAGATGTGTTCCAGATACAGATTTTGGGGGCAACGTGGTGAGGTCAGGAAGGCTCAGGGTGCTTGTGGATGAGCAGACAATGAATGTGAAAGAAGAAAAAGCTGCTGTACTCGGAGAGTTCTAAGCCTGGGCAGGACTAGAGTGAGGCAAGCGAGGCTTCCAGGACACAAAATGTAAGAGGCACTGACTCCTGGACTCATGCAAGACGAGGGGTGGCTGCCAGCCACACCCTCAAATGCTGGAGGAGAAGGGAGAAGATGTGGACCCTTCCTGACTGGACAAGCAACTGAGTTGACGGCATTTTCATCATCCCTCTGTGAGCATCATTTTTGCCTTGGAAACAGAATGACTCTTCATTGTATTGTATCAGGAGCTCTGGTGGTGTTATTAGGTAATTGTTGGACTGCTAACCTCTAGGACAGAAGTTCAACCCTACCAGCTGCTTTGCCAGGGATCCTTGGGAACCTTATAGAGGGTCCGTTTGAGCCAGAATCAATTCAGTGCAGTGGGTTGGAGTGTTTTGTTCTGTTGTAGCTATCCACAAAAGGTTTTGTGCTATGTCCATAGGTTCCCCCAAATTATTTGACTTACCACCTCCTTCAGAGAAGAAATAACTCAGTGCCCTCCTGGCAATGAAAGCATTCATACTACAGCCCACAACCCAAGCTACAGTGGAGATTTCTGCTTCTGCAGCCCTCCTGCAGAGCTCCCGCACCCCACTGGGGCAGTGTGGCCGCTTCTACCCTGCCCAGTAACGTCATGGGGAGCTGTAATCGATTCCACAGCAGTTGGTTTTGCGTGTGGGCATCTTATCAAAGACTCTGCTCTCTTGCTGGGTTCTGTTTAAATGCTTCCAAAGTACATCCTAGCGAACACAGGAAGTGGCGTCGGAGGCTGGGCGTAATACCCGAACTCAGCAAAATATGATAGGAGCCAACCGAGAGGAGGCATTGGGTGGTGGGGACTCAGCTTAAATAGACCAGATAATTCATAACTCATTATGGGATAGAAAAATATTTGGTCACATTGCCACTGGTTGTCCTTTAGAAGACAAGCTACATGTAAGAGAGGGATTCAAACCGTTTGTAGAAAAATTCCTACCTTTTGATTCTATTTTTTCCTCACAAACTCTCTTAAGCCACCTTACAGGTACTGTAGCGGAAGCATCAGGAGAACATTTCAGAATGTTAGTGTGCACTGGATAAGTCCTTCCATTATCAGTAAAATCCTGTAAAATCAGAGAGGAATTCAGACTAGAGCCAGCCAGTTTTCAAGAAAGGAAGAAGGGAACACCTCTTCACTTAGAGTGATTTGCTCTCTGAGTAGTCTGTGGTGTAAATTGTTTATGAAACCTGGTCCTTCAGTGTCTAGGCCTGGTAGCACTCTGGGTTAGGTGTTACACTACAAATCAGGTCACTGGTTCAAACCACCAGCCGCTCTGAGATAAAGATTAGGCGCTCTGCTTCCAGAATTATTTACAGTTTTGGAAACCTTGTAGAGGAGCACTATGAGTTGGAATTGACAGATAACAGATAATAACAGTGGGTTGCTGTTTGTTCATCTTAAGATCCCTTCTTCTTTACCCTAATAAAAGCAGCTAAAGTGATGGATACAACTTGGCATTCCTTAATATCCACCACTCCTTGGTAGGAGACAGGTCTTATAGCAGAAGACCTCTGCAGACCATGGCACTGGACTTACTGAAAGTAGCAGCTTAACGTTCTCCATCTCCCATTCAAGTCTGTGTTTTCCAAATGGTGTCTATGTGGACCCTACTCACTTGAGGGGGAGGCAATAGACACAACCGTATATAATATATGAATATCTCCAAGCTAAAAACAAACAAATAAGCAAAGTGTACATTAGATCTGGTTATTTGCATGTGGAACTAATTGGAACAAGCACACCAGAAGCCTACTAAGATATGAGGAAATTGTATTGACAGAGACCTCAATCTTACTGTGTCCTGCTACCGTGCAGTCCTCAAAGTAAACCTTGGTCCCCAGTTATATCATGCTGTGAAAGCTGGGCAAACCCAAGAAGTTCATACTGGCCAGGACTGACTTCAGATAGATCTAGACATGAACGTGGATGCGGGTAACTCTCAGAGAAGAAGAAAACAGTGCTCACAGATAATAGGGGAAACATCCAGAGGGGACAACCAAATCCAAGATTTCTCTGCCAGGCCTGGCACCTTCTGCCAGCTGGAGTTCACGATTTCTGGAGGTCACGATTTCCTGGGCCAGCGATTGCGGTGTCCTTGCCATTCTTCCCATTTCCAAGTGGGAAGTTTTATTGCAGCTTGGCTGTGGTTGTTTTTGCTGGAGTATGTTGGGAGCAGATTTCTCCCCATTTATAGATCAGCCAGCTAGGAGGAACAACATCTTGATCTAATCAGGAGAACTTTGTATTACCTAGTAATACTGGACTTTGAGCAACATCCAATAACCAGGACTAAACCAAAACACCAAACTCCCTGCCGTCGGGTCCATGCTGACTCCTAGTGCCACCAGTGGGTTCCCCAGATTGTAACGGTGTCCAGGAGCAGAAAGCCTCGTGTTTCTCCCGAGGAGCTGCTGGGAGTTTCTAACTGGTGACCTTCTAGATCACAGCCCAACACACAACCACGACACCACGAGGGTCCATAATTGGAGAGAGCTTTGGATTATTCATACTGGAGAAGGATTGGATAGATAGATAGATAGATAGATGATAGATAGAGGATAGATAGATAGATATGAATATCCAAAAGTTGACACTGTAACAAAGACCACTGATCATCTCCCTAAACATATATTCTCTTCTGTCTTAATTTAAAACTCCAAGCTTCGAGAGCCTAGTCATGCAGTTAAAGGGTTCTTTCCCGGCGGGCACCTCTTGAAGCTTTGTGTAGCTGTGTGATAAGGTTCTGGCATCAGAGATCTAAGAGCTCTTATCGCTTTATATAATTTTGAAAGGAGGAGGCAGGCTCTACCTTCCGTTTGCTCCCTCAAGCGTGGCTGTGATGGCGAGCATTCCGGTTGCCAGTTTGGGTCGTGAGGATGGGGCTTTTCACTCCCAGGATACCGGAATGAGAGATGGAAGAAGCTGGGTTGTGGATGACTTCGTGAAATTGTCAAATCAGTTTTGAACCTTCAAACTTTTTAATATATCATTGTTTCAATCATATTTGTGCATATGTTGCCATCATCATTTTCAAAGCATTTTATTTCTATGTGAGCCTTTGGTATCAACT
>NW_022103920.1:73897366-73906040 GCF_000313985.2 Echinops telfairi
AATTAAACAATCAAACTTTATAATGGAATAAGACACCTTTTATGTTTAAGCCACTGTTAATTTAACTTTTCATTCATATACAGCTTAACTTAATTTTGATAACTAAAATTCTATACATGTATGAGTATATATTTTTTGTGTGAGTGTAGCAAGTATGTTTATTTACAAGCTACATGTAGAGGAATGAAGACCCCAGGTGAGCTGCCCTACCCACCACTCTCAGACCCCCAAGTGCACAGCAGCATGTCTTGGGGAGACTCTGAGGGAGCATTATTTTTATGAGAATTTTATCAGAAATAGTGAATGTCACCAACCTATGTGATCATGAGGTGTTGAAGGGATCAGGTATCAGGCATTCGAAGAGCCCAAAAAAAACGCCAGTCATATTGATGTGAACAAGGAGGGTTGGAGTGGAGACCCAAAGCCAATCTGTAGAGAATTGGACTCATAGAAGGGTCACAAGGGAGGAACAAGCCAGCAAGGGTGCAGCATATCACCGGATCAAACACACAGCATTCCTCTGGTTCTTTAATGCTTCCTCCTCACCACTCTCATAACTCAGTTCTACCTTATAAATCCAGCTAGACCGGAGTATGTTCATTGGTATAGATAAGAGCATACCAGGACAGAAGTCCAGGACATAAACCTCTCAGGAACAGTAATGGTAGTAGTGAAACCATGAGGGTAGGGGAAAGGTGGGGGGAGAAAGAGGAAACTGATTGCAATGATCAATGAATACCGCCCCCACTCCCCCCCTACCCCACATACATACACTCAGGGGGATGAACAACAGAAACATGGATAAAGGGAGACAGCAGATGGTGTAAGATATGAAAGTAACAATAATTTATAATTTATCAAGGGTTCATGAGGGTGGGAGGAGAGGGGAGTGAGGGAAAAAAGAGAAGCTGATACCAAGGGCTCACATAGAAAAAAAATGCTTTGAAAATGATGATGGCAACATATGCACAAATTTGATTGATACAATTGGTGTATGGATCAGTTTAAGAGCTGTAAGAGCCCCCAATAAAATGATTTTTAAGAAGAAAGAAAAAGTGAATGTATGAGTCTTTTTAGCATACACAAAGCAAAAGAGATTTAGTTTTCTAATTTGAGAATGGGATCATGAATTATTTATTCTGATCTTAACTGTACCACTCAGCTCTAAGATTCTAAATCTTAAGTCTTTGAGGTATAGTATCTTGCCATACTCACAGGGTCCAAACAAGGGAATTTCTCCATCAAAAGTCTTGTTGGAAGATAGGAATAGGGGGAATTACTTGTTACATGACCCCACCTTTTCCAATCACAACTAATTAGACGAGTGGTTCTCAACCTTCCTAATGCTGCAACCCTTTAATACAGTTAATATTTTGGTGATCACTCCCGAACATAAAATTATTTTCGTTGCTACTTCATCACTGTAATTTTGCTACTGTTATGAATCAGGAGACCTCTGTGAAGGGGTCATTTGACCCCCAAAGGGGTCACGACCCACAGGTTGAGAACTGCAGAATTAGACCAAAGGTAAGAAAGCAAGCAAAGTCGTCAGGGTATAGGCTGACCTCTAATTGACATGTTCCGGTATGAAAAGAGGATCTGGGTCAATCAGCATCTCTCTGAATGAGGGAAATGAGATGAGTCTTAGGACAAGCACCGGTGAGACACAGCAGACACGGTCTGAGTTGGATTATGATGGCCATGTGTAAGGCCTGACGTTGAATTGCTTTATTGCTAATTCGAATCCTCTGCTGAGAATCTCCATTTCCACCCCAAATATACTGAATCAAAATCTACATTTGAACAAGACCCCTCGGTTATCCTTACAGATGTCCAGATGGTTATGTAAATGCAAATTCTTAGCACCCGGGTCAAATTGTGATGAACCAGTTAGAAGTCCCAGTGAGGTCAAGACAAGAATATGATAAATAAGCAAATTAGATGAATAAACACTTAAAGAGGAGGACCCCACTGAAAATAGTTTGAGAAGAGAGAAGCTACACAAAAGAAGAGATGGAGATATGACTGAACGTGGCAGAGATACTTGGACTTCCATTGCTGGAGTGTCTGCAGCTGTTGAAGATTCCATTCTTGTTTCAATATATCAAGGAAAGACCTTGTGCTTGGATTTTCCTTGTCCCTCATCCTTCCAATCTCTCTCTTCCACCGTATATCACTATAAGAGCACATTGTTCAGCTCCCATTTCCCAATTATTCTAATTGGGGTATAAGTAACTATGATTGACCTTAAAAACAACAGGAATTCCAAAACACTTCACTGTGGTCATGCAGAACTTGTACATGGATAAAGAAGTAATTGTGAAAATAGACAAGGGAATACTACATGGTTTAAAATCAGGAAAGGTGTGTGTCAAGGTTGTATCCTCTCAGAATATGTATTCAATCACTTATGCTGAGCAAATAATTAGAGAAGCTGGATTAAATGAAGAAGAATGCGGCATCAGGATTGGAAGAAGGCTTATTAATACCCTGCCGCATGCAGACAATACAATCATGCTTGCTGGGAGTGAGGTGGATTTTGAAGGACGATGTAGATCAAGGATTGATGATGTAGATCAAGGATTGATGATGTAGATCAAGGATTGATGATGTAGATCAAGGATTGATGATGTCCTTGATGATGTAGATCAAGGATTGCAGCTTTCAGTACATATTACAACTCAATGTAAAGAAAATCAAAATCCTCCCAACTGGACAAATGGACAACATAATAGATGGAGAAAAGACTGAAGTTGTTAAGGATTTCCTCTTGCTTGAGTCCACACTCAATGCTCATGGGAACAGCAGTCAAGATCAAAAGAAGCATTGCCTGAGTGAATCTGATGCACAAGACCTCTTGGAAGTGTTGAAAAGCAGAGGGGTTACTTCATCTCCTGTCCTTTGGATATGTCATCAGAAGAGACCAACTCTTGGAGAAGGATATCATGCCTGATACAGTATAGGGGCAGAAAAGTAGTGGAAGGCCCTTAAGGAGTGGTTATACTGTGGTTTCAACAATGGGCTCAAACAAGGCCTGGCTCAGGACTAGGATGTGTTGTATTCTGTTGTCTAGTGGCTATGAGTCAGAACTAACCCGAGGCCCCTAACAACAGCAATTCATAATGTTTTTCTATCATTGCAAACAAGTTCACCTATTTTTAAATCATTTTATGCTCTTTATACTATTGGGTAAATGCTGGATTGCTAAGTACAAGGTCAACGGTTCAAACCCTCCAGCTGGTCCATGGGACAAAGATGAGCCTATCTGCTCCCAGAAAGATTTTCAGCCATGGAAGTTACATATGACTTCTATGAGTCTATGTTTACTCTGTAGCTGTGGGTTTTATATAATTTAGAAAATGCTGATTTGAGGCCATTATCATATTCAAACCAATTAGTAGAAGACAATTAAAATAATGTTCAATAGAAAAGAATTATAATCATAGAATTCTGAATGATAAAAACAAGTCTTTATTGAACATTTTCTATGTGATCCTTTCATGAATACTGCTAGATTGTTAGCAAGCATCTTAAGTGCATTATTACTTAAATATTTTAAGTATTATCATTGTAATACATTTAGACCATCCTTACCATCGAGATGCACTTATACCCACTTTAGAGATAAAAACCTTGGGGCTCAGAGGGTGAAGCATTTCCTATAATCATTAAATGGCCTAGCTGGGGAAGTGGTCTTAAATTTCTGGTCGAATACACTCTCAATCATACTTTCCTCCTGCTAGTTGCAGTCCCTTGTCACTTGAGGCAGTCACCTGACAAGCTGTCACAAGGTGAAAACACAAAGCGGCTTCAAAAGTTTGTGGAAAATGGAATTCAAAGAAAGTATCTACTTTCTATGAAGTTTTTGAAGCACTCTTGCATATAGCATCTACAGAATTATTTACGATTAAACTAGGAGTCCTTAAGCCATCTCACAAGAGAAGAAGCCCCCCAAGTACCTTATATTTGAGCCTGAGATTAATTAAAGGGATTCTTGTGGAGTTCTCTAAGAGAGGTAAATGGGCTTCTTCGCTATCATTACAGATAATATTTTCATTCTACACTCTTCTTAACACCTACTCATTTACCATCTAACAATCGAAACTATTGTTACCTTAAGATGCAATCATGTTGTAGTTACAGCTGTGGATTCTGAACTTCAGTAAAGGTTCTTGGCCCTTAGGCAAGTTACTTAAGAGGCCTGCTTTTATTTCTTCTGTAAAAATGATTTCAACAAAAGAGGTTTCCACATGTATTTCATAAAATTGTGATGAAGATTAAATGATTGAATACAGTCCTTGAAAAAGTACTTGGCAGATAGGAAGAATGCAGTTAGTATTAGTCATTCTAATGATAGGCCTCCAGTGTCAGGTCTGGTGGACAGAAGGTTTTATTGCATTCTGGGAGGGTTATAAAGTGGCTCCTGGGAGTACCGTGTTCCATATCAACCTACTCCTTTAGATTCATATAATTAATGTTATTAATAGAGTCCTTCTCCCTGACCTTATTTCTGTATCCAATAACAGAGCTGACAGTTTACTCAATGCAACCGCTTGACAACGCTTTCCATAAATCAAGAATTTACGGCAACATGACTAAGTAGGTGCTATGGTAAGGAAATGAGAGTTGTTTTAAATTTATAGCACCGAAAATCAAGACACCTACTCAATTAAAATGTTTCTGAGTTTCATGAAAACCTCCCAAGCCTTCCATTCTTTACTATTGTCTTAGAAGAGACCTGGAAATACAGATCTGTGTCCCAAGCAAGTCACAGACAAAAGGACATGCATTGACAAACAAGATCCAAATTTGAATGAAAGTGTAGGTGTTGACTGGAATGATAATGATTGGGTCAGCAGGGACCATTTCCTTCCTCTTCAGCCTGTTTGCCTCATTTGTCACCACAAAGGTCAGCTCAGCTTCCTGGAAGTGAATGTGATCAAAGGAGATAATACACATAGATAACCTGCTTCTTTTTATTCCCCCTTTGCTAGAGTTAAGGCAGACATCGTCACCAAGCAGACATTACACATGATTTGAAGACCGTCATGGCCTCATTCCTTAGATCTTATAGGTTGTCTATTGTTATAATGCTGCATAAGAAATGACCACCAAATTTGATTCACTTAAAACAATAAGTATTGATTTAGTTCTAGTCTGGAGCATTAGTTTAGGTGAGACTTGCCTGGAATCACACATTTTTGAAGATTGGCTGGTTCCATATGAAGAAATATGAAAAGAAAAGTGATTCAGGAAGATAAACTTGCTGTGATCTTCAAGATGAGTTAAGAAAAAGGAAGAGGAACAGCAAACCAATAAAGCAAGAGTTCAGCTTGTTTAGATAATTTGTAATAGTGGTTTGAATTAGCATGATGACACAGTAAATGTGAAGGAAGGAGTTGCTATTAAAACTATTCAGGACAAATCAGTCTGGATTGATGGGGAAATAAGCAGAAACATTAAATTTTATCCCTTTCTCGATCAGTTATCAGGCATCAAAGAACAAAAAAATCATATCATTGTGTGCTCACTTCCCTGATACAATCGCGGAAGAAAAATGGGTGCATAAACAAATGTGGCAAAGAAAGCTGATGGTGCCCGGCTATCAAAAGATAAAGTGTCTGGGGTCTTGAAGGTAAACAAGTAGCCATCTATCTCAGAAGCAACAAAGCCCACATGGAAGAAGCACATCAGCTTGTGCGATCACAAGGTGTCGAAGGGATCAGAGATCAGGCATCATCAGAAAAAAATCATATCATAGTGAATGAGGGGGGAAGTGCAGAGTGGAGACCCAAAGCCCATTTGTAGGCCACTGACATCCCCTTACAGAAGGGTCTTGGGGAGGAGACAAGCCAATCAGGGTGCAATGTAGCAATGATGAAACATACAACTTTCCTCTAGTTCCTAAATGCTTCATCCTCCCCCACTATCATGATCCCAATTCTACCTTACACATCTGGCTAGACCAGAGGATGTACACTGGTACAGATAGGAACTGGAAACACAGGGAAACCAGGGCGGATGATCCCTTCATGACCAGTGGTGGGAGTGGTGGTACTGGGATGGCAGAGGGAGGGCGGGTTGTAAAGGGGGAACCAATTACAAGGATCTACATGTGACCTCCTCCCTGGGGGACGGACAACAGAAAAGTGGGTGAAGGGAGACGTCGGACAAGGAAAGCTATGACAAAATAATGATTTATAAATAATCAAGGGTTCACGAGGGAGAGGGGAGTTGGGGGAGAGGGGAAAAATGAGGAACTGATGCGAGGGGCTTAGGTGGAGAGCAAATGTTTTGAGAATGATGAGGGCAATGAATATACAAATGTGTTTTACACAATTGATATAGGTATGGATTGCGATAAGAGTTGTATGAGCCCCTAATAAAACAATTAAAATTTTTTTTAAATTAAAAAAAAAAAAGAAACAAAAGATTGTTTGGTACATGGAAGCCAAGATAGATAACCCTTCAGAAACAGTAACAAGAGTAATGTTTCCCTGAGGGTATGGGAAGAGAGGGGATGCAAGGATGGGAGAAGAGGGAGCTGATAGCTTTGATGACTTTATAACCCCATTCAATGGGATTGAACAACAGAATTGTATGTGAATGGATATATTGAATTGTGTAAGCTATGGCAAAAAAAACCCACAAACTATTATAGAGGAAGGGATCAGGAGTTCAAGAAGAATGAAAATGAATACCAATTTTTTTTAATTAAAAAAAAAAGACAGAAATGTTCTGAAACTGTGTTAGCAATTATACAATACTGCTTGATGTAATTGAACTATGCAGTGTTATGATATCTGTAAGAGCTCCCAATAAAATTATTAAAATAAAAAAAAGTATCCCTTTCCCAACCCTATGAAGTTACTGATGTCATATCTCTATGATCCACAATAATTTGTAGCTTAGGCATACTCACAGAGTTCTTATCTCACTGTGTATAGATTTGCATCTCCATTTTAGAATATACATAAAAAAGCAAGATATTGTGAGTTTCTTGAGTCAATTAAGTGTTTGGTTGCTAAACAAACAGTTCGGAGCTTGAAACCACCAGCTCTTTCAGGGGAGAAAGATGAGGCCGTCTGCACTCACAGTCTTGGAAACAGCTCTCTGGAGCAGGTCTCTTCAGCCCTATGATATCATTGTGAGTTGTAATCGACTCCATGGCCATGGCTATTGTTTTTGTGTATCTTCATTGCTGGGTCATTACTGAATGAATGCCTTGACTCATTCATGAGGAATACCTGGCTTATATGAGAATTGAACTTAGTTCAGGTGTTTACTTCATCAATGACAGTATTAACTAATGCTAACACTTAGCTATGTAGGGAGTAGAAGACCAAAGAGAATGATTAGCAGTGGAGATAATATTTATTTATCCACATATATTGGCTATTGTCTTTGCCACAAAATAGATAATGTTGATCTCAGTTGCTTTATTTCATAAAGCAGATATTGAAAAAGGACCAAGCTCTTTGGTTGATCAGTTGACCTTACAGGATGGGAAAACAAGAATACACTCTTATAAACCTGTTATCACTGCCCTGGAGTTAAGCGCAGTATGAAATTCATGTTCCTTTACTCCCAAATTTAGTTTGGGCCTCTCTATTGGAATTTTAGTATCCTGTAATTATTGTGGTCACTGAATCATCATTTTCATACAGCAGATATCACAATACTGCCTATAAATGTTTGCTAAACACCAGTGAACAGGTATATAATGTCATTTATTTAAAGAAATTTCATATATCAATATGTACCTGCAGGATCAAGACAATGGGAGTGGACAGGTAGAGGCATCCTATCCTTTGGATCACTGTAGAGGCATCCATCACAGTTAGATCAATAATTACATCTTGGAGCATGGTGTCAGAGAAGTGACCCAAGAATGATGTCCCAAAACCGAAAAAGGGAAAACAATATTTCTCAAACATCTATTTCACAATCTTTTTTCCCCTTCAGATGTCAGAGTGAGAGAGCTAAGTAAATGGCTATAGAAGCAACATGTCTTTTTCTCAAGCAGTGTCAACATTAGATCATACCATTTGCTGGCATAGATCATCAAGAAACAGACATTAATTTTTCATTTAGCAAAATCTGTAGGACCTAAAAATGGGCACATTACATATTGATTAATGTGCCCCCAATATGGATTGTAAATCCTAACTCAGATATCTGTGGTTAAAATTCTATTTGTGAATGGGTTTTCTTTGTTATGTTAATATAACAGTATTAGTGTAGGGTTCATTTTAAGCCAAGCTCTGTCTTTCCCAACCCCATCTTTTTATTTTAAATCATTTTATTTATTTATTTAATCATTTTATTATGGGCTCATACAACTCTTATCACAATCCATAATACATCAATTATGTAAATCACATTTGTACATTCATTGCCCTCATCATTCTCAAAACACTTGCTCTCCACTTAAGCCCCTGGCATCAGCTCCTCATTTTTTCCCCTCCCTTCCTGCTCCTCCCTCCCTCATGGACCCTTGATAATTTAAAAATTGTTATTTTGTCATATCTTACACTGTCCGACGTCTCCCTTCACCCACTTTTCTGTTGTCCGTCCCCCAGGGAGGAGGTTATATGTAGATCCCTGTAATCAGTTCCGCCTTTCCACCCCACCCTCCCTGCACCCTCCTAGTATCACCACTCTCACCACGGTC
>NW_022103920.1:73906894-73910946 GCF_000313985.2 Echinops telfairi
TCACTCCTGAGCAGAGCATCGTCCTCTTTGGGAGTGCTGAAATTGCATTCATCTTAGTTGGCATTAACAGCATTTTATATCAACATGGTCTATATCCATCTAAAACGTTTACCAGAGTGCAAAAATATGTACTCACTTTGCTTGTGACTACTACTGATCCTGAGCTCATCAAATACCGAAATCATGTGCTAGAACAGGTGAAAGACTGATTATACAAATGCTAGGTCCAGAAGCTGGGGGTGGTCATCTCAGATATTGAAAGTGGTGAGGTCCTTGAAAGATGGCAGTTTGATATTGAGCGTGACAAGATGGCAAAGGACGTCAGTGCACCCAGAGAACCATCTCAGAAAGCTCCCCAAGATGAAATTATTTCGGTGCTAAGACAGAACACAGCCACAGTAATTTTTGCCACTGTTGGAAGTTTCTTGTTCGTTTGATCTACTGATTTATTCAGATAAAGATTTGGTTGTACCTGGACAATGGGAAGAAGCAGGAGCACAGTTCATTCTGAGGAGGCTCGTCTTTGTTCATTCACTCCTATAATCCACAAAGTGAATACCACGGTGGCCTGCTAAATTCCTGTCAATGACTCAGGATGAGATGAAAAAATCATGTATCTGCAAGTCTCAATTTGTTTGCCCAAACTAAGTCAACTATAAGTTGAAGATTTTGTTACATTGGTTGATTTTTTAAGAAGAGGAAAACATACTCTGCTGAATATTTCTTTATTGCCTGTCATTACATATGGTTGACATAATGGATTAAAGATTATGCTAGTCCCTTGTTAGTGTGTTTGGCTAATAGATTAGTGCAAACGAATGTTGCACATTGTTCTAGAGGGGTCTAGCAGATTTCATTAGCATTGTAATGTCAATTTCTTTAAAGGTGTTAACTGTGCTTAGGAAAACTTTTATTATAAAGCCAAAAGACCTTCTTATGTCAGACATTTTGAGTCAGAATATAGGTAGGATGATGTTTAGGTAAAATTACAGCACCCCCAAAAGTGAGCATTCAGAATCTTTGTTTAGATTTTAACCAATTTATAACTAATATGATCCACGAGTAATGAAACATACAGGTTCTTCCAACATTTATTTAGATGTTTAATTCCAATGTTGAAAGCATTTCCAATTATTTGCTCTTAATTTATATGACGTGTACCTATGAAACTACCGATGTTTCTACTGCTTAATTTTCTGTGGTAGAGTATTATTTTTAAATATTTTGACGTCTGCTAAAATCAAGCTTTAAATGATGGTGAAATAAAGTTAAATTTGTATCTTTAAAAAATGCTTTCATTTTCCTAAAATGAATAAAATATTTACAAAGGCCAGCTATTGATTTTGAGGCATTTTTTCACTGTTGACAATGGAAGGGAGGTTACACAGTTCAGTGGTATAGGTTTACAAATATGAGGGCGACTTAAAAAAGTTCATGGAAAAAATTCCTTCATCTTTCCCTTTCATTTTTCTGCAGACTTTTTGCAGCCCCTTTGTAGAGTTCTTTGTCATTTACTCCATCACCATTAATACCTTTTGTGCATCTCTACAAAAAGATATTTTCATAAATATAAATACATTGTAGCTATCTATACTTTCCCGGAGAATCGTCAGTAAAACCGAGTCTAACATTAACACAAACACGCAAACAAGCCTGCAACCTCTATTGTTGTTTGCCTTTGAACATGGAAAATGAATTAGGGTAAGGATGAGAAATATGTATGGGCGGGGCAGCACTGGGAAAGGTACAAAGGCCAGTTTCTATTTTGCAGACAGGAATGGAAAAGGGCAGATGTATCAATAACATCAATTTCATGAGCTTTGGGTTTTATAAAGTCGCTTCCAAAAATCCGCAAGAAAGTGATGGGATTGAGCTCAATCCGGAATAATCCCTGATTTTCTTATTAGCCTATTTGCCCAGTGGAGGCAAAGCATCTGAAATTGTCCTATAACTCCAAATTCTTGAGTTCCACTCTTCAACCCCTACTTCAGGGAAAAGGTCAAAGCTGCTTTGAAGACAGAACATACCCGAGAACAAAGTCACCTTGGGAAGGAACACTGTGAGTCCATGGCATGGAACACAGCGTGTTTGTGAACAGCAGTGGCCATAAAGCAAGTTCATTAGAGCGTGATTTACAAGACAATAAAGAATGCATTCTGATCATTGAGTGAGAGCTGTAGAAGGGATTTTGCAAACTGAGACTTTTTAGGAATAATCAGTGTCAATAATTTCTCAGCATTGTTCCACGATCATTTCCACATTTTCCATGTTTATGGTTGCTATGTATTATGATGTGAAAACTCATACACACATCAATTATTATGAGATATTACAGATTTTTTTCAAAGCTATGTATTTAATTTTTTTTTACAAAACAACCTATCACCTTTAAAGTCCTTTGCATTACACTTAGTAATACATTTGTCAACTCTGTGATTCCAGTCTTAGAAACATTTTTCAAACTCATTTGTTTGGATGGATTACAGTACCTCCTTCGTTTTTTTCTTCACTTCTATGTTGTCAAATCACTGCCCTTTCTTGTCCCTCTTCATTTGCAAAGGTTACAAAGAAGTCACACAGAGTAAGGTCAGATGAGTAAGGTGCAAGAGAGGCATGCTGGTTTTTTTTTGTTGTTGCCCCAAACTGGCACACTGAGATGCCTGCAGGAGGAGGTGCATTGTCATGGTGCCAAAACCAGTTCCCCGTCTGCCACAAATCAGGCCTTTTTTGTCATACACTGTTCTGCAATCTTTTTAGAACCTCTAAATCAGTGGTACTCAACCTGTGGGTCACAAGCTCTTTTCGGGGTTGAACAACCCTTTCACAGGGGTTGCCTGATTCATAACAGTAGCAAAATTACAGTTTTGAAGTAGCAATGAAAACAATTTTATGGTTGGGGGTCACCACCACAGGAGAAACTGTAAAAAAGGGTCACGGCATTAGGAAGGTTGAGAACCACTGCTCTAAATAGAAAGCTCGATTAACATTCCGACCTGGTGGAACATACTACTAGTTGGCATTTTCATCCCAAAGAGAAGTTGATGGACGTTCAGAATGATATTTCACTTTTTTGAATTGAGAAAACCACTTGTACACTTGTGTTATTCCCATAGCGCTGTCCTTGTAAGCTGTGTTCAACATCACAACAGTTTCTGCGGCATTTTTCCTGAGCAGGAAACAAAATTTCAGTCTCACAGTGTTCTCTTAAATTGCTCATCACCACCAAAATGAGGTTTAAGTGAAACTGCTTTACGACAAAAATTCACTGTGACCAGAGAACCTTCCCAGGCGATGCCACTGGGTGCACTAACTCAGAGCACGTTGCTTGATGCTCACCTACTGGGAAAAACACACACTATGAAAGCTCTGCCTAGTGAAGCTTTTTTTCTGTTTTATTTTGTGTGTGTGTGTTACCTCTTTGTATGTGCTCTTTATAAACTAAATCAGATTTTACTTTTTGGAATCCTCTTTTCATGTTTCAACATACATTTCAATATCTGTAAAAGAAATGCAGCATTTTTGGCTGTTATTCATCAGACCATCATATCCACTGCCACGAAGGTGATTCCAACTCAAAGAGACCCTCTAGGACAGTGGTTCTCAACCTTCCCCATGCCGTGACCCTTTAATGCAGTTCCTCATGTGGTGGTGACACCCAACCACAAAACTGTTTTCATTGCTACTTCATACCTGTAATTTTGCTGCTGTTATGAATCAGGCGACTCCTGTGAAAGGGTCATGCAACCCCCAAAGGGGTGGCGACCCACAGGTTGAGAACCGCTGCAAGGTTTCTGAGGCTATAAATCTTTCCTGGAGAAATAACCACTAAGAGGTTCAGAATACCAATTTTGTAGTTGGTCCAGTGCTAACCTGAGAGTGTGTAGTAAAAGTCTTAGAGACATTTTTCTGTTGCCTATTTACCTTCTTCATATGATCATCTTTTAAGATTTAAAATACTCAGATATTTCTTTGTGCATATGTCTTACTGATCATTCTGTTTCATGCCTCACCATATCTATACTATAGTAGGTCTTTGGTTGCTCGTTTTTTTT
>NW_022103920.1:73912427-73926294 GCF_000313985.2 Echinops telfairi
TTTAGGAGTGTTTTCCAGTTGAGTCTGATGGGGTGCTATGCCCTGGCCCCAAAGTCTATTTTTGGTACTCCCTTGGGACTTCCTTGCTTTGCTCCCCTTGCTGTTCTGTTGTACGCCCTTGGTGTTTGCCTCGTGTGGTAGGGTCAGAT
This sequence comes from Echinops telfairi, assembly GCF_000313985.2. Taxonomy (NCBI): domain Eukaryota; kingdom Metazoa; phylum Chordata; class Mammalia; order Afrosoricida; family Tenrecidae; genus Echinops; species Echinops telfairi. The sequence goes on from NW_022103920.1 coordinate 73,912,577, forward strand.
TGGGTGCAATTCCCATACTGTCTCCAGTGTTCTCCCCCATAGGGCTATGGGTCAGTGAGGGACATCGTGTTTCATAGTGGGGCCGGCCATATGGTCCTCTCTGTGCATTGGCTGCTCTGAGCCGGGATATTGTCCTCAAGGCTTGGTGGGCCAGGATGTGCTCCACTCTCTCTTCCTCCCCCTTCATTTGCTCCTGTATGCTCTAATCAGACATGTCCCTCTCCCTGAGCGGTAGCTTCAGTGCTGTCCTCTGAAGTAAATTCTTCTGGGGGGCGGGAGGCTGTCCACATAGTTGGGTTTGGGGCTGGCCCCTCAGAGCTCTCTATTGGCTCCCTGCTTCATGCTGGTATGTTGCATTCACATCTTGGAGCTCCGGGTTGAATTCTGGTCCCTCTTTCCCTGTGGAGATATAAATGATACCCTCCCCTTGGGTGAGTTAGTGCCCTGTTCCCTCGCTACCCATGTCTTTTTTTCTCCCCACCCCTGTCCCCCTTTTTAGTTGGCTACCATATGTATCCCTGGATTTGGTCAGTTTCTCTGTTCTTAGCACTTTGTTTTTAAATACAAATTTCTTTAAAACTGTTCAAACAACCATTATTCTAGCTGTGAAAGGACCTGTTTTTCAGCTGAAACAATACACAGGAAACAGAAAGATGTAGCACAACTTTTTAAAGGGATGAGGTAAACTTTCCTTGACACGTAAACAGTTTGACTGTACATTAAAATTTTAATTATACATTTATTACCGTTCACTTAGAAATCAATCAAGTGGCCACATATAAAATGAAACTGCAAAACTGTATAAAGTTAGTCCAGGGGAATGGGTTTTATCACCTTCTGAGTCTTACCATCTTCCTCATTGAATCCAGGCGAGAAGACAGCAGATGCTGTAACATCTGGTCTGTGTTCTTATTCTTTTCTTGGCTAATCATATTTTTCTCAAAAATAACACTGTCAGGGGAGTGTAGCTCTGGCTACGATGTCTGCATCAGTAGTTTCATCCTCAAAACCCTAACACTTTAGGGCTAAAATTTTAACCACTACCATTTAGGGAGTCTTCATATGATTATAAAGTAGACAACTCATCTCAGCCAGATTTCTGACTTGTTTCCAGGGACGATGCACACCATGATGAATTCATTATTTGGATTCTTTATTTGCTATGGGTGAAAGTGTAAAAGTTATAAATTAAATGAAGGAATTAGGATTGGGGACTATATTCTCCCCCCCCCCCCCATATTTTTAGATTGTCCTTTGAAATGCACATCCCTGAAGATGGTTAAGCGTACTTTCTTTGGATACTTTGAAGACGATGTAAGGGAGCTTGATGCTTTTACTATAGAAAGATAAGGTTTTATCTTTTATCCCCACTATCACCTTATCACCATTCTATAAATACATATCAATCCCTAACTTGAGGCCCTGGCATACACTCATTTAAAAAGAAAACACAAAAAGGTCGTTGGTAAAATTGAGATGTCACAAAGGGACCATATCAGAAGTCACTGGGATTCTCAAAAGAGGTCAGTGTTATGAAAGGAATGATTTGTTGATTTGATCACTGTATCTTTTAGAGGCTGGAATAGGAAATACCGTTTTCTGTTTTCTTTTTCTCTTGTTTGTAGAACTAGAGTGATTTCCAGCTGCCTTGTGGCTCAGCTGAATCACTTGGTATGGCTTTTCTATCTAGAGTTTTTGTACCCCCAGCTAATGACTGGACGGGCACATGCATTTTAGTGTGTGAAACTACGGAGAGCATTGGTCAATTTTGCTGTCTCTGTGTGTATAAAGTGAGCCATCTTAGAAAGGAAAAACAAAATCTCATGGTAATCAAGAAAGGAAAGCCACGCACTTCCCTGACCCTCCATGGAGAAGTGACAACAGAAGCAATAACATTCCAAGACATATTGGCAAGCTTCCTGGCCTAAGGAATGAATAAAGTGGAGAACGGAGTAAAGGAGATTGGAAGGTGAGCCGTGTCTGATGTTCGCCTCTAGGACCGGGCCTGGGCCTGGGCCTGGGCCTGGTGTGGCATTATCTTCTCCTTTGTTCTTCTGTAGTCAGAGGAGGTCAGATGGGCCCTCTGTGAGTTTTTGCAACTCTTTACACCATCAATGGGGAAATTTAGATCAATTATTAACGATCTACATGAAGCAGTGGCTAAAAAAAATGTTAGGTCATAAGAAGTGGGTAGAGAATGGAAAGGTCGAGAAGAAGTATTCTCTGCAACTCATCTGAAATGGAAACTGATAGGTATTACTGAGAATAAAATACAAGTTTTTGTTTGATCATATCCGAGTAATGCTTTCTTTTTGGTAATATAATATTTTTATCATTTTCAATTTTCAAAAATTCATACATATTTTGATTTATGGTCCTGGCCTTTTTTCCCTTTTGTAATACTTTTATCAAAAATTATGGGCTCACTTGCAATTAGGGCTATTGATCCTGCTTTGCTTTTCCCTCACTCCACTGTCAACCTCCTTTACATGAATCGAATGTGTCCTCCTTGTTTCTACATGGCTGGCAGACAACTAGAAGAACGTTTTTCTACTTTGGGTTGGTTGATTCTTGCCTTGTCAGCTAATTCACAAGGAGCGATCTGGATCCTGGGCCTGCATGGCTCATGCACGCATAACCTTTGGGACGAGCGATCATGAAGGAGCAGAATAATTTCAAGAGCACACAGGAGCTCAACCATTACAGAGAAAATCTAATCTGTCTGCCTTAGATTGATTTTTCTTAAAGACTCAAGAAAATGATAAATGTGTACAAGAGAGACAATGATTAATATTAATAGTAGTTTTGAGTACTTTCTTAAATTTATCTTTTAGACAATGAAGTTTTGTTTTTCGGCCTTAAGAGTTTGTCATGTTCATAGAAATATAAAAATAAGAAATCTGAAACACACCTCACAAAAAGGATGAAACTGGAAGACAGTACATTGGGTGAAATTAATAGCAAAAGCACACATATTGGATTAAAGAAAATGTTTGCTGACAGAAAGAACTATTCTTTGAAGGTCACCAGAGGTTCTACCTTATGCTATAGGTTCACTATGAGTCACATTGACTCCTTGGAAGTGAGGTGTTTGGGTTTCCTAAAGAACTAGTTCTAATAATCTATGTGACCAGCTTCGTCCTCAGGCACAGTATATTCGAAAGTACTGTGCTCCCCCAGCCACTCCAAGAGGACAGGCTCGCCTTAGGACTTGCTGGACATGCCCTCGATGAGACTCTGGGTACTAGAGTCTGCATGATCCTGAGCTCTTCTAACTAGCTTAACGTAGGTGTCCCAATCCTGGCCCATTCTCGTTTCTGTAGTCCCACCAGCAACTGAGAACTGATGCTACTCAGGCTTTTGCATGTTTCTCTTGTACTCTCCTGTCCTATTTAAATACTTTTCTGGAAATCCTTGGATGCCCTTATGGCCTCATGTTGACGGTCTTCCTCATTCGGGTGAATTGTCTTTGATTTTGTCCTGTTTAAGACTTAATAACTGTGTAGCTATAAATTACATTTGAAGTGGTTCTCTCTTTTCTCCCCTATAACACCCAACAGTGCCATTAGGAGTCTAATTGACTAAGTTATCCAGTTAAAAGCCAACCTCTACCACCTTAAAATTAGAACTAGATCGTTCCCAGCAATCACTACCAACTGCTCTACAAGGGCTCACATCAGATGGCCCTGCACAGGGGGGCATGGAACACAAATTCCTGAATCTGTGGAATTCTTGTTGCTGCGAGGTGCTCGTCCAGTCAGTTCTGGCTCTCAGCAACGGTATGAACAGCAGACTGAAATACCACTGGGTCCTGCACCATTCTCACAGCTGTTGTCAGCCTAGAGCCTACTGTTGTAGCCATTGTGGCCCTGCATCTAGTGGAGGGCATTCCTTTTTTCACAGATCAAGCATGATGGCCTTTTCTAGGGACCCATCTCTCCTTAAAAACTCAAAGGCAATCTAACAGAAATCAGAGAGTATCAAATTATAAAGCTACATGCAGGCCTGAGTACACTTGCTGAAATCGCCTTCACACGCAATGCTCACCAATGACTTTCGGGCTATTGCTGCTGCTAGCCAATGTGCAGTAGGAATTCCCCAGAGGCTGATGCCCTGTAGTGAACATGTAAATGGATTTGTAGCTACCAATATCATCCATAATTTTCCTTAATCCAGGTATGTAGGATTTAAGTACTGGTAGTATTCCTTTTTCCAGGTTTGAATCGTATTAGCTATCTTTGGTTCACATAGGTTTTGTACTTCTTCTGTGTGGACCTGCTTGTTTTGAGATGAGACTTTAAGACACCAGACACTATTATTCAAGTTAGCCTGACACTCTCATTTCTTTTATTTATTATTATTGGTTAGTATTTAATACATTTTTCACATCACCCATATTTCAAACACAAGTAGAACTGTACAATTACTACCACAGTTTCCCAACTTCCTTTTCTCCACGGACTCGTCAACATCATTTCCCTTTTACCCCCCCCCCAATGTACACCCCCACGGAACCCCTTATTCTACTTGTTGTCCCTGTAGGTTCATCAGGCCTGGGTTTCATCTACCAAACAATGGAAAAGCATATCACACAGCTTCAAGAGGGTGACCTCTATTGACATGACGCCTCTAAGGTACACTTTACTATGAACAAACAAGAACCAAACAAACAATACAAACCAAGAATACTGAAAAGTTTGGAAACCAGATTAGGTCCAGTCTGAAACCTAGGGGGTGCAAGGAATCTACTGACAAAGTTTTAACTTTTCAAGTCAGATTTAGGCCTTTAATCTGCTATACTTGTCTCTCCCAAGCACTCTGTTTAGTGGCCCCTTTCCTCCCATCCCCCAATTTTAGAGGGCAAGTTCTCCAGAGGCTTATGTCCTATGCAGGTCCACAAATGAATCTTGGGCTCCCACTGTCACCCATCGCCTTCTGCACACTGGATTCTCACAATTTAGGCTCTAGTATTGATCCCTCCTTCAACTTCAGATTGGAATACAATTCTTTGGTGATTGATGACAGTGTTTTTCTTTCATGTTCACTTATTGACGTCTCACTTAGATGGCTGTTTATTTGGACACAAGCCTTTAAGACCCAAGACACTATTTTATCTGACAGCTGGCATCTCCTAAATTCTTCACCATAGTTTGCTATAGTACCTGTATCTTTTGTGTTCCCTTCCTGGGAGCGAGTATCGAGATGTTAGAACTAATTGTTCTTAAATTGGAGCTAGGATTTAGTATGAGGCCAAAACCTATTCCTGGATTTATGTTTTGTTTTTTTCCCCTTTTAATTTTCTATAACTAGGGAGTTAATACATATGCCATATCATTCCATAGTTCAATCATGTCTAACAGAATTGAACGAGTGCTACCATAATCAGTCTCAAAACATACTTTTCTTTCCTGCACTCCTGGACATCGTCTCCCCTTTATCTCCCCCACCCCTCTGTATCCACCACCTGCCCACCAAACCCTTGTCTATTTGCTTTCCCTATAGGCTCAACATCCCTGGGTTTCATGTGCTGACAAACAGAAAAACAAATAAACAATTTCAAGCAGGCGATCCCTGGTGACAACACATTTCTGAGATACTCCCTAATATGAATAAGCACAAGCAAAATAAAACAGAATGTCTGTCACAGGATTGCCAGAATAATACATATCTTAAGATAGCATATAGGCACCTTGTTTGTCCACCAACCAACAGGACACCACTTCCCTGGTATAGCTGTCTTCTGCTTCCTCAGACAGCATGCATTTTCCAACTTTAGTCTTCAGGTTACAAGTGTATCTTAGGTGGAATCCAGTTCACCCAGTGGAGTTCCTGCATGGGGCTCATCGATGCAGCCTCTGGAGCATGTCATGAGCCCCGAAGATCCAGGATTCAGTGCCCCAGTGCTTCACAGCACCCTGCCTGGGTTCCCAGGATACCTCCAGATACCTTAGTTCAATGTTGCCCACTGCTTCATGCCACTAAAGATACTCCCCACCCAGTTTCTTCTACAGCATCTGCAGTCACTCCTCCCCTGACCTGGAGGTCAGCCCTCCCGCACCAAAAGACATGCATCTTCGTTCCCTTAACCTGTGCTTTTCCTCCCCTAATTAAGCCTCATCCCTCTGACAGGGTTTCCCTCTCTCAGGAACCTCACCCTGATCCACATGGCAACCACTCAGCAGGCAGCATCCCCCCACTCTTCCCCATTATTTGATCCCAGCTGTCATGAGGTGTCTTTCGGCCACGTGGCCTACATTATACTGACCTGGAACAGATGATGTGTGCTTCTTTGGCACTGGTCTATAAGACTGGTAAGTCCTGTAAGCTTGAGTTGTGCCTGCTTAGTTGCTTGTTCACACCACAGTGCACTCGGACAGTGGTTGTCCTCTTGTGCTTGACTAGCTTCACTCAGCATCATGGCTGCCAGATCCCTTCACGCCTTGAAGTGTTTCATGGTTTCAATGCTGGTTTTTAAGGATGTGTACTATTCCATTTAATCCACCCTGACATTAATGGGAATTTAGGCTGTTTCCAGCTTCTTGATATTGTGAACTGTGCTGCAATGAACATGGGGGAACAAAAGTCTGTGCGTGATGTTTCTTATTTCTTTGGGGTATATGCCCAGTAATGGTATTGCTGGATCATATGGCAGTTTAATTGCCATCTGTTTTAGGTATCCCCATAGTGTCTTCCACTGTGGCTGTATGGATTTACAAGCCCCCAGCAGTGGATAAGAATTCCTTTCTTACCACAGCATCTCCAACCTTTGTTATTCTCAGTTTTTAAAAAATTTGGCTACAGGTATGGGCATTAGGTTGTATCCCATGCTTGTTTTGACTTGCATTTCCCTGGTGGCTAGTGACCAGCAACATGTCCTCATGTGTGTATTAGCCATTCATGTGTCATGTCATCCTTTGTGAATCATCTGTTCAGGTCCTTTCCCCACCTCTCAGAGGGCTATTCATTTTTTGTTTTGTTTTTTCTCATTGTAGACTTGTAAAATGCTGTAGACTTTAGTACTTAGTCCTTTGCTATGTCGTTATTAAATATCTTTTCCCAGTGTGTAGGCTTTCTTTTTATTCTTTTCATAAAGTCTTTCGATGAACACAAGTATTTTATTTTTAATAGGCCCCACTCATCTATTTTATATTTAATGGAGTGTGTTTAGTTTGTTAATTCTGATAGCCTGTGTATTCCCTGCACTAGGGCTCCTAGCTTTGTACCAACTTTCTCTCTGATGATCCTGATAGCTTTGGGTTTACATGTAGGTCTTTGATCCACGTTGTTGTGTTTTTGTGTGTGGAGTGAGATATGGGCCTTGTTTCATTCTTCTGCATGTGGATATCTGGATTTTCTAACACCATTTATTGAAGAGGGCATCTGTTCCCATTTAATGTGTTTTGGGCCTTTGTCAAAAATTGGTTATCTGTATGTGGATGTTTTTATTTCTGTTTGGTTTTTTGTGCCCTGACCCTTTGGTCTGAGCATCTATCATTACACCAGTACCAGGCTGTTTTGACAACTGTGACTTTATAATGTAGGTTTTGAGGTCCAGGAGTGAAAGACCACTTACTCTATTCTTCTCCTATCCTGGGCTTCTTCCCTTTCCATATGAAGTTGGTAATCAGTTTTTCCATTTCTTTGAAGAACGATGCTGGAATTTGGATCGTGATTGCATTGAATTTGTAGATTGCTTTAGATTAGTGGTTTTCAACCTGTGGGTCGTGACCCCTTTGGGGGTCGAATGACTCTTTCACAGGGTTTGCCCAATTCATAACGGTAGCAAAATTACAGTTGTGAATTAACAACAAAATAATGTTATGGTTGGGGGTCACCACCACATGAGGAACTGCATTAAAGGGTCGTGGCATGAGGAAGGTTGAGAACCGCTGCTTTAGATAGTTTGACATTTTCACAATATTGAGTCTTCTGTCCACAAACATGGAATGTACTTCCATTTGTGTAGATCGCTTTTGGTTTCTTGTAGTAATATTCTGTAGCATTCTTCGCACAGTCTTTTAGGGGTTTTTTTGGGTTAGGTTAATTTCTAGGAATTTCAGCTTTTGCATGGCTACTGTGAATGGTACTGATTCCTTGATATCTTTTTCTGTATTTCTATCACTGGTATATAGGAATCTAATTGATTTCTGCTTGTTAATCTTGTATCCTGTGACTCTACTGAATTCCTCAATTTTTTCCCAGCATTCCTATTGTGGGTCCCTTAGGATTCTCAATATATAAGATCATATCATTTCCAAAGAGCGAAAGTTTTACTTCTTCTTTACCCAATCACACACCCTTGATATCTTGCCCTTGCCTTATGGCGTTAGCTAGGACTTCCAGCACAATGTTGAAAAGAAGTGGAGATTGGGGACATCTTGTCAGGTTTCCTTATTCAGTGGAAATGTTTTCAGCTTTTCCCATTCAGTATAATATTGGCTATTGTTTTTTTTCATATATGGCTTTATTGTATTGAGGATTTCCCTTTCTAATCGTGTCTTCTTGAGGGTCTTTATTAGGAATGGGTATTGGATGTTATCAAATGTTTTTCTGCATCAAATCATATGTAAATAAGGTTGTTGTCCTTTTTATTGTTGATGTGGTGGGTTGCATTAATTGTTTTTCCAATGTTGAACGATCCCTGTACCCCTGGTGTGAATCCCATTTGGTCATGATTTATTATTTTTTGATATGTTGCTGGATCCTTTTGGCCAAGACTTTGTTGAGAATTTTTGCATCTGTGTTCATGAGAGATTTCAGTCTGCCGTTCTCTATCCTTGTGGGGTCTTTGCCCAGTTTTGATATCAGGGTTATGTTGGCTTCATAGAACGAGTTTGGGAGTTTCCTATCCTTTCTATGTTCTGCAAAGCTTTGTATAGGCTTGGGTTGGTAGAATTCTCTGGTGAAGCCATTTGGAGCAGGGTTTTCTTAGTTGGGAGTTTCTTGATGACCTTATCTATTTCTTCTATTGCGATGGGTAAGTTCAAGTTCTTAATGTCCATATGCCTTAATTTGGGGAGAGAGTGATTTTCCAGGGATTTTTCCATGTCCTCCATATTATTGAATTTGTTGGCATACAGTCTTTCATAGTACTGTGTTATTATATTTTTGTTTCATTAGGGTCTACTGTGATCTCTCATTTCATCCCTAGTTCTAGATATTGAACTTCTTTTCCTTTGTTAAGTTTGCCAGAAGTTTGTCAATTTTGCCGGTTCTTTCAAATAACCATTTTGCTTTGTTAATTTTTCCCATTGGTTGTCTGTTTTTGAATTCATTTATTTCTGCTCCAAATTTCTTTTCTTTTGCTGTTCTAACTGCTGGAAGTGCTGTGTTAAGGTGCCGACCATAATTCTCTCCAACTTTCTCTCGTGTGCACTGATTGCAATAAAGTGACCTCTGAAAACTGCTTTGGCTGTGTCTTAGAGGTTTTGATATGTTGTATTGTCATTCTCATTGGTTTCTAGAACTCCCTAATTTTTCTCTGATTTGGGCTATTACCCACTCTTTTTAGAGAAGTGTTATTGAGTCTCCACATGTTTGCCTTTTTTTGTTGTTGCTCTTTCTGTTGTTGATTTCCAGCTTTCTGGTGCTATGGTCAGAGAAGATGGTTTGAGTGATCTCTGTATGTTTGAATTTTCTCAAGCTTGCCTTGTGTGCCAGCATGTGATCCATTTTTTAAATATGAGTCATGTGCATGGGAGAAAAATTTGTATTTTTTTGCTCTTGGTTGGAGTGCTCTGAAAATGTGTAGGAGGTCGAGGTGTTCAATTGTGTTGTTCAGCTCTTCAGTTTCTTTACTGAGTTTCTTACCTGTTGATCTACTTGAGCGTGGGGTATTGAAGTCACCTACTCTAATTGTTGATCTGGTGATTTCTCTTTTCATCTCTTTGAGGATTTGGTTGATGCATTTTGAGGAGTTTTCATTGGGCACACATGTTTATTATGCTTATGGGCTTTGTTCTATTGATCCCTCAAGCATTATGTAATGCCCATTCTTATCTCTCATTATATCATGTACCTTGAGGTCTATTTTGTCAAAGATTAGTATTTCCAACCCTGCTTTTCTTTTTATTGCCATTGACTTGGTAAAAATTTCGCTGTCTTTGACAGTCAGTTTGTTTTTGTCTGTGAGTTTGAAAGTAATCTCTTGAAGGTAGAAGATTGATGGGTTTTGTTGTCTAACCTATTCTTCTGTTTTTGTTTCAGTAGGTATGTTTAAACCATTACCACTCAATGTAATTAAATTTAAATGTAAATTAGTCGCTGTGATTTCATACTATTTGTGTTTGATATTTTCCTTTCTTCCCCTTTTATAGGGTGGTGTGTCTGTTAGGAGTTTATTCTTGCTGTTGTTTGTCCATTAGATCTGGTTACCGTTAGATGTGACTGCTTTCCTTCTCTCTGGCTGCTCTCATGACTGTCTCCTTTTCCATGAAGTTGGATAATTGCACTACTCTATGTCTTCATGTGTTTTAAGGGGAGTTTAATCTAATCGGTGTTCTGTTTCCCGAATGGTTGTCATCAACTCCTTTGTGATATTCGGGAAATTTTCTTCCAAGAATCCCCGTGCTATTTTACCTGTAGCCTATTGATTTCTTCCTGTTCAGGCACCCCAATAGTTTGAACATTGTTTTGCTTCATGGAATCTCACATCATTCTCAGGCTTTCTTCAGATTCTTTAGCTTTTTTGTTTGATTGTTTCTTCCCTTTGCTGTATTCGGCTTCTTTGTCTTTGAGAGCACGGATTCAGTTCCCATTCTTCCATTCTATCGGTGAGTTCCTCCCCTTTTTCTTTCTGCTACACAATCCCTTAGCCCTGGATTTCCCTTCAGTGTAAGGATTGTCATATCATGACTTTTTCATCAGTTTTCACGATGGATTCCCTAACTTCTTGAACGGCCCCAAAGAGCATTTTCATGTATTCTTTCTCAGGCAATTCAAGGGCTGTTTCTTCTGTGTAACATCGGGTTTGGTTAATCTTCAGTACTTGACGTTTGTTTCTCTGGATTTTTTCATGGTAGCTGCTGGTGCTGGCTGTTTATGTTGCATCTTGATTGAGCTGAAGGTGGTGTTTAGTCTTCTGAGTTGTGTGTTGGGCGGGAGGGCAGGGGCCAGCTCTTTAGGTTAGGGGAGGATCAGGTAGGTCAGTGGTTCTCAACCTTTCTAATGCCGTGACCCTTTCATACAGTTCCTCATGTGGTGGTGACCCCAACCATAAAATTATTTTCATTGGTACTTCATAACTAATTTTGTTGTTACTTCATAACTACCGTTATGAATTATAATGTAAATATCTGATATGCAGGGTATATTTTCATTGTTACAGGTTGAACATAATTAAATATAATTAAAGCATAGTGATTAATCACAAAACAATATATAATTATATATTGTGAAATATTTATGTGTTTTATAATGGTCTTAGGTGACCCCTGTGAAAGGGTCATTCCACCCCCAAAGGGGTTGGAACCCAGAGGTTGAGAACCACTGAGGTAGGTGCTGGAAAATGTATTGTGTGTAGATGAGGAGGGAGTGTTAGTTGGGGGCATAGGAGGACTAGGGAATAGGTGCCCTGGAGTAGGTTTTCAGTGGCGGTATAACGTAATCAGAGGAAACCTTCCCATTATGTATAATATTTAAAAATTTTTTATTTTATTTTATTTTTGCCTTGAAATGGTATCACCAAATGTGATTTGGGTGCCAGTTTACAGAACAAATTGGTTTTACACTCAACAATTCATGTACAGTTTAACTTGTGCCATTGATTGCATCCTCACAATAGAGCAACAATCTTGAGTCAGAGGATTTTAATTTCTTTTATTAATAATTCTTCATTTTCTGTTAAGACTATTCACATCAGAAAATACACCAATTCAACAAATTCTTCATGTAAAATTTAGTTCATTCTCTGAGCTTTGAAACCATCTCACCCTTCTATTTTCTTCCCCCCTCCAAAATTAGGATTTTAGTCCAATAAAAAATTTAAGATTTTAGAAGTATAGTACTTTTTTGATGAGTTGAAGAAGAAGGTTGTGGTAGATGTGATGTTACTTGGTATGTTAGAGGAGTGTGTGTGTGTGTTACTGAGGTGGAGGCAATGGGGGTAAGTGAGGAGTATATCGAATTTACCAGAGTCTCTTATAGACCCTGATATTATGTAAGGAGAATGCAGTCCTTCCGTCATGGTGCTTATAGCAGTGGATTCCTGAACCACTCAGAATGTTCCACTCCTTCTCTGTGGTCCCAGGGTGAAAATGGGCTATTATATTGGATGCCCCAGGCAAGAGGGGTTTCTGTCCAAGGGTGATCTGGTTAAGGACTGTGAGTCCTGGTTCTGCAGCAGAAAAGGGACCAAGAAACCCAGAAATGATGGTTTTCATTTCCTGGCAGGGTAAGGAGTTTTGTGTTTCCTTTCTCAAAAGACAGTAGGAAGAAATCTAACAACTTCCTGGAGCCCACTGCACTGATGGTTCCAGCTGTGCCCCGTCCTACATCAGATAGCCCTCTCCAGAGAGCTAGGGCTATCTCTCTGTGGGGCTGAGTCGCACCTCTGCCACCAGGGCAGGGAGCTGGCCTTGGCTAAGGACTATCCCCAATGGGAACTCTACTCCACAGGCTGCTGTGGGTTCCCCTTTCCAGGGCCTCCAGGAGTCTGCTTGGGTGTCCATGGATGCTTCTAAGGGGTAGACTGTCCTGGGCCAGCTCCTTACACTGGCTAGCCAGCACGTTGGAGTGGGGAAGGAAAAGAGTCTGGGAGTTGCCACCCCAGCAACAAGGGAGGCAAGGCACAGGTGGGTACAATAAAAAGTGAGTGCACAGTTGGGTGCCACTCACAGGGACCCAATGGATGACGAGCATGGCTGTGCTTTCCATGGGAGAACTGACCCAAGAACCGTGGGGTGCTGGGAGACCCGGTCTCATGTCCTAGTCCCCCAAGTTGGTCTACTCACCTATAAATCTGGCATTCACACAGTGAGCAATTCATGTGGGTGACCCTTCATCAGCGCCACCTAGAAGTCCACTATCTAGTTTCTTCACCACACTGTGCTATGGTACCTGTGTCTTCAGTAGGTCTCTGCTTTCTGGTTGATTGAGGTCTCTACCAGTTTTGTATGGCCAATGTGAATAGATATTTGCTTAGTGTCTGCCCCAACCTTGTATAATTACCTGTATAGGGAAACTGGGATTGAAGGAAATACAAAGAGAGTAGTGGGGTTGATAATTACTTGGAGCCATGGAAGGAGAGGGAGTGGGAACTGGGGAATACATATCAATGTGTGAATGAAGGAAACGAGATGTCCCAAAGTTGCTTATGAGGCTGATTGCACAGTCTTCTTGATCTGGTTGAACCATTGAATTGTATGCTATGTTAATTATAACTCAATTGAATGAACAAACAGCCCCCGGCACCCAGCCTCAAACTCACTGCCATCGAATCTCGTTGCAAACTCATCATCACCCTCTAGGCAGTGGAGAACTGCTCTTTGTCTTTCTGGGACTTTACGTCTTCACAGGAGCAGACAGCCACCTCTTTCTTCTGAAGCAGGCTGGTGCATTGTCCATTGGTTGTCCTCATGTTTAGGAGCTCAAGGTGCAGCCTGACACACCACCAGTTCTCTCTTCATTCACTCTTTAATCCTTTGAGACACCTCCATGGTTCAACTTTCAGCCAAACAATAGACAGGCCGATGAAGTAAACAATAGCACTAGGGAGGTTT
>NW_022103920.1:73927185-73934379 GCF_000313985.2 Echinops telfairi
GCCCCTGTGGGTGTCCGAGATGGCAACTCTTTATAGGGGTAAAAAGCCTCATCTTTATCCAGAGGAGCAAACAGTGATTTCAAACTGGTGACCTTGTGGTTAGTAGCCCAATGTATGACCAATGTGCCAACAGGGCTATCCTAGATATATCAAGATAATTAAGGTCACAGTTTACAATGCATTGAGGCAACAGCGTGTATGGAACATTACATTGTTACCAACTTTGCTAAACACAAGAAGACTGAATTAAATATAACATAACCAGTGACTAGCTCTCATGTTTCAGGGCCATTTCATGTGTGAATAAGATTTCTAAGCCAGGTAAGATCTTATCAGTGTAAGCAACGGTATTCCTTACATACCATTTTACCTTTTATGAAACTCCTCCTAGCCACAAAGCGTGATAGCATTAAATGAAGTTCAAAGAGCATGTTGTTTTAGGTGCCATCGAGTTGATTCTGACTCAAAACCACAGCCTGGCCGGCACCGTCCTCACAGTTGTTCTTATGTTACACTGAGTCAGCCCATCTTGCCAAGGATCATCCTCCTTTCGCTCCCTCTCTGCCAAGCATGATGCCCTTTTCCAGGGACTGGTGTTGCCTCTTAATATATCCAAAGTATATGAGACAAAGTCAAGCCATCCTCTCCTTGAAGAAGCATTTTGGCTGTACTTTTTCCAAGACAGATTTGTTTGTTCTTTTGACAGTCTATGGTCCTTTCAATATTTTCCACCCGCACCATAATTCAAATGCATTGCTTTTCCTTTAGTCTTCCTTATGTCCAACTTTCACATGTACATGAGGTGACTGAAAATCCTGTGGCTTGGATCAGGTGCACCTCAGGGTTCAAAGTTACAGTCTTGCTTTTCAAAACTTCCAAGAGCTCTTGCGCAGCAAATTTAACCAACACAATGCATTGCTTGATCATTTGAATGCTGCAGCCATGAGCAGCATTGTGGATTCAAGCAAGATGGAATCCTTGACAACCTGAGTCTCTCCTCTGTTTATCATGACTTAACCTATTTGTCCAGTTGTGAGGATTTTGCTCTTCTTTTCATTGAGTTGTAATCCACGCTGAAGGCGGTGATCCTAGATCTATATCCCTAAGTGCTTCATGATCATCGTACCAAGGATTTGTTATCGTCATAGAACAGGTGTTAACAAGCCTTCCTGCAATCCTGATATCAAATTCTTTCTCATAGAATCTAGGCTATCTGATTATTTATTCAGCATACAGATTGAAAAAGTATGAAGAGAAGATACAACCCTGATGCACACCTTTTCTGATTTTAAACCAGGCAGTATTCTTTTGTTCTGTTTGCACAACTTCCTCTTGACTCATGTATAGGTTCCTCAAGAACACAATAAAGTGTTTTGTAATTCCCATTCTTCTCAAGTCTATCCATAAGTTATAATGATCCACAGAGTCAAATGACTTACCATAGTCAAGAAAACACAAGTAAGCATTCTAATATTTCCTGCTTTCAGCAAAAACCTGACATCAGCAATGTTATCCCTTGTTATGTCCTCTTATTTAAGTGTCAGATATGCATATTTTTATATTAATATCTGAAACAAAGAACACAAGAAAATTCAAGCCTTGAATTGAAAATTTGTAATTTTGGAAGATTCTTTAGGCAAAATATTGAATGATACAGGAAGCATCAAGAGAAGATGGAAAGAATACACAGAGTCACTGGACCAAAAAGAATTAGTCAGCAATTTACTGTTTGAGGTGGCAGCATACGAGCAAGAACTAATAGTGCTGGAGGAAGGTCAGAGTTCACTGAATGCATTAGTCAAAAACAATGCTCTAGAAACTGATGGACTACCCAGTAAAATGTTTCAGCAGCTGGAAAAGCCCTGGAAACTCTTACTTGTTTATGCCAGGAAATTTAGAAGACAGCTACTTGGCCAACTGACTGGAAGAGATCCATATTTGCACCCATTCCAAAGAAAGGTGACCCAACAGAATGCTCAAACTAAAGAACTATATCAATGCTATCACACCCAAGTGAAATTTTGCTCAAGATCATTCAACAGTGGTTGCAGCAGTACAGGAACAGGGGGCTGTCGGCAGTTCAGGTCAGATGCAGAAGAGGACTTGGAAAAGGGGATATCATTACTGATGTCAGATGGATCTTGGCTCAAAGCAGAGAATAACAGAAAGATGTTTACTTGTGTTTCATTGACTCTGCAAAGACATTTCAATGTGTGGACCATAATAAACTGTGAATAACCTTGAGAAGAGTGGGAATTCCAGAACACCTCATTGTGCTCATTCAGAACTTGTACATGGACCAAGAGACGGTTGTGCAAGCCGTACAAGGGAGTACTACATGGTTTTAAATCAGGAGAGGTGTGCATCAGGGTTGCTTCATCTTACCATATCTGTTCAGTCTACATGGTGAAGAAATCAGCAGAGAAGCTGGATCATATGAAGAGTGCAGTATCAGGATCGGAGGAAGGCTTATTACCAACCTGCAGCATTCAGATGATATAACTTGCTTGCTGAATGTGTGGAGGAATTGAAGCATTTACTGATGAAAATCAAGGATTGTAACTTTCAGTATGATTTACAACTCAATGTAACGAAGACCCAAATCATCACAACTGGGCCAGTAGATGACACCATGGGAAGTAGAGAAAAGGTTGAAGTTGTCAAGGATTTTGTCTTGGGTAAATGCTCATGGAAGTAGCAGTCAAGAGATCCAAAGATGAATCGTCAAACCTCTGTAGAGCATTGAAAAGAAAGGATGTTTCTTTGAGGACTAAGGTGCACCTGACCCAAGTCATGATATTCTCCATTGCATCATTATGCATGTGAGACCTGGACACTGAATAAGGAAGATTGTAGAAGATTAGATGCATTTTAATTGTGGTGCTGGAGAAGGATATTGAAAATATCATGGACTGCTAAAAAGACAAACCAATATTTATTGGAAGAAGTAAGGCCAGAGGGCTCCTTAGAGGAAATGATGGCAAGACTTCATCTTACATACTTTGGACATATTGTCAGGAGAGATCAGTCCCTGGAGAAGGACATCATGTTTGGTAAAGTGGAGGGGCTGTAAAAAGAGGAAGGCCCTCAAGGAGATGGATTGACACCGTGAAAGCATCACTGGGCCCAGGCATTGGACAATTATGAGGGAGATGCCATACCATACAGTGTTTCATTCTGGTGTGTGTAGGGTCCCTACGGGTTGGAGCCAACTTGCTGGCACCTAATAATGACAACAACAACAACATGTCCTCTTCTGAGTTTGACATGAACCTCTGTCTGCTCCTGTTCAACGTACTGCTGCAACTGTTGTTGGATGATCTTCAGCAAAATTCTACTAGAATGTGATATTAATAATTGTATTCTATAATTTGTGTATTCTCTTGGGTCACCTTTTGTTAAAATGAGTAGAAATATGGATTTCGTCCAATTAGTTGGCCAAGTAGTTTTAGGCCTGGCGTAGATGAGTGAGTGCATCTAACACTTCATCAGATTTTGGAAACATTTCAATAGAAAGTCATTTAAAAAATGGTTTTATTGAGCTACAATTAACATATTACGTAATTCAATAATTTAATCATATTAAGGAGGGTTGTGCAATCATCATCATAATCTATTTTGGAACATTTTCTTCCTTCTTGTGCCCATTGCTGTTGAGTTCCCATTTTCTCCTTCCATATACTTATTAATCCAGTTACTGTCTACATAAATCCAACCGCCCTGACTTTCTCATACAAAACACAGACAAAAAAGGCAAGCCCACCACCATGAAAACATCAGCAACAATGACCAAATGAAACAAAGAAATGCCTCACTGAAAAGAAAACAGAGAATATTTGAAGACTTTCAGAATTGGTCAAAAGGACAATTTACTGGCAAGATTTTACTTTCCAGTCTAACTATAGCTGCTCAAATCTGCTTTATAATGTCCTAGAGCTTTGTTCTCTATAATGTTTTCAGTGCAGCTTAAACTTCTTTCAGTAACATTCTTACTGAATCATATTCCACCTGTTTCAACAGTTGAATGTTGATCATTTTGGTACACCGTTTCAGTGTATTCTTTCCATCTTATTTTGATGCTTCCTGTATCATTCAGTGTTTTGTCCAGAGAATCTTTCAATATTGCTACTCACGGCTCAGAAATTTTCTTTAGCTCTTTTAGTTTAAGATACGCTGAGTGTGTGTTTCCTTTTTGGTTTTCTAATCCTCGGTCATTATATATTTGACTTTGTCTTCTTGAGCTGCCCTTTGAGAATTTCTGTTCAGTTCTTTGATATCATCATTTCTCCCATTTGCCTTAGCTACTCTAAGATTAAGAGCACGTTTCAGAGACTTGTTTGACATTCACTTTGATCTTATCTTCCTTTCTTGTCTTTTTAATGACCTTTGGCTTTCTTCAGGCATGGTGTTCCTGACGTCATCCCACAGCTCATCAGGTGTTCTCTCATTAGTGTTTAATGCATCACATCTGCTCTTGAGATGGTCTCAAAATTCAGGTGGAATACATGCACGGTCATATTTTGGCTCTTATGAACTTGTTTTAATTTTCTTTCGTTTCAGCATGAACTTGCATATAAGTAATCAATGATCTGCTTCCTGTCAGCCCCTGGCCCTGTTTTACCTACTGACAGTGAGCTTCTCTCTTGCCTCTTCCCACAAATGTAGTCAACTTGATTTCTGTGTGTCCTATTGGGAGAAGTTCATATGAACACTTCCCCTTTTGTTGTTGAAAAATGATATTTGAAATGAAGAAGTCATTGGGCTTGTAAAATTCTATCATTAATCTCTAGCTTCATTTCTCTAACCAAGGCCATAAATTCCAACTACTGTTCCTTATTCTTTGTTTTCAACTTTTGTATTTCAATCACCACTAATTATCAATGCATCTTACTTGTATTTTCGATCAGCTTCAGATTGAAGATATTGGTAAAATTTTCAGTTTGTGCATAATTAGCTTTAATGTTCATGCAAAGATTTGAATAATAGTGGTGTTGTTGGGTTTCCTAGTATGTGAATAGATAGTATCCTATCACAGCCAGCATTGTAGTTCAAGATAGATCTTGAAATGCCTATTTTGAAGTTGAATGCAATGCCACTTTTCTTGAATCTGTCATTCTGATCATAGAAAACCATATGATTTTCTGATTCAAAATGGCTAATTTCAGCCCACTAATGTCTAGCATATTGATCTTTATGCATTCCATTTTTGATGACTTACAGTTTTCCTGGATTCATACTCTGTACATCCCAAGTTCTGACTACTAATAGATTCTTGCAGCTCTGTCTTCTCATTTTAAGTCATGCACCATGAGAAAACGAAGGTCCAAAGGCTTTCCTCCGGCTCCAACATCATGGTCAACCCTACTTGGAGTGCCTTTTGACCTGAGGGGGCCCCCTTCTTCTGGCACTCTTTCCTGTTTTTAAATGTAGTTCTCCCCCACCATTTCTGATCAGCAAAGAATGCGCTGATCATGAAAGAAACATTAAGCTAACCTGATAACAGTTTGTTGATTTTTCCAAAATGCCAATATATAGATGTAATTTATTTTTTAAAAAGTTTTTCATCGGTTTATTTTTGTATAATATTATAGCAGTACACTGTGCAGGAGTTGTTGAGTTAAGGCAGGTAGAGGCAATGGTTTGTAAAGCTAATTACCTACTCTGAGAATTGGAAAAGATCCTCTAGTAAGATAAAAATCATGGAATCTTTTTGTACTATCATGAAAGTGATACAAATTTCCCCTACATTTAAAAAATAGCCAATGGTGAGATATGTCCATATTCCAATTTGGGTGAGTTGCTTTAAAACAACTTAAAGATGGCAATATTGCTTTAGTTCTTCTGAGAATTGCATTGTTTACAAGCAGTTATTTTAATGGAAAGTAAGACATTTTGAAAATTAATATTAATAAATGGCAGTGGAGTCATCTTGTCTGGCTAAAATAAAAAATAACAGCCCTTTGAAAACTGACTTTTTTGTGGTTTAGGCTCTTTTAAGTCTCACCGGAAGTTAATTAAATTGAACGGCTCTTTTTCTCTCTTTCTTTTGGCTTTTAAAGTTCATTTTAGCATCTTTAAGTTTATTCAATTAGTGACTGATGCCAGAAAATTCCTCAACCCATGGTATTAATTAAACAATGTTCAATCTGGGCAGAGAACCGAGATTTTCCAAATATCTCTATTGAGTTGGATTAAAGGTTTGGCAATCTAAATATCTTGATGTGAAAGAAATGTGAAGAATTTCAAGGTTTCCAATCAGAATTATGAACAAGATTTTTAGCTGCATCAAGATTATTCAAATTCTTTTGGAGATCAAAAGGTGGAGTTTAGAGTACAGCATCTTTAGGAGATGATACAAGTGTTATATATAATCTGCAAGTATTCACACTTTTAAGAACAGTACATTAATTCATTGTTTGATTTCCTTTAGGGAACTTTAATTCACTTTGGTCAGTAAGTCCAGCAACTATGATATTTATTTTCTGGCTAATCAAGTATTTAGACTTCTGTCCTTTAAAGCTACCACTCCGGGTGGAGATGGCTATCTCTGGGTGGGGGGTAAACAGCAGTTATTTCACAGCAAGCACCATGGGTGTTCGTTTTGATGTGGCTGCAGGCAAAATCTGCAGCATTAATCTCAAGGTTAGTGCAAAACAAAATAGTCTCTGTTTTTATTGAGGTAATTTCTTAACTGGCTAAAACCCTGAGGAGTTTGAGATATTTACAAGGCTATTTTGAAAGAGTTCCTTTCACCTTTCCTTTATCATTTATGATCAGATCCTGAAACATTTGTGAAGTACTCACTTTAGCAAAAAACAACCCCCAAACCAACACACTGCCATCAAGTTGTTTCTGACTCACAGTGACCCTATAGGACTCATGAGAACTGCCCCATGGCTTTCCAGTCTCTGCTGAAGCAGCTCTGTATTCACCTGTCCCACAGTGGAGGGCGTTAACCACGGGGTCACCTCGGACCCTTCATTTCAGTCAAGCATCCCTTTTTTTTTGGGCGGTGGGTATATGCATTTCTTTGTTTTCATGCAAGAGGTAAACTAGATTGCATTTTTTTTCTAAGTGAAAATTAACATAATATGTATGGATTGTGATAAGAATCATATGAGCCCCTAATAAAACGATTAAAAAAAAGAAACTTAACATAAATGATTTTATTGAATTTATTTATTACTGAGCTAA
>NW_022103920.1:73934548-73936679 GCF_000313985.2 Echinops telfairi
GGTTTGGCAAATTGGATTTCATAAACAGAAATAACATACAAACAAACCAAGAAACAATAACAAAAGTTCACCAACAACAATGACAAAATAAAACAGAGACACACTTCAATAAAAAATAAAGCAGAATATTTTAAAAACGGAAAAAAATTAAGATGAGTCAAAAAGAGCAAATGATTATTTTACATTCTAACCTACCTGCATCTTCCATAATCAAATATATAATGCCTGATAGGAAGGCTCTTCATTTCTCTGGACCATAGGCAGAGGCTTCATTCTAATGCGACCCTGCAAATGGGTTTGGACTTCCACTGTCATTCAAAGCCTTCTGAAAGCTGGGCGTTGAGAATTGAAGCACTGATATTATTCTCTCCTCTGGATTGGGTTGTACTTTTTATAATCCTTGGATCATACAGGTTGCTGTGCTCCTTGTGGATGACTTAGTTGATGTTTAACCTTGATGGATGTTTGTTTTGACACAAGCCTTTAAGCCCCCAGGTACTGTATTTTAAGATAGCTGGGCAACATCTGATTTCTTCACCACATTTTGGTATAGCGTTCACATCTTGAGTGACCTCTCCATGAGGGGGAATATAGAATAGGACCATGTCATAATAACAAATTATTCTTTTATTAGCGCTACAAATAAGTTTGAATCCAAAGTCCATTAATATATTTATGGTTTCTATATGTCTCTGGTTCATTTCAGAGGAAGCATTATCATTTTATTGGAGAACATTATAAATCATCTCAATGGGGCATAAGGTAATTCTATTGATAGCATCAGTAGTTTAGCCAGTGGTAGAATTTTAAGCACTGTTGAGAACAGGAAATTATACATGTATAGGCCAGCTTATTAGACCATAAATTGTGAACTGTTGACTCGTACAGATTAAAAGATTAAGTGACTAGACACTATTTACACAAAGAGTGAGGGCAAGGGATAGGGCAAAACTTTCAATAATATTTATTCACAATGGCAGAACTATGCCTGCTAATCTATCACATGTCATAAAAAATCAAATAGCATGAAAATAGTAAATATAGGATAGCCCCTGGCCACCATGCATTGGGGTCCCTCAAAAGAAGAGAAATGAACCAAACTCCAAGGATTACCAACTCCATAACCTTGAGATAGCAGTCATTTCTTCTTCTCACTGGAAGGCATTTGCACCTTAAGTACAAGGGAGTATTTCAGTTCCTTAAATATGCTACAGGTGAATTTAAGGTAGCGTTCAGTTATCTTAGTGGAGTTTAAAAATCGGGTCCTTCTTGTATGGCCTGTGAATGGGGTTGTGCACTTCGAAAGGGCAGAGTGTAAGGACCCAGTTGTCTACAGCACATGGGTCACTAAGGTCTGGATAGAAACCAGGTCAAAATTGTCTAATGGGCAGTCTGCATAAGTGATGGTGGGTATTATTGCCCTACCTGGTTTACCCACCAACAGAAATGTAAACACCTTCTCTGAGACAAACATTCCTTACCTCTTTCCTTGAATTTCCAGTGGGGTTTGCTCATCATTCTTGTAGGAGTGTCTGTTGACTTGAGATGACAATGTTGATTGGTCTTTTCCCTCTCCCCCATCCTGAGAAACTGACCCTAACTGAGATGAGGCCTTCTCTCTCAAAGGACTTGTTAAGATGTACAAATAAAGGGGTGGTAGATGGTGCATGCATGCTAGGCAGATTCACTGCCCTGTTGCTTGGGTGACTGGATTAGATTGCCCTGAAACCAGAAGCCTGCCTTTGTCTTGGTACGCACCCATATAGTAGTGGACTCATACAACATTGGTCCTTTTTACTAACTTCATTTACCATGATGGTCTCCAGGTCCTTCCATGCCATGAAGTATTTGTGGTTTCTTCATTGTTTTTGTTTTTTTAAATTTCTTTTTGGGGGGATGCTTGGTATTTCATTGTGTATATGTACCAGAATTTCTTTATCCATTCTTCTACTGATGGATATTTGGACCATTTCCAGATTTTTCACTATTGTGAACTGTGCTGCAAGGAACACAAACGAGGATATGTCTGTTCACGTTCTATTTCTTGCTTCTTTGGAAAAACGGCCCAGCAGAGGTATTGCTAGGGCATACAGTATATCCATTTCCAGTGGCTTTAGGTAACGCCATAACA
>NW_022103920.1:73937678-73952679 GCF_000313985.2 Echinops telfairi
AAAAAATTAATGAGATTTGTTCATAGATCCAAGGGAATAAAATAAAATCTAAATCAGTCCAGTACTCTAATTTTGCATACTTATTTCAAATAAATTACATCTTCAGTCTTGAGCTGTTCTGTATTTTATTGAATTAAACAATTAAGCTCTTTGGGATTTGAGTGAAATTTTCCAGAGTCAATTTATCTAAAAGCTATTAACTTGGAGATAAGCCATGTTCTCTATTCTTTTATCACGTAGTTGGACATTGCTTGCACTATGTTTGGCCTCCTATCGTGTGGCTGAGTCTACGGTGTTCGTGCTTGTCTGTGCCTGCGTGGGGTCTGGTGGGAGTGAGAGGAAAGTTGCTGCTTTTACAGACATTTATACTAAGACATTAATTGAAATTGTGTATAGTTTTGACATTTTTAACAGTCAATTCTTAGAGAACGCGGTATCACAGGTTGGAGAAGTATAGTTTTAATTTTTAGAAAAAACATTAATTTGTTTAAATTTGTGTTTACCAATTAACTTCAGGGAATAGTCATTTAACTTTTATGAAATCCTGAATCATTGCAACCCGCATCATTCATATTTTAACACTGTTTCAAAATGTGCATACCCTTGCTGACACACGTTTCTGCTGCATTCTTGTCCGATGCCAGTGGGCAAGTCCAGACATAAAAGGCAGAAGTCCAGTGGAAAGTACCGGAACCAAGGGAAGAATAGTTGCACCATGGCCCACACCACCAAATGCTTTCTTGGAATCTGCTGTGTGAATAAAATGATATCCTGCCCACATGTATGTAACCTTTGCCTTTCTGCAAACTCAACCTGATTCTACAGACACACCAACATGGTAAACCTACAAATCTTGCTGCCTCAAGTTTTGCTAGATTTGTTTTTTAAAATCACCATGCTAAGTTTGAACAGTTGTAAGCTGTCCCACATCAAATATCATTCATGAATGTTGCCTTTTCAACCCCATTTGCAGGAAGGCCGTGGAGGCTTCTTGTGCAAGAAGGAAAAACTGTAAATACAGCTAATCACGTGTAATTTGAGCTATGGAAATGAAGCAAGATTTATCTTTAACATGCATGGAACTTTTACCTCATCGTTTTGTTTTTTTTAAAGTAGCTTCCTAACTCTATGTTGAACTACAACTGCTCTTACTAAGGTTATCTTTGACCCTGACATGTTAATCATCACTTTGACTTTTCATGTTATATTTGATCTCTGGCTTTTGATCTAATTTGATTTGATTTGATTTCTATTTGATTTCTCTGTGAAAATCATTGCCACTGGCTTTCATGATACCACTCTTATTTCCTTTTCCAGTTTTCCCACATCTCTTTTTCAGCCTCTGTTATTTCCTGTGGTTCTTTCTTAATTATAAAGAAATAAATCCTTTCTTTACCCTCTACCCTTTCCTTCTACATTCATCCTCTGGGCAACTCCATTAGTTCTTTAAAATCGAAGCATCATGTGTATACTGTTCAATCAGAAAGTTTCATCTCTAGTCCCGCAAACCTGCTCCGTGCCCAACGGGCACGGTGTATATTCCCACCACAATATACATGTTTACTTTCTTAGAGCGACTTCTCTTCCTAGATTTCCCATCTCAGGGTCATACCTATTTGTCATCGATCCCACAAAGGTGTTTTTAAGTTAGACCATGCCAACGCTTCTCTTTTCAGGGCCTTTGTTCCCGCTCGCTTGCTGCTTGGGCTCTTTTCGGAAGTCCTCTTCTCCGGGTCGCTTGTGGTCCCGCACAGCTCACGTCAAATACTCTTTCCTCACGGGAGCGTCCCAAGGTCATTATTTGCTTGTTCTTAAACAAGATGTCACAAAGTGATACACACACTCGAATCACTTATAATCAGTCACGGATGTCTCCCTTGTCAATGCTTTTGAAGAGCCCAGGTCCAGGGACTATATTTATTATGGATTCATAGTCTGTCTTTGGCACCAAGCACAATTCCTGGCACACGATATATTCTCAATAAATCATCTAGGATAATGAATGAGGGACTTTTTCTTGATGACTCCTGATGCCCTCCGATTAGGATCTGTCACAGTGTCCCATTGCTTCTGTAAAGTCATATCATTTTATTACGGCTCTTTCGTCATCACCACTCTCAGTCCCACTCCTTGGAGGAGGCCCTCAGTATCCCTTGCCTGAAATCAGCCTCAATTATATGCACCAAATTCTCAGTAGTTGTGATGAATAAGGCGTTGTATAAATTAGGCTGGGCCAGGACTCTCAGGGGTTTGGCAGATACCCCCACACATACTACTATTGAGTCAATTCTGACTCATAGTGATCTTAAAAAGGGTCTCTGAATTGGGGTCATGAGAGTGGGGGGTGGGTGGGGGAGAAAGCATAGGAACTGAAAACACAAGGCATCCAGGACAGATGATCCCTTCAGACCAGTGCTGAGAGTGACGATACCAGGAGGGTGGAGGGAAGGTGGGGTAGAAAGGGAGAACCGTTTACAAGGATCTACATATAACCTCTTCCCTGGGGGATGGACAACAGAAAAGTGGGTGAAGAGAGACGTCAGACAGTGTAAGATACGACAAAATAATAGTAATTTATAAATTATCAAGGGTTCATGAGGGAGGGGGGAATGGGGAGGGAGGGGAAAAATGAGGAGCTGATACCAAGGGGTCAAGCAGAAAGCAAATGTTTTGAGAATGATGATGGCAACAAATGTACAAATGTGCTTGACACAATGGATATATGTATTGATTGTGATAAGAGTTGTATGAGCCCCCCAAAAAATGATTTAAAAAAAGGGTCTCTGAAGCTACAAATCTTTGTGGAAGCAGATAGCCTCATTTTTCTACTACAGAACTGCTGGTGGGTTTGAACCCACAACCTTGTGGATAACAGCCCAATTCAGACTCAACAGTGTCACCAGAACATAGTAATTTCCCATGATAACATCTAACATAATGTACTTGCATCAGTAATGACATCTGTTGTTAGTGGCCATTCGATTCCAAAGAAGTTTCCTCAAGGATGTGGCCCGCTTGCAGGAGAAGTGGACACTGCAGCAGCTTGCTGGCTTTGGTTGGCTCTGGCTTCTGCATCTGACTGCTTGCAAGTCCTTTGGACTCGAGCCAACAGCCTGCTAGTTTGCCGGCTACTGCTGGGTAACTCAGCAGCGTGCCATCTGAGCTGCTAACCTTAGTAGCATTTTCCTCTGCAACCACTAGCCTGCGGTCCTCCTGCTGACCTCGGTTTCATCACGCTCCGAGCTACACGACTCAGGAGAAGCGTTTAGCGTAACATTGGATGCATGGATTTAGACCCTGACTGGACTAGGAATATGTCTGCTTCTACAACTGCGTGAGTCATTTTCTTGATATAAATTACTCTTTTAATACATGTATCTGCCATTTGTCTGTTAGTTTGTCATACTGTGGTGGCTTGTGTGTTGCTGTAACTCGGGAGTTATACCTGCGGTATTACAAATGCCAGCAGGTGTAACTAAAATGAACAGATGTCAGCAGAACTTCCAGAATAAGAATAGACTAGGAAGAAGGTCTAGGCTGTCCATTTTGGAGAAATTAGCTGCTGGAAACCTTATGAATACCAGTGCAACCTTTTCTGAGATCGTGCCAAGGAATGAGTCCCTCAGGTCAGAAGATACTCAAAATAAGACTGAGGAAGAACTGCTTCTCAAAGTAGACTCAACCATAGTGGTGTGGCTGGACGAAAGCTTTTGGGACCAAAGACTTCAGGACCTGCATTTGCTGAGGGGACATGATTCAAAGTGTGAAGAAGCACCAGCAAACGTTTATTAAGGATTATAACTTGGTACGCATATTAGGCCAGGTTGTCTAGAGAAACAAATGTAGTGACACTCGTATGTGTATGTGAAAGAGTTTTATATTAAGAAGTAATTATATATCATAAGGCATCCCAGCCGAGTCCAACTCAAGCCCAATACTAGTCCATACGTCTCTCTTCAGAGTCACATAGCCCTATGCCAGGGGAGCAGAATACAAGAAGATCACAGGCTGCTTGGTGCAGAGCCATGTGGATCCAAGGTTGGTGGAAATGTGGCAGGATGCCCATGGCTCTCAGGGTCACTGACAGAGTCCCAGCAAGCAAGAAGGCATAGGGACAGAGAGAGGGGCAAGTTCCCAGTTGCTCCCACTTATTAGAAGGCCACACCCCTAAGGAGGCAAAGTCAGGGTGTGACCTGATGATTGGATTCTGCCAGTACACCTTCATACATCGTCAAGTTGACACAAATTTATTTAACTATCACAAAGTATATAAAGTATGGATCTAGGAAAATTGGATATCATCAAAAATGAAATGGAATGCACAAAGATCAGTATCCTAGGTGTTACTGAGCTGAAATGAACTGGTTTGGCCATTTTGAACCAGAAAATCATGGTTAACTATGTTGGGAAAGACAGATTCAAGAGGACTAGGGGTGCATTCATTCTGAAAAACAGCATTTCAAGATCTATTTTGAAGCACAATGATGTTTGTGATAGAATAATATCTGTCTGCATACAACGAATTCCAGGCAATACAAGTATTATTCCAACTTATCCATAAACTACTAAAGTTAGTGATGCAGAAATTGAAGAATTTTAACATCTTCAGTTTGAAATTAAGCTAACATGCAATTCATATGCATTGGTAGCTCTCAGTGATTGGAATTCAAAAGCTGGAAACAAAGAAGAAAAAACAATAGTTGGAAAATATGGTCTTGGTGTTCGAAATGAAGCTGAAGGGTTCTGCCAGACCAATGACTTCTTTATTGGAAAGTTGATTAGAAAACTTCTCCGGATGGAATCTTACACAGAAAGACACTTGACTGCATCTGTGGGAAGAGATGATGGAGAAGCTCAATCTCAGTGACTAAAGTCAGATCATTTGCTCATGTGTAAATTCAGATAGAAGTTGAAGAGCCAACGTATGACCTAGCGTTTATCCCACCCAAATTTCAAGACCATCTCATGAACAGATTTGACACAGAGAACACCAACGACAGGGACCTGAGGAGCTGTGCGATCATCAAGAACATCATCCACGAAGAAAGTAAAAGGTTTGTTAAGAAAGCAAAGAAAGAAGAGATCAAAGTAGATGTCAATGACTGGTCTGTCTCAATAACACGTCCAAAGGATGCAAGACAGTCTCACCTGCTTGCCTTACGGCGCAATCTGGCCGTGCTGGCTCTTTCTTCTGGCGGTCCCTGCAATATTCCTTGCCAACATCAGCATCCAAATGTGTCAATTTTTCTTTGGTAAGCTGAAATAGCTTGACCATCTGTCATTTATTGAGATATCCATCTTTAATCTGTTTAGTCTTTCTTCCATTTGTTTCTAAAAGCAGAGCGGGAAGTGGAATCCGGTTCAGGAATTAGGGTGAGTATGAGATGAAAGAAAACCCTTTCTTTGCTCAGGAGAGCCAGAGGTCTCCTTTACCGAGAGCCCGAGAGAAGCTGCTCCTTTGAGCCTCCTTACGAAGGAGATGCGGCAAAACGTGGTGGGCAACTTTCCCTCTCCTAGGTACCAGCATAATTCCCACGCGGCTGACCTTAACATGTCCTTAAGGTAGTCTGCAGCATTCAATTCAGTACATTCCTTTAGGACTCAGAAAAATGCAGGTTTTTTGTGATCTGATGATCTATGAAAACACATTAGAATTTTCTTATGTTTATACATAAAAAATACTTTGAAAAAATATTTATAGAGAATTATATATTATATAATTATATATTAAATGCATTGCAGAGCAAGAGCTTTTTATAATCTAAGACAATTATACAAAGATTTTGGAGATAATATAAATATATAAAGATGTCCTTTCGAAAAACCGAACAGAAGAGAGCTGGTAGCACTGATGATCGGATAACACCCCTGGCAGGACAGGGCAACAGAGCTGTGTCTCAGTGGATATGTCGGAATGAGCACCACACGCCAATAAAATATTAAACTGAAAAGTGCACACCAATAAAATAACATATACTATATATAAAAGAATAATAATAAACCAGACAGAAGCCCTGATGGCATAGTGGCTACTCGCATTGGGCTGCTGATCACAGGGCCGGTAGTTCGAAACTACCACTCACGCTGTGGGAAAAACACAGGGCTTTTCAGGCCACAAGGAGGTACATTTAGAAACCCCCCAGGGGCAGTTCTACCCTGTCCTACAGGGTAACTAAGCGTCAGCATAGACTTGATGGCAGTGAGTTTGGTTTGGGTTTGGTTTATCAAAAAGTCAAAGGTGATCTGTAAGTAATAAACTCCAAACATTTTGACTACACTATAAAATTTCTCCGCATGGATGCATGATCAACATATTAGACTGATCATATATATTAATTAAGATCAACAAAGTGGCCTATTTTTTCCTGATCATACATTTTTATATATCCTAATATTCTTCAAGATCCTGTGGAGATCCATCCCTTTTTACATTTCCTTTCTTCTCTTTTAAATAATACATCACAAGACATTTTCTCTGTACTTCTTTATGCTGAAATCATTTGTATCATTTTCACTATTCCATAATAAAATATAATTCAATAATTCAATTCTTTGCAATATATGCCTTATACTGTAATGGATTCCTGGTGGTGTAGTGGTTACATATTAGGCTGCGATCTGCATGGTCAGCAGTTCAAAACCACTAGCAGCTCTGTGGGAAAAAGGTTGGGGCTTTCTACTTCCATAAGCAGTTAACAGTCTCAGAAACTCACAGGGGGTCACAGTCAGTTAGCATTGACTTCATGGCAGTGATTGGAGTTATACTGTAATTTATAGTTACAGACAGAGCATAAGGCTCAGCCTCGTGTGCTCTATCTGTAAACACTGGGATTCTCTTTAAACACGTGTGTGAGGAAAGATCCATGGTGGTGCAATGGTTGAGCACTTAGCTTCTAACTCAAAGGTTGCTGGTTTGAATCCATCTAGCAGCTTCTCTGGAGAAAGCTCTGATTATCTGCTCCTGTAAAGGTTATGTGCGATGGGGCTATTCTTTCTCACATAGGGCTCAATAGCACTTAATAGCATGATGAATATACCTATGTGACACAGAGTCACCCAGACTGAATAAGCCTTCAAGGATCCGGACCAGGATGATAGACTTTTATTGAAATATCAAATGATTTCAGTATTTCTCCAGAAGATCTCTGCTTGGATATACAACTGAATATCTGTGTCAAATTATGACCACAGATGTAATTTTTACTGTTGTAAGGATGCTTAATCCAATATCATTTTTATGACTCTCTATTTTATATAAATCAGTTATCTAAAAATAAGCTACTATATTTGAGTTATGAGCACTGGTACTTAATTTCTGCAGCTTACATTCAGTACACACACACACACACACACACACACACACACACACACTGCAATGAGTCATCACTGACCACAGCAGGAATCTCCATCTCTGTCCTGGAATTTAGCTCCTCATAGAGATTACAATTATGTATAATGAAGATGCTAACTGTTCTAGCATGGAAACCCCAAAACCTCATTTATGATAATAAGATTTGACTTTACTTCTTCCTCTCACTTTTAATAATATCACAGTGTTGATGCATATGATGTAATTAGCATAAGCAGTCTTCAGAAATGCTTGATTGTACCGGAAAACATAGATTAGTATTTTAATTATTATTGTTTTTCCAGACTTTGAATTTGGGAGCCAGGCCAAATAGATATCTGCTTCTTAGACTGTTAATCAATGCACAATAACTGTGTGGGTGTTTTAAGATTAATTTTGTGACTGAATTTTCTTGTCTTAATGAGCAGAATATTATTCCTTTTTATTGTCTGTTGGAATGGATCAGCGTATTTCTGAGAGCACGAAAGAATAAAAACCAGAAAGTGGCAACTTAAAAAAAATCATTTTCCTCTGTTTTATCCTCCTTCTTAGGTAGCTAATGGAAAATTGAGTTAAAAACCATGTTCCATTTCCCATTCGTGAATTATTCAGGTGATACAAAAGACAAGACGCAGACAGCATGGGAGAAGGATCTCCAAAGAAATATTAGCTCAAGGAGGTTTTGCTGTAATTCTGAACTAATAACCCATAACGGAGCTGCATGCGCTAAAGACTCAGTCCCTGCTGGATAGATGCAGGATCACAAAAGATACTGCTTTTACATAGAATTGCACTGATACGTCCTTCAGGCAGAGCCACCCTTAGGAGGACCTGGGCTTAAATACAGGCTTCAGTACCTTAGGGAATCACGGAGGTAAATTTGACTGATTGGTCTAATGTTCGGGTGAATTCATTAACTGTAGTCCTACTTCCTCTTCCTATTAAAATGAGTAATATGCCTATCTCAGGAGATGTTGTTTGGCCCAGAGAGTAAATCTGATTCTCTAGGTTTATGTACATGGGCTCAAAGGTTAAATATTGAGGAGCCCTTTACCTGGAGATAACTATCTTCTACTTCTAATTGCTTGGTGTTTTGATAATTTCTAAACTTCTTAAGATTTTATAGAATGCTCAGCTGGATTAATCTTTCTTCCTGAATTTTATCACACCCAATAAAGTGCTGAGAATTATCTTAGAATTATCATAATCTCCTTTTGTGGATGCATATAATCCCATTTATTAAAATGAATAATATGATAACATTGCTTGAGCATGTTGAAGAACTGTGTCTGTGGGCGTGTCCGTTTGTATGTATGTATGTGCTTTGCTTTTCATGCCTTCATGACATTCTTGGTGGCCGAGGAGGAGAAAGACAGGTAGGCATGTAGAGCAGTATTGACTTTGAAAGTAAATAAAATCAAAGCAGGAAGTATACAGTTTAAAGTATATAATGATTAAATTCTAAATGTTAACTTGTCGATTAAAATGGAAAATCACAATCACAAAACAGGCATATTAATAATAATAACATAGTGATTTCAATAAGCATACTAAAAAGACACATTTCCTATATATCCCTTAAATTAAACATCAATTATATACTGAATACTTGGTATATCATGAGATGTGAACTTACTTGTAACTAACCATACTGATATAATATTGGGATTAGCACTTAAAAATAGATCATACATTGCAAGCCATGTACTTTTGGTATCTTAAATAAATTTGTACTCTTCTGTTAGCAGTCATGAAATTGTAGTGGTTACGGTACCTGAAGGTCATTAAAAAGAGAGAAAAAAAAGGACAAATCAAAGAGGATGTTGAGGAGACTCTGAGATTTGCTTTTAAAGATAAAATAACTAAGGAAAATGGAAGAAAAGAAGTCAAAGAGCTGAAAAGAAAAATTTAAAGGGCAGCTTGAGAAGACAAAGCAAAATATTATTATGAAATGTGAAAATACCTATATGTGACCTCCTCCCTGGGGGACGGACAACCGAAAAGTGGGTGAAGGGAGACATCGGACAGGGCAAGATATGACAAAATAATAATTTATAAATTATCAAGGGCTCATGAGGGTATGGGGAGCGGGGAGGGAGGGGAAAAATCAGGACCTAATGCCGGGGGCTTAAGTGGAGAGGAAATGTTTTGAGAATGATGAGGGCAATGAATGTACAAATGTGCTTTACACAATTGATGTATGTATGGATTGTGATAAGAGTTGTATGAGCCCCTAATAAAACGATTTAAAAAATGTGAAAATACCTAGAATTAGAATACCAAAAAAGTGAAAGTTGGGCATTGAATTAGCAAGACAAAAGAAATATGAATGCATTTGAATTATGGCTCTGACAAAGAATGTGGGAGTACCCTGGACTGCCAAGAGAACAAACAAATCTGTCTTGGAAGAAGTGCAGCGAGAATACTCCAAAGAAGCAAGGATGGGGAGATTCGTCTCATGTAATTTGTACCTGTTGTCAGGAGAGACCAGTCCCTGGAAACGGACATCATGATTGGGAGAATGGTGCAAGACTGGGAAGTGTTTTGTGCTGTTGTACATAGAGCCACCATGTGTCGGAAAAGACTCCTAGCACCTAACAACCCCAACAGGAACCTGAAACTTTTTGTTTTGAAGGCTTCTGGACTACAGTTAGTTTAGGGAAAATGATATTTATGATTTATTCCTTATGCTAACATAGAGCCAGAACATATAATCATGATTAACAGAGAATCTGCTTAGCAGTAGTTTAAAACAAACAGAATATCACATAATGCATTAGTTTCCTGTTGTTGGTGTAATAAATTATTATACTCTAAGAAGTTTAAAACAATACGCATTTATTGTCTTACATTTCTGGAAAGTTTGTCTTCCTCCCACTTACTCTCTTTCTCTTTGACTTGAGCCCTCCTGACCCCTCTTCTAAAGACCCTTGTGGTTATATTGGGCCCATCTAGATAATACAAGGTTTCCATCTCAAAGTTCTTAATTTAATCACCTGCCTGGTCCTTTTTACCTTGTAAGCTAACATATTCATCAATTCTGTGGGACATGAACATTTGAGAGGAGAGGAGCATAATTCAGCCTATCACACGTAAGACTAACAGTAGGTAGAAATTCTCGAGATGGTACAGCAATTTTAGAGTGTAGCAATTCATTATACCACCAGTGTCCCAAGTTTCTTTTATCTTTTCTCTCTCCAGTCTTGAAGGGTTTGGCCTATTGTCTAAGGATTGCAGATAGCTGCCATGGCAAGAAATACAGAATTTCTATTTAAGGTATGAAAAAAGAAAAGTGTAAAGTCAAGTCCTTTTCCTGAATTCAGGAAGTGAGACCATCCTCTTGTAATAGTACCTCTCTACCTTATAGGCCAGCACTATCTCATCGGGGTACTTATAAACTGCAGGGAAGAATGAGAGATTAGGTATTTCATTTTTAAAGCTCTGTTTTAGAGAATCTTCTTAGATTGGGTGTGGTTATTCAGTGAACAATAAAATAGTGATTCTCCTTTAAGAAAAGCCATGCAAGTTAGAACAGATGAGGAGAAATTTTCTTAGTTTGTTCATAAGGTGGTGGAGAAACCAAGACTGTAGAAAATTTCTTACAAATACATTCATATATATAAACTGCAAAACAAAACAAAATAAACAAACAACTCATTACGATTGAGTTAATTCTGACTCATCTTAACCAAATATAACAGAGTTTAACTGTCTCTGTGGGTTTCTGAGGCTGTAACTGCTTATAGGAGTAGGTAATCTCATCTTTCTTCAACAGAAGAACTGGTGTTTTGAACTGCTGATCTTGGATAAGCAGCCTAACATAGAACCCACTATATTACAAGGGATCCATATCTATATAAATTTATGGATTTTTTACTGATTTCTAAACATTTGTCTGATTGATAGGCCTACAAACATATTATTGAAGAAAAATAGGCCTTAATTCTATCATTCTGAATCTCTCCTGAGAGACATTTTCTTTCAGTGACCTGGGAAGGAGGACTTTTTAAATTGGATTAGTAGCATTCTGCTGTTTCAAATGGAAACAGAATCCACTGGCCTACATTAACTAATGCTTTATAATCTACACCATATATTTTGTGGTCATTGGTGAAATTTTAGAGCTAACTCAGGACAGGAAATAACATTGAAATTTTTTCTGTTTCAGCTCTGTTTAGAAATAGATGCAGTCTGAGATAATAAAACCAATATGATTTTTCTAGATTGGAGTAAATAATCTCTGTAAAGCTGAGGTCTGCGAACAAAAGCCAAAAGGAACTCTTTGGTCAGTTAGAGCAGGCACTTCCTGGCCACTCAATATTTCAAAGAGATCTTAGATTTAACTCATTTTCCTTCAGCAAATTTCTGTTAGTGAGTGACTCTTACAAACTCTAATCCCATTTACCAAAATACCAATGCAATCTATACTTTATATCAAATCATTCCAACTGAGGTAAGCTTAGGGAATTTAGTCATTTGCAGAGGTCTGTTTTCCCCATAACTGAATCTCTAAATAGAATTATCAAGTCTATCAAATGTTAATTTGTCAAAAAAACCAAATAGCTAATAAGGATAATTAGATTTGTATTGTAAATAGAATGTTACCCTGTGGCTTCCAGGTCTCCAAAAGGAAATACAACTGACTGAAGGAAAGTCTTACTCAACCCAAATCTAGAATCCGCTTTCCTTCAAAATACTATGGCGTCTTCTTCTCCAGCAGTCTGGGGGAAATGCATTTTCAGTTTTCCGTGGGATCTAAAAGATAACTATCAAGACAGCCCTGGCTCTGGTCCGCTAGTCCGCAGCTGTGACTTGACTCCCGAGAAAACAAAGTACTAGAGGGAGGGAACTGTCTGGCTTTCTCATTTCTCTGGTAAAGGAGAGAGCTGAGAACACAGCTTCTGTCCCTGCACAAGGCCAGACGCCAGCCCACTGGGATGACTGCCCAGTTTTCCGTCTCATCTAATGGATGCTATTTCTATGACTTCTTCTTCAAAAGAATTGACATGAATAATGTTCAGGTAGAAACTTGGAGTGCCTGATGCCTTTCTGAACTTCTAGAACTTGGAGGGCAATCTCTTATCTCCTGCACCACTGATGTTGCTTGTATAGCATTGTTGTTCTCGCTGCCATTGGGTCAACCTTTGACAGGCATTGCCCAGCTTATGCCTAACAGAATCGGACAGTTGTGACTCGAAAGGCTTTCCTTGGTTGATTTTCAGAAGTAGAATCCCCGGCCTTTATTCCGAATCTGACAGCTCTACTGAAACCGATTCAGCATCAAGGCAGCTCCAAGCTTCCATTGACAGACAAGTGCCAGCTGCCCTGGAGGTGTGTTGGTGGGGCATTGACCCTGCGTGCACACGGAATGTGAGAATTTTAGCATTACCCATCACAGCCTTTCCTGTATCATTGACCACGTGAGTTATCATTTACTCATGTTGGGATGAGGCACAACTTTGGATTGTTTTGTGAAACCCAGTTTTTGTTTAGGGAAGCTATTTAATTTTTAGGTCTAGGGCTGTAAATATTTCATTAGTATACAATGTTCCAAAGGGGACAGGAAGAGAAAAATACATTTTTGTATTAAAAAAAAGGGATTCGAGAAGGACATATGCTGACACTAAGTCTGTTTCTCAGGAAAAATCAGCAATCTTTTCTTGCGCCCCTTCCTTGGCCCCTGCAGTCTCATGACTGCCCATGGGAAGGGGGACCTTCAGAGCCACTTCCCCTTTCTCTCTCTTCTATGGAAACAGCTCCAAAGGGGAAGAAATTTACATCGTGGCAAACTTACTGTCTCACTCAAATAGTCCCGAAGCTCAGCAAGTTGTTTGTTTTGAATCTTGATGAATTGAAAACGAATCGAAGGTGTTCCACGTACTCTTCCGGAACATTGGCACTTTCCCTCCTGTTTCCTGACATCCCCATCTGACACCCATTCTACACTTTATGTTTGCCTCATCCTTTGCAGTCAGTTGCTCTGTTGTTAATGGATGTAAAGCCAGCGTTTTGAAGTCTAAAAAGTGATCATTTTTATTTGTTCACTCTTAATGGCTGCTTCATTTACACAATTCACCTGACATAGAATTTATCTTTTTAAAGGGTGTAACTCTGCTTTCTAAATATTTCCAGATGTGTATCACAGTTCTTATTTCTGTAGGGTATTTACCTAGATGAGTAACTGCTGGATCATATGATGTTTCTGTTTACAACTTTCCAAGGAAGAACCTTACCCTTTCCCCCAGCAGTCGCACCATTTTACAGTCTCATCAGCAGCGTGAGAGGGTTCCAGGCTGTCCACATCCTTATTAACGTTTGCTGGTTTCTAGTTACTTGAACTTTACATTTAATACTTGGATGAGATGATATCTCACCCCTGTTTTAATTTGCATCTCTCTCATGGCTAATGACCCAGGCATTTCTTCACTTGTTTGTGGGACATTTGAAGGTCTTCTTCGGTGAACTGTCAGCTTATGCCCATATTTCAGTTGGATTGCTTGCTTCTTTGTTGTTGGGGTATTGAAATTTTCTATACATTTTAGAAGTTTGTCCCTTGTCAGATATGGTGCCGCCAAAAAGGTCTTCTCAGTTTACAGATTCTCTTTTTATGGTATTCTGATGCACACCAATGTCTCCATTTTGGAGGATCTAGTCATCTAGGGTCTTTTGCTCTTTGTGTGGTTTCAGCTATGTTTTATAGGGTACTTATGTCGTGTATCAGGGCTCCTAATTTTGTCACTATTTTTTTCTTTGAATGTCTTTACCATTTTAGTTTTTACATTTAGGTCTTTAATCCATTTTGAGCTGTTTTTTTTTGTATGCTATGAGATATGGCTCCTTTTTAATTTTTATGCAAATGAACATCCAGTTTTACCTGCACCGTTTATTTGTTAGATGATTTCTTCCTGCCTTAATTGTGTTTCAGCCCTTTGTCAAAAATTAGGTTGAACGATTTACTTCTGGTTCTTAATTCTGTTCCATTGCCCTATGTATTTGTCGTTGTACCAGCACCAGGCTATGTTGACTATCGTGGCTGTAGAGTAGGTTTTAATGTCAATAAATGCCAAAACTCTATTATGTCCATCTTTAATGGTACATTGTTTAACTGGGGTATCTTTCCTTTTCATATAAAATTGGTGATTAGTTTTCTATCTCTCAAAAGAACAGTGAAGAAATCTGGATTGGATTGCAGATCATTTTGTACAGTATTGACATTTTCACAATATTTTATTTTCTTATCTATAAGCATGGTATATTATTTCATTATGAAGGTCTCTTGATTTCTTATAGTCCTGTTTGCAATTTTCTTTGTATATGAAGGGGTACCCCAAAACACTGGAAAATGTTTTTAAAGCTATGTATTTAAATTTTTACAAAACAAATTTATGACCTTCAAAGTCCTCTCCATTCCACTTAATACATTTGTCAAATCTGTGATTCCATTCCTGGAAACATTTTTTCAAACTAATCTGTTTGGATGGCTGGCAGCACCTCCCTCGATTTTTTCTTCACCTATTCGACATCATCATATCGCTGTCCTTTCATGTCTATCTTCATTCATGAAAACAAAAAGAAGTCACACAGACTGAGGAGGTCAGGTATGTGGGGCAAGAAATGTATGCTGGTTTTTGCCCAAAACTGGCACACTGAGCT
>NW_022103920.1:73953035-73955786 GCF_000313985.2 Echinops telfairi
ATAGGATTATATTATATGTCAATACAGATCATTTTACTTCTGACTAATTTGGATGCCTTTTCTTTTCCCTTTTTGTCTCATTACACTGGCTATGGCTTCCAAATAATATCAAATAAGCCAAACAAAACTCACCACTATCAACTCAATTCTCACTCATAGCAACCTTGTGGAACAAGGTAGAGCTGCTTCTGTGAATTTCAGAGACTATAACTTTTCACAGGAGTAGAATGCCTCATTTTTCTCCCATGGAGTTGCCGGTGGTTTTGAACTGTGGACCTTGTGATTAGTGGTCCAACATGTAATTGCTAGGCCAAGAGGGTTCCATCACAAGCAACATAGATGAATATAAATAGTAACTTGAGTAAGAGTGGTGATAAACAGCATCCTTGTCTGTTTCCTGTTAATAAGGGAAATGTTTTCAATTTTTCTCCTTTGAAAATAATGCTGGCCATTGGTTTTGTGTTTATGTCCTTATTTAAGTTTAGAAAATTTCCTTCTGTTCTTATTTTACTGAATGTTTTTAACAGTACTATGATGATAGATTTTTTCATCTGCTTTTCTCTGGATTGATAGAGACAATCATGGGCTTCTTTCCCTTTACTTTTATTCATTATGGTATGTTGAATCATCCTTGCATACCTTGTATGAATCCCACTTGGTCATGACATGTTATACTTCTGGAATGTTTATGGACTCAGTTGACAAGGATTTTGTCGAAAAACTTTAAGTTTATGATGGATAGTTATCTATAAGTTTATATTTTAGTTCTGCCTTTGTCTAGTTTTGATATCAGGACTGGGGTGACTTCATAGAACGAGCTTGGGAGGGTTTCATCTTTCTCGATGTTCCACGTGGAATTGATGTTCCACGTAGAATTGGTTGCAGTGTTTGGTAGGATTTACCAATAAGTCATCTGGGCCAAGGCGTTTTGTGTTTGCTTGTTTTTCAATGGCCTATTCAGTTGCTTCTTTCACTGAGGGTCTGTTCAAACTGTCTATTTCAATCTGTTTGGGTGGGTGATGTGTTTCTGTGTACTTATCCATTTCTTCTAGGTTTTAAAATGTCTTGGCATACATGTCTTCATAGTATTATTTTTTCATCCTTTTCATTTCAGTTGGTTCTGTTGTGACAGAATCTATTTCATTACTTATTTGCATTGTTTGCATATTTTCCTTTATTAAATGGCCAGTGGTTTGTTAATTTTATTAATCCTTTCAAAACGCCATCTAGTCTTTTTGATGGTTTCCATTGTTTTCTTTTTGTTCCTGTTATTTCTGGTTGAATCTGCATTATTTTCTTGGTTCTGGTGACTACAGGCTCTTTATGTTGTTCTCTTCTGATCCCTGGAGATGTTGTGTGAGGTCGTTGCATTTGGTCCGTTCTTCTTTTTCAATGAGTGCTTTATTGCTATGAATTATCATCCAAGCACAGATTTCCCCAAAGATATGCCATGATTTCATTCTTGCTACAATCAAGACATTTTTTAAATTGTATATTTTAGTTCTTCTATTATCCAGTGGTTTTAAAGCATGACAATATTCTGATTCATGCATTTACCTTTCCTCTTGACTTTTATTGTTATTGATTTCTAAGTTTATAGTATTGTGATCTAAAAAGATGTGTTGAAGTATTTCAATGCCTTTATATTTATTGATGGTTGCTCTGTGGTGGAATATACCTTCTCTTCTGGAAAAAAAACCCATGTGTGCAGGAAAAGAATGTATATTGTGCTATTTGAGGGTGGAGTTTTCTGTATACATCTACAAGATTAAGTTAGCAGGATGTGCTCTTTAGATTTTCTGAGTCTCTGTGGAATTTATTTTAGGTTGTTCTCTACTTCATTGAGAGTGGTGCACTAAAGCCTCCACATGTTACTATTTTCGATTCTGATCAAGTTTGATTGATGTACTTCATTGGGTGTGTAGGTATTTATTATGTTCATGTCCTCTGGTTGGATCGACCTTTTAATCAATATTTAATGTCCTTCTTTCTCTTTTATGCTGGGTTTCTGCCTTAAAGTCTATTTCATCAGAAATTAATATTGATATCCCTGTGCTTTTTCGGCTGCCATTTGCTTGATAATGTTTTTCTGCCTTTAATTTTTAGCTTATTTTAAAATTTATGTCTAAGTTACATCACTTGTAGACAGTATATTAATGAGTCATGTTCTCTTATCTATTCTTAGATTGTCTTGGGTGATGAGTTTAATGAATTACGTTCAGCATAGTTATGGATTGATATAAATTTACTGCGGCCATTTGACTGGGTGTTTATGTGTGTGTTCATGTGTGTTGCTGATGATTTCTTTGTTTTAGAGATTTTTCGGTGCTGATTTTTTTGTTTTGTCTTTTACAGATTTTTATATCATTTCCTTCATTTCTGCTGTTTTAGTCTTTACTGAATTTTTATTACTTTCTTCCTTTTCATTTTGGTGCAGTTTATCAATTTCCTTTAAGGCTACTCTATAATATATTATCTTCCTAAGTTTAAAATAACCTCAGCACACAGCACAGTAGGGCATGCCCGGTAGATGGCTGAGGCAGCAGATGGATGGCATTTGACCCACTGGAATACACATCAGGCCTCTGCGGGGTAGGGGGGTGGGTGTAGCAATACATGGGAGGCCACAGAATGGGGAGTTGGGCTGAGCAGATCATTGGCTAAACAAGGGGTTATGGCCACTAGCTGGCTGCTGAGTGAGTGGGTGTGAGGGTGGTCACTGGGAACTTGTGTGCAGTAAGTGAGGTGATC
>NW_022103920.1:73957256-73958733 GCF_000313985.2 Echinops telfairi
GGGAACAGACAACAGAAACCATGGGGAAGGGAGACAGAGGCCAATGTAAGATATGAAAATAATAGTCATTTATAATTTATCGAGGGGTCACAAGGATGGGAGAGGGGGAGGGACAAAAAAACCCCGAGTTAATACCAAAGGCTCAAATAGAAAATAATCTTTAGAAAATAATGATGGCAACATATAGAAATGTGCTTGATACAATTGCTCTATAGATTGCTAAAAGAGCTGTAAGAGCCCCAATAAAATTATCTTAAAAAATAAAAAAGATTTATGGACTCAGAAACCCGATGGAACAATTCTACTCTGTGTGTCAATATGAATTCAGTGACACTGCCTTTGGGTTATAGTCTTGGAGCAGAGAGAATGTTAGATTACCTCATGTCCCTAAATTTTATGTAATCAAAAAGCAGGTAATCAAGCACACTTATAACCTGAGGACTTAGGACTGGACATTCGTGGTGTTTGAAGAAGCAGAAGATATTTAGACAAAGCTTACTGAGCTGTCGGTGGGCAGACAATCATTGACCTACTGCGTCAGCACAGCCCTGCATGCTGTATGGAGATATGTATTGTTCTGGCAAACCTGTGACTGACATTCTCTGTGAAGATTGTTGCAATAATATTGTAATATTATTGTAATAAAATAACACTGTAAGAGGGGAAACTAATCACAATGATCTACATATAACCCCCTTCCAGGGGAACGGACAACAGAAAAATAGGCGAAGGGAGACATCGGTCAGTTCAAGACATGAAAAAAAAATTTATAAATTATCAAGGGTTCATGAGGGAAGGAAGGTGGAGGAAGGAGGGGAAAAATGAGGAGCTGATACCAAGGGCTCAAGTAGAAAAAAAAAGTTCTGAAAATGATGATGGCAACAAATGTACAAATGTGCTTGACACAATGGGTGAATACATGGATTGTGATGAGTTGTATGAGGCCCAATAAAGTGCTTTTTAAAAATAATTAAAAAAAAACACATGCACAAAAATAATGATGATATTGGAATAAATATTGTAGTACAATAAAATATTATTGTAATAAAAAACCTGTGAATATTATTGTAAGTTTTCCCTGGAAACAAACAAAATAAAGAGAAAAACCAGAAAGAAAATTCTCAGAATAATTTTTCATCGAGTTTTTTGGAATTTCTATATGAAATAGCTACAGATTAGGAAACCAGACAGTCCTTGAGTACAAGAGAAAAGGAAACCTAACTTCCACAGGTTACTTACTCAGTACAATAAACGGGATGCCGCCGGTTAAAAAAGAAAGCATACGCCTGCATCAGTTTCCCAGGGCGCAACTCCTCCCGGGCCACTCTGAAGTGCCCGGCTGTGGGCTGACGGTCAGTGCCCGCTCCTGCTGCAGGCTAATGAAGGAGCTAGAGAAAACCACTGATATGTAGTTCAAAGTTTCATAATTTGTTCACTTTTTCATTTATTTGGATCTTTAAATATATTATTTTTAATA
>NW_022103920.1:73959797-73967154 GCF_000313985.2 Echinops telfairi
CAGAACAAAGCACCGCCCATTCCTGCGTCAGCCGTACAACTATT
This sequence comes from Echinops telfairi, assembly GCF_000313985.2. Taxonomy (NCBI): domain Eukaryota; kingdom Metazoa; phylum Chordata; class Mammalia; order Afrosoricida; family Tenrecidae; genus Echinops; species Echinops telfairi. The sequence continues at coordinate 73,959,842 of NW_022103920.1, forward strand.
CCTAACTGTGAGCCCATTGTTGCATTCCCCGTGTCAATCCATTTCGCTGAGTTTTTCTCTTTTTTTCCCTCCAAGCATGATGTCCTTTTGCAGAGACTGGTCGCTAGGCTCTTAATGTCTTTACACTGCTGTTTCGTGGAACTAGACGTTAGCATTCTGGTTTTGTCTCTAACAAGTTTTGCGACTAAGGAGTGCTGGAGGCCCAACGGGCTACCAATTAGGTTGCTAATCAAAAAGCCAGCAGTTCAAACCCACCATTCCCTCCAAGGGAGAGAGATACGATGGCCTGCTCTTAGAAAGAAAGCTGTACAGTCTCGAAAACCCAATGGGGCAATTCTGTGTCCTATAGGGTCGCTGTGACTTGGAATCAACTTGATAGCAGTGAGCTTGGTTTTGGTTTTGAGTTTTGTGTGCACAGGCAAGTTAATTATTCTCTGCAACCCTAGTGAATTTGCCTATAATGTAGGAAAGACAAAAAAAGATTGCTTTAACGTCAATCTCTTTTTCCTTTCCTAAGCATATTGCTAAGCCGATCCACTCTCTACATGAAATTCATTTTTCTCTAGCCACTAAAAATATTAGCATAATTTCCTAGCTAATTCTCACCAAATTGAATTATGGCCAAACCCAGCTAGGCTAAGTGGTGCAGAAATTAGTTGATAAAATTGTTCATGCTCTAATGTAGTCAGTCAAGACCTGAAATGTAATATCCAAGAACAATGAAGCATATTTTCCATCTAATAGTATTTACTTTTCTAAGCACATAATATTTAATTTTCTCATCTTAAGATCCAAATATGGCAGAAGAAACATGGAGAGAGGGTAGTATAGTTGCTAATTGGAAAACAAAGCAAATTTGTATTTTTTATAAATCTTCCCATTTTATTTCTGAACAATTCACTTATAATTTTAAAAAATTCTCCCTTCTACTAGTATTAATGCCAATTAACATATTTTCAAGCCTTTTTCTCAGATTCATGGTTGTGTCAGTTCCATGCCTTATAACCATTTAAAGAGAGCTTTAGGGTTTATGTGTTTGGAAACAAGAGAAGATGAACTGGGCAATGGTATCTGAAAATGGAAATGCACATAGCTTTGCTAACAGAATGTGGCTCCAGGACACTTTTCCAGTGATTTACCGCAAGATGGGAAAGCATTCAATTTCGTTCTTCCTTCAAGAATTAGAATAATGCCTTTAAAAACCATTAGTAATTTAAATTGTTCTAAAGAGTTTGATTGAAAAAGATATCTATTTCCTTTCTCTAAAAGCAAGGACTCTTCTTTTCTCCTGTATTAATAAGAATTAAGTTGCTGAGCTCAGTTGTGCAGGTATATCTTAGGAAGTTTGCACAATTCTCTTAACTAAATTTAACAGCAATCAACAAAACGAGTCATTTTTCTAGCTACATAAACAATTGGATCTGTATTCTTACATGTTGATCATAAGAGATAAGAGCTTAAGAAAGAAAACTAACAACTGGGACAAAAGATTTGAACAGAGTGATAGTTGTTTGGCAGTTTATTTTTACAGGACAAAGACCAGCTTTTAGTTGTTTATTTTAAGGTTAGAGAGTTTACATTATGGAAGTATTCAGATCTCCTTTCTTTCGTCTTTCTGTGACACATTTCCTGGATATTTCAAGCCACTCTGTTTTGCAAGATGACTTTGCATTCTGAAGAGGTTTCCTGCCTAGTTGAGCTCCCTCGACTGATTGCCATGGAAACTCTCGAGGTCCTTTCCTCTTCCTGGAATAAGGCATTCGCTCTGTGTCAAGTAGACTTTTCTGTACCTAAAACACAGTGCGTCCCACAAAGTGAACCCTCTTGTCTGTGAATGAGGACCTGTCGGGCGCCCCACTGGAGGGAAAAGAACCGCAGATAATCACATCACCACCGAGCAGCGCTGGCAGTTTAAAACAGAGGGGCAGTTGCTGCCTAGTCTAATTCCAAGGAAGCGATGCCTGAGTAGTATTTTATTTTACTGAAAAGGAAGTAGAAATCAACAGCAGCCCTGCAAATTTAAAGCAAGAGTAATCGTAAATGTTATGAGATTTTCAATGACAATATCTCAATTTCTCAATTTCAAATCTGATTAATTTGAAGAGGATAAAAAATTGAGCTGAACAAATAATTTGTATAAGGCAACCTAATCGAAAATATATGTCCATTTTTTACCATGGATTTAAAAAAGCTATTTCTTTAACAATAGCAAATGTATTAAGTCCATTAAGCTATTGTATGTTGGCCTGTGCTTTGAGACTACAATCATATTCTGGGCTTATTCATTCATATTTGATGATTTGTAAAATGGAATTCAAAAGACTGCAGCTAGTAATAGGTATGGGGCTGAGAAGAGACATTGGCTGGTATGTTTTCTTCCTTCCTCATATAAATGTGAGAAAGCTAAGTGCATGCCAACACCTACAGTCATATATACATACACATATTATTGGTATATACACACACATATGACTACTGTACATGACAATTTATACCTATGGATAGTCAAGGACATGTGATGGTGGAAAAACGTACAAATTAATATAGAAAAGTAGGTTACTATTGTGAGTATGAGAATTCTGTTGAGACAATGGAAACTTGAAGACCAAGGGGCTCCTAGAAAGGCAGGTAACTGCTTTGCTGTCATTTCTCCTTCTGTTCAGATCCGTTTCCTCTGGGCGAATCCAAGAATGAGTGAATCACATTAAGACACCTCAGGTCCAATTTGTAGTGAGCTATTTTCCTAAAATCCACAGGTGAGAGCAGTCAGCGTTTTGGTTCCTTGCAAACCTGGGATATACTGACAGATTTCTAGTGATTTCTTGAGGTTATGAATATGTTGATCAGTGGTTACCAATTTGAATTTTTCTCTAAGGTGACTGGCCTCTTTTTTTCTCCTCCCAACTTCCATTTATGTGTTTAGAACATGCATTGCTGTGATGGTTAGTATTATGTGTCAACTTGGCGAGGCTACAATTCTTAGTGGTTTGGTGGCACTGAACTGGGGGTCCATCTATACTATAATATAATTAATAAACCTAACAAAGCATAAAACTATAATATGATGTGATCACCATGATGATGTGATAGTGTGCGACCAATTCATCAGCTGAAAAGTGAGTTTCTTTGAAGGTGTGGCCTGCTTCCAGTATATAAATGAAAGTTCTTTCCACCCTCTTGTCTACTGACCCCCATTGCTTAGAACGGAAGGAAGCCTGTAGAATCTCCAAGCTGCTGCAGGCAGACTTTGGATCCTCAGTTCCATGAGTGAGCAGAAGCCTCCAGCCTGCTCCCTGACATGCACATTTGGGTTTCATCAGCTCTGCAACCAGGTGAGCCAGCAGAAGACTGCAGACTATTTCCTGGCCCAAGGATTTGGGAGCTTTCAGCCCAAGCAATGGCCTGAGCCATTACTCACAATTGCTTGAGCCAGTTCCTTCAAGTAAATCTCTCTGTATTCGTAGCTGCATCTCACGAGTTTTGCTCCTCTAGGGATCCCAGGAGTCCTGTAGCCCCGGGGTCACGCATTGGGCTACAACGGTCAGGGCAGCAGTATGAAACTACCAGCCACTCGGAGGGGGAAACAGATTTCTGTGGGTCCCCTTTTTATGGGAGCAGGTGTCACAGCTTTGCTCCTCAGAGTGGCTGGTAGGTTCCAGATGTGGACCCACCACTTCACAGGCCAGCACCGAATGCATGGTCCCCAGAGCTCTGTGCTTACGCCTATCACCCATACTTCCTTTCTGTTGTCTCTCCCTTTCCTCTCTCCTCCCCTCCTCCCCTACCTGATGGACCCTGACCTAAGTTCATACTCTATCTGATGTTCTTGTCTTAATGTAAAAGTCTGTAGTGTGTGTGTGTGTGTGTGTGTGTGTGTAGGGAGAAGTCAGTTACATGCAGAATGGTCTAATTCTCTTGAAAAGTCTTTTCTCTATTTCTTTCACACCTGTGGAGAATCTTAGAGGACATTATGGCTGAGAATGTGAGCAGCGCTGCTTCACAAACTAGCATTTATAAGAAAACGAAAAGTTGTGTTTAGCTTAATCTGTGGCTAGAAGTAACAAGGTACCAACAGAAAAAAGCAACAGATTGGTGATGAAGTTTCAGAAATATATTTCAATGAGGGAATGCGTGTCAGGTCATTTCTATGTGCATGCTTCTATTAAAGAAGACTGCATGATTACAGTAGACTAAGTAAAGAAGACTATAATAGAAAGGTAGTAATTAAATAATTAAAGAAGACTACAATAGAAAGGTAGACATGCATTTTCTTAATTCCTATAGAGGGGAAAATGTCACATACGAACAAAAACATGTAAAATTATCCCTTTGCCCGTGATAGGTAAGAAGGCCTCTACATTCAGCTGAGTTGTCCAGAGCAACTAAACCAGGACACACAAACACACGAACTTTATAACACTGATGAAGTTTGTATCAAGAAACCAGCCCACCCAGTCCAACTCAAGTCCCTGGGTCAGATGCTAGCTGGAGGCCCTCCAGGCTCAGGCAGCTGCCAGCTGATGAGGAAGCAAGGCAACGAGCGAAGGTGGGAGATCACAGCCCAGTGGACGCAGAGTCACATGGATCCAAATCCACAGGAACACAACAGATCAATAGCTTCCAGGGTTGAGGCGCTGCATGGGCCATCTCTCCCAGATGTAAGACACGGGACTCAGTCAAGAAGAAAAGACAAAGGCAAGAGAGAGTTCTCTACAGCATCTCTCATAAAAAGCTCATGCATCTAAGGAGACATCATTAGGCAGTTGTAGAGGCAAAGCTGTTTGCTTCCTGGGCAAATGGGACAGAACCACCCCCTTCCACGGCTCAGACAAGACTCCACGGGACAATGCTGACGGCTCAGATGTTGGGAACTTATGATGCACTGGGTGGTCTGGCTCTCACCTAAGATAGACACTTTCCCTCCTTTTCCCTGGGAGCGCTGCTGAAACACAGCATTCTGCGAAGTATCCGTTCCTCCCTATAACTGACTTTATCTTCCCATCTGGTCCTTGGACAAATTGGCTAATGTATTAATGTTTCTTTGTATACCCTCAGATAACAGGTATCAATCCCTATGTGTGGAAACTTGTCACAAGATGTAGGCCACATGACAAGGAGTGTACATAAACCTGCTTTAAATAAAGCTCCGGACCTTGGAGAGTCTTAATTCCATGGTCCCCAACCCCCATCTTTGTCTCTTGTCTTTTATCTCTTAATCTATCTTGCTCAATTGCAGATTGTGCCTCTCTTGGACCCTGCTCATTGTGAGGGAGCTGGTCTCGTTTAATCTCACCAGCAGTGTCTTAGTTGAAAGATTGGACCCCACCCCTACCATTACACAGTTGACATAAAATCTAACTATAACAGCTTCTGAGGCTCAGACTGCAAATTGTCCTCCAATAAAAACACCTTTCTTTTCTCCATAGTCAGAAATGTTAGCCAAGTTTATGGTCATTTAGAATAAAAACTAGATAATCCATTATCTCTTGCAACAAAACATTGCTAGGCAATTAGATTCTGGCCAAAGTGATAGATGTTGAACACCCTTTGGCAATTCCTAGTAATAGCCTTTAAGAGATAGCTGTTCCAACACCTTTGACCCTCCTCTCTGTTTCTCCTTCTTCATCCTGATGCCTGGAATGCAAATGATGCAATCTTGGACAAGGGCTATATCCCAGATATCACAGATGGTGGCTGGAAAGCACTTGGGTTCCTGAGGAGATCCTGAAACAGAGTGTGGTAGTTACATATTCTGTTGTCAACTTGAGACTCTTAAAAGTATAGGGGTGGAGTTTAGCCTGCCACTCAGGTTGCAGCTTGATGACCTCCTTTGGAGGTGCTAAGGAGATAGATAGCTCACTGGAGGTGGGATACACCTTCACTCCTTGCGAGGTTCCTGATGACAAGACACATGGAGCTACGCTACAGCCCTGGGGCTGGAGGAGCCACATGGAGACCTACTCCAGTGTTGAGATACTTACACCGCCACTGGATCCACAAGACTTTCCACCCACTGGCCTGTGGTCTTCCTGCATTTGGTGCCATTGCATGTGTTTCATGAGTCTAAAGAGGAATTTATAGATTGGTATCAGACATATGGGCTAATATTGGACTACTGGGCTGGGATATTTCTCAATATTCAATTGCTCTTGTATATAAAGCTCTTTCATATACACATATGAATGTCTTTGAATTTGTTGCTCTAGTCAACCCAGACTAACACACAGAGCATCCATAGACATTTTGGACTGCCTGCCTTTAGACTTTTATTTAAGTGAGAAATAAAGATTTTCCTTCTTTCTTCCTTAACTAATGCCTTAGAAGAAAATCCTGGTGAAAATTCCGCCCTTGAAATCTCTGTGGAAGACAGTTCTATTCTGACATGAGGCCGCCGTGTGTTGGAGTGGACACCTCGGAACTGGTTTTTAATAGGAAGGCTGAAGACAGACTGCTTTCAGTTCTGATTCTAAAATTTTCTACTCTGTCACAGCATTTTTAGTAAACATCTGAACTGACTTTCGGGAAAATGTTTTCTAAATTATATATACATATACTTTTCTAGGTATTTTACACATCCCTCCTGCCTTCTAACATAATTTTCATAGATGGTACAAGACTCAGTCTATAGATGAGAATACCAAGATTCCCAGAGGTAATGAGAAGAAAATGGCAAGTACAGAATTTAAGTCCAGTCTCTATGACTCCACACTTAAGCTGTTTCTAAGATTAGATATTGGTTCTCTGACATTTTAATGTCATATCCCTCCTCACTTACGTATTTCCATGACTGATAGATTGGCTGAGATTCACCCAGCCATTATCCATTGAGAAAGCTTTCAGAGTAGGCAAGGCCGCCTTCAGCATAGTATACGTAGGTGAAGACTGATTTTTCCATTTTAAATAGAAAATTAAAAGTATGACATGTGCTTGAGGGAGAATTGAAAAAGAAATGCTCAGTGTGGTTTTGTTAATGTGTCTGTATTAGTGCTCTTAACATGCTACTCCAGACTGATTTCAGATCTTTCTTAAAAATATTTAATTGCCGCACAATATTTTAAAACTTACCAGTAATTAAGAGTCAAGATATTTTTTGTAATAATCTTAATTTTGGTATCTTTTGAAAAATCTAAAGATAGTGTATCAATGAGGTTGTACAAAAAGGGCTTCAAAAAGTTCATTCAAAATGGAATTCAAGGGTAGTGGAATTCCTCCACAAACTTTTTGAAGCCACCTCCTATTCTAGTATAACCCCAACTAGCAAGCTGGACTGTGGTTTGTCATCATTATACTCAGCTTATCCCACTTATTTATAT
>NW_022103920.1:73967611-73968584 GCF_000313985.2 Echinops telfairi
CAACATCTAACCCAGAGTGCCTTGGTGACTTTTAAACACTACCTTTTAACTACCAGGTATCTTCAGAGCAGCTATAAATCTCTTTAAAACAATTCAAAGATTGATCAGGTTCCCCCCCGCCCCCAATTTCAGCACAGAGTTGCATTATTTAAAAGTCTTAAAGGTTTTCTATATAGCTCCCACTACGATTTGTGACCTATTAGAATATAGTCCAGCAAAATGAGAGTTTATGTAGTGGTGGTATTTTTAGCAGAGCAATATTTCTGTCTTACAACATAATATACATTTTTTTCACTGAATTTAGTTATCATTATGACGTCTCAGAAAAGGATATAGTATGTCAGTAGTAGAAAGGATCTAACCATGTATAAGAGTCAAGAAAAGAGCAAATGCTTCTTCTTCATTCTATGTTCTGCAGGGAAACTTGAGTAGCGATGATCATGGTGACCATGAAGTGAGCATTCTATGGGCTATTCAATCAGCTCTAAGTTAATTGAAACAAAACTTAGAGGGCTACTAAAAGCATCTAGTCAGACCTTCAAAATGACTGTTGAGGCAAGAGGTTACTGCTAGGTGAGGTCTACGTATTTTTTAGATCTCTGTTGTGTGCTGCATGATTAACATAAATATTCATCTATTTGGCTTTGCCTTATGAGCCAGTAATTAAAGATATGAGCTTCTATGTCTATCATTAATCATAATAAAAAATCAAGAATCCTATGCAGTTTGAATTTATTTTACAATTTCCAAAGTCATGGAATGCAGCAAAATGGCACTTTTTATATGTTAGAGGTTCAATCATATTTTAGTCAATTAAAATCACAGTCCTTGCTATTTTCAGAGCTTAGACACATCCCATAATTCTTTGATGATCACTTTCAAAATATATTTCCGTCTGATGCCCACAGCTCCTCATGATCTTGTTTCACATATCAAGCCAGTGGTCCTGTCTAATAGAATTTTGCTACCTACA
>NW_022103920.1:73970096-73971105 GCF_000313985.2 Echinops telfairi
GGCGATGGACAACAGAAAAGTGGGTAAAGGGAGACACCGGTCAGTGTGTGACATAAAAAAAATAATACTTTATAAATTATCAAGGGTTCATGAGGGAGGAGGCGGGGGGACGGAGGGGAAAAATGAGAAGCTGATAGCAAGAGCTCAACTAGAAAGAAATGTTTTGAAAATGATGACGGCAACAAATGTACAAATGTGCATGAAACGATGGAGGTATGGATTGTGATAAGAGTTGTACGAGACCCCCCAAAATGATTAAAAAACAAACTATTAATTGCTCCACTGGAGAAAGACGGAGCTTTCTACACCCTACAGTTCAGTCTCGGAAACTCACAGGGGCTGTTCTACACTGTCCCCTAAGATCACTGACTCAGCATTGGCTTGATGGTAGGGAGGGAGAATACAGTTCAATGTTTATGACTTTATTCAGCATGTCTTGCCTTTTAATGCTCTATTTAGAGTTTAAAAAACTAATACAATATAACCATTTGATAGTAGTACTAGACCATGTCATGGCCAAAATGATGGTGAGAGAGGATTAGAATGCATTTTAAGGTAAAATTGAATTCATTGAAATTAATGGAAAGCAGTGCTCTGTAGGATGGAGAGTGAAAATGAGAGCGTTATAGCTTGTATAAGGATTAAATCCAGTTCATACATGCACAGGCTTATTCCAAACAAACCATGCTTACATGTATCTCCACACTCAGTGGACGGTTGCAGACAAACTCTCTCAGGAAATACAATACTTTAATCTGGGTAAGGTGCCTTTAAAAATAGCAATAGCTTCTGAGGGGATCTTCCGGGCCAGTTAAGTGCAGGGCAGAGGCTATCATGGCTGCTCATTCGGTTTCAAACTGGTCATCTGGATAGTTTTTCTTTTTTTTTTAATTATTTTTTTTGGGAACTCGCACAATTCTTATCACAATCCATACATCCATCCATTGTGTCAAGCACATATATACATTTGTTGTCCTCATCATTCTCAAAACATTTGCCTTCCACTTTA
>NW_022103920.1:73972315-74020718 GCF_000313985.2 Echinops telfairi
CTATTTCCTTTTACTTTCCTCTTGTCCCACTATCATGCTCAGCCTTCATTTGGGTTTCAGTGATTTCTCTCGATTACATTGCCCTTGCTGAATCCTGAAGGACACAGGATGGCCATGGGGGCTGTGTTAGGCAGGGTTCCCTAGAAAAACAAAACCAGGACATTATATATAGAGAGGTTTATGTAGTGAGAAGGAATAAAACAGCTAACTATTCCACACAGTGGGACCGAGGGCTCAATCCACCTCACTTTTGTGGATTGTTTGTGAATAAAGTGAAGGTTTTTCCTAGTCACACCCTCTGCTGGTCCAAGTTCAAGGTAGCAGACAGAGAAGTGGCTGGTGGGAAAATATTCCCGCAGGCAAGATGAGCAGAGTCAGTCTGCAGGCAGAGACAGGGGGCAGCAACAGCAGCAAGATGAGATGTTGAGGTGTAACAGAGGCCAGTAGCACAGCAGCAATGTAGCAAAGCAGGTTGAGGTGGAGCCTCAAGACACAGTGATGCACTGCACAGAGAAACAATCCACCATGATCCATGGGTTGGCTCAGCCCACCGTAGTGCAACATATGGTTGAGGCAGGGTAGCTCAAGCAGTGGTGCTCTGGCCCAATCACCAGGAAGGAAGAGGAAGCAGCCAGCCTCAAAGTGTTGAGAACCTTGAAAAACTGCACTGGAGAGAAAGTTGTGCCAAGAACGTTTTTCCATCATGACAGTGTAGCTGCTCATTCTTCAAAGGGAGCAATAGCCTCCCTGAGAGAATTTTGTCAGGAAACTTGCACCTCGACATCTCAACTTTCTGCTGTTGCTGCCCCCTGTCTCTGCCTGCAGACTGACTCTGCTCATCTTGCCTGCGGGAATATTTTCCCACCAGCCACTTCTCTGTCTGCTTCCTTGCACTGGGACCAGCAGAGGGTGTGACTAGGAAGAACCTTCACTTTATTCACAGTACAATCCACAAAAGTGAGGTGGATTGAGCCCTCTGTGCCACCGTGTGGATTTAGTGTTTTAATAGCATGAATGAAAAGGCTCCAGGATATTCCATTTTATGAAGACACGGTGATAAAAAGCATATTACTAAATTTTTGCATAGATTTTTTTGATAAGTGGTATTTCCCAAATAGTGATATTTTGGAGGAATGTATGTTCCATGTTAACTTTGATTTATCCATAGAAGAGACATGGTAGCATTGCAATATGAAAAGTGTTGACAAGAAGATTTAGTTATGTATGTTGCTTTGTGGAATTAAAAGCTGTTTAGTTTTGATTTTATTAAATTATAAGTGGATTTCCATTACATACAAAATAAACTATCTGCTTTTTACTCTTTCATAAAAAGTGCCTACATGACCTGGACCTAACCAGTGGTGGGATTCAAGTAATTTGACAACTGGTTCTTACCCTAACTTCCGTTTTAAGTATAAAAAAAGATGTACTGAAAGGTAGTTTATTATCTCAACATGATATCAGAACACCACCCTTGCACAGATGCACATTATAAAAGGTAGAAAATGTGAATTTGTGATTTTGACATTGGGCAGCTGCCTAGCCAACCACCTTCGAAATGACTCCCTGATTCCAGTGCCATGTTAACAATCGGTGTGCTGAACTCAACAAAATTAGCTATGGTTCTGCGAGACTGGTGTGAATGGACTGAATTTCACCACTGACTCCACCTACTTCTCTAGTCTCCATTATAAAAATGCCCAATCTTCTGAACTATGTTTCCACTTCATGGACCTTTCTTCTGTCCCTTCAACATAGGGTCGCTATGAGTCGGTACTGTAGGATGGCTGTGAGTTGTTGTTGTTTAACATACCATGCTTGCTGTCTTCTGAGCCTTTGTGCTCAATCTTTGATCGATTTATAGTGAACCTCTCATCACTCAAGTCTTCATTTACATATCACTGCTTCTGAGAAGCATTCCACAATAACTAATTAGACTGTTTAATTATTATTGCTCTTCAACAACTTTCTTGAAGTTAGTTTTGACAACGTGATTTGCTTTGGTTACTGAAAGGTAAGCGCATGTGACACAGTATATCTTGATGAAAACCTTTCGAAGCCATTATACACAATTACCACATGCCCTACCTAAACCAATTGTAAAGGGTGGCATTCACCATTTGAGCTCATTCATCTTCCATCCATGAGTGAGAGCAAGGAACAGTACCCTGTCGTGAACCATGGTGGACGTGTTTTAAAGGGTATATAATCATGATTTTTTTTAACTACTTGGAGTTTGGAGCTGTTCGTTAGTTCAAAAAACCTACTTAATTTTATCTAATACACAGGCTTTCTCATTACTTTAGTCAATCTCAATATATTTTTTCTATTTTATCTACTTCAGAACTTTTATGATTATCTAAAACCAAAGTGGTTAGACATTTTTGTGTTTTCCTAGGTGGGAAATGTAGGTATTTGGAGAACAGGGATAGTGTGTATATTGTGCCTTATTATAGCTTCAGAAAAACCCCTCAAAGAACCAAACTTACTGCCATGAAGTCAATTCTGACAGAGTAGGACTGTCACTGTGGGCTTCCAAGACTGTAAATCTTTATGGGAGTAGAAAGCTTCGTCTTTCTGCCACAGAGCAGCTGGTGGTTTCAAACCGCTAACCTGGTGGTTAGCAGCCCATCATGTAATCCACTAATCAGAGTAGGCTCCTGATGGATCTTCAGTACCTCAGACCTTGCCATGTACATAGTGTTTTTAATGAAATCGTTCTTGAATAAATGAAAGGAATGGATGGAAGATTTCAACACATGCCTGTGGGATTTTCCGAAGACAACTATTCCCCTTAGTCAAACAATTGTTTCCAGATTCCAAGATAACTTTGGCATAGTTATAAACAAGGGAGCATACTGAGTTAAGACTCTGATGGCTAAAAGCCGCTATTACGTGTTTGCCCCACAAGATAAAGGACACGGAGCCACTGCCGTTACTTGGTCTCTTCTCCGGCACCGTGAACGCTTTCCTTCCATGTGGATGGTGAGCAACCATCCATGACTTTAATTATTTTTAAATGTTTCACTTCACTGTTTTTTTGTTGTTGTTGTTAAAAATTGTTTTTGTGAAGACTAAAGTATAATTAGTGGATATACAAAGATATTTTTTTCTGGCTATCTTAGGCTGGGTTCTCTAGAGCAGTGGATCTCAACCTGTGGGTCTCAACCCCTTTGGGGGTTGAACAACCCTTTCACAGGGGTTGCCCGATTCATAACAGTAGCAAAATGACAGTTATGAAGTAGCAATGAAAATAATTTTATGGGTGGGGGGGTCACCACAACATGGGGAAGTGTATGAAAGGGTCATGGCACGAGGAAGGTTGAGAGCCATTGCTTTAGAGGAACAAATCCAGTTGTGTATATATAACACATATATTTTTATATGTATATAATATATATAAAACCCAATTAAACATATGTGTAAGCAGCATGGAGGAGCCATATCTGACCTCTTCTGGCTTCCCTATTGCCATGGGGCAGAGGGTCAGGCATGCCTGGACCCTTCCTATTTCTTCACCTGTTCTGACACCAATGCTTCCTTCCATGCCTTGTTACAGTCATCCTGGGTTCAGTCATCCATTGCCAAGACCAGAGAACTCCCAGACAAGTCTCACCAGTAAGGGAGTTTGTTAGGGGAGCTAACAAGTTCCGATAAGTCAGGATTACTAAGCCATAAGGACACTGTGATTGGTCCACAACACCACCACTCGGCAGCCAGCAGCCATGATTTGCTGGTCCTCAGCCCCACAGCCACGTGGACCATTGGTCTTGGCCTCTGGGAAGCAGGGAGCCCACCTGCTATGTTCTCTCACAGTCCCATGTCTCGGCGCTGTTGCTCCGTTTGGTCTTGTGATTTCCTTCCCTGGCCTCTTTCCTCAGGCAGGCTCCTATTCTCTGCGACATGGTCTTTATGTCAGTTTCTGGTGCCTCTGGTCTCAGCGTTCACCACCACAGACATATGGAGAAGGAGCTCTTCTCCCGATGGTCCTGGATTTCTGTGGCTGAGGTGGCACTTATACGCAGAAGAGTGGTTCTGATAGAGGTGTGCTTTTTGTCTTTCAGCAGACCATATCCCTAAGGAGACAAAGGCTGTAACTGGGTTCATATTTGCAACTAAAACCAGGACTTAACCCAACATTCGTCTTGTCTATTAGTACAGGAGAGAATTCTTTCTAAAATGGGATTGTAGCTACAGGCACATAGTCCAGAATTATAACACACCACATAGGAATTATGACCAGAAGAGCCATATTGATTGACTGTATCTCGTGTGTGTGTGTGTGGTGTGTGTGTGTGTGTGTGTGTGTGTGTGTGTGTGTTTCACAGTTGTAGAGGAGTACAAGTCCTATATCCACAGATCTAGCGTCAGGATCAAGGCGTCTCCTAACTCACATGGCTGGTCAGATGGCAGGCTGCTGATGCCAGCTGAAGAACCGTCAGTCAGAAGGTGGCAAGTTGAATCCAGGATCAAAAGAGGGTGAGCTTTGCCAGAATATCCCTATGTGTTAGATGCAGGTTACCCCCTCGCCACCGCCACCCCCACCCCTACCCAGTCAATTCCCTTTCAATTGATTAGCTGCTCATATCAGATCACATGATACATGGTGATTTATATAGTATGTGCTAAACCACTGAGAATCATGACCTATTTATCATCACACTGGCATGTCAAAGAATAAGATGTGACATTGTATTTGTTATTTTTAGATTCTTAAGGCATAATCTTAGTTTTGTTTCTTGATTATTTTTAATTATAGCCCTTTTATCCTAGCTACATTATGGTCTGCAGATGTGAATCAATTACATAGACATTTTGAGTTAGTGATTTCTAAAACTCTTCACACAAGAGAGATGATTGTGGCTGACAAACTGATCAACAGTATTTCCTAAGAGGTGATAACTTATAATCCACTCACTCATTTGAAAGTGGTTCTACACGTAAGCCAGAATAACAACTTCCATTTATTTTTTTTCAGTTGTAACACACTCTAATTCAGGGTAACTATTTACAGCTGTATCTTCTGGTATCTTCTTAATCAGCATGTGCCTTCTATTGGCCAGAAATACAGATGGAAATTGTATTTCTCATTTGATTCTACCACTGGCTGTAGTTTATCATGTCAGAAAATGAGAAAGATGGAGAAAGTTCTTCTTATGTTTATGTAATATGGCTTAAATTTGTTTTTAAATTTTTAGTAACTAGAAACATATCAGCATGGTTTTATGTACCTTTAAATGGTCTGTATGCTTGGATTTGTCATCATTTGACCCACATGTATCAGAGCTCGATTATTTAAGAAGAAATCAATAAATTGAGAGAGATCAGGAGGGGGAGGGGGAAGGGAGGAGGAAGGAGAGAAGTAAGCAAGGGAGGAAGGAAAGGGGGAGATAATACCTGATCCCTTTCTATTTTGATTTCTAATAATATTTTGTAACTACTTACCCTTAAATGAACTTCTAATGGTCCTCTCAGATATGGTTAGTTTTTATTCTCCCAATGGGATTTCTATTTTTTGCTCTTTGTTTTAATATACTGCACTGTATATCAGGGATTTTCCACGTTTGCTTGACTGCTAAATGGAAACAGGATGGACTATGTTTATGAGCACGGCATCGTTTTCTCTCATCTTTAAATTACGTTGGCATGCTAAATAGTTCAACTTCTTTCAAGAACATGACATACTGGAAAAGGCTGTATAAATGTGCAGGGATTCATTCCCCCCCCCCCCCCACACACACACACACACATACACACTCCAGGTCTGATGTATATAGTGTAAGAAGGCCATCTGAAGAATAGGAAAAAATGTTCAATGAAATTCAGGCTAAACTTTAAAACCTGAGGATGATATTTTTATGTTTCAGGAATATGTGGTAAAATGAAACAC
The DNA here is from genome assembly GCF_000313985.2 of Echinops telfairi. Taxonomy (NCBI): domain Eukaryota; kingdom Metazoa; phylum Chordata; class Mammalia; order Afrosoricida; family Tenrecidae; genus Echinops; species Echinops telfairi. The sequence continues at coordinate 73,978,206 of NW_022103920.1, forward strand.
AACTTACTACTAGCATAGCAATTGTTATTTAGTTGAAAGGTAACTTATTTGTATTTAAGGAAGATAATTACATCATAGTAAATCAATTGACGAGGTGATGGATTTCCATCTGAGTTGTGTGAGGGCGCTGAAGGAAGGGCTACATGGATGGCATCGACATCTGCTTCCAAAAGTCCACATCCGCATCCTTGCATTCTTGTGTCCAGCTACGCAGGCTCCTTAAGTATCCCAAACTGACTCTACGATATTTCCTATGACAGGCATTTATTTTCAACCTTCATTTCTTTTGATGTTGTCATCATCATCCCAAGAAGGTTGTTTTTAAATGAAGTCATTTTAAAATCATCACAATTTCTCCATTCTTTATTCAAATACTTAACCTTAAAAAGCAAATGAACAAACAAAGAAAAACCCTTTCTGCGAGATGGTCTTAGATCTGAGTATTCTCTAACCCCCCACTGTGGGCAATGTCGAATGACCCCCGGAGGGAGGACCGGCACAGCTTCTCTGATACACCCTTGAACGTCCCCTCTATTTTTCCACGAATCTTTATGTCTTGGCAATGGCAGAACAATAATATATGGAAGAGATGCAAACTTAAAACTAGAAAGACAGGTCATACCCCAGATTTTCCACTTATTAGTGATCTCAGGCATGTTTCTTAAATTCTATGATCCCCAATTTTCTTATTCATTAAATTTCAGATAAATTCCTTATGCATAATATTTAGGTCACAAGATTATTACAAGGATAAAGCAAGACAATGTGTGAGAGTGTACATTACATTTAATAGGTTTTGAATGCAATGGTCACTCCCTCCCTCCCGTCAAGTTGATTCTGCCTCATAGTGACCCTCCAGTACAGTCGAGAACTGCCCCTGTGAGTTTTGACACTGTATCTCTTTATGGGAGTAGGAAGCCTCATCTTTCTCCACAATGCAATGGTAGTTACCCATCATTTTATCCTCTCAGTGAAGTGATACCTTTTGGACTGTCATATGAAATCTAAATTCTCTCCAAATTTTTACCCATGATTCTCCTTTATATTCTCTGCCCCCTTGTTGTTAGCAAAAGGAGCCCTGGAGGAAAAGTCGCTAAGCATTCAGCTCTTAACCAAAAGGTGCGTAGCTTGAACCCCTCAGTCTCTCGACGGGAGAAAATTGAGGCAGTCTGCTTCTGTGGCAGTTTACAGCCCTGGTTGTAAACCAGGCGTATGAGTTAGAAACAACTCAATGGCAATGGTTTTGGGTTTGATAATTAGCTAAACCAAAGGGAGTATTACATTTAAGAAAATGACATTTAATTGCTAGTCTACGTGTTGGGCCTCCAACACTATCTTCGGTTGCTACTGGGATGGTAGAGCCAAAACCCAAATCAGATGTCCTTGAAGAGATTCAGTCTAGAGTTTCTCTTAGCCTGCAATGCGTTTTATATGAGGCATAAATAAATCTGTTTTGTCAGTCCATTAGGATTTGGGGACACTATGTTACCACAGTAAGCAATGGACTGCTAAGTGCTAGTTGGTGATTCAAACCCGCAAGCCAGTCCTTGGGAGGAAGGTGAGGCGATCGGCTCTGTAGAGATTTACAACTCCAGAACCCTCTGTGGGGTTGCCAGGAGTGGAAATCATCTGATGGCTATCGGTTTGCTTTGGGGTCTTGGTTTATATTCTCACAACATAACTTAATATATCTTATCAAAATGCTGGGGTTTAATGCTTACCATTGTCCAGCTCCATGCTACCTAGCCCATATTTTTCTCTTTAATTTTAAGCAGGTTGGCTTCTCTCTCACATTCTTTGTTTAAATCTCTGTGTTCATGTTGTTTTTTCCTTCCCTCTCCCATGTGCACCTAGACTAAATATCACCCATGTATCAAAGGCCAAAGAACTCTAGTGGCTCAGTGGTTAAAGCTTGATGACTAACCAGAGGGTGGGCCATTTCAAACCACTAGCTCTGCACAGGAGCAGGATGTGCAGCCTGCTTCCACAGAGATCTGCAGCCGTGGAGAGCCTGCAGATCAGTCCTACTCTTCTCAGGGTTGCTTGAGTCAGAATTGACTTGTTGGCAACACATTTGGGTTTCTTTGTGGATCAGAGTCTAAGCTTTCTAAACAACATAATTAATACATCAAAAAATGAAGTCTTTAACTAAACAGTAAAAAATGTCTAGCATTTTGTGTGATAAACCTTAAGATGTACATTAAAGCAGCAGCTGTCTTCTCCTTCTTCTTCTTTTAAGAAACACGAATGCTGTGGGCTGATATCCCTGTTCCAAACATTTCTCTTTTTTTCCAGTTAGGGCTCTAGTATTATACTGCTTAACTCTTTTTAAACCCTCCTCCGTCTGTGGAACTTCACAGCTCAGAACTTTTCCTCTCCTGTAGGCAAGTACCTAAGAATTCAGACATGTTTTACTTGGCATGCATGAATTTCCAGAAATCACACATATTTTTCTTCTATGATTTTTTTTTAATGCAAGCATACCTACATTTTGCGAGTTCTATGTTTGTTTGTTTTCTCTAGGACCCTTGGTGGTGTCGGGCTGCAAACTACAGGGTAAACAACTCAAAAACACCTGCTGCTCCCAGGTAGAAAGACAGGGCTTCCTATTCCTGGGAAGAGGGTCAGTCTCAGAACCCCAGGAGCAGTTACACTCTGTGCAAAGTTGGAGCCATGAGTGTGGGGTTGGCATGGTTTTGTCTGAAGACTTGGCAGCAGGATGTGTTACCCACTGGGCTGTGTTGGGCTACCAAGAGTTCCAGTCTGAGGAACCCACAGGGGGATTCTATAGGGTCACCATGGGTTGGAATCTACTCGATGGCAGTGAGTCAATGGTTTTGCCTGTGCCATTCGCCCAATCTGCAATGCACTCATTTCTTTAAAAAAATTTTTTTTCAAAGGATATGAACTAGAATGGAAAATATTTCTAACTGATGACACATTTAAATTAAGCTAGTATCTTTATCAAAAGATCCCCTCAAGAGATCAAAAATCATGTTTCCTATATGTATTCCAGAAATGGCTTATTTTCAGTCTTGATAAAGAATTCCCACATGTGAGTGAATAATAAAAGATGGGCAACTTAAAAAAAAACTAAGGGCAAAATATTTGAATAGCCATTTAACAGAGAGGGTATTCAAATAACCAAGCAAATAAAAAATACTACTTAACTCTAGTTATCACGATCTTCAAATTAAAATCATGACAATAAACCATTGCTTACTTTCCAGATTGTTTTATATTGAAAGTAAGTTTGATAATATGAAATATCACTGAGGATATAGAGCATAAGTTTTCAAACTTGTTGACTGACCACTCCCTTTTTAGACAAAAAAATATTAATTCACTGTCCCCCTGGCAATTACAAACTTTTGTACTATAGCCCATAATCCAGAATAAAGTGCACGTATCTGCTTATGCAGCCTCCCTGATTGTTCCAGCACCCCTAATGGGCGATATCACCCATTTTGGGAAACTGATATAGACTGGTGGAAAGACTCTGACCAAACATCTCAGAATGACAACTGTTACTCAGCCATTTAGTAGACAATTGGAGTTATCTTATCAGCTTAAATAAATACATATAAACAATGACACGGTAATTATATACTTACAGGAATGTGTGATTATGTGGGTCAGAATAAAACACACAGAAAGTCATACCGGTAGCAGTATTTTTCTAATAGCACAAATCTAGAAACAAGTCAAGTCTAGCAATGGAAAAGCACAGAAAGCAAACATGAAAGCTCCCTGGATCACAGGGGTGGATTTAGAAAACACGATGTGGAACAACAGAAGCCAAATACCGAAGAGGACATGGAGGCAGTTCAAAACCAGAAAAAACTAAAGCATATTGTTTAGGGAAACATACTTAAGTAACAAAACTATAAGGCAAAACAAAGCTGTCATTATCATAATATTTAATATGCTGGTTACCTACTAGCATGGAAGAGCCAAGGAAGGAACTTAGATGTGAATTCTGAGGGGTATAATAGATACAGGTTTTATGAGTATTTATTTTATGATTTTTTGACTTTTTGCATTTTATATGTCTCATTTTATGCTCAGTAACCAGAAATATGTTTATAATCCTATGCATCCTTTAAAAGCTATTTCTCCATGTAATACATTCTGATCACCAACTCTAGGAGCTTCCTTCCTCTTTGGGGTATCAGGAGTCATTACCATTTGTATCAGTCAAATGATTGGGCATAGTCTTCTATGGTTCTTATCTTTAAGTGTTAAGATAACTAATTCACAGTGGCTCAAATAATTTTTTATTTATAGTTCTGTCCTACATCTAGCTCTTGAATTCAAGTGCACATGCAAGACACCCAATATAAAAATACTGTTCACTAAAAGGTAATTAGGTATTATAGATCTAGGAACTGCATTAGGAGAAGTGCATTTCTGAGAAGTTCAAATGGAATCGTATCATGAGGTCAGTTGTGTGTCCGAGGTACATGGAGGTGTCAGTAACTGAGTTATACCTCTGTCCTAAGTGTTGGCTTAGCTGAACCATTTAAATTGTCCAAGTATTTATTTCTTCATGTGTTAGATGTGGTGTTTGGGGTAAACCCCTCAAATATCCACTTTGTAGTTCTGATATTTTGTGTGTCTCTGAAATACAAAATTTTGAAACAATGCAAAATGTCTTGGGAGAGATGTTCAGAATCTCTCTAGGTAAATCAAATAAAAAACCCAGAGGTCATGAGGGAGAGCTTTCAGAAAATAATAGAGCTAGTATTCTTTCCACAGGCCAAATCTATTTTGTTGATGTTGATGCTTTTGTTTTTATCAGAAGTAAAGCTCTTGTTTAAAATCAAAAGGTACACAGAAAATAGAGGGAAAAAAGTTATATAAGCCACACAACAACAAAACCACCCCCTTTTATTTTCAAGAAAGAGGAGATGAGTCATCAACTGAATTTTGCCACCAAAACACTCAGACAGGAAATCAGAAACAGACTGGGCTGAAGGAACTGAAACAATACTCAAAGAAATCAAATTTTTAAAAAATTCCCAAAACATTTTTTTCACAGACTAATATGGCATGTATTTATTATATTACCTGATTTTGCTGCTTTACTTTATGAATTTATTTGGAAAAAGTAATTTATTCAAATTTAGGGAGCAATCTAACTGGAGATTATGGATAAAGGGTTTGAATAGTTATCAAATCGTAGTACGTACTTCAAGAGACTGAGACTGTAATGGCTGTTCATTCCCAATACTTAGACAGTATCTATGGTTGAGTCCGAGTTATGCAGTCCCTGCTGCATGTGACCTGGCTGCTCTTGACACCTCCAGTAACAGACGACCAGGAGCTGCATGCTGTTGGGATGATACTTCTGAGGACTATGTTTGCATTTTCACAGAGAGGGCTGCTTTTTTTCTCGAGTGACTTTTTTCTAATTCCCCACGGATAATATGCAAGAGGGCTTCAAAAAGTTTGGGGAAAGGAACTGGAATGAAAGATAATGGAAGTGGTGTGCCAACTTTTTGAAGTCCCCTCATCAATGTATGCATCTATAGGTGTCTCAGCCAGATCTAGACATTATTTCCTAACATGTATGTCTGACTCTCCTTGATCTTAGTTACTGTAGCCAATGATACTTATAAAGTATACTGTTTCCTGAGGATGGTTTTATATGCTTATGTCTCAAATATCCACATGAATCCATGACTCAGCGCACCACGACTGTGGGGGCAATATAGTCGAAGAAAAAATGACTATCAACTGATTATTCCTGGACAGTTCCATTTCATCTTCAGAGATTGAATATAGTTTTTGTTGTTTTTATGTAAACCAGGGAATGGTCAATGTAGGAGTTTTAGATGGCACAAGTGGTTAAACACTAGACTAATAACTAGCCTAAAGATTGGCAGCTCAAATCCACCCAGTGATGCTTCAGAAGACAGATCTGCTGCTGCTTTCTTAAGGTCACAGGCTGGAAAGTTCTATGGGTCAGTTCTGCTGTGCACCCAAGGAGGCTCGGAGAGTGCGAATAGACTGGAAAATAACTAACGTAAACAGCATGGTTAATTCACTTGCCTGTTGGCTCCTCCACACGTGGTCCATTTTGGATTTCTGATTGAAATGCTCTTACTCAGAGACAGTATAAAGTCAAAGTGCTTTTAGAACAAAAGTAAAATACAACCTAATGCCACCCTATACAGAGTGCTTTAAATTACTTCCTTTAGTTTAATCTCCCCCAACTCCTTTAATCTCTCCCCCTCCTACTACCTTTTCTTCTGTTAATTGACAAATTTTCTGTGTAAATTTGGAAATTAAAATGCTAGAAAACATATTATAACTTCAGGTATTTTATTACAGAGATGAGCAATATTAGCTCAGATAAAATTGACTGTCATTCTGCTTGTAAATAATTATTTGAGTAAAGGAATAAAGGTAAGTGGCCTTCCATATGTAAGTCAAACTGCATTGCTTCTAGGGTTTCATTTTGTACATGCACGTGCTTCTTCTCCACAATACTGTGCTTATGTGCCTTTGTGATCTTTGGAGGACCGAAGACAAGGTTAGTCTTTATTTCACTGTTCTGAGTCTCACCAGGGTGTTTATATATATTTCAATCAGAATGGTAGCTGGCAAAGCAGATCTCCTGCTTCTCCACAATACTGTGTTTATGCGCCTCTGTGATCTTTGGAGGACTGAAGACAAGGTTAGTCTTTATTTCACTGTTCTGAGTCTCACCAGGGTGTATTTATATATATATATAGATATCGATATCGATATATAGATATCGATATCGATATCTATATATATATATATTTCAATCAGAATGGTAGCTGGCAAAGCAGATCTCCTGTGTTAGTTAAATGGAAGGCACAGAGATGCTGGCTTATATGAAGAAGAACGTGATATCCATCAGGATTGGCAGAAAGCTAATAACAACCTGTGATAGGCAGATGCCACACCTTGTCTGCTGAAAGTGAGGAGGACTTGAAGCACTTGCTGATGCAGACCAAGGACTGCCGCTTTCAGTGTGGATTACAACTCAATGTAAAGGAGACCAAAATCATGACAACTGAAATAGGTAACTTCATGATAAGTGGAGAAAAGATTGAAGTTGTCAAGGATCTTGTGTTGCTTGAATCACAATCAGTGCTCCTGGAAGCAGCAGCAAGAGGTTAAAAAATGCATTTCATTGGGTAATCAGTTGCTTGAGACCTCTTTAACTTTGAAAAGTAAGGATGTTACTTTGAAGACTAAGGCGTGCCTGACTCAAGCACATGGTATTTTCAGTTGCCCCAAACGCAGGTAAGAGTCAGACAATGAATAAACAAGACCAAAGAAGAATCGATGCATTTGAATCGTGGTTGCTGGAGAAGAACATTCAAAGGACCATGAACTGCTAAATGGAAATCTGTCTTGGAAGAAGTACATCCAGAGTGCTTCTTAGCGCTAAGGAGGGTGAGCCTTTGCCTTTGGATATGTTGTCGGGAGAGATGGCCAGTCCCTAGAGAAGGGCTTCCTGCTTGGTAAAGCAGAGGCGCAGAGGAAAAGAGAAAGAATTGATCAATCAAAGAGATGACTTGACACAGTGGTTATAACACAGGGATAAAGCATAGGAGCACAATTGTAGGGATGACTCAGGATGAGCTGTGTTTTGTTCTGGTTGAGCATAGTGTCCGCTGTGGGTCAGAACCAACTTGATACCACGGACAACAACAAATAGTCGGGTGAAGCAGATGAAAATCAAGTCAAAGGTGAAGGTCAAGAAAGTAAATAATTATTCCTAAAATACCGAAAGGTTCACAATTTACTTATATCATTTAAAAACAATATTTTACTTTATACAGGTCAAAAATTAAAATAAAAATTATTTTTGCTGACATTTCAAAGCACATATTCAAATGTGCTGTTTTACTTTTGAATGGACATTACTTTAATTTCTACTACCCTACTTTAAAAATTCCAGAAAATTACCCAGATGAATCTAAACCACTACAATGTTTTAACACACCACTTCTAAATCAACAAAAATATTCATCTTTAATATTTTAATCTTTTCCATTTTGAGGCAACACGAATGGTACAGTTTATGTTAAATGAAAAGGAAGATGATTTTTAAAACATGAACATATCAAACGCATTTTGAAATTTAAGTGTATTTTCCTGGAATATATTTATTTAGATTACTACCCCTCACATTCTTTTTGAAAATAGAATTAGCATCTGGAAAGTATGACACAAGTCAATTCTGACTCTTGGTGACCACATGTACAACAACATGAAATATCCGATCTATACCGTCCTCACAATTGTGGCCAATGTATATGTTGGGTAGCTTGCAAGAAGAGAAATTGTTTTTTCTTACGGCCCTAGAGGTTAGAAACTTAACTACTGTGCCACAGGGCCATGTTCCCTCTGATGACTCCAGGGAAAGATCCTTTCTTGTTTCTCCAAGCTTCTGAAAGCTCCCAGAATTCCTTGGCTTGTGGTTGCATAATAATTCCACCTCTGCCTTGGTCTGGGTACTTTAGAGAAGCAAATCCACAGAAACTCATGTATAAGAGAGAATTTTATATAAACGTTCAGTGCACATCAAGAAAACATCCCAATCCAGTGCTGCCCAAGCCCACAAGTCCTACATTAGCCCATATGTCCAACAACAAGCCACTAAGTCCTCCTCCATCTTACAAAACACATGCGGTGATGCGGACTGCAGGAGGAAAGCTGAATCAGTGAATGTGGAAGCATCTCAGCACTGTTCCAGCACCCAGGGCTGCATCGGGGTAGGTTCATGTGGCTTCTCCTCAGGGATGTCTTGCAGGAAGTGAGCCTTGCAAGCTAAAGCAGGGAACTGCTAAGGCAGCTGCACCCTGGTCTGACCATCACAAACAAGAGACCCGAGAACTAGAAAGGCGAGGCTCACTGAACCCATTATCTCTCTACCCTTCAATTAACCCCATATGTGTTTATCGGCCAGATTGGCACAATAAACTTTATCTCAGTCTGCCTATGGCCAACTTCTTTCTGTGGCAACTTCATATTTCTTTTCTTCTATCAGAACACAACTTGCCTTGGATTAGAACCCACTTTACTCTAGAATGACATGATAACCAATGGCTCTCACTATCTACCTGTTAAGGCTTTCTGCTTTCACAGTAATGCATCGTTCATATTGATTCATGTGTCATGCCTTGAGGGACATGGCTCATTTTCCCATTTAATTGGGAGCTGGGAGGCTGGAGGAGGCCACACTGACATATCTAATTAAAATAATTACATTTTTCATTTTAAAAGTCAGTTAAAATGATCAAGTTCTGCCCAGTGAGATGCAAGGAAAGCTTTGTTGGGAGTCATCGGTGAATATTTCCCGATTCTTAAGGCAGGGCTTTCTGCTATTCTTCCCTCATATAATGTTCTGTTAGGATATGGTGCCTAGAACTGTGGCAACCCTCAGGTGTCCATGAGCTTGTTGCTTTAGGGTGAAGCCAACACTAAGGATTGTAGAGTAAGGGATGGGAGGGGACTGAATCTTGATAATACTCTTTAGCTAGAGATTTAATCAACATGCATTTATCCCACTTTTGTTCATTCATTCATCAAATATTCATTTAGGCCTAGTATTCAACAAGAAATATTCTGAATGCAAGCAATATAGCCTTGTAAAATATAGGAAAATCTCTGAGCAATGAAGCTTATATTTGAATAGAAGAAGTCAGACATTAACAGAATGAATTATTAAGTGATAGTTAATTTTATAAGTCGGCTGGTTTAGATACACACTAATTTTGCTGCAGTTATGAAGTAGTTACATGTGACTAAGTCAGCTGGCCTTAAGTAACGTGGGTTGCCCTCCCTAATATCAACAGGCCTGAGCTAAGAGATTGAAGGCCTTCAGAACAAAAAAGGAGTTGTCCCCAGAGCGTATTCATCTCCAGATTATGATTAGACATCCTGCCAGGACTCCTTTATTCTTGTCATTGCATGATTTTCAGACACAAGGCTGAAGGAATCTTCAGCTTGTTTTCTGACCAATGGATGTGGGGACACAAGACTGATGGACTCTCCACACTGTTCTCTGACCTGTAGATGCTGTGCTTGCCTGCCCCCAATTCCTTAAATGAATGAGCTTTCAGTGGGTAAACCCATTCCTTAAAAATAAACTTCTCTTGTGGTATATCTATCTATCTATCTATCTATCTATCTATCTATCTATCTATCTATCTATCTATCTATCTATCTATCATCTGTGTACTGTTTAATGATCCTCTTTCTCTAGAGAAGCCAGACTGTGAAAGAAGTGCAGAAGAATGCAGAGAAAAAAAACTAGACAGAGAATACGGCATGCTAGATAGTGGAGTAAAGTCACTTGCCCATAGGACCACCAAATATGTCCAAGTTAAGAAGGTGAAATGTTATCAAAAAGAACAAGGAGAGTTGAGAGAATCAAATTTTCCAGTACGTTTTCCCCCTTGATTTCCACCCCCTAGGTATTTACCGCCAAAAGCAGGCTTCCTGATATAGACGTTATGCATAGATATTTTTCAGGACTTTGTAGGAATGAATTAATCCCTATCTCTAGACATACCATGAAATTTAGTATCGTGGGTAAGGATCTGGCATTGGGGTCATATCTGACCACCTCAGACTTCAGTGGGGAGATGGAGAAACCAAGGCCACACCATCTACAAATGGGCCTCACAAGGAAGAGGTCACACAATTTCCTCTACCCTATGGCACCAACAACCCCCTCCATGGCACTCTACTTCTCTGCTGGGTTTGATAATCCATCTCAATGGCCACACAGGGCTCACAGACAATGCACATTATTATTGAAGCTTAATTATCTAACAGAACCAGAAGTATTATGGATACAGGCTTTTGTTTGCAGTTCTTCCTCTCAACTATTTGGCAAGCACTCCTCTCTCTGGTCCTCAGCTTCAGCCTGTGGCTCTTTGGTTGCTGCTCTACTTGGAAAATATTACAAAACTCCTTTAGCTCTGATGGATATCCAAAGGGCATTCCACTTTACAAGTCAGTCTCCTGCCCAACATACTCAGCTTTATTCCTTCCGTGGGTCTAGAGACTCCCCACTTTGTTTTATGGTCTCAGAGTTGCTTCTCTGCTCACAGTGCTGTACTTCTGCCCGATCTCAGACTCAATTCACTCTCAGGTCTTCTTTTCTGGTGAGAGTGAGATTCTCCTTTTATGCCTTTATAATGACTCACTTTATACCCATTGGAATGGCAGTACTGACAATGCTCTGAGTGAAGGTACTCTTAACTACATGTAATTTACATGATTCCTTCCAATCATTAGGTGGGTATTACAGAGACCGGGGATGTAGCCCTTCAGAGCCACACCAAGTAATTTTACTTCATCACAAAGGCAATTCAAATAACCTCAAGGTGTGTCATCCCTGCCTTCTCTATTTCTGAATCAGCTTCTCATTACTTCTGGATACTCAAGTTCTAGAGAGGTGTCAAGAGAGAGAACCTGGAGATGGATACTGTGATAGTTAGGTTTATTGTGCCAACTTGGCCTCCACAGGACCATGTGGATGGAGGTTAATGGGGTTGCAGCTTCATTGGAGGGCAATGAGATAAATGGCTTTCCAAAGCCCGTCCCCTTCTCTCTTCCTCCCAGGTGATCTGACACCAGTGTGCTGCTGCTTGAGCTAGTTCTTTGCCTCAACCATGTGTTACACTACCTGTGGGCCAAGCCAACCTGTTGATCCTGTCGATAGAGCTTGAGGTTCCTTTGAGAGCTTCTTCCTCACCCTGCTGGCGCATACAATACTTGAGCTTGAGGCTGGTGGATCCTGTTGTTGTGCATAAATTGAGTTTGAGGTCCCATGTTTATCCTGCCAGAGGGATGACCCCACAGTCTGCTTCCTTGACCTTGGATATACAACCCACATTAATTGAAGGATATTCAGTATATTAACTGTTCCATAAAAGTGAGTTGAACTGAGTTCTCAGTAATGCGGTGTGGACCAATCATCCATTCTATTCCTTCTCATCCTATAAGCCTAGTCATATATATATGCATGTAGTCTCAAGTAGGTGGGACCATGGGAGAGAGCTTCAAAAGTTAACTGCAAGGTCCGTAGTTCAAACCTACCAACTGTTCCATGGGAAAAAGATGAGGCTTTCATCTCCCATAAAGATTTACAGTCTTAAAAACTCTAAATAGGGCTGTTAGGAGTTAGAATCAGCTTGATGGTAAATCTCCCTAGCACCTCTGTGAAATTCTTCTATTTTTCATTTGGGGCGAATGCTGGTTGCCAGCCTGGCAATATTGAAGGTGTACACGTGCTTTGTTTTGTTGGCCAATTGTTGCCTTTACTCAATGTTTATCTTTTTCAATTACTGTACTGTTATTTCATGGGGAAATCCATTTGACCACTTTAAAGCATAAGAAATACCTAGATGACATCTCCTATTATTATTTCAACATTTTAGAAAATGGTCAATATTATGTCAACCTCTGAGCTATGTGCTATTGTGAAACTGAGTTTCATTATCATCATAGATCACACTGAATCAGTTAGCCGAAGACCTTGCAGACAAAGCTTTGAGTCATTAAGTAGTAAAATTGCTATGTTAAAACTATACATTGTAATTGGAAGAATAAAATCAGACTCTGAATAATGGAAAAGTGATAATAAAAACATTGCATTTAATGTAAAATATACACTGTGATTTATATGGCTGTGAAAACATTATATTGAGCAAATATAGATTAAGAATATACAGAATTTAGCCACATATTTTTATCAAGCCTGCTAGGTATTTTGATTGATACTATTAGACAAACATGATAATAGTTGGCTCCTGTATCAATACATTCAGAGACTATCAAGCCAGATAATGACTGTTTATAGGATCTCCCAGAGGAAAAGACTTTTTCACCCACTTGCTCAGGGGCTCATAAACTGTAGTCCAGACAAAAGAATTGTACAAAAAATTGTGAGTAGGTGTTTAAGTATTTTGAAAGAAAATGTCCAGGGTTTTTGTGAAATTCTCAATGCTGGACAGTTACCCACAAAATGTTATGAAGCATGGCTGTAGAGTTTCAGTTCTCAAGGTGGGGAGCTATAAATGTATCATTTCTGAGCACACAGCCTCATGTACCGATGATTTGAAAACAGCTTGAAGGACTTATCCTCAGAACTACTTCAATCATGTGGTCTTCTACATAAAAGAAGTGTGAGCATATTTAGAACACCTTTAAGCCCACCCAACACCTCTGAATTATTCCCATGCAACGCGCATGTGCATCGCTGGACCTTTCGATAAAACCTTTAATGGTGCCTGAAGAATTGAGTTATACGACAAGTCCTAAGGCTCTAAGCTTTAGAAATATGTGCTTCTGTGTGAGTATTCTTAATTACTTACAAATAGTGTTTGCATTGCTTAATTCCCTGGACATTGTTTATGGATGGCAATTTTTAAATTGTGAATTAGATGGAGGTTTACCCTTCAGACTTTCTATTTTTGTACTTGACAATTTTAACTATTAATCAACTCCCACCAAGAGTTTACCCTTTTCCTGCTCCTTGATTTCTCTTCCGCCTTTTGTGGACTAGCATCTTCCACATCACCCAAGTTAGTATCTGGCTCATTGCTTTATCTTCCCTGCCCTTGTCCCACCCCTTGTCATCTCCAAATGGTGGTGGTGGTGGTGGGGTTTTCTTTAACAAAGTAAATGAAAGATTAAGCTCATATTTCAGAAATATGTCCAAAGGTTTGGGGATATTTTTAATACCATCAGTTCTCTGGCTGAGAAAAATCATTGATTCCCAAACTGGATGATTTTAGGCAGTCCTGAAAAGAACCAAAAGAGATTAGATTATGACATTTTAATACACCTGCACATGCACACATACATTCCGATATACAAACCTAAAAGAAGACTTCTTAATTCTTAAGCATCTGCTAGGTAATTTTTAAACAACTCTGTTACAGGGTTTGAGACTGTGGCACAGGTGTGATTTATAATAGAGATTACAGTCTAGTGGTGCTACTACAAAGCAGCCACTCAAACTCTGCTTCAAATGAATTTAACTTATTTAACTACTATAAGCCACCATGAAGAATGCACACATAAAAATGTTGAATTAATAAATGTTATATTAATTACATTTCCAATAATCAAAACAAATGAAAATTTAGGCACTTTAAAATCTACAAAGAAATATTTATAGCAAACATTGTAATCCCATTTGATAGATAGAGATTTGAGGCATGGAGAATTTCTATAATTTACATAAACAAGGCATATACATAATATTGATTTTTAAGTGAAATTTTGTGTTTTCATTGAAAGTTCACACAGCAGATTGTTTTCATTTAACAATTTATACATGACTAGTCCAGTCACCTTGTTTCCATGGCTTTTTTCAACCCAAAAGAAAGCAGAAAAGAATAAAAAACAGAACTAATAAAGAACGGATTAAAAGGGAAAACAAATAAGATGTTAAAATTTAACCTAACTATGTCTGTTTATTCCAAGTATCCACAAACAAGTAATACTTCTTTTTTTTGGAACTGGCACCTTGTCACGCTGAAAGGAGCCCTGGTGGTGTAGTGGTTACCCATTGGGCTGCTAAACACAAGGTCAGCAGTTTGAAACCTCCAGCTGCTCAGAGGGAGAAAGACATTTTCAGTTCATTCTATCTGTGGGTTTTTCACATCTCTGTTCAATGGCATTCCAAAGGCATTCCAAAGGCACATCCAGAGCTATCCAATGGAGGCTTATTCCCTGTGAGGGCTCTACAAATAGAATTTGTCTTTCACCGTGTGATCCATAGTCTTTTGCAAACCAGGTACTCAGAATTTAAACTCTGATTTTGGATTTGGGCATTTACAATCCTTGGGCCACACAGGCTGTTGTGGTTCTTCCCTGCTGCTTTAGCTGTTACCTCACTTAGAGGGCTGCTTGCCTTAAGACAAGCTTTTAAGACCCCTGCCACTGTTCACTCTGATAGCCAGGGACCATCTGCTTTCTTCCCCATGACATCATTGCTATCAAATTGATGCTGACCCATACTTATCCTGTAGCGCAGGGTAGAACTGCTCTGGTGAGTTTCCAAGATTGTAACTCTTTACAAGAGTAGGAAGTCCCTTCTTTCTCCCTCCGAGCAGCTGGAGGTTTTTCAAACTGCTGACCTTGTGTTTAGCAGCCCAATGGGTAACCACTACACTGCCAGGGCTCCTTTCACCATGATAAGGTGCCAGTTCTAAAAAAAAAAAATGTATTATTTATTTGTAGATATTTGGAATAAACAGTGTTTGCAGAAAATGGAAAGCAGGGGTGTTGGAAAGGTGGAACTGAGGAAACATATTACACTGAATATGCCAGAACTCAGATCATCTATATTTGTCCTGTGTTATTTTATAGATTAGGAGATAGGCTTGGAGAGTCTCACAACAAGTTACATGGAAGAATCAGAATTTGTCAGATTTCAAGAAGTCATGATTTTCCTTTCTACTACACTGACTTAAGGGAAAAAAATCTTAGAAAACAAATATTTATATTTGTTGTCTGGCCACTAAAATACTTTAAATCAAAGTGATCCTCCCATAGCATCTTAAGCTTAGTGTCAAATTTAGTAATTTAAGGAATTAAATAAATAGTTATTTCTACTCTTATAAAGTTCTCATGATATGTCTCACAAGTGTTTTAGCAAAGTTTTTCACATCCTTTTTTAATTTTTGAGGAAAAAAACACACAACTGTGTGGCAATAATGTTCCAAAGTTTTCACATCCTGTTTCACAGAAAGATTTCATCTTTAGGAGTACAAAACATGAGTTTTCAGAATTAGAAATTAGGTAATCATATAGCACAATACATATAGGTTTGCATATTTTGAGGTTTTGTTTACACGTATGTCACCAACATACAGTGGCAAGTGCAATACCATAAATGGTCACCTACTTGTCCTGAGGCCTCTGTAAAGAGTCCCTCTGGTTTTCTGGGTATTCCTAGAGATTACCCTGTCCATTCTGATCGGATGATAGAATCTGCTTCCTAGTTCTTCGTCTGCATTTGGTGGGTGCCTTATTGTTGAGTAGGTCCCTCCACTTACTGGGTTTCTAGAGTCTGGTGATTTTAAACAGCTGACGTTTCTACTTTAAGTTGTTGTTAGGTAGCGACTCATAGCGACTTTATACACAACAGAATGAAACAGTGGCCGGTCCTGTGCCATCCTCAATTGTTTCTATGCCTGGGTCCATTGTTGCAGCCACGGTGTCCACCCATCTCTATCAGGACCTTCCTCTTTTTGCTGCCTCTCTGCTTTCCAAACATAATGCCCTTCTCCGGGGTCTGGTATCTCCTGACAGCCTGACCTAAGTATGTAAGATGAAGTTTTGCCATCCCTCCCTCTGAGGAGGTCTCTGGCAGTAGTTGTCCTTTTAGCATCCATGGTACTTTCAGTATTATTCTTTAGCACCACAATTAAAACACATCCATTCGTCTTCAGCCTTCTTTAAGCAGATGGGAGGTGGGGGAGGGAATCCTTATTTGTGGGTCATCAAAGAAGTGCTTCTCTTCTTTCAATATTTTGACAATATTTTTCAACATACCCAGACCAGTCTAATGTACTCTTAGATTTAAGTTGGAATACCCTATTGGATTGCAGAAAATTTGTTGGAGGTGTAATATCACAAAATCTTTACTGTTTAATCCTCACAAGGAAAGATTATTATTACCATAATTAAGTGTAGTGTAGTGAGACTAAGTAACTTTGACTTGAGTAAAGATAAGGACAGCTGATGGCTCAATAGTTAAGTGCTTGACTACTAACCAAAAGGTGGGTAGTTTCTCCCAATGGGAGAAAATAACTGGAGATCTGATCTGTAAATATTACAATTCAGGAAACACTACAGGACATTTCTACTCTTGAGTCAATGAGCTGGAACCAGATGGGTGGCACACAACCCCAAATGTTTTGTCTCAGGACATGGAGAGTAAGTGACAAAGATGAAACATTCATGACTTCTGAAGCCAAGCTTAGTAATTACTGCTTAGTAATCAGAAAACACAACAAAGTTATTTTTGATTTAGAAAGTATTAAAACCATAAATCTTCATCCTATGTATCATATAGTAGAAACTCTGGCAAATTATGCATTCATGCATTCCAGAAATCCCCCTTTTAAGCAGAGAATTATCTATTTACACTGTTTTGTTTCCACATTTGAACTTAGTAGTTGCATATAGATTAGAAAGAAAATATTGATGTGATTGCTTCCAATTGTAAATCTGGAATGTATTTTCCAATTTATGGAGTCACAGGTGTTCTCCTAGGACTCTGGATTATGTACAATTCCCTAACCCTGAACAAGTTGCTTACTGACAGGCCGGAAGACTACAGATTTTTAAAGATGGAAAGCATGTGAAAGTATTTCCACTCCTTTTCAGTGAGCAATTTAAAAATTCATATTATAGGGTTATTGAATTACATGAGCATCATGTCTCAGGGAAATGATAATTCGCACATAGCACATTGCTACTAAGAAAACAAAGCCAAGGAAGTACAGCACCTGTCTTCAGTGACACATTGTATATGGGGGGTAAGTGTGCCTCTGGGGTCGCTCCTCCACACATGCACACCACATGCTTCAGCAGTCAAGCAAATGTTTGATGCGGGCGGTTTCTGGCTCCATAAACCCCTTCTGCAAATAAACCTGCTGGATTTCTTGGAGTCTGTGCCAGGTAGAGAGGCTAATGGCTATCTCGTGAGAGTTTCTTTTCCTCGTGCGAAGCCCATACACAATAAGCTATCTAAGTACTAGAAGCTATTTGAAAATGTGAGAGATTGTAGCAAACATTAAAAGCATTTGTTCAAATGCTAGAGGTCAAGATCATAATCTTGATTTAATATGAATAAAAGATTGGATTAAAAAACTATAACCTACTTAAAAATCTAAATATGCCTGTTTCTTGCTTACTGACTTGATCAGGTTCCATAACAGATGGTTATAGAAAATTTGGCATTATGTGAAAATGGAGAATGATAGCATCGGGTCACAAAATAGAGTATGACAATATGTAATTGCCAAGCACATCATTATATAACCGCCTAATTTCATCATTACATAATTACCAAATCCCATACCAAATTACCAAATCATGGCCCAAGAAACTAGATACATAAACCATTAACCATTACTACTTAAACATTCTTATGGCAGCATATGTCCACCTCTTTCTTGCTACCAAATTTCTAGAATTTTACCCTTAACAACATTACATGTATTCTATAAAAGGTTATCTTCAATAAAATAATTTTAGCATTCATTCATTCTGTCATAAAGAAGTTAACGTTAGGAGATTTTTGTTTATAGCTCATCAAGATCCATTGAATCCAAGTAATATATTTTAGATTTATTGATGTTAGCATTAGGGCAAGCCATCTTATAGAATGATGTTCCAATCTATGTCATAAAATATATCTTGAATCCTAGACTGCTTTAGAGTAATAGTTAAAATGATGAAAATAATAGGAATGTTGGTACAGAGCCTTAAATGAAAATACATCTCACATAATTTTCATATTGTTTCAAACCCCTTGCTATTTATTTTATCATCCCCATTTAAAAAGAAAAGTCATTTTATTATTATTTCAAGCTCACAAAGAGAAAGCGTGTTCCTGAGGGGCTCATTCTTGGCCATCAGATAAATAATTAGGCATAAGCATGTAGCAAAGTACATTAATATACAATTATTGAAGACCAACAAATGCCCAGAGGTGGAACATGACAGAACTTATGAAACTCTTTCATTAGAGTTGTGGGCCAGTTTAACAGATACTTAACTGTGTAATCACATTTCACACAGACAAAATTAAGTCTGAGGGATAGCAAGTAACTTTCATGTTTGTACCTAGGATAAAGAATAAATATGAGTTTACATTTACACAGTAGTCATAATGTCTTTACCTAGTCTCTTGGCTATGCAGAATGCAACATCAAATAAGGTAAGACGATTAATTATGTGCACTAGAACAATGGGAAGCAATATTCCCCCCATTTACAGAGAGGCCTGTGGACGACGACTGCCGTCCCAGAGTGTGGAGCTGTAGTCAGCTGCAGTTGGCTCTACTGCAAACAGAGCCAGGTGACATTGCCGAAGGCCCTCTGCTAGTGCAGGAGGTTCCGCCTTGAGTCATTAACCAAAAGGCCGACAGATCCCACCCACCAGCTTTTCTTCGGAGGAAAGGCAAGGCAAGCTGCTTTCATGGCGACTTACAGTCTCAGAAACCCTAAGAAGCAGCTTTTCCCTGTCCTAGAGAGTCATTAGGAGTTGGATTAGATGCTAGGAAAATCGATTTGATTTACCTTTACAGAAGGAGCAGTGGTGATTCTGTGGTTAACATTCACCTACAAACCAATATGTCCGTGGTTCAAAGCCACCTGTGGCTCTGTGGAGGACAGATGAGGCAGTCTGCTTCCATGTAGGTTTGCAGCTTCAGAAACTTTATAGAGCCGCTCTGCTCTGATATTCAGAGTACTTATGAGTAGAATCCACTGGACCACAACCGTTTTTTACACTGACATAGGCCGTGGGACTAGGCTGTACCAAAGAAATGACCACGAAATGGCCAAAGACGTGTTTCTCTAGCTCCCAGCTCTGGAGCCCTGCTCGCTCAGCCAGGGAAAGCCAAGCTATCGGAATGGAAGGTCCACACAATGGAAGCTGCCTCGGTCACTGCGTCACCACGGCTGGAAGCCACCCACCATTTCAAATCTGACTGCGTCTAACTAAGAAATAAACATCTGCTAACTCCATTGAGAGTTTGGAGTTTTTGATAGTAGCTAAAGCTATCTAATGTCCAATTAAACATTTCAGTAAGAAACTGAAATCATTATATGATAGCAGATAAAATGAAACTTTAAGTTTTAAATCATAAAATACAAACTCCTTTCCCCCTTCAGATATGATGGGTTACAAGGGTGTTTTCATTGCCTGAGATCATGTATAGATGAACTCCTTAATTAGGTTTACAGGTAGTGCCTCACCTTTTTTTAGAGTTGATCGATAAAAGGGGCCTTTTCTGATTGCTATTATAACTTATAGTGTTCATTCTCTGAGGAAGTATAAAGATAGTATTTCACTGTGCTCTGAAATGTTCATATACACTGTTTAGCCAGCACTATATTACCCACCTGTTAAGTGATCTTTAAGCAAACTGGAAATTGAAGGCACTCTCCTTGTCACATATAGAATATGATCTCAACATGTCTCCATTTGCGTGTGGCCTCATCTGGGTTTATGTGCACATTCTCAGTCCAGGTGGCCAGAAGCCAGGATTCCGACACAGAGCTCCATCTAGCCACTTCCTGTCTGGGAAATGTGAATGATTTACTTTATCTCTCCCAGTCTCAGTTTCCCCATTTGTAACAAGAGAGCAGTAGTGCTGGGGCTACAGGGTTCTTATGAGAGTCAAATGAAATCACGCACATGAATGTATCTTTATACACAAAATGTAACTCATCATTATGGGAGCTTGAATTTCTTGAAAAAATAGAAATTCATAGGAAGTCTTGGCTTGAGTTTAGCAGAAGTTCACTTTTTGCAAGAGTTCCTGGAGATAGATACACACACACACACACACACACACACACACACACACACACACGCTTCTGTGCACGTTCTGTGCTACTTAGAGTGGGTTAAAGGAACAGACCAATTAGTCATCTAAGATTCTTCATACAATCCACTCTTGTAGGTCAAGATGGAGACATATTAATGGAGAGAAGATATCATTTATTTACAAACACTTTAGTTAAATGAAGAGGCTCTAAGCTTACTCAGAGCTTCTAGAGGTCACTGTGAAAAGGAAAAAAAAGTAATCATCAGAATTAATCATACTGACGCCTGTTTGTCTGATATTTTTTTGGAATATTGTGGGAAGCAAACAGCAATGACATTTGGCAGGCAATATGGTATTTGTATGTGTGTATTCTTTATAAAATGTGGTTTTTATACTTGGCCCAAACTCCATTCTCTGGTGTTGTGGGCAACATGTAAGATTTGCAAAAGGAAATGGGGTGGTGCCAGGTTTAGTATATATACATGTTAATAAAATCCAGAATTTTTTGTCAGTCAAGGAATGGCGTTATTAGATAGCTTTCAAAAGGTGGAGTTTGGTACAGGAATTGGTGGGGGCATGTATTATTTTTTTTTTTGTATTCAGTAAGTAAGTTTGTGATATGGATTTATAACTGGGTGCTCATTTCAGTCTTATTCTGTAAAAGCACTTCAGGTGGGATATAATATCAGGACTCTTCAGAACTCTGAAGCCAAGGGTTGAGAGGTAAGCCTAATTCATGACACCCTCATGTGTCACAGAGTAGAGCAGTTCCATAGGCTTCTCCTGGCTGACATCAGACTGGAGGCAGCTCTCCAGGAGTTTCCTCCCTGGACTTGCTGGTGCTAACTGTGAACTTTGGTTT
This sequence comes from Echinops telfairi, assembly GCF_000313985.2. NCBI lineage: Eukaryota > Metazoa > Chordata > Mammalia > Afrosoricida > Tenrecidae > Echinops > Echinops telfairi. The sequence goes on from NW_022103920.1 coordinate 73,999,646, forward strand.
GACAGTGAACCCAAAATTGCTTGTCCCACCTTGACACATAAACCATAGATAGAAACACATCACACTGATATTTTCTGTTTTCCTTCTTAAAGACATAGAAAAAATAAAACAAAACTCTGCATCAAGTTGCTGCCGTCTCACAGGGAGCCTATAAGACAGGGTAGAACTGTGCCTGTGAGTTTTGGGGACTGTAAGTTTTGTTGTTGTTATTGTTTTCCAGAGGAGAAAACCTCATCTTGGTTTCAAACGGTTGGTCTTGTCAATTAATAGCCCGACTCATAACCACTATGCTACCAGGGCTCCTTCTTCAAGATTGTGTGGGTCTGGGATGACAAGAGAAACAAATCCAGAGATACTCAGATGTGTATAAGAAAGAGCTTTATAAACAAGAGCAGTTGAATATGGAGAAAACACCCCATCCCAGACCAGATCAAGTCCGATATTAGCCCATATGTCTGATACCAATCTGTAAAGTCCTCTTCAGACTCACAAAACACATACAATGATGATGAGGGCAGGGAGATCACTGGTCAGTGGGAAGTCTTGTGGACCCAGTGGTGGTGTAAGCATCTCAGTGCTGGCAGGGGTCTCCACATGGCTTCTCTGGCTCCGGAGGTCTGACTCCATCAGCCTCTCTCCACGTGTCTTCTCCACAGGGATGTCTCACAGGGAATGAGCAGAGAGTGAAAGAGAGAGTGTGTCTCCCGTCTCCAAGGAGGAAATACCAAAGTTCCCAGAATCCTCAGGAGGAGGCCATGTACACACAGAGGCCTCATTGGCTATGACCTGATTGACAGGCTAGACTCCACCCCTTCCCTCTTAATCCTCAAATTGACACGAAATTATGTAACTACCACAAAGATATAGCTTATTGGAAGTAGAACCGAAGGCTATTGGACCAATGGTCAGCAATGTGAATGACTAATTTTGTGTTACAATGAGTTTCATTTGAACAGATAATCAAGGTATAACAATCTGAATCTGTTGTGTGTCAAGGAAGAAAATAAAAGGTCTAGTATCCCGTGGCTGATGTCAGTTACTTGGTTCCTGTCTGCAGAGTGGCCCTAGATTGAACAATTGAAGTCCAGTAATTTATGGAGATAACCCTTTGGAAGAAAAGTTTGGATATTAAATGACACAGGTGTCGCAATGACATTTATACACTCCATAGTAGGAACAAAAGTCCTTGAATTTAGTAAATCCTCTAACATGCTCAGCTGCTTACTTAACAGTTGAAGGTTCAAGTCCATCCAGAGACCCCTTGGGGGGGAAATGGCTTGGCAATATCCTGGAGAAAGCTCAGCTCTCGGAACCTGAGAGAACCCAGCTCTACTCGGACACATGCAGACAACGTGAGCTGGAGCCAACTCGGAGGCAAAACTGCTCATTTTATTTTGAAACTTGTAAAGGAATTGTTGCCTTTTAAAAAGAAAGCCGGAAGTATAAAAATGATTGACACTCTCATTCCTAGTCACCTGGGGGGGACAGAATTGACTTCAAATAAGAAAAAAAGTACGTAGAAGACAGCTGCTCGATTGTTTTGGATAATTTGACATTTAGTGTGTTTTTATTTGGCCTTATCTCTGTCTAAATGTTTATTTTATCCTTGTTTTTAGATTCCATCTTAAAATTCTCCTAATCATTCTTATGGCTGTTCTCAAATCTTCCTTCAACTCCTGTAATTTCCTGACAGTGTGCAGTCCAGGACCAGACAGAGTTTTCGTTAGTCTCCTGGAGCTCAAGCTCGTGTCTTGTTTATTTAGCTGTTGCTGTACAAATACCCTGGGCATACTTTTGTTTAAGTTTCTGCTGACAGTAAGAACTAGAGTATTTTAATGGTATCCCAATGCAAATATATAGCAGATTGTAGTGCACTTTGACTTCTGGACCCAATAACAAAATATCATAATATCTCCAATTATTTTATCAAGCAGTGGCTTGGTATATTAGTATAGGTACTTTAGAGCAACAAATCCACAGAAATTCATGTATAAGAGAGAGTTTTCTATAAAGGTTAAGTGCGCATCAAGAAAACATCCCAACCCAGTGCTGCCCAAGCCCACAAGTCCAACATTAATGCATTAACCCATATGTCCAACACCAATCCACTAAGTTCTCCTCCATCTCACAAAACACACGCAATGATGGCAACTGTAGGAGGAAAGATGAGTTAGTGAATGTGTAAACATTTCAGTGCTGGCAGGGGTCTCCGCACGGCTGCTCCAGCCCTCAGGGATGCATCGAGGTAGGAAGTGAGCCTTGCCAGCTGAAGCAGGGAACTGACTAAGGCAACTGCACCCAGGCCCGACCATCACAAAACAAGAGACCCGAGAACTTGAAAGGCGAGGCTCACCAAGCCATTTATCTCTCTGCCCTTCAATTAACCCACGTGTTTATCGGCCAGGTTGGCACAATAAACTTTAACCATATCACTTGGTTTGGAAGGTGGCATGGTCTAATACTTGATTTTTTCCCCCTTACTAACTAGAACTTGGTAAAAGTATTTTTATATAGTTGCACTGACTGACTGACTGACAATGATTATTAAAAAAAAGAAAAACATTATTTAAAAGTAAAAACAGACTTCAGAATTTACCACTAGAAGCAAATAACATAGTTGTCATCTCTAATTTAACCTGAACCACTGGCTTCTAATGAAGGTGTCCTTGTGAGCTGTGATGCATCCTGACTGTGTTTGAAAATGGGTGATTCAGTTCTGGAATATGTTTTTCAGAACTCAAAAGTATTCCGTGTCTAAACTGCACTTTATATCCACCATATGAACCAAAAGTTATTTCTTGACTCAAAAGACTAGCATTTAAAATTTGGGGAGTGCTCTTGCCTTGGGGAAGAGGAAAACAGAAATGGAAGAAATGAGAATTTAATTTTGAGTATATTTGAAGAATTATTTATCAGCAGTCCTAATTACTATAAAGTTGTATTTATTTCCAAGAATAAAGGCTATTTCTAAAAGAAGATTGCCTGTGTGCGTCCTTACCGAAGCAGACTTAGACTGTATTCTCTAGCTTTTAAAATAAGCTATACAATAGCATATTCTAGTTTAGGGGATCAATCTATAGTTACTACACATGAATGAAGCTAGAAAGGAGATATTTTTGTAAATAATTTGTCTTATTTGTTGTTGCTGAGATGACAGGCAGCAGAAACATACCAAAGACATAGTTTTTACATGGACGATGTAATGGTGCTTATCGCTTTCCTTCAGTTGCGTGACCATGCTCACCCTCCTTTTCTGCATTGTTTTTCCCTCTCTGCCGTCACGCTGCTGTCCCTTACGTTTCCGGTCTCTTCCTTTGAATTGCTGTTACTGACTCCATCTCATGCCGGAAGATCTTCAAAACAGCATAATACTCAAGGCAGACCGTCTTTACTAGTTAAATTACATAAAGTACTATTTGGTTTTAAGAAAATCTCGGGCACTTGGGGGTTAAAGTTAAAGGTCATTTCAGGGCAATAATTTGGGAGATCATCTAGCCTCCGTGGATCCACAAATATCTGGAGTCCATTATCATTTGAAATTCTTCTTCATTTCCTCCCTTTTAATCAGGATTCTTCTATATAATCTTTTATCAAAATGTTCACTAACAGTTGCTGGGCCCAAGTAATTCCGTGTGATGATAAAGGAAGTAGGTATTCATGAAGGCAATTAACCACATATCCTAGGTCTTCCTCCTATCCCTTACTTTCCTGTTCCTCTCCTGCTTCAGGTGACTAGAGATTATTTGTTGCACCTTGGTGGGTAGGGGTGGAGTGGGGATAGGCATATATTTTTACAACTACTGGCTTGCTTGGGCAGTCATCACAAGCACTAGATTAAAGCTTGATGTGACCTTCAACACCTTCATTGCCGGGCAAAGTTGTCTTCTGCGTAGGCAAATAGGACATAACCACCACCTTCCATGGTTCAAGGCCCATGAACATGCTGACAGCTCGACCGGGTAGCTGATCCTGAGCTCGCTGGCCTGACTCTCCACCTGAGGTAAAGTGGACCCTTCGCCTCCTGCTCCCTGGCAAAGCTGCTGTCAGGCAGCAGTCTGCAGAGTGTCAGTTATTCCCTGTCCCCAGCCTGACCCTCTCCTCCCGTCTGTGAGCAGCGTGGCTAAGGTACTCGTGTTGCTTTCTGTGCCTTCAAGTGATTGTCAACTGTCCCTCCGTGTAGAAATGTGTCACGAGCTGCAGACGTGGCAGCGAGTCCATATAAACCTGCCTCAAATAAAGTTCCGGCCCTTGGGGGGTTTTCCCTCCATGTGGACCCCCCTCACTCCAACTTTTTTATCCCTTTTTATCATATGACTTTCCTGGTTGCAGATTGTGCCCACTTGAACCGATTTGTCTTGTGAGAGAGCTAGACGCGTTAATCTTACATCAGGTAACTTTATTTACATGGAATTCTCTAGACAATTGGATTTGAAAGCACTGTGGATTCTGAGCATAGTGGATAATATTTTACATTTCAAAATTTTTTAGGGTATGGTTGAACAAGACAATCTGTGGTTGAGAAGCCCCAGTTATGATGTTTAGTGAATTTAGTTAAGGCTATTGAAGAGGTTGACATAGATGTTTATTTATAGTGACTAGTTTTCTCCAATAGAAAATTTATATCTCACATTCTATATGTTTAGCAGGTTTTTTAATGCAATAGGATTGATTAAACATTAAGGTTATCACTATATGTTCTTGGAGAAACACAGACAATTCACAATATACTTAAAAAGTATTAATATCATCACTTACTGGGTACATAAGAAGCAGAAATTAAAACATAAAGAACATTTGAAGTTTGTTACAACAAAAATTAGGATGGCAATTTTTAAGCAGTTTTGTTAGCACATAATCTACCTATCATAAATTCATTAGTTCAATTATATCAAGAAGAGTTGTACAATCATTAATGCAATCAGTTTTAAAACATTTTCTTATTTTTTGTTACTCGTTGGTAGCTCTCTATTTTCCCCCAACTTCCCCTGCCACACACTCAAAAATCCATTAATGTAGGTATAGTCTCTTTAGATTTACCTACTCTGTATTTCATATACAGAAAAAGATACAAAATCAACAATACTAAAGTAAAACAGAAAAACCTCAATTGAAAAGAGAATAGAAAATATTAAAAACTAGAACAAATGTAAACTGTGTCAAAGGGAGATCAAATGAAAAGAAGTTAAGTTTTAATATAACTGGAACTGTGATAATCCACTTTCCAATGTACTCTGCATGATAGCAAGGCTGTTTACATCCCTGGTCTATAGTCAGATGAGGTTTAAACTGTTCATAGCTGGGCAGCATCGGCTTTCTCCATCACGTTTGCTTATGCACCCATTTTGTTGAAGGTCGATTTACTCTATCAGCTGCCATGTAGTCAAATCAAAATTATAAATCTAATGTTTTACCATTAGGCTATATTTAGTCATTTTGGTGACAGTTACTGTTTTGAATTTAAAAAAAAAATTTTGAGCAAATTCTCCAACTTTTTGAGTTGGAAAAAGTTAATAGTGAAAAGGCAAAGAAATGTCCAAAGGAATTTTTGCTACAAAATATGGAAACAGATGTTTTATACCAATTTGTATTCAAATCCAATCATTTTTCCCTTTGAAATAACACTTAAATCATATATAATATGCTTTCTTATCTCTATGTCCAGATTTAGTCTTTTAATCTCTCATCCCATAATTCACGATAGACTTCTGATGGTCCTCTCTTCTGTAATCCCTAGCCAAACACCTTGATAACCACTGTCGTTGAGGTTTTCTTCTCTTCCCCTGCCCCCCTGCTATTTGTTTTCTGAAGTCAACATCTCCCACATCCTCACCTACATTTCCAACATTACTTTCCACCATCTCCCAACAAGAACTCTTGGGTATAGCCAAGTCAATGCTCTTACTGTGTATTCCAATGTCCAACATTTCCTCATATCTTTCTTGCTCTGATTCCTGGCCTCAAAATGCACGTAAAAGCTGAACATTGACTAGAGAAGACTGAAGAACAAGCAATACACTTAAAATGTGGTGCTGGGGAAGAATATTGAAAGCACCACAGACTGTCAAAATAACAAATAGATCTCTCTAGGGAGAAGTACAGCAGACAGAGTGCTTCATAGAGGCAAGAAAGGTGAGACATCATCTTACATATTTTGGACATGTTGTCAGGCAAGACCAGTCCTTGGAAAAGGCCATCATGTTGGGAAGCAGAGGGGAAGCAGGGAAGAGAAAGGCCCTTAGAGATGGATTGGCACCATGGCTGCAACAATGGACTCAAGCATGGGAAGACCTGTGAGGATGGCACAGTCCAGGGGAGTGTTTCCTTCGGTTGTGCATAAGGTTGCTGCTATAGGGTGGAATGGACTTGGTGGTCCCTAACAATAACAACAGCAACAAGTAAAACACTTACAGGCAGTTACTTATTCACATACTCCAAAATCAAAGCAAAGGAATTTAAAATATCGGTACAAGGGTTGACGTGTTCTGCATCTAGAGATCTGCCAAGGAAGAGGCAAGGGACAGGCCTCCATCCTCAGGCCAGCATATGAGACAAGGAAAAGATGAGGGAAGCAGGAAGGGTGAAGAAGCCAGCTTCCTGTTTGCTTGACTGCAGGCGCAGAACTGCCAAGTGGCCAGTGCTTTTATAGGTTAGTGCATGAGGCCAGCAGGGGATGAAAAAACTCCAGCAAGATCTCTTGAACCAAACAACCGCCCTGCTGGACTCTACTATCCCAGGAATTATTTGGCTTCTTTGTTCTGGGCTCTCCGGGTCTTACTTGCATACTTCCAAAGGAATCTCATCTTTGTGTGTGTGTGTGTGTGTACCAGTGCCTCCTTAATCTTGTCTGCAATGGTGCTGCCACGTGAGCAATGCACCTCTGCTGCCTTCACCTCTTTGCTTCAGGCCACATTCCTTGTTCGACTGCCTCGTTGACAGCATTGATATTGTTATCTATTTCTTCTCCTCTGCTCCTCTTCCCTCTTGCCAGGCCAGCCACTCTCTCTGCTGACTTAATTCAGTTTTCACAGAAGACAAGGGAAGCAGGTGCCACTTATACCAGTCTCAATAAAAGCTTCAAACGTTATGTAGTAAATGTTAAGCCATTATTTCTGGAAAAGGATAGCCGTTATTCAGCTGCACTGAGCTGGAATGGAGATGAGGGTGCTTTGGCTTCACAGCAAACCTGGCTCTATGTTTCTACAAAGCAGTGTTTGAGGAAAGGTCCCCAGATCCTCTGCAGGCAACAGTCTGAGGGGCTTCCAGCTGCCCATCGGAAAAGACGGGCAGTAGGAAAGCACGTTGGGAAAGAGGTCTGGCAAATTCTTGGTCCATCTGTAAAGTGGGGATTAGCAATAGTTTATTCATCACTGATTTGTTTTGGGGCCTTCAGAGAACACCTAGGAACACCTAACAGAGTGCCGGACATGGAGGAATCGAACAGAAAGTGACCTCAGTGCTATTCTGTGACCATTTTTAAAGACGATCTAAAAGCTACATAACTGGGCGCCAATGCAGAATTTTGAGCATGGTCGGTCTGGAAAGAATGGTCAGTCTGGCGAATTTCCGGAGGACAGGGACTAGGGAACATGCACCCTCCTGCTCGTTTCTGGCCCGTAACTAACTGCCTCATTGTTGTTGTAGGCGCGTGCGTGTCCTGGAATGAGTGCCCACTCATAGCCATCAGCGTAGAACTACCCTGTAGTCTTTCTTTGGATGTAATCTCTACAGGTGTAGTTCACTAGGTCTTTTCTCCTAAGATCGTTGCTTCTTAAATTCTTTGATTTTCATGGGTCTTGAAGACAGGAGAAATGAGTGATTGTGTGAGCAACCAATTCACTTGACTGTAAAAATAAATTTTCTCTTTCACCTTCTTCAAATTATGTATTTCCTGGGTAATTGGTTTGGTTCTTTTTATATACCATATCCACTAACATTGATTTGATTCTGATCCATATCAATCCTATTTAGGGATTCCCAAACTGTACATCTTTACTGGATAGGCAGCCTTGTCTTCCTCCCTCAGAGTGGCTAGTGGGTTTGAACTACTTCCCTTGAGAGTAGTAATCCAACACCTACCCCCTAGCACCATCAAGACTCCTCTGGTTTTTATATAGGACACATAAAAAATCATTTGGAGGATAAATAAAAGCTCTTGTCCCGTCAACTCTGAGTGTAAGCTTACTCACAGTGATGCCATAGGACACGGTGGAGCTTCCCCCCCGGGAGTTTCTGGCATGAACTCTCTACAGGAGTAGAAAGCTCCGTCTTCTCCTGGAGGGGACACTGGTGGTCTCCAACTACTGGCCTTGGGGTTCACAGCCCAGCACATAACCATTAGGCCACCAGGGCTCTTTCTGTCTTGTGGAAAATGTTGCCAAACGATGGCTAACATTATTGAACATAAACTCTGGGTCATGTTCTATATATCTTGCAGAGATGAACTCTCCTATCGGTATTAGGTCCTGTTGAACTGATTCTAGCTCATGGTCTTTTCAAGGCTGTGATATTTGGAAGATTATCGCCAGGTCTGTTTTCTGAGGCCTTTCTGGAGGGTTCAAGGTACCGAACCATTTGCTAGTACAAGAGTGCATCATTTTCTGTGCCTCCAAGAAAATCCATTAGTTGTCTCATCCTTACTCCGAATTCTAGAATGCAAGTACCATCAATATCCACCTTGTACAGATCAGGGAGATATCACTCTCCTTAGCTTCTCGGTGAGACAGAAAGAGACGAAGTTGTGCATGTGAACCGGCTGTGAGTAGCAGAACTGCTATATTCATGCAGCAAGCTGACTCTTGAGCTTTGCTTTGTGGCTTTAAAAAATTAAATTTGTTAAAAATTCGAGATAATTATAGGTTTACATTCAGTAAGAATTACAAAGAAATCCCATATTCTTAATGGTAACAATTTACAAAGTACACAATTATGGCAATGTATTATACAGTGATACAGTCAAGATTTAAACTGTTTGCATCACCACATACTGTCCAAGCACACTTCTCTCTCTTGCCTGTTCTGCAACCCTGCTGTTGTTGGGTGTCTTCGAGTAAGGTCTTCCTCGTAGTGACCCTATGGACCAAAGAACAAAACAACCCCCAGTCCTGCACCATCCTCACCATCGTTCATGTAATTGAGCCCCCGGGTCCCATCAGGTTCTGGGTTCAAAGTTCCCGAGATGAGGTCTCAGCCTCATAGCCTCGAAGGAGCTTTCTGACTGTACTTCACCCGAGACCGATTTGGCTGTGCTTTTGGCAGACAAGGGTGCATTCAGTGCTCCTGTCCAGCACCACCGTTCAAATGCACCGATTCGGCTTCAGTCTTCTTTATTCCGTGTCCAGCTTTCAGAAGCTTATGAGGCAATTGAAAACACCGTGGCTTGGGACAGGTGCACCTTAATCCTCACAATAACCCCCGTGCTTTTCAACACTTTCAGGAGGTCTTGTGCAGCAGATTTCCTGAACGCAGCGCCTCCTTCGATCTCTTGGCTGCTGCTTTGGCGATCATTGATTTGCGGATTAAAGTGAGACAAAATCCTTGACAACTTCAATATTGTCTCCATCTATCATGATGTTGCCTATTGGTCCTGTTGTGAGAAATTCTGTTTCTTTACATTGAGTTGTAAGCTATACTGAAGGCTGCAATCTTCGATCTTTACCAGCAAGTGCTTCCCAATCGTCTTGCACATTGCAGGTTGGTAAGACGCCTTCCTCCAATCCCGATGCAGCCGCCTTCTTCAGATAGTCCAGCCTCTCTGATGATTTGCTCCTTAGGAACCACTAATCTATTCTTACCTGGCAGGGGAGATACCATGATCATGAAGGTGGTTTTTCCAGGGCAAGGCTTATCCATTGCACTCCGGATGTGCTGACCCCTGGGATTTCCCCAAATGTGGGAAACTCGACTGCGTTCGCACTCTCCCCTATAAAAGAAAAAAAAGGAACCGCTAATCTAGGATACATTTTTATAATTTTGTCATTTCAAAAATGTTCCATAAGTGTAACTTTTTGTGATTTTTTTTTTAAAACAAGCTCACCATAATTCTTCAGACTTTAAAGTGGTGCATAGTAATAGTTTGTTCTATGTATTGGTTATTCTCCACATAGCTTGTTTAACCATCCATCTATTGAAGGTTATCTGAGTTTCTAGTCTAAAATTATTGCAAATAATATTGCTATGAACATTAATGTCTAGATATTGGTGTGAACACAAGTCTTCAAGACAATGCTGATATCTTTTCCAGATGACTGTGTAGCCACACTCGAGTGAGTGAACCACAGAATTGGATGTGAAAGGAGATAGTGGATGGTGTAAGAGATAGCACAAACAAACAAACAAATACATAAGGGTTCCTGGGGGGTAGGGTGCAGGAGAGAGAGGATGAGAGAGAGGATACAGGGGCGCTGATTACCATGGAGTTCAAGAAGAAAGAAAATGTTTTGAAACTGTGATAGCAATGGTACACTACTGCTTGATGGAACTATGGAATGATATGATATCTGTAAGAACGCCCAATAAAATTATTTTTAAAAAGCAAAGTGCTCCACTAAAAACAACAACGAATGGAAATAACTGATAGCATTGGAACACCTTTCATAGATTCTCCTAAGGTTTATGTGATAACTGGTGACTTGATGTTTCTTTAAATTAAAACATCTGTATCTGATGGCAAAACAGGTGTACCTGAGAGCAATGTTGTGGCTATTGAAAGGATAGAAGTCTTTGAATGAGAACTTGTTCACCTGTCTAAATAAAAGTATCAGACTTGGATCTACTAAATCATCTAGCATGAGGAATTCTGACCACTGATTAGTAGTAATTTAATAAAATTCTTCTTTCTTTCTCTACTGCCATCGAATTGATCCCAACCCACAGTGACCCGATAGGAGAGGGTAGAACTGCGCCAGTGTATTTCCAAGGTACTGACCCTTTACGGGAGTAGAAACCACCGAGTATAACCACGACACCACCAGGGCGCCCGTGAAATTCTAGAGTCATCTGATGCTGTAACTGGTAAGCCAGTCAATGTGCAAACAGGCATCTCTAGCTGAGCCCTACCATCCTTATTAGAGAAAAATAAATTAAAGGAGAAAGAAAAAGAAATGGGATGAGGGTAAATTATTTTTGCCTGAAACAGTCATGTCTGAACATTGCTGGTCATGCGTTTTAGAGTCATCCCCTTGCCTTTCTTATTAATGGATTTGTTTAGGTAGCAATGGGCCCTTTGCTTCAAGGAGGACAAAACTCAGAGATTTTATTATTGTATTAGCAATTTCATTAGTAATAAGCAGGTGATATGACAAGAAGACGTCTGATGGGGTTATTGAAGGAAGTTTTTTTTTTTGAAACCAAACCAAACCGAAAATAAGCCTAAGGTGAGAGTACTCCGCGAACTTGGGCTGCTGTTCTTAGGTGGCAGTGAGGGACCTGGGAGCCTCGGAATAAAGCACTAGTTGGTCGCCTGCTATCCTCACAGGTGTATTTGAGCCCATCCATGGAGTTCTTTGGACAATCCGTCTTGTCAAAGGGCCTCCTCTTTTTCACTGTCCCGCTCCTTTACCAAGTGTGCAGTCTTCTCCAGGGACTGGTCTCTCCTGGACCAAAGTACCCAAGTCAAAGTCTCGCCATCCGGGCCTGTCAGGGCATTCTGATGGTTCCTCTTGCAAGAGTTCCATGCCATCGTGAAGGAACTAGCGAGGACAAAGGCCAAGTCAACGTTGGCAGATCAAGATGAAGGCAAGCACCTTGTTCTTAACGATGTGAGCTACTAAACCCTCAGATAGTTTATTGTGTGAAATCATGAATTACCTTGCTTGTATATTGGAACCTACTTCCAACCTAAAAAAGCTTCCCCGACTAGTAGCTATCTCTGAAAAATCCGTTATGTAAAAAATAAAATAAAATTTAAAGATGAATATAGTGGTAAGAGACAGTTTTCTACCGATACTTCAATTTTCTCTCTGCAATGGAAACAAAACTTAATCAAATTACAGCAACACATACTTATCGTTTAAAACAGCAACCACCTTGAAGAATCCGCTATAAACTTGGAAAAATACTAGCGCCATAAAATGGATGAATAGTAGATGGAAATGTAATCTCAATCAATGAGGTTTCAGTGATCACAGTAGTTCTTTAAGAGGATCATTGGCAATTCCTCAAAAATATCAGAGCACAGCTTAGATCGTTGAATCTATAAGGTAAATATTCCAATATATATTCATTGCCATTGAGTCAATTCTGACTCATAGTGACCCTGGTTATGAAAATAAATGTTGCAGGCAAGAAGAAGTTAATTTTTCAGCTGTGTATTTTTACATAGGGTTCTAAAATGTTAAATAGAAATGTCACAGCCACCCTCTAATATAATAGGGGCCTAAGTGCAAGTTGAGAAAGAATCCAAGGAAGCCCCCAAATGCTCAATGTATCATTGTAGTCAGAGTACAAATAAAATAAGCTAGCTTTAGGTAGTCAGGAAGTCCAGTCTCCCCAGAGTACATCCAGCATTTCTTTAAACCAGGCTGCGTGCCAGTCTGGAAGCACCTGGAAGATCTGTGTTACATATATATATCTGCAATATTTACAGTCAGTATAATCAGAGTAGGAACACCCTAAAAATATGTTGTCCTTTTCTTTACTGAATAGTGTTTCCACAATAAGCTGAGATTTCAAAAGAATTGTGCTTTAAAACTACATAAGAAGGCTCTCTGTTATTTATTTTATATCAAGCAAAAAAAATTAGGATTCGAACATTTACAAAGAATTATGAAATTCACAAAGACAAGAGATTAAATAAATTATTCCCAAAATTGTTCAAAAATCTTCAGGGCTGTAGTCAGAAAGGTACATTTTCTTTTCTAAGAAACAATCTATTTACCTAAGGAATAATGTTCTAAATTCATCTGCAAAGATCAGCTCTGTGAATTTAACAAAAAAATCATTTAAAAAAATCACTTTTAATTAAGTATTCTAAATTCACTGATCCATGCAATAGTGAAGATGTTAACACAACTACATAAGCAAGGATTCATTTCATTTTACATAATATCTTTAGCTAGTCTGTGGCAAAGTTCTTTTTTTCATGAAAACAATATTCAGCAACTAGATTTTATAGTACTAATGTAACTTGATTTGTTAGGTGACTTAAACTGATAAATGAAATAATCTGTAATCCGGTTACCTTAAATATATTGGATCAACTGTATAGCAATCTCCTTGATCACTTTTGAATACATTTGCAAATGCCTCCATAGCTTGTGATGGTGTACTCATACTTGGCGTTGGTACCAAGTATTGGCAGACTCCAGCTAGAACTCTGACCTCATCTTAGTGTTTATTCTCACATCTACCATGTGAAGCATGTGCCTTCGAGTGTTGGACTGGGAACCTTTTTCTACTGCCCAGTGCAGTGTGCCTAAAATAGAAAGAATTTATTCTTTGGCGGCAGTATTTACTTTATGTATATTTTCTCTGTGAAAGATATTTTGGTATTTATAGAAATATTTTAAATAAATTGTTTGGTGACCACAGAAACTCTAGTTTCATCTTCTTTAGACATGATTAATTTTCAAATATTCTGTTATCAAGTAGAAATCTAGAATTAGATCATGATCCTTATTAAAAGTCATGTAGAAATTATTGAAATGTTGGCACATATTTCAGTAATTGGCAGTGTGCCCTCTTGGAAACAGCTCTGGGCTGAGCCTCATGATTTACAGCTGGAAACCTTGGGAAATGGATTGAACCTTCTTAGTTTCATTTTCTCATCTGTCAAATGCGAATGCTGATTCCTCCCTTAACGTGTAAGAGTTCCTTGCTTCCCCTTTGGATTACAATGACAAGTGAGGCAATTCATGTTAACATTAGAATAAGTATAGCCATTTTATATGGCAGGTCAGGTCCGATTAAATTGATCCATTTTACTTATTCTTTGTTGTAGTCCACTGATTAGGTTAGACTTGACAGAAGAAAACAAGAAGAGGGAAAAAAAAGAAGAAATTCAAAAAATAGTGGCATAATAAATAACTCATTTTTCTCTATTTTCTCCCCAAAGGCAGAACACCAGCACTAGCTCACCCCATGATGTCATGGGGAGTCCCCTGTCAAACCCCTGTCTCCTCTTAGCTCCCTTATCCTTACTATGTGAGTGCCTATGAAAGCGTCCCTACAGTCATACGAGCAACCGCATTTGTTCTCTGTCCGGGAAGAAGGAGGAGAAAGGTGAAAAGGGAAGGGGGGCTCCTTTCCCAGTGTAATCAACCCACTCTAAAGGGTATTCCTGGAAAAGCCACTCAATGACTTCTGCTTATCTGCCCTAAGAGTGTCAGGGAAATGAAGGGGTTTAGCTGAAGTCAGCAGTCCTTTAGTGTGGTCTGTAAAATAAAACATCCAACTTCTGTTTTTATGTTACCAAAACATTGTGAAAGGCAGATATGTTTCCCTTCTTTGACACTTACTGCGTCCCTACACCTCCCATGTCCCCCTCTTAACCCAGCTCTGACCTGGGATGGGCTGGAGTTGAAGAGTGGAGCCCTGATATACTCCTCAACTCCAGCCCATCCCAAGTCAGAGCTGGGTTAAGATTAAGAGGGGGAGCCCTGATATACAGTGGTGAAGAGCTCAAGGGGTTGGTGGTTCACATCCATCAGTTACTATCATCAGGAAATGCGGCAATCTACTTCAGTGAAGATGTACAGCCTCATGAGAGCCAATGGGGCAGTTGTGCTCTGTCTTATGTGGTCACTATGAAATGGAATAGGTTCCATGGCAACAAGTTGAAGCTGAGAAATAGGGCAGTGCTCAGAGACGTCATCCGGTGTGGCTAATGCAAAAGAAACTTTAGGTCTACTTACTTGAAGTAATGTTTTTAACAAATATTTAACAGACATTTAATAAATGTAATGTTTTTATATATTTATACAGTGATTTTGTAAACATTTAATCCTCACTTATTCATTCTTTTTTAGCAACTGCTTATTGAGCACTTTGGGGTAAATATGACAGAAAATTTTCCTGTAGACTTGGAACTTGTAGTGGGGGAAGTGGCAGACAATAAAAAAGTAAATGGAATATTTTCTCAGAATGTAAGTGCTACAGAGGTAATAAAAAGAGTAAAATAGGACGGTTTGATGCCTCATTAGGGGATCATGAGTTCTTGCTGATGGAGGAGTTGAGGAAGGGAAAGGTGAATGGGTGGCACAACTTAAGGAATGGCATCAATGTGAATGAAGCGTTCATATAGGAGCAGAGTTGAATTGGTGTGTTTTACTGGGCATATTCTTAACAACGACAATGAAACACATAATTTTGAAAAGATTCAATTTTATAGGAAATCAAAAGTATACTACTCATACTATTACTTATTACTAAGGTTAGCAACCCTTAGAATCTGGTGCCCACAGTTACCTGGGGCATATGATTTTTTTGAGTTTTTTTCAGTTCCACCAGTCACCTTAAAGAACCATAAAAGGATTGACACTGGTATGTCATGCAGGGAAAGGAACTGATAAGAACCAGGTTCACATAAATATTCTCTTTCCCTCTAGGACTTCCTAACTTCTTAATTTTCCAAACCGATTTTCACTTTATGTGACAATATGATGCCATTAAACAGAGTCAAAGACCATAAGAGACTCAGTGATCCTTGATCTCTGCAGTAAAGACAGTGCCAAACAAGTTCTCTTCCCTGCTTTCATTTAAGATAAAGTGATGTTTTAAAATCATCATTGTCAGCAAGTATGATCCATCTATTTAAAATTTTTTAAAATACCAATAATGACTTAAATTTTTTAAAATACCAATAATGACCATTCTTTTTGTCAATATGAGAACTTGAATTCCATGTAAGAATTCTTAACTAGTGATACCATCACAGTGTGACAAACTGACAGACCAGTGGTGGTATAACTTCTTAAGAATGGAATAGTGTGCAAACACAAGGGAATACTACAGGGTATAAAATCAGGAAAGGGGTATATCAGGATTGTAGCCTCTCACCATACTTGTTCAATCTGTGTGCTGAGCAAATGATCAGAGAAACTGGATTGTGAGAAGAAGACCATGGCATCAGGATTGGAGGAAGGCTTATTAACAACCTGTAATATGCAAACGACACAAACTTGCTTGCTGAAAGTGAAGAAGACTTGAAGCACTTGCTGATGAAGATTGAGGAGTTCAGCCTTCAGTATGAATTATGACTCCATTTACAAAAGACCCAAATCCTCATCACTGGATCAACAGATGGCATCATGATGAATGGAGAAAAGGCTGACACTGCCAAGGATTTTGTCTTGCTTGGATCCACGATTGATGCTCATGGAAGTGGCTGTCAAGAGATCAAATGATACATTGCGTTGGATAAAGTTGCCGCGCAAGACCTCTTACTGATGTCTCTTGGAAGAAGGAAGGGCAGGGTGTTCCTTAGAGGCAAAGATGGCAAAACTAGAGAGACCAGGCCCTGGAGAAAGATATTCTTGGGAAAGTGGAGGAGCAGTGAAAGAGAGGATGGCCCTGGGCCAGATGGATGGACAGTGTCTGCAACAATGGGCTCAGGCATAGGAACGGTTTTGAGGATGACCCAGGACTGGCCAACGTTTCATTCTGTTGTGCATAGGGTCGCTATGGGCCGGAAGCTATTCCATGGTGCCTAACAACAACTATTTATGTGACGTAACAATTCCATACAACAACCAGTTCTTGGGCACCAGTTATGGGCTGTGTACTATAAGAAAATAAAATTTCCATTTCATCCTAGTCTATTTCATTCTATTTAAGGCTATTTTGACAATGAGGACATTTTAGATAACTATCTATGCTTGTGTAATCAATTTGGGCCCATCTGGATCTATGGTCCATGCCAAGAAGAGGGGAGTTTATTACCTGCCTTTGGGGCTACTGACTTATCTCCTTGCATGAGCAGACTGAGAACCTGCCTGGTGTTTGAGAGAAATCTCCTTGGACTGGAACACATGTGTTTTGGCAGGACCTCGTATGGACATGTAAGTGCCAGCAACCAATGTTGTTTTCCAGCATACTCGCTGTAATCAGAGACTGATCGTTGTCATATCTCTGGCAGGGCCTGCTTCAAAGGAACTGTGCTTGTGATTTGAGGGAAAGAAGCCAATGAAAGACAAATCTAGAAACAAAGATAGTTGGTAGTGATTTGCATGATTCAGCCTTTCCTTATTCCTGTGAAAGAAGAGGGCTGACAAGGAAGGTCTTAGACATTGCAACATTATCACTGTTGAAGGATACGGGGAAGTTTTAAAATAAATGAGTATGTACTTACTGCGTTATACCTAGGTGCAAAACATCATGGGGGATCATAAAGATGTAGAAGACATTTTCTTCTTTTTTTTAATCATTTTATTGGGGGCTCATACAAGTCTTATCACAATCCATACATCCATCTGTTGTGTCAAGCACATTTGTTCATTTGTTGCCATCATCATTCTCAAAACATTTGCTTTCTACTTGAGCCCTTGGTATCACCTTCCTCATTTTCCCCTCCCTACCCACCACCCCCTCCATTATGAACCCTTGATAATTTATAAATTATTATTACTTTGTCATGTCGTACACTGTCCAGTGTCTGCCTTCACCCACTTGTCTGTTCTCCAACCCCCAGGGAGGAGGTTATATGTAGATCCCTGTAATCAGTCCCCCCTTTCTACCCCACCCTCTGGTATTATCACTCTCACCACTGTTCCTGAAGGGACCATTTGTCCTGGATTCCCTGTGTTTCCAGTCCCTATCTGTACCAGTGTACAACCTCTGGTCTAGTGAGATTCTTAAGGTAGAATTGGGATCATGATCGTTGCGGGGTGGAGGGAGCATTTAAGAACTACAGAAAATTTGTATGTTTCATCATTATTACACTGCCCCCTGACTGGCTTAGAAGACAAACATATTGACCTTTGATGATTTATAGTCTCAATGTGGAATAACAACTACTACACATTAACGTAATAAAAAAAATCATGAGGTACTTCATGATTAAGCGTTAAATACTTTATATGGTTCACTGTACTAGTGGTGAAGCTCAGGCAAGTTGATTTTATTTTGTTTTAAAATCAGGCGTATAGTGAAATTGCTTCATTTTAAAGAACAGTGCATAAGTGCCACTGAATGTTTTATTAGGTGAATAAATGACAATATGACATATTTATTCAAAAAGTACTTTCAAGCAAACGACTTCATATTCACTCAGAGATAGATTATATCATGGTAGACACAATGGTGTGATCTATTATGAGTTGCATTACATTAGAGGTGACAGGGTTAATTTTGCTTACAAAAGTGTTTATGGCAGTGAGTGATTTTTTTTGGTTGAAGTATTTATATTTCGGCCCATGTCAGTTGAAGGTCAGACCATGCTGCATAATGAGGGGAATTGAATAGGACCTAGCTGGAAATCTGGCTACTTAGTGATGTCTAGTGCGCTGACATCAAGGATAAATGCCAGGACAAATGGATTTGGGGGTCATAATCCTTAATATTCAAAGCATCTGAGTTGCATGGAAGTGGTGGCTGTACCTTGCAACCACATGTAGGAGGCCGTGCCTTAGAATCCAATACATTTTTCCTGCTGAGGAAAAATGCCACAGAAACCGTTGTGGTATTGAACTCAGCTTACAAGGACAGAGCTATGGGAAAAATGCAAGTATGAGTGTTTTTCTCATTTCTAGAAGGGTGAAATGACGACAGATGATAAACCTCATTCTGGATGTCAGTCAACTTCCCGAAAAGACGAAAATGTTGACTCATAGTGCATTTGGAGTGTGTTCCACCAGACTATTAATCAAGCTTTCTAGTTAGAGGTTCTGAAAAGATTGCACAACAGTGTGTGACAAAATAGGCCTGATCTGTGGCAGACAAGGGATGGGTTTTGCCACCACGACAATGCACCTGTTCACACAGCCATCTCGGGACACCACTTTTTGGCAAAAAACAGCATACTTCACTTGCTTCATGCACTTGACTCACCTGAGCTTTCTCCGTGCAACTTCCTTTTGTTTCCACGAATGCAGAGGGCCATGAAAGAACAGCAATTTGACAACATAGAGGAGGTGAAGAAAAAACAAACAAACAACAGAGGTGCTGTCAGTCATCCAAACAGATGAGTTTGAAAAATGTTTCCAAGAATGGAATCGCAGATTTGACAAATGTATTAAATGTAATGGAGAGTACTTTGAAGGTGATAAGTTGTTTTGTAAAAAAGAAAATTTAAGTACTTAGCTTTGAAAAAAAAATTGGTTTGGGGGGTACCCCCTTGTGTGTGTGTGTTAATGGGGCATATCCCCTCGTGTGTGTGTATTAACAATAATATACAATATAATAGCAAAGGTTTTGGGGATATGGTGGTGGTAGAAGGAGATAAAGAGGAGCTGATATCAAAGAGTTCAAGAAGAGAGAAAACGTATTGAAACTGATGGTGGGAGGAGCTGATCTCAAGGGTTCAATGGAAAGTAAATGTCCAGAAAAGAATGATGGAATACATGTATGGATATGTCGGACACAATTTATGTATGGTTTGTGACAAGAGTTGTAAGAGCCCCCAATAAAATGAAAAAAAAGTTATGCTTGATCTAATTGAATTATGGACTATTATAGTTTCTGTAAGAGCTCCCAATAAATGATTTTTGAAAGCCCAAAAATAAATAAATGAAAGATACTGCAATAAAAAGAAAGAGGGTGGCAACAATAGATTAGCAAAGAGTATATAACCACTGGTGGCATAGTAGTTACACAATGGGCTACTAACCACAAGGTCACCAGCTCAAAACCACTGGTCACTCCATGGGAGATAGATTTTTTACTCTTGCAAAGAGTTACAGTTTCTGAAACCCATAGGGCCAGTTTGACGCTGTTCTGTAAGACTGTAATGACTCAGAATTGATTTGATGGAAGTAAGTTTTTATCAAGATAATATAAGGATTCCATAAAATAAGGCTTATTCTAGAATAATGTAGCTCAGTCTTAGACTATCGACTCCCATACATTTACATTTATGAAAGATTGTTACAAGATCATATCAATAGATGCTAATATTTGATTAATATCAAGCATTCGCTAAAATTTTAAATAAAATAAAAATAGAATACTGATGAAGGAAATATGACCCTTTTTCTTTTTGCTAATAACAATTATATCCAGAAGACCATATTTTTGTTACCAAAATTATGACCTGGGGGCTCTAATTATGTCTTTTATGTAATGTATTTCTTTCTACCAATATACGATAAATCCAAGAGATGTTTAGTCAAACCAAAGTGTAGCGCCTGGTAAATATTACAGTGAGAGAAAAAAAAAGACTGAAACTATACTCAGCCCGAAAGGGACAAAGTCGACTCTTGCTGATTAAGGATATGATTCTTAATGAACATGCCATCTCATGTCTCTGAGCAGCTGTGTCACTGGGTGGTTCGCTACCCTGATGCCATCCAAGCTCACCAGTGGACATTCTCTTCGCCATTGAAATCTGCTGTTAGTGGCTGGTGAATAGATTTTGACTTGTAGGGACTGCATATGATGGAGTAGGGCAGTCCTGCTGTGTTTTCCAGGCTGTCATCTTTGTGAGCTAGATCGCTAGGTCTTTATGCATGGAAGTTGCTAGGAGGTTCATAACCACTGACCCTTTTTCGATTAGCACCTAAGAACTGAGTTGTAGTAACCGCAGGGCTCTTGAGAAGCAGAATGTGAAATGAACCTGATCTACAACAGACACACTCCTATGACCGTCACTGCCATCATGTACCTTCAGCAGTTTGGGAACAAGGTGAAAGGCCGTCAGCTGCTCCAGGTCACCAAAAGGCTTTTTTCCAGACCAAATTTCCAATTAATTAGAAATGAAATTTAAATCAAAACTTCTTTTGGGGCAAGGGACTAAACTTATAGATTAATGTTTAAGAAAAAAATACAAACCAGCTCACAAACTCAGGTCTCCGAGACCCTGACTCTGGACAGGAGCAGAAAGCCTCGTTCTTCTCCAGCAGCTGCCTTTGCAAACTGCGGACCTACGTGTCGCTCGCTCGCTGTGCCCAGGGCTCCTTGGTTCGTTCTTAAGGATTCATATGCA
>NW_022103920.1:74021685-74077242 GCF_000313985.2 Echinops telfairi
TCCTGGTGACAACAAGAACACAGAATGCCCCTCAGCGTCTTTACCAGTGTTTCACACAGCTGGTTTGTTGTCATTGTTTTTATTTTTTCAAATGAGTTTACTTTGTTATTGTTGAGAATACATAGAGCAAAACATACATCAAGTCAACAGTCTCTACACGCACGATTCCGCGATATCAAATCAATTATACTCTTCACCTTGCCGCTCTGCTCATCCTTCTTCTCCCAGTTGTTCCTCTCTCCAAACCCTCGCTGCTCCCTAGAGTCTTTTTAGTTGCTGTTTTGAGTCACGTCCCCCTCAAATAAGTGTTGTAAACGCTAATTTCTATGCTGCCGGTTATAATCCCAGTTGCGAAGTAGTTGTCCGTGTTATGTTAGTAGAGCTAGATTTGGGTAGGGTGTGTCTTGAATCAATTTCTTTGCAAATAGAGAATGGCCAGATTAAGGAAACGGAGATAAAAGAGGGCACTTCAAGCAACTTGAAGATCACCCAGGAGCAGAAGATTCTAAAACAGGCAGACAAACTCAGTGCCATCCAATCCGGTTGGTTCCGACTCAGAGTGACCCTGTAGGACGGGGTAGAACTGAACCTGTGGCTTCTAGGACCAGAACCTCTCCCAACTAGCAAGTGGTAAATTTTGACTGTTGATGTTGCAGTTAGCAACCCAATGTATTAGCCACTACACTACCAGGGCTCTGGATTTCAGCTTTCTAAACTGTGAGAAAGTAAGTGTACGCTTGTTCAAGTCACTCAGTTTGGAGTAATTCTGTTATAGCAGCATTCAATACCGGTGTTAGGCAAGGGTCTCTAGGGAAACAAAGCCAGGGCACTTATCACTCCATAGATGATAGATAGATAAATAGATAGATAGACAGATTTATACAGCATGGAGGCATGTAACAGCTAATTAGTCCATACAGCAGTACTGAAGGCTCAGTTCAACTCACTTTTGTGGAATAGTTAATATACTGGAAGTCCTTCAACTCACAAGGAATGAGTCCAAGGTCAAGGAATCAGACAACTGAGTCTTCCCTCAAGCAATGCAGGCAGAATCTGGACAAAGGCAGCAAACAACAGGACAGGTCACCAACAGTCAGCAGCTCAGGAGCTTAGGGAAGCAGGCCTAGATGGGATATCGAATTCAAGCAATGCAAGATGACAGGATCCACCAGCCTCAACTCAAGCAATGTACACACCAGCAGAGTAGCTAAGCAGGTCTCAAAGGAATCCCAAGTGCTAGCACAGCGGTTCTCAATCTGTGGGTCACAACCCCTTTGGGGGAGTTGGATGAGCCTTTCACAGGGGTCACCTGATTCATAATAGTAGGGGTCACCTGATTCATAAAAGTACAGCTATGAAGTAGCAACAAAAATAATTTTATGGTTGGGGGGGTCACCACAACACGAGGAACTATATTAAAGGGTTGTGGCATTAGGAAGGTTGAGAACCACTGCTCTAGCAACATGATCCATAGGTTGGATATCCCACAGGTAGTGTACTTCACAACTTGAGGCAGAGAACCACCTAAAGTAGCTGCATGCTGGTCCAATCACCAGAAAGCAAGAGAAAGAGGGGCAGGCCTCACCAAGACATTTACCTCTTTGCCCTCCAATCAAACTGCGACCTGATTAATCCCACCTGTTCCTATTGGCCAGGTTGAAACAATAAACCTTCCTATCACAATACCAAAAGCAGTTGCTGTTATCCGTTTAATTCCATATAGATAGTTCTTCAATTAAGATAATATTCAAAGCAGATATTTTTACTGGATAAAACAAAGTCTTGGCTTTAAGAAGATATCATGTGTGGTTTGGGTTTAAAGTTTAGTGATTATTTCAGGGCAATCAATTTAGAGGTCCATCCACACTTCATGGTACAGAACGTCTGGAGTCCGTGAGAATTTGAAAATCTACTCTGCATTTCTGCTCTTTTCATCAAGATCCCTCCATAGAACCTTTGGTCCAGGTGATCAATTGCAGTGTCTGCGCACTCTCCAGTGCTCATCTCATGGCCCACGTGGCCGCAGTTCATCCAGTCAGTTAGGCTCACGCTCCATGCCTTCCTCCTGTTCCTGACTTTCCTTCTCCCTCTGTTCATCCGGGCAGATAGAGCCCAATTGCACGTGGATTGCCATTTGCAAGCCTGTAAGATCCCAGACAGGACACTGGATGTATAAGGCAAAGAACGCAGTCAATGTCTTTAAAGTGCACATGGAGAAACTTAAACTGGTGGCTGTTTTGCTGTGTATATTCTCAACAAACATACTATAGGACAACTTAAATGTAGGAAAATAACAAACATAATTAGGATAATTGTCAAAACACTGATTTTGTTGTTGTTGTTGTTGTTGCTGCAATAATAGAACTGTTCTAAAAAAAGAAAATAAGGTAATTTAACTAACATCAGAAACATCAGAACTAACCTATGGAATCATTTTAACCTTATCCCGTTTTAAGTCAGGGACTACCTGGACTTAAAGCTAGTGTTAAGAAAACAAAAACCAAAACACAAATTAGCCAATGGGTACACATGACACAAAGATAAACATAATAAAATATTTCTTGTTAGAAATGTCAAGTAAGAAAATAATGGAACAACATCTTTAAAAACCAAAATAATTTTATGGAATCAGTGGGAGATTTTTATACTCAGAACAATGTATTCCAAAACAAAATTAAAATAACATTATCAGACATAGGAAAACTAAAAGAAACACAAACAAACCTGCCCTTCAAGAAATACTAAAGTTTATACTTCAAGCAAAAAGAAAATAATACTAGATGGAAATGTGGTATATGAAGAGAGTGATTGTAACTTTAAAATATTAAATCATAAATTATAACTATTAGAAATTGCTAGTATATGGTATTTTTCTCAAAATGTCTTTGAGATAATTGTTTAAACAAAATTATAGAAATGCTATTGTGGAGTTTATAACACATGAATAAAAGGTATGGAAAAAAAACCCCAGACATATCACAATAAAACTCGGAAGTTGGACAGAAAACCTTAGTTCATTACCATGTCCAATTGAACTGTGAGGTCCCATGAAACCTAGATCCCAAACCTTGTCATTTTTCTAAAACAAGCAAACAAACATGAATCCCATATGGATTTGCACAGTAACACCATATGTAGATTGTTCTAAATTTCTGCGTATTCCTTCTACTAAAGGAGAAAAAAATTGTTGCAAAAAGTTATAGATTACAAAGTATTGGAAAGCGTTTCGATAATAAGAAAATTGTTATGATTTCTGAAAAGTTTAACGACATCTAGGAAAGAACAGATTTTCTTATACATCCATGAATTAAGTGAATTAAAACTCAAATTTTAAGCAAGCCAAAGTGATAGGTTCAATACTGCTGCTTGCCATAAAAGGGAGCAGCTGAAGAACATCGGATTGCTTTTAGACTAGTCCTTGGGTTTTTGTTTGTAGCTATTGCTGCTGTTTGGTGTTGAGGACCATGCTTTGTTAGCACAAATAGGCCAAAGAGGAGTAAAGGGTTAAGATATTTATCCAAAATTTATTTCGATTCTGAATGTTCAGTCTGCATGAAGCCAAGGCACTTAAGGCATAATTTTAAAAAATAATGTTTTATTGTGTTTCTCGTAGAAGTTTACACGGTGGATTTGGTTCACATTTAAGAATGACTACACAAATTGGTCAGTGATGTTTACATTTCAAGATGTGTCCAAACTCTCATTCTTTGCTTTCTGGATGTTTTGTTTAAAGGAATCTGTTTTTCCTGCCCCCTTACCCTTTGATCTTTGCTAAATAGAGTAGTTGTTGGCCATTTGGTCTCATATACGTGATCCTCCCCCACCCCCACCAATTAAATTATATTTATTTTGTTGTTATTTAAATATATACACAAAACATTTGCAATTCAGCAGTTTCTACATGCACAATTTAGTGATTTTTGTTATCTCTTGAGTTATATAACCATGCACACCCTCTTTAATGAACTGTTCTTCCTTGAGTAACAGAAACTCACTGTCCGCCTAAGGTCCTATACAGTTGTTTGAATTGTTCTTAAAGGAGCATAATTCTGAAGATAGGCCTTTTTCATGAGTTAGGATAGACGTTGGGTTTTTTGTTTTTAATCATTTCATTAGGGGCTCACAACTCTTATCACAATCCATACATATACATCATTTGCGTAAAGCGCATTTGTATATTCATTGCCCTCATCATTCTCAAAACATTTCCTCTCCACATAAGCCCCCGGCATTAGGTCCTCATTTTTCCCCTCCCTCCCCCTCCCCCTCCCCCATGAGACATTCAGTTTTAAGAAGACTTCAGGACTTAAGGGTTAAAGATTATTTCAGGGCAATAATTTCCGGAGCTCATCTATATTCAATGGCTCCAGAAAGTCCGAAGTCCATGACATTTTAAATTTTGTTTTGCATTCTCCCCCTTTTGATTAGGCTTCTCGATGGAATCTCTCATCCAGATATCATCGCGCGATCATGGGAACAATGACCATCCGGTTCTTCTGGTCTGTGGCAAAGAAATGGTTCTTCGTGCACGCACATAATCCATGTTCTTTCCTGTTCGGGACGTTCTTCCTTCCTGTTGTTCCAGGGGAATAGAAACGAATGTTTGCGACGTGGATGTGCATTTGCAAGCTTTTAAGGTCCTAAACTAGAAGGTGAAACAGAATGAACTGGGATGTCCCAAACCCTAAGTCTCCAAAACCCGTGAATTGTGATGTTTGTACCTTTGTAGCCTTGGCAGGTACGCCTGTTTGGTTGGAGTTGTAAATATATCTCACGTGCAGATTTTGTCAGTTCAGTTTTTTATAGGTGTACAATTTATGGACTATGCAATCCTACCTTAATCAAGGTGATTTTCACCTATAGTTCACCCCCACTCCCCCATAGAGAGACTGTATAGTGCCTGAGGGGTAGAGAGTGAATGGTGGAGAGTGTGAGGTACAGTTTGTAATTTTAAAGTTCATGTGCAAGGGAGACTTCATTGAGACATTTATATTTAATCAAATAACTGGAGAAAGTCACAAAATACTTAGAAAACTATTATCCAGTGCATTTGAAGTTTTTAACTTTCTTTTCAAAAGCAGTTAAAATAATTTGTATTTGAATATGACAAGAGTTTGTTCCATTTTACATTGCCACTGTGGCTAGCTGCTGCCTAATGGGCCCCGGCTCATGGTGATTCTAAGAACACTGGAACGAAGAGCTGTCTGGTCTGTACCAACCCCAGGGTGGGTTCTGGATGGTTCTGTTCTGAGGCATTACACAAGAAGAAGATATATAGAGACCAGTCTAGAACTATGATATCTGAGAGGATAGGCCAGGGGGGTTGTGGGATCCTGATTTCAATTTTGTTCAAGGAAAAATTTGGATTCTGTATAACACTGTTCATTTCTTTGACAATTAGAGATTTGTTAATTATAATTTTAAGTAGGGCAACACTTTTCATTTTCTGGGTCTCGGTTTTCTAACCCTTAAATAATGTAATTGGATCCTGTGGACTTTAAAGTTTTGCTTTGTTGTGTGTGGTTTTTTAATTTTAATTTTTGATATCTGAAGACAGTTTTCTATGAACTTTGTAGCAATACCTTTTGGCTGACCATTATTATTATTTTTAAATAAAATGCTCTTGCATTTTCAGTGGCAATTTACACAACCAATTAAGTTTCCATGGAACATGTTCTATACAACTTGTTCGGTGACCTTTTTACCGAACAAGGTTGTTGTTGTTTTTAAATTAATAAATAGTTATCATTTTCAAGAGTCTATGATTTTGCTCCACATCACTCCGTGTCTCTTAATAACACACAGGGCAGCAGGCTGGTAACTGTTTTGTGGCAAGTTCTGGGGGTGACTCAACAGACCAAATCAGGAATGATGAATGCTCCTTTATACCTGTGGCGGCCTTGCAAATCCCTTTCTTGAGTTTTCATCTGTAGTCACTTATTGCAGAACTTGTTAGTGAACTTGCCAAAGTCCTCTTCAGCTCATTGTTTAACTAGCATGCCAAGCTGCTTCATCTCTAGCTATTGTTTCCCAGAAGTCTGCAGCTGCCCAACATTGCTTGAAGCAGTGCTTTGAAGTGCTTGTTGTTACCTCGTTTTATCTTACCAAGCCTAGATTCCAGGAATCCTAAAGTAATCCTTTCACTGCTTATAGTAACTCAGTGAAAATGTGTTATGTCCTATGGAAGAATTCAATGACTAATAGCTCTATTACAACACCCCAATGGTGTTTTAGTTTTGTGTTTATTTTCTTACTCTGGGGGTGGGTGGGGGCGGGGATGGATCCTTACCATTCATCAGAGCTAAAACTTTCAAAATCTAATTTAATATCCAGTTTTATTCTTTCCTCCCTTTATAAAGGTTGCTAACTAATTCAACCCACATTAAGGCCTTATTTCTTTTCTGCAAGGAAGAGGTGGCATTGCTGTGCAGCATTAAAAAACACGGATTTGCTTTGGAGATCATTCAAATTAGAATCCTAACTCCATCACTAAATACATATCCCACTGCTAGTGAGTCGAATCATACTCATAGTGACTCTATGTAGGGTTTCCTTGACTGTAAGTCTTTATGGCAGCAAGTAACCTTGTCTGTCTCCTGAGGAACTGCTGGTGGCTTTGAACCATTGACCTTGAGGTTAGCTGTCCAGTGCTTACCCCACAGCACCACCAGGGCTCCCAAATAAAAATATGGGGAGGACTAATCCAAACATATTGAGTAACTATGAATGAAGTTACTTTAAGATTCCATGTTTAACTTTGGGTAAGAACCACCTATGCAGTCCATTAAAAATACTCTTTCCAGAGTTTGGTGCAGCCAATCCAAAGAGAACCCAGGAATCTATATTTGCACAAAGGGCTAAAGTAGTCGTGACAGGAATAGTGCATTGATTTCAGTAAGAAAACTCTGTTCTAGGCTGAATAGTGTAGTCGTGATTTAAGAAAGAGCATGTAGATTTTACAGCCACACAAGACTCACTTTAGATTCCAGAGTTGCCATATATCTTCATGAAGTGAGGGAAACATTAGGTAACCTCTTGACAACTCAGTTTCCCCAGCTGTAAAGTTGAGTAATTTTCAGCATATATAGATCTACCTCCACAAAGATGTATGCCTTAGTAGAAGTCCTACCCTGTCCTATGGGCCCAGATGAGTCAGAAACAGCTCAACAGCAGTGGGTTATTAGTAAATTTAAACGAAGTCTTATACTTAAAGAAGCACTTTCTACATCAAGAAATAATGGTGTTCTTGTGATTTGTGAACATACTTCCTGCCATCATATGGCAAGCCTTGAAACGGTTAAAACAGTAAATTGTGTGTTGTGTGCATTGTAACACAATTAAAAAATAATCACTGGACTGGAAATTATATATTTATAATATGTATAAATAGTTCTTCCACTTTGGTGGTCTTCTAAATAGGGTAACCCCTGCACGAAACCCAACTGCCATTGAGCCAGTTCCAACTCATAGAGACTCTGTAGGCTAGAGGAGAACTGCTCCGTGGGGATTCTGCGATGGTCCATCTTTACAGGAGCAGCCAACCTCAGCTCTCTCCCATGGAATGACAGGGGTACTCCAACTGCTGATCTTGCGGTTACCACGTAACCTTATGTGGTAGTCACCTAATCTGGTATCAATTTAAGGATGAAGAGTGCAGGGGTGGAGTCTAGGCTGTCAATCTGGAGATACCCAATGAGACTTCTGTGTGGGCATCGCCTTCTCTTCAGAATTCTGGGAAATCTGGGAATTCCTTCTTGGAGGTGGAAGACATCTATCTCTCTCGGTTCCTTCCCTTGGAGACTCTTTACTGACAAGGCTGACTTCCTGTGAGGCATCCCTGAGGAGATGCCACATGGACCTAACCTGATGCAGCCCTGGGAACTGGAATGGCCACGTGGAGACCCCTGTCAACGCTGAGATGCTTCTACCACCACTGACTTTGCAACCACTGGCCTGTGATTGTTCTGCATTTGGCATCATTGCCTGTGTTTCATGATTCTGAAGAGGACTTTATGGATTGGTGTTGGACATATGGACTAATATCGGACTTTGGACTGGGTTGGGATGTTTTCTCAATGTTCAATTGCTCTCATATATAAATCTCTTTCTTATACGCATGTGTGATTCCATGGATTTGTTTCTCTAGTCTACCAGACTAACAGATAAGCCTACAGAGATATATATTGCAAACACACTGGTATTTCTCAAGCTCAATTCAACCCCCCTCCTTCTGCTAATGTTACTCTGAAAGTCTTGAGAAATCACCAGCTTAGAAGGAACATAGTATCTAAAAAGGCCATTTACTTTGTAATCATCGAGGAGTTCCTTCAATGTTAAAATAAACAAAGGTGGTTAAAGGAAAGGTGTAATTGTATACACCCCATTACTCTGAATTATAACATAAGACACTACCCTACCCCACCTATTTCTGGTCTTCAGTCTAAGTCTCAGAGTAATTTCCCAAAAGAGTTCATTGAGGTGATTAGCCAAGTACATATACAGGTATCCTTCACTTTTATAAAGTTTACTTTAAGTCACCTCACTTTTATGAACAACCATCCTTAGTACTTGTTTTGCTAACAGAAAGAAATTCAAAAGGATTTTCACTTCTATCAGTGTGGGGTCTGCAGCATGCTAATAGAAAGTTATCAAGAAACCCAAGTAATGACAGTGGTATCAGAAATGCCCTTGTTGTCTAAGCCGCAGCCATCGTCTAGATCTGATCTGTGTCTGTGAGAAACAAATGTCAATGTTATTCTACGTGCTGTGTGTTATTTGGTATGTTTTCGTAGGTTACTACAAAAATGCCTACTGTATAAATTAATGGTAATTACTTCTTTGCTTTTCAAGCTATTTCAGTTTAAGAAAAAAATTTTAGGAATTATTAACATTGAGATTGTGAGGTAAACCTGTATCTGAAAATGAAATTGATTTGAGGCCTCCTGGAATTTTTGCTGCAATTGTAGGCAGATTTATTATGGATTGATCTGTGACTCCCCCCAATTTATATGTTGTAAATCCTAATTTCTATATGTGTCTGGCTGAATTTTCTAGAGAATTAAGACCAGTGACATCCATTTGTGTATAAGAAAGACATTTATATTAAGAAAAAAATATTATATTAAGAAAGGAACCCACACAACCATAGAGTAGGTAGACCCTGTTCACCTAAAGCCTTTGGATTAGAGATGCTAAGTGGCCACCATTCCCAACACAGTTGTCAGCTGATGAACCAGGAAGCGGGAGGAAAAGCCAGGAGACTGGCTTCGAAGGCTGATTTGAATGACTCCGAGGTCATCATTGTAGAAAGCTGGATGCCAACAGTTCCTCGGGTCACCAGGCCACAAATTGGGCCACCACGCTGAGTCACAAAAAACAGATGCAGGATCCAAGCCAGCAAGAAAAAGAGGGAATGTGGGTTCTCCACAGCATCTACTTATACATAGAAAATGAGTCAACTGCCCCCCGCCCCAAGGAGATAGGCTCCTTATGGAGAGACCTTGCTCCTAAACTACTGAGGATACTGGCACCACCAATTTGACCCAAAGCCTTACTATCACACAATATAAAAAACAAACCCATTGCTTTGAGTTGATTCTGACTGCTTGTAGCGACACTTTCAGACAGAGTAGAATGGTCCCAAAGGTTTTCCAAGCGTCTGATCTTTATAGAAGCAGACTGCCCCATTGTTTCTCATGGGGCAGCTGATAGGGTTGAACCACAAGCATTGTGGTTAGCAGATAGTGTTTTAACCACTGCACCATCAGGGTTTTCCTCTAGTGCCTACACCCTGAATTCAGGCTTCTGGACTCCTAAATGGGGAACAAAGAAATGTCCTGATGTTAAAGTCACTGACTTGTGCTATTACTGTTAGGCGATAAGACAGGAGAAATCAATAACCCGGTTGTTCCAGCGATCAGCCTGGAGATGGAGTAGCCTTTGTGGCACCCTGAAGGGCTGTGAGGATGAGGACCCTGATGGAAGCCCATGCCCTGTAAGATCTTGAATTGAGTTTGCTCTCTGAGATTTGTAGACTTTGACTTACACTGAAAATGCCCTTTGTGCAAACTCCTAGTGCCTGATATAATATGTTCCACGTATTTTCTCACTGCATCTGACATTTGTCACTCTGCAGCATTGGGGTAAAATATTTGATTTTTACACATCTTTTTCCCTCTTGAAGACATAAACTGTAGTTACTCATTTTTATACTCTAAGTAGGGCATTATCTGGCATTTAATGAGTGAACCATTTGATGAATGAACAATCAATCAAAGAATCAATGATTACCCCGCTCCTGGAGGAAAAAAGACTGAAGTTCTGCCAAACGTGCTGGCACATGAAAAAGGAGCTGAGTGCTGAGGCTTAAAGTGGAGTGGTATGCCACTTTCGGCATTTATTAGCAGACCTTAGAAGACCTCTATGACATAACCTGATAAACACCTCAACTCTGAACATTTCTCACTGGCATTACAATTTCGTAATTTACTTAATAAACCATTTAACCATGAATTTTGTCTATCAGTTCTGTGTAGCCGTTGCAATGAATGTTAGATAGTAGACAGATAAAATAGAGAGCATCAGTTAAGCTGATACCCCCTTCATCTGTAGGCAGCCATGAGTCTGGAGAGGATTCCAGTTAACATCTGACCCATGAACTTGAGTTGGACTAGGCGGGGCCACTTCCTTGGAATACATTTCTTTCTGGATATAAAGTTCGTATACATATAGGAGTACTGGTGGAGCAGTGGTCACACGTTGGGCTGCAATCTGCATGGCCAGCTGTGCAAAAGAACCAGCCGCTCCATGGGTGAAGGACTGGGATTTCGACGCAAGTGAATAGTCGCCGTCTCAGAGAGCCACAAGGGGTTGCTGTGAATCAGCAAGGAGTTGATGACAGCAAGCGTGGTTTGGTCTCTTATAAGATACAGTTACTGCTTTTGTTTCTCTAGAAAATCCTGCCCATAGTAAAAAACAACAACAAAAGATCAAATAGTTGATATCACGTGTCACAGAATCAGCTCTGAGTCAATATGTGGTACACTTGGCAAAGTATCCCTAATGGTTCAGGGACCAAGCACTTGACTGAGAACCAAAGAAGTGGGTGGTTTCAAGCCCCCAGCCATTCATGAGGAAAGACGTGAAGACGGTCCAGGACCAGGTCGTGTTTTGTTATATTGTACAAGGTGTCTGACTCTATGGCACGTAATATCAACTCTTTGTTAAGAAAGTTCTGCTCCATATCTAGTTTGCTAAGATTTTTTCCTGCAAATTGATGTTTATTTATATAATTTATTTTCTTTATAGGGATCGAGATAATGATATATTTTTTTAAATTTCCATCTATTAATGATCAGAAGCATTGGTTGAAATTTCAATGTTAATCACCTTAACATTTCTGTACTGAATCTATTTATTTGTGTTATCTCTTTAGTTAATTCATATTTACTTAGCAGTTAACTCAGTAGCTGTGCTCAAGCTATTTGTACGGAATCACTTAGTCAAGTATGTAGCCCACCTTTTAAAATGGATCAAATAGTGGTTGACATTTCAGGTCTTTGGAATTGTTGACATTTTAATCATTTTTAGAAGTAAAATTCTAAAATATCAATTTATTCTGAGAATTTTTAGTGGACATAATTAATGCCTTAATATAATTATTTCAGGCAGCACTGACTGTTTCTGTGGAGATGAAATAAGCTTTTGATTTGCCATTTTCGATCTCCCCAGTTTCTCCACTCTTTAGGGAACACATACACTTCTTCGTCATGGCAGATAGTAATAGTCCAAGTCACTATCCCACTTAGCTACCAACGCCCCTTTAATTAATTTTCTCCAGGAATACCTTTTATTTTTACATGTTCACCTTTACAGAGTTCCATTTTAGAATAGACTTTGTTCTTACTCTGCATAACTGAAAGTCCCATTAAACTATTTCTCTTTAAATAAAGCTGTAACTTCTTTCCAAAAGTCTGATTTGGCCCCAAATTTTTACTTATGTGGAACCTCCAAGAGGAAATTCTACTCTGTCCTAGAGGGTGACTGTGAAGTAACACTGACTCAATGGAAGTGAGTGAAATTATCTTGAAAAAGTCTAATAAATATATTTCATGGACGTAAGTATTCTTCTTCTGTTTTCCCATTTGTGTGTGTGTGTGTGTGTATGTAATCTTATATGGTTGCCTGAAATATAAATTCACTGTCCAGAAGGGAAGTAATGCCCAAGTTACTATAAAGACACAATAGGTAAATAAGGAATAAAGTACCGGTAGGTCACAGGACGACTGGAACTGGAAATCCAAACACTCGAAATCCAAACGTTTCGAAAAGCCTAAATGTCTCCCTTATCTTGCTTTTACCATCTCATTTCTATATAACTTAAATTTTCATTGAGCATAGCTTGTTCCCTCCACCCCATATTTATATGGTTTGGGGATTTTATTTTACATTATTCATTTATTTATTTAAAAGATCAGTTTTTGAGGACTCTCATAGCTCTAACAATCCATATATCAACTGTATCAAGCATATTTGTACATATGTTGACATCATTATTTTCTAAATACTTTCTATTTGAGCCCTTGGTATCAGCTCCTCTTTTCCCCCTTTCCTCCCCATCCCCTCGTGACCCCTTGATAAGTCATAAACATCTTCATTTCTTCCACCAAGCCCTCTCTCCCTTCCCCCGCGGTTTCTGTTGTTTGTCCTCCTGGGCAGGGTGAGGGGTGGGGGTAGGGGGAAGTTATGTGTTGATCCTGGTATCAGCTCCCCCTACCTCCCCTCCACTCGCCACCTGCCCCCTTCCCTCCTGTTATGGCTACTTCCATTCCTGTTTCTGGATTCTGTGTGTTGTGAGGTCTTAGCTCTTACCTGTACCTGTGTACATGCTCCGGTCTAGCCTGCAGTGAAAGGCAGGACTACCAAATAGTGGAGGGATAGCTGGATCATAAGGTAGCTCAATTTCCATTGCTTTCAATATTGCCAGACCACTTTCCACAGAGGCTGTATGTATCTACATGACCACCAGCAGTGGAGGAAAGTTCCTATCTGTCCACATCCCTGCAACATTTGTTGCTCTCTGATTTTCTGATTTGGGCTATCCTCAAGGGTGTTAGGTGGTATCTCATGGTTGTTTTAATTTGCATTTATTTGATGTCTAATGATCAGGAGCATTTTGTCATATTGGACATTCAGATCTTCTCCCTAGTGAAACTTCTCAAATCTTTTGCCCACTTACTCAGGGGGTTAACTGTTTTCCTCTTTTTTTAGGCCAGGAGAGTATTGTAGATTTTAGTAATAAGCCCTTTGTCTGTTGTGCCATTGCTAAAAATCCTCTTCCAGTCTGTGGGCTCTCTTGTTACCATCTTGGTGAAGTCTTTCCCCACACACAGATGTTTCATCCATAGTATATCCCACTAGTCAACTTCAGCTTCATTTTTGGTGTACCCTACCGTATTGCAGTTAGCCTATGTATTCCCTGAGCCAAGGTTCTTAGGTTTGTCCCCATTCCTTTGTTGGTGGTCCTGATAGTTTATGGTTTTACTTCTAGGTCTGTGATCCACCTCAAGTTTGTTCTTGTGCATGGGTTGAGGTAAGCATCTTGTTTCATATTCTATAGGTGGATATCCATTGTTTCTAGTACCACTCATCAAGGAGGGTATCTACCTCCCATTTGATGCTTTTTGGGCCCTTGTTGAAGATCAGTTGTCTCTATGCTAACAGATTTATTTATGGGTTTTCTGTTCTTTTCCATTGGTCTGGAATTATTCCAGTATCTGTCATTATTCCAATACCGTGCGGTTTTGACCACTGTGGCTGTATAGCAGATGTTAAAGTCAGGTAAAGTGAGCCCTCAGACTTTGCCCTTCTTCTTGAGAAGTTCTCTGCTAATTGGGCTTCTTCCCTCTCCATATGAAACTGGTAGTCAGTTTTTCCAATTTTTTGAAGAAGGTTGTTGGTATTTGAATTGGGATAGTGTTAACTTTTATAGTGCCATGGGTGAGATTGACATCTTTACTACATTGAGTCTTCCGATCTATGAGCATAGGACATCCTTCCATTTATGGAGGTCTCTTTTGGTTTACTGTAGTAGGGTCCTGTAGTTTTCCTTAAATAAGTCTTTTGGTTTTTTGGTTAAACATATCCCTTGACATTTCAATTTATTCTTGGCTATTGTGAAGGGTACTGCCTTCTTGATATCCTTTTCCATCATCTATTGTCCAATGTATACAGCAAACCAATAGATTTCTATTTGTTGATCTTGTATCCTGCTACTCTTCCATATTCCTCTATCACTGTTAACACTCCTGTTGCAAAGCTTTTGGGATTTTCAATGTATAAAATCATGTCGTCTGAAAATATATATAATTTCACCTTCTCCTATACCAGTCGGATACTTTTAAGGTTCTTTTACTTCCTTACATTTTTAGCTAGGATCTCCAGTGCGATGTTGAATAGAAGTGGGGACAAGGGACATCCTGTCTGGTCCCATTTTTAGTGGGATTGTTTTAGTCTTTTCTCCTTAACTGTGATGTTGCCATTGGCTTTTCTTAGTTTGTATTAACTTGAAGGATTTTCCTTCCATTCTTATCTTCTTGAATGTGTTAATTAGAAATGGGTGTTGGATGTTCTCAAATGCTTTTTCTGCATCTATCGATATTATCATGTGATTCTTATCCTTTTTCTTATCAATGTGGTGAATGATATTGATAGATTTTCAGATGTTAAACTATTCCTGTGCCCCTGCAATGAATCCCTCCTGATCATGATGCATTGTATGTTTTATATACTTTTATATTCTATTGACCAATATTTTGTTAAGGATTTTTGCATCTATATTCATTAGAAACCAGTCTATAGTTATCTATACCTTTGGGATCCTTGCCTGTTTGGGTATCAGGCAGAATGAGTTTGAGAGTTTGCTATCTTTTTCAATGCTCTGTAATAATTTATGGAATCAGTGTCAGCTCTTCCCTGAATGCTTGGTAGAATTCTCCTGTGGAGCTGTCTGGTTGGTCCATAAATTTTTTCATTGGTAGTTCCTTGATAACCATATCTATTTCTCTTTTGTTATGGGTCTGTTGAAATTCTTGACCTCTACCTGGGAGAATCTAGAGAGAGATTGTTTTTCTAATTATTTTTCCATGTCTTCCACATTGTTAAATTCATTGAAGTGCAGACTTCCACAGTACTTTGTGATTATTCTTTTAATCTTATTGGGGTCCTCTGTTGTGATTTTCCATTCCACCCACCATCCTGGCTATTGATGTTTGCTCCTTTCTTTCCTTGGTTAGGCTTACCAGCGGTCTGTCAATTCCTTTGATCCTTTCAAAGAACCAGGTTTTTGCTGCATTTATTTTTCGCATTGTTCTCTTGTCTTTTCCCACTCATTAAACACTGCCCTGATTTTTATTATTTTTTTTCTTTTGCTATTGGAGGGATTTTTCTGTTGACTCTGCTCTAGTTCTGGATATTTTATGATAGCATATCAGTCATAAGTCTGTCTTCCTTTTACCTATATGCATTTATTGCTATCATGCTTCCTCTGACAACTGCTTTTGCTGTATCCCACAGGTTTTGATACATTGTATTCTCGTTCTCAGTAGTTTCTAGAAACTTCCTAATTTCCTCTCTAATCGGGACCTGTACCCATTTGTGTCACAGAAGATCGTCCTGTATCCTCCAATTGTTTGCCCCTGTTGTTCTGGTTGTCCTTTTATTTATATCCAACTTTATGACATGGTGATCTGAGAGGGATGTCTGAGTAATCTCTATGTGTTTGAATTTACTCAGGCTCAACTTTGTCCCAGCATGTGGTCTATTTTTGAAAATAAGCCATGTGCACATGAAAAGAAAGTGATTTTTTTTTGCATTTGAATGGAAAGCTCTATAAATGTCTATAAGATACATTTGCCTAATTTTAGTGTTTAGCTCTATGGCCTTACTGCACTTCTTTCCCAGGAATCTATCATTCTCTGATAGTGGTTTATTAAGTCATCTACTATGACTGTTGAATCTGTGATTTCTCTTTTATGTTTTGAAGAGTTTATTTGATGAATTTTGTGGGTCTCTCATTAAGCATGTATATATTTATTATGCTTGCTGGTTCCTGGTCTACTGATCATTTGAGCATTATATAGTGCCCCTCCTTGTCCCTTGCTATGGTTTGCACCTTGAGGTGAATTTTGTCAGAAATTAAGATTGCAAACCATGCCTTTTTTAAGTTGGTCATTTGCTTTGTATATTTTCTGCCAGCCTTGTATTCTTTGTCTATATTTCTCATCAAGCTTAAGATGTGTTTCTTGCAGGCAACAGATTGATGGGTTATGTTTTCCAAGCCAGTATGATAGCCTTTATCTTTTAATGGATGAGTTGAGGCCATTGACATTCATTTTGATCACAATCTTGATTCATTGCTGTCATCTTGTACCTTTTGTGTTGGGTATTTTCCTATCTCCATGTCAGTGTGCTATGTTTGTGTGTGGGGGCTTCATTCTTGCCTTCTTTTCCCTTTAAGACCATGTTATCTGGTAATTGTTTTCAGTGCATTGGCTTCTGGGTCAAGTTAGCCTATATGGTGGTCTCCTGCTTGTGCTTAGTGGATATTGCTCTTCTGATCACAGTAAGTCAGCAAGGATTTTCTGCAGTTTGGTGTCTCATTGTGTATTCTCTGAATTTTTCCTTGTCCTGGAACCCACCGTATATCTTAATAGATAGTTTGGCAGGCTAGAGGATTCTCAGATCATCAGGCCACAATTTTCAGCCTTTTAAAGACACTCTGTGGAGCCCAAAACTGATAGAGTCTGTTTTAGCCTTGGGCTGTGGCTATCAGCATGTGTTGGCTTTTCCAGTTTTGTTATGTTAAAATCCTAGGCTGTGCTCTGGAGGTTAGTGTTCTGGCTACCTTGCTAACATGCTAATGGACAGAATTCTGCAAGCTTACAGTCAAAGTTACACAAAGGACCACAGCATGGAATTAAAAACATTGTTAAAAGCAAAAAAAAAAAAAAAATTTCCCTTTTATAATGTGGGGTGCCCTGATTTTGGCCTGTGACACACTATCACTTTCAGGGAAGGGGGAGCAGCTTATCAGAGTGGGTTTGGGCATGATTACATCTGAATTTGCCCCCGGCTAACACTCCTGTGTCACTCCTGGCTTTATCCGGTTGTGCTCTGGGGAACTGCATTCTGTCACAGGTAAATATCCCAGCAGATCTTCAATTGCTGATAATTATTGTCTAATTATCTATCTGTCAGGCATGGAGCTAGGGAGAGGCAGAAAGGGGATAGCTGATGTTGTCACTCTGTTCCTGGCTGGAGAAGGGAGTTGGAAACCCTAGACTTAAGGAGCAGGTTGGATAACTCCAGTTTGAGGTATTGTGGCTCTATGTGAGCCTGGGATTATGACCAGTTTTAGACAGCAGTCTGTGGAAATTACTGCCTGCTTCAGGTCTAGGGCATAGGAAAGGGTGGCAGACACCATCTTGCTGGGCTTGGTGAGGGGTTAGCCGAGCCTGCAGGCAGGTGCAGTGAACTTGGAGTCTTTCAGCCATTTCTCAAATCACTTCATGAGTGAAAATCAAAGAGGGAGGTCCAAACTAGACCCTAGTCCACTGAATCTATTTTGAGCACCCAGCCTCCCAGTATTGGCCTCCTTACCTCTTAATATTTGGTTTAACAGCAGTAGTGCCAGGTGGGTGATTCTACCTGGCTGCCATCTTGACTCCAGACTTGGTTTTTTGGTTCTTGTGTCCATTACTACTTCAAATTTTTAATTGGGGCAGGGGAAGGAACACCTGTCCTTTGCTTCCCTTCTGTCATTTTTCCTTCTCTTTAGTGATTCTGCATGTTGAAAGGGGTTAGGGGTAGGGGTAGAGGGGTATGCTATTTCCTTAATAAGCTTGAGAGAAGATGTTTAGCATCTGTTCCCTTTGAATCTGTCAGCTGATTGAAAGGTAGAGACTTATCTGCTTTCCTCTATATGATTGCCCACTAGGGTCTCCAGGGTTCTAGTGGCTGTACTAATAACTGCATCAATGAGTTGTAATTCAAAATTAGACCTTAAAAAACCGTAAGCTTTAGATCCTAAATCATATGTCTTCTGAGCTGACTTTTTGCAAACCCCCCATCACCACCACCACCAATTTATTCCACAGGAAAAAAGAATTATATTATTTAGGGTATCCATAAGAACTCAGAAAAAACATATGGTCTGCATTTACATGAAACAAAAATGTTAATATATAACAAAAAAACAAAACTTACTGGCATCAGATCAATTCTGACTCATGACGACTCTCTATAGTTACTGTATTTTTAGGTATCGTAACATATAAAACCAAACAAAGCCAAACTCACTGCCCTAGAGTCAATTTCAGCTCTCGGGACCCTGTGGGACAGCACACACCTGCTGCTGTGGATTCTGGAGCTGCAACTCTGTCCTGGAGTAGGAGCAGGATACAAACAACACATCAAGTATATAGAAGGAAATATTGGTCAATATTTTTTGATCTTGGGATTGGAATATGGAAAGCCTTTTTTAAGTAAGCAAAAAAAAACACATGTATTAAAAAAGTGCCTTCTATATTAACCAAATTAAAATTAAAATGCTTCCATTTGAAAGGACCACCTCATAAATGTAAGCCTCAGATGAAATAGGTATTTGTAGCACATATTAAGTATATGTGATAAAGAACCTTATAGGACAGTGTGCAAAGAATAGAACATCTCCTGAATAGTGAAGACAATACAGGTGGATTACATAACTGTTGGCACCATTGAGGGAACCAGCCAGAGTGAATTGTGAACATTCCCAACGCCACAGTGCTGAGAGCCTCTGAGCCCCAGGGAAGATTGATGCCAAGTCACATGGAGACGTTAAAAGAATGTCAGATCCTCAGATATGAGGAGACAAGGATCTTTTCCCAGAGCCACCAGTGAAAGAAAGTCTTCGCCTAGAAATGAACCCTGCATTAAAATTTCGAGCATTCCAAGGCTAGAAGTGAGAAAACAAATGTTTATTTGTGAAAGTCATTCACCTGTGCCATTTTTGCTACAACAGCAGTAGGTAATTAGGACCCACTTGTTGAACAAGATAGGCAATACTTGAGGAGAGAGGTAAGCTTTCCAAGCTGAACTAATTATGAACGTGAAAGGTTTATAAACTGGGAGCCCCAGACATGTTTTTCTACCTTTCTCTACTGCAGATTTCAATGCATAGCTCCCTGTTTCCAGGTGCCAGTGCTTTCATTTCCTGTGATTCCTAGAAGATGCTTACATTTCTTCCTTGTGTATCCCATGTTTCTGGAAGCTGAGCCTGTGATAGGGCTTTAGGTCAATGGGGAAAGAACGAACAGGGTGGTGCTCAGGATAACCGAGCTCAGGATTACTATGCTGTCGTTTGGAATAGAGGTTCCACCTGATCCCAAAAGGAACTCTGTAGTTTGAGTAGTTCCTCTAGTTGATCTCATCGTGCAGCAAGATTATAGATATTTACTCAGGGCAATTAACTGCTATTGGTAGCTCAAAGAGATGGTCCTAATTCCCTAGACAAGAGAACCTTCATTTGGTTATTAGAGGGTGATTCTATAGAGGGGGGCCAGCTGTGATCTATATTACCAGCCAACACTTCCAGCAGGGCAGGTTGTCTGGTAAAGTCGTTTCGAGCAAGGCATTACCCAGAATCTACTTAGTAAATACCATAATAAATATGTATTTTCCT
The DNA here is from genome assembly GCF_000313985.2 of Echinops telfairi. Classification (NCBI taxonomy): domain Eukaryota; kingdom Metazoa; phylum Chordata; class Mammalia; order Afrosoricida; family Tenrecidae; genus Echinops; species Echinops telfairi. The sequence continues at coordinate 74,041,406 of NW_022103920.1, forward strand.
TATTCTTCTGTTTTGGCCCCACACTGTCAAAATTAACTGCTGGACCACTGACTGTTTTTGCTGGTCACTATCACTTACAAATTGATCATAATCACCTGATAGCATGTGTATCTCCTAGGCAATGGCACTACTGTCTGGTACTATAACCACTTCCATTGGATACCACCAAACAGGGCCAGCTTCTGCTATTAATTATGCAGTATCTGGGTGTCAAGTTCTATTCACAGTTATAGCTTGGAAGATAGTATCTTGAGTTTTATTGAATTGTATTTGTTGAATGGATAGCAAAGCAGAGAACATTGCTCCTCTGTGCTTGCTTGCAAGAAATAATAACAAGACATTTATTCCCAGTGTATACTTAGCGCACCACTCAACCAAATACTACTCAAACTATTCTTTGATCGCTAAGCGCTGTGTTGTTGTTGTTTTGTGCTGTTGTTTTGTGCTGTTCTGACACAGAGCGACCCCATGTAAAACCCAGAGACACTACCAGTCCTGCGTCATCTTCACAATTGGTTTTATGTTTGAGCCCACCGATGCAGTCATTGTGTGAACCCAGTTTGTGGACGATCTTTCTCATTCTCACTATCCTGCTACTTTATCATAATGAAGGTTCATGGAAGCAGCAATCAGTAGTCACTGCTCTGTACCAACAACTTAAACTCTTTCCAAGTTTCTGTTCCCTTACAATGTGCTGTCTCTTAGCTGGTTCCCCACTGCCCCTGGCCAATAGAGACTTAGTAGATTTGTCCCTATTGAGGTAAGTAACTAAAGCTCATTCCACAGTTACACCAGGCTGCCCAGACGTATCAGCCTTTCAATAGTGGCACAATGTCAACTTGAATTAGTAAAATATATACCATGGTTTGAGCATCATATACAAAGCTCATTAGATAAAAGACAATATTTGAATAATTTAATTTGAAGTTAATTCAATATACAAGGACTATTATAGGAAACTACTTTGCTAAGTTCTGTGCAGAATCCCACAATAGGCACTTTGAGTGAGAGCCTGAGCCATGAGTCAGAATGGAGCCCATAGGAGCGGTAGGAAACACGTCACTTCTGAGTAGCAGCTCCTAATGGCAGGTGTGAGATATCCTCCTGCTCTCATCCCCCTCCTGCAGCAACCATGGAAGCGGCTCGGTGAGCAGATATGGTGAGGTCAGGGACGGAAGCAGCCTCCATCCCATGAAGCACAGCTTCTCTTGAGTCTCTCAGGTCCACAGTGGACATTCTAGAAATGAAATAAAAAAGACACAGTCTTTTCTTGAGTTCAGGCATTGACATTTGGGTATTGTTTGTTAGTTCCACAGACATTTAGCTTAGCCTCACAATATGTAGTCACTTAAAACTTTGTGTATGGGGAAGCATTATTACTTCCAAGATACTGAACGTATTTTAATATAAAAAATTCTGCATTCACAGTATCTAGGATGTGGCAGTCCCTAATTTTTCTGAACACGTCTGTTACTTAGAAAATACATCTTTGAATCCAATGAAAAAAATCTGTGCTTGTCTTATGTGTGTGGATTTGCCTGCCTTTCAACATCTCACAACCAAAATTGTAGTCCTGACTTACAGAGTCTTTAATTATGTTAATTTCAAGTAATGTTGTCCTAAGTGTAAGCTCTGTCCTTAGGGACCGAAGCAACCATTCTTGACCTGTATCTTAATAAAGAGAGCCACTGCAGGTAAATTAATCTATTTTCAACTTCCCAATATTCACAAAATAGCTAATGTAAACTTTGGAATTTATATGCTGAATATAAATGGTGGAAGAAAATTGATGTATCCTCTGTTGAAAAAGTGCATGAGATTCCAAAGAGTCAAAGATCATTCCCATTAATAGCCAAGTGTATTAGCGGTTGTTCCAAAGGTATAGAGAGGAATTAACTTCATGATGTTGTGTTGAAAACGGATGTCTCTCTCATGGAGAGAAAAGACCCTTCCTAAGGTCTTTCTATGGAAATAGATTTCATTGTTGTAATAAACAAGTCTCTGTAGCACTGTTTAATATTGGAATTCAAACATTCTGCCAAATAGTTTTTCTTAGAAAATAAACTTAGAAATTTAAGTATCCATTTTAAAAGGGTGTTTTTAATGAACATTAAAGAATTTTTAGGATTAACAGCGTTCTTCTTCAAAAGTTCAAAAACTAAATTTTTCCTGAGCACCGATGTTAGGCATGTGCACTGCAGACATTATTTAACTGAAGTTTCAGTCATCCTCTAACCTAGATAGTATTGTTATTTCTGCTTTACTAAAAACGATACCTGGCCTAGGTGACTTATTTAAGGACATAATTCAGTCACTCAGCATACGTGGATTAAGCAAATACTTGTCTGGCACTGGAGCTACAAAAATGAGTAAGAAAGGTGCCAAGTTTCTGAGGAACTTAGTGAGAGACATAGACATGCAAGTAACAACTCGTGAGGGTGTGAAAATAACTAGATGCTCAAATCAAGAGTAGTGGTCTGACACAGAGGAAGCAACATTGAAGCCGAGAATCAGATTCCATCAGTAGAGAGAGGAAAGTCATTTGAAAGCTCATAAGTTACAGGTTCAAATGTAGAGAGCAGGAAAAGGCCCGGTGTATTGGGGAATGCTGAGGAATTTTATGCAGGAATAATATGTATGCAGAGAAGAAAGAAAATCTCTTGTTGCCCAATACGCAACGCTAAGATAGTTCCATTCATCTTTGATTTAAACCCATTTGTCATTTAATTCTTCTTTTTTTATTTGATTTCTTCTGTGCTCTTTATATGTTTGCTATTTAAATAAAATCTCTGCGGTATGTATATTTTTATTATAAACATACAATAGGATGATTGAAGTGAAAACAAACAAGTAAGACTTTTTCTAAAATAGAGAACTAGTAGACCCAAGTCACAAGACGTAAGGGTAAAAGAAAGGACGATTCTTCTCTTAATGAGGCCAAACAGAGCATCTAGAGTCAACTATATGTGAAAGCCCTGAGCATCCAAGATGACCTAGGGAAAAGATACTGAGTTACATACATAATTAAAAATTTTCATATCTGAATATCAAGCCCACTCATGATGTTGGAAAATCCCTAAGATTATATTGAGCACTTGAAATATACCACAAATCTTGGGGAAAACCCTAAAGGAAACCAAGCTTATTTTAGAAGAACATGGGTTTTCTGAACTGCTAAATGATTGTAATGTAATTTTTTAAGTTGAGGGTATAACAACTGATTTCCTAAAAATAAAATCTAACTTAATGAAAATTCTAAGTTTGCCTGGAACATGGAGGGCCGTTCAGAAGACATGCATGAATTTACCCCCCCCCCCATACACACACACCTCATGAAGCATGAGATATGTTTCCTATCATTTCAAAGAATAGCATCCCAATGATGCAACAAACATTCAAGCTTTCTAGCCTTTTCCCACCAAGGAAGAACCTGCTGTGAAGCAGGAAGATGAAGAATGAACAATCACCGTGATAAAAAACACAGCAGGTAACGACCTGCAGGAATGAGCAAGTCAGTGCTTGTCTCACTCCTTCAGCATTCAAGAGCAAAGTCATTTAGGAATGCATCCTTGACACAATAGTATGTGGTGATCCAGGGAAGTGAAATTGTTATCTCATGCATTGAAAAGAAAATAATTGAACATAAAATGAAATTAGAGACAAAGTTAACAATAGAAATAGAGGAGGTCCTAAGGCATATAATTTTAGAGATTATAATGAAGATGGAAACCAGAGAGGATGAGAAATAAACAGTTATTGTTCCCAAATAATAACTGTTTTCTGACCATTTTCTGATCACGTATGATTGTGTGACAGTGAAACTATGATACTCCTCCCACTGGCCCATTGGGAGATGAGGCCATGTCTTCCCCTTTCATCTGAACTGTGACTCTAAGGAAAGGAAGGGTACGTGACGTCTGAGCTAGATTGATCCTACCCCAAGTTTCCACCTGGTTCTCTTGGGACACCGCTTTGGGACTGAGCTTCCATGGAAGATAATCGAGGGCTGCATGCTGTAAAGAAGCCCAGCCCACATGAAGATGCCGCATGTAGGTGCTTTGACTGGCAGTTTCAGCTGGGGTTCCCACCAACAGCCCGCATCAACCATGAGATGTTCCAGATGATCCCTGATCCCAGTCTTCCAGTCTCCCAGCTGATGCCTCAGAAATCATGGAGCAGAGGCAATTGTCCACACTGTTTCCTTCCTAAGTCACTGACCCACAGAATCAACGTTTCAATAAAACATAGAAAACAGCAAATTATCTTTTGCTGAAATCATTGATATTGAACACTCTTTTTTCTTAGCCCTTAGTCCAGTCTTTGTATAGTTATTGCTAGGACATGTCTTAATATCTCGGACTTTTCTATGACTTACTAAACTCCCCTCAGCAATAGCAAAGAGCTATTTCTAACACTTAGCTTTATTGAATTAATACTTTTTACCTGACAAATGTAGGAAAATTTCTCAAAGTTATTATCATTCATACAGTGATGCTTAATGTAGTAAGTTTTAATGCAGTGTATATGAATTGTCCTTAGAAAACAGAATAGGTAATATACTGTTTATTTATACAAAAGAATACTGTATGGTAATTGAGCTGGATGAAACATATTTATACATATCAATGTGACTGATCTCAAAACCATAACAGTAAATAAGAAACAAACTGCAATACATAATACAGTAAGACATACGTACATTTTAGAAAGATGACTGACTTTGTGAGCCAGAACATCTGTAGCATATCCGCCAAGTGCTGGGCTCTGATCCAAGCATGTGGCTCCATGGAAATAAAACATGCATTGTACAATAAAGCTCCTACTCTTGCCCTTCCAGGGTTGGCATTGTTAGGAGACATGTACAGGGAGACAAAGAAGAAGAAAAAGTGCGTGGCAATGTTGGCAATTCCTCTGAGGGGGAAAGATGAAGACGGGATGGGTAAAGGGTGGTCCTAGACCATAGCTTTGTTTTTGTTTTATTGCTTTAAAATTGTGATGAAAATATTGTAAGATATTGACAGGTATAAAATCCTAGTAGCAGCTCTGTGCTATTGTCTGTGCTTTTTGGTTTATTTGAAACAGTTCCTAATTGAAAACAGAAACACTAACTCTCTTGATAGTATTAAAACACAGGGGCTGCTCTTCAGCTAGTGGGGAAATGCCTATGCTGCACACATAGATGACGATGGAAAGTTTAAATTTTGCCAGCATGGGTCTTCTACTAAAACAGGCAGATAAACTCTGGATCCAGATAAGCTTGGATGGAAATTCCATTTCCTACACTTCCCAGCATTGTTGGGTGAAGTACCACATCTTTGGATGTTCAGGTTCTGTACTTAAAGATAGTGATGATAAAACTTAAAGTTAGCTGTGGGGTTTATTTGTCCCGGGACAAAAATAGAAAATGGCTAATGTTTACTGAATCTTGGTATGTGACAGGTGTTTTTTAAGTGTTCTGCATGAATGAATCTAAATTCTCAAACTTCACTGATGGGAAATGGCAAGGAATTCTTCAGTTCACTGTGGGACACAGTAAATGTGCGAAGAAAACGGATAGTTGCTTAATAGACCTGTTGGACATGGTGTGAACTTCTTGTTTCGGATTCGTTTTGTTTTTAACAGTTCCAACACTTGATCTCACTTTATCATTTTCATTGGTGCTGTATCTTTGCAAAGCCTTATTTTCAGCTATTGAGCTAAAAGAGAGCTATGCTTTTCAATTAACTACTACAGTTAGCACATAAATATGTATTGTTATTTGGAAATGACTACTTAATAAGTGTAACTATTACGTATTTCTTCCGTTGTAGGCACACAATTGAAAGAATCAATAAGAATCTAAGGGGTTGCACAAAAGTTTGGGACTCTCTGACATAACCATATTACTCTTCCTATCAACCTGTGGAGGATCCCTTGTGGTGTAGTGGTTATGAGTCAGGCTGTTAGCAGCAAGGTCAGCAGTTTGAATCTCACCAGCCACTCATAGGAGATCCCATAAATAATTACTCACAGTGACAGTTCTACTTAGCCCTATAGGGCTACTATGCTTTGCCATCAACTCAACAGCACTGTTTGGTTTTAGTTGGAAGCGGTAAGTCCTAATTTTATTTCCATTTGGTAGAAATGGACGCAGAGTGATACTGCCTTGCCTACAAAAGAAGGTAATATGCAGGATTTGAACTTACTCAGTTTGACTTCACAACCCACACCCAAAACATATATGCTCTCCTGTTTCCATGTGTATGCCCGTATAAATAATACAGTGTGTCAACATACTACATTGAAGAGGAATACAAATTCAATGGAAATATATGTTTCAAAGTTGTAACTAGTTGACTAGCCAGGCAACTTGCATTATTGCACTAATGAAACATACAACTTTCCTCTAGTTCTTTAATGCTTCTTCTGCCTCCCCCCACCCCTGACTATCATGACCCTAATTCTACCTTACAAATCCGGCGAGCCCAGAGCATGTATATAGGTACAGATAAGATCTGGGAACACAGAGAATCCAGGACAGATAAACCCCTCAGAACCAATAATGATAGTAGTGATACCAGGAGGATAAGGGGCAGGGGAGGGGAGAAAGGGGGAACCGAGCACTGATGATCTATATCTAACTCCTTCCCAGGGGACTGACAACAGTAAAGTGGGTGAAGGGAGACATCAGTCAGTGTAAGACATGAAAAAAAAATATTATCATCGGTACATGAAAAGCTGATACCAAGGGCTCAAGTAGAAAGAAAATGTTTTGAAAATGATGATGGCAACATATTTACAAATGTGTTTAACACATGGATGTATTATGGATTGTGATAAGAGCTATACGAGCCCCAAATCAATAATTTTTTAAAAGTTGTAACTAGAAGAAATTTATATATATATAATTGTACAAGGAAAACATCTTGATGATCCTAAGAGACAGCACAACAAACCATTGAAAAAGTTTGTCTAAGAACTGATTTTTCCTGTTTTCAAGCCTGCTCTAATGTGTATAACTGAACAACTTCTGTTGAGTGGCCCACAAAAATGACATGCAGTCACTTACAATGCTATAAGGGGCCAGATAAATGGACACTAAATGTCAAGCAGGAGCCCTGGTGGCATAGTGGCTATGCATTGATCTTTTAACCTCAAGGTCAGAAGTTTGGAAACCACCATTGACTGTGGGAGAAAGATGGGCCTTTCAACTCCCATAAAAAGATACCGCTCAGGAGCAACAAGCCCTCCAAGCCCACATGGAAGAAGCACACCAGTCTGTGCGATCACGAGGTGTCGAAGGGATCAGGTATCAGACATCATCAGATCAAAAAATCATATCATTGTGAATGACAGGGAGAGTGTGGAGTGGACACCCAAAGCTCATTTGTAGGCCACTCGACATCCCCTTTCAGAAGAGTCCCAGGGAGGAGATGAGTCAGTCAGGGGGCAATGTAGCAATGATGAAACATACAACTTTCCTCAAGTTCCTAAATATTTCCTCCTCCCCCACTATCATGATCCCAATTCTACCTTACAAATCTAGCTAGACCAGAGGATGTACACTGGTACAGATAGGAATGGGAAACACAGGGAATCCAGGGCAGATGGTCCCTTCAGGACCAGTGGTGAGAGTGGTGATACTGGGAGGGTGGATTAAAAAGGGGGAACCGATTACAAGGATCTACATATAACCTCCTCCCTGGGGGACGGACAACAGAAAAAAATGGGTGAAGGGAGACTTCAGACAGGGAAAGATATGACAAAATAATCATTTATAAATTATCAAAGGTTCATGAGGGAGGCGGAAGCGGGGAGGGAGGGGGCCAAATGAGCTGATGCCAGGGGCTTAAGTGGAAAGGAAATGTTTTGAGAATGATGAGGGCAATGAATGTACAAATGTGCTTTACACAATTGCTGGTATGGATTGTGATAAGAGTTGTATGAGCGTCTAATAAAATGATGTATATATAAAAAAGCTACAGTCTCAAAAACCCACCGGGACAGTGCTTCCCTGTTCTGCATGGTTACTGTGATTCCCGATCACCTTGATATCACAATGAATAACTTGATAGCAGTGATGCCATAGCAGATGTTTTTCTAGCTGATAATAATCAATAGATTATTATTATTAAACTGTTTCCATTGGGTAGGGAGTCAAGTTCTCATTGAAGGGCTCTGCTTTGAGTGGTTTCTACATGACTTCTTTCCTCTATGCACCCACAGCATGTCATAACCTACTTCAATCTTTTTCTGGCCCAGCTAGCTCACCAATCTGAGCCGATGAGGGCTCATATCTTGCCTCAGCATGTCTAATTTAAGGCAGAGTGCCTCGAACGTAGTCGGCCCCTAAGAGATGTTTGCTAAGTGAGTTTATAACAAGTGTTCATTGGTAGTAAGTTATATATGAACTACGATGTTGGTGAAATGGGTTAAACATTGGGCTGTTAACCATAAGGTCGATGGTTTGAACCTACCAGCTACTCCACTGGAGAAATATATGGCAATCAGTTCCCATAAAGGTTACAGCCTCAGAAACTGATGGAGTAGTTCTACTCTGGCCTGCATGGTCATTATGAGTGAACACCCACTCAGTGTCTTTGATTTGGTGAGTACGATGTCATTCATTTTATCGCCTAAATACAAACCTGTTCAATGTGGAAGCCAATCAGACCGGTAGATACTGGCAACACAAAGCATATAGGCTAACAGTCCACAGTTTATATCGGCAGATCACATATAAATAAGAATGTCATCTGTGAACAAAATGGCCAGGAGAGCTGGTTAGGAGGACTACAATGCTCTATGAAAACTTAGGGTGATTTAAAAATGTTTTGGGTGTAGATTCATTAGTAACGTGATCTACTATTAAGCTCTAAAATAGCATGCCATCACTCCCAGGGGAATTCTTTGCTTTCTTTTTATTTTTTTGGTATAGTTTCTGGTGGTCATGGCTTTCTCCTTTAGCTCTCTGTGCCCCACCTGTCACAGAATTATGCTGGCATGATCTTAGAGAGGTTCTCAACTCTGCCCTTCTTCTTCATGGCCCATGGTTTAATTCTAGTTGTATAGCACCTCGCACCTGCATGCTTCCATTAGGCGCCTGACTGAGCACCTCCACTTCAGGTATTGCTCTCTTCAATGAATTCTGGGCATTGCTGTCAGACCCATTTTCCTCATAGCCGTTTATTTCCCTAGTTGGCCGCCTCTTTCTGGGAACAAGTCAGAAGCTAAACTGCATCCCTCGACCCCACTTGCAGCGAGGTGTGGCTAAGGCACTCCATTGCAGCCAGTGGAGTGTGAACGAAAGCAAACTGTGCTATTTCCAGGCGTGGCCCCAGAAAACTTCCTACATGAAATACTCTACATTCTTCATTCTTGACTCAACCCTTGAAGCAAATGAGACCAAAACTTTGGACGCTGCAGGTTGTAGGCGGTGGAGCCCCAGAACCTGAGTCCCTTCTCTATATTTCACATCAGAAACTACTGGTTTGGACTTCATGTAAGCAGTAAATAACTATCAATCATATGAAACAGTTCTGTTGCCCCAATAATATACTTGATTTTTAGGTTAAGATAACTTTCCGTTTTCTCTAAACCTAAACAAACTGAGAGACAGAGCTGAAAATGGAGAATGCTTACCTGCTTTTCAATCTCATGTCTGGTTTGTCTAGTTTCCATACGATGTCCCAAGTCAGCTGATCTATTTCATGTCTCCTCAGAGCATAATGAATATGCCATAACCAATTATACAAGACAGCAAACAGCAACCTTCAGACATTTCCAAGAACTGCTCATGTAAATTCTTTTAAGACAATGTAAATCCACTTTGTGAGGAAACAAGAATTTATTCAATTTTCTGTGCTTAAACAGGAAGACTCCTTTTCAGCCAAATTAGTTTTTTTGGTGTTTCATAGAAGACAGTCAAACTTTTTTTTTTTGGGGGGGGTATACATTGCAGTACCTTATCAATTATTATATCACCCTATATACTACAAACATTAACAGTGAAAGAGCCATGGGAAATTGTGTCAAGGTTATAGAGTTTAGGGTGCTATGAGATATAAACTACACCTCTTGATGTCACAACTATACTGAAACCATTTGGAAACTCATAAATAATTCCAGGGTAAGTCAAAATCTCACTGCCCCTGCTGATATTGACATTAATGTCAGGATTGTAGTTATACAGTTATATGAGAAGACCCAAGATATAAACAACTGCTGCCATAAAACTTTCTAATGCTAAAACAGAACAAACGCCTAGAATTTTTCAAATTGGAAATACTAGGACGCAAACAGCTTAGTCCAATTAAATCTCTAGTCTCTGGCTCTTTGTTTTCCTTGAAACTACTGGCCTTCCCAATTTGGCCAGGAACTACGGTGGCACTTCCACCTACTCACTATGACCCCTGCCCCTTTTACACCTCCTGGAACTCCTCCTGGCCCATACATGATCCCTCCCTCCTTCCTCTTTGGCACCACCAACCTCGGCTTGTGTTGATTGCTTTCTATAATTCTATCAGATCGATCTAGAGTCTATTGAATCAGTTAAAATGATGCAAAATATGAAGCCACAATGGAGTAAATGAATCAGGAAATAATGAATGACTACACCCTGCCTTCTCACTAGTTGACAGAGAATATTGAAAGTAGCCTAGATTCCAAATGAGCAAGCACCTCTGAATGCGCAATGCTTCTTAGACATGAAGGTGGCAAAACGTTTTCTTTCATATGGTGGCCATGTTATCAAGAAAGAGCAGTCCTTGGAAAATGACCTTGTGCTTGGTAAAGTAGAAGGTCAGAGAACAGAGGAAGATCATCAAAGAGATGGATGGACAGAGTAGCTGCAATAATGGGCTCAACATTGGAAGGAGGGCGCAGGATCAGGCAGTCTATATAGGGCCACTCTGAGTTGCTGGATTCAACTTGAAGACAGCCAAGTGCCTAGGATCCTGTAGCCTGGTGAAGCTCCAAAGATACAGTTTTGAGTTCAAGGAGTTTGAGAGCTAGTTAGAAAGCATAGACTAGCAAACAACTAAAACAAAGATCCTAGTCATGAGCCAAAGGCACAGGCTAGAGTTGTCCAGAGGAGCAGAAACAGTGAGCTTGAAACTATTAGAAAAGGTGCAAAAGTGAATTGGCCATAAATCAGACAGTGAAGAAAGGAAGCGTTTTTAGTGTGTGTGAAGAAAGAACATTTTGCCACTTCTCATTCACCACTAAATATTTTCAATTATTTAAAATTTTCATTTCATGAGTCCTCATATTTGCTTTGGTCCACAATAACAACCTCAAACAAGACTTTATCAAGGTCATAGGATGGGTGTACACTAGGGAAGTTTGTATAATATCTAAGAGAAATTGAGATTCTGGAAAATATATTGTCTTAAAATGAAGAAAGGGTTCCAATGTTTACATCCCATGAGAGATGATAGCAAAAGCAGCAGAGACAGGAGAAATCGGAAAAAAAACTTATGGGAGGAAATAATTGTTTAGTTTATGGAAAATGGCTATAATAGGATAGGTAAGTACAGATATATATTTAGATAGGTGAGTAGGTAGGCACATAGGTATATACGTAGATGATGATGATAGATAGAGGTAGATAAATAATTTGACAGTACTTGGAAGCATAGACATAGATCTATTATATGCAGGCCTGTATATTCTTTCTGGCCAAGTCTGTGTGTATAGTTATCATTTATGCAAATAACTTGGAAAAGTTATTTGAAATGAAAAGCTCATCAATCTTGTAAATCTATCATGTGCTCTCATTTTTATCACCAAGACCATATTTTCCAACTACTAATCTTTTATCTTTGTGGCTTAATTTTGCATTCCCATTACCAGTAATTATCAATGCATCTTGACTTCATGTTTGATCAATTTCATCCTGAATCAATTTGTAGAATTCTTCAATTTCTTCATCATTTGCTTTGGTGGTTGGTGTATAAATCTGAATGATAATCACATTAACTGGTCTTCCTTGTAGGTGTATGCATATTATTGTACCTCAGACAATATTATACTGCAAGACAGATCTTTAAGTATTCTTTTTGATGATGAATATGATGCAACTAGTCCTCGAGTTGATATTTTGGCCTAGTAAACCACATAATGGTTTGATCCAAAATCTCCAACAAAGTCCATTTCAATTCCCAAAGATATATGGTATGAGTTTTTAGACACTCCATTGCATTTTTGATAACTTCCGATTTTCCTAGATGCACACTTCATACATTCCATGTTCTGATTATTAATGAATGTTTTCAACTGCTTCTTCTCATTTTGAGTCATCGTCATCAGCAAATGAAGTCTGGGAAGCCATGCTCCTTCCTGTCATGAAGGTCGGCTCCACTTTAAGGAGGCAGCACTCCCTTAGCTGTGTTGTGAGAGCCTCCAACGCAAGGGCCTGATCTTCCTTCACTGCATCAGACAATGCTCCACTGCCATTCACAAAGTTTTCAGGGACTAATCCCTCCGAAAGGGACAACATAGTCCTTATTTCTAGTCTCTACTAGTCTAGGAGCTCCCCTGAAACCTGTTCACTATGGGGACCAAGCTATTATTTGAAATGCTGGTGGTATATTTTTCAGCATCACAGCTGCGTGAAAGCCACTACGATATGATGAGTTGACAGAGGAGTGATCACATTTACTTGGATCCACAGTCAATATTCACGGAAGCGGTAGGCAAGAAATCAACAATGTAATGCATTGGGTAAACCTGCTGCAAAAGACCACTTTATACTGTTAGAGAGCAAAAGTGCCATTCTGAAGACTCAGGTGCGTCTGGCCAAAACATGATATTTTCTTATTTTGCTTTTCCCCTTCATTTTTTCAATATGAAATTTTAAGAAGGTGAGATCAAATCATAAGGTATTTCATGTTAACCAAACTATATCTGCCACAATTTAAAATGGTCAAAGGTGAGATCAAATGATAAAGTATTTCATTTTAACCAAATTACACCTGTCATAAATGACTGTACAATGCTCTCTATTTGATAGTAAGTCTATTTTCCATCCTTGGCCTGTGGTCTGAGGGTATTCACCGGAGATTTAATCCATGTGTGGACTCTCACAAATGGATTGTGGGTTTCCACTGCTATCCATTACCTTCTACAAATTGAATATTCACATTTCCTTCTTCAGATTTAAATGTTATTATTTACAATGCTCGGATCACACAGGCAGGTGTGCTTCTTCCATGTGGACTTAGCTGATGTTTCACTTAGATGGCTGCCTGTTTTCAGACAAGACATTTAAGACTCTCTTCTCTTTGATAGGTGGTCACCATCTGGTTTCTTCACCACGCTTTTCTGTGGCACCCATATCTTCAGTGATCTCCTTATGAGGGCAAGCAATGAGCAGGGCCATATCATAAGAACTAATTGTTCTTACATTGGGGTTGGAATTAAGGCAAGCCCTAAATCCATTCACGTATCCATGATCTATGTACATTTCTGGTTCATTTTAGAGGCTTTATTATCATTTTATTATAGAGAAAATTATCAGTCATCTCCCTAGGGCATGAGGTAATTCCATTGATAGTGCCATTACTTTATCCACTGATATATAATTTAGCAACTGTTGAGAAAAGGAAAATTTAAAAGTATAGGCTGGCTCCAAATCACATACTATGAACTGTTACTGTGTACAGATTCAGCTCTTAAGTGACTGGGTGAAACTTATGATAACTTTCAGTGAGAACCAACTTAATGGCACCTCATAACAGCCCCACATATAGTGAGTCAGTTTCAACCCCTGAAATTTTATTTTTTTTCTTTTTAAAAGAGGTTACAGTATCCTTTGGTAGTTATATATAATGTGAGGAGTTAGGGTCAGGAAGAGAGAGGGACCGCTCTCTCTTTATCTCTGCTACTTTTCTAAGTATCAGAAACACCACAGCAAGAAAGGAATGCCTGCTGAAGCACTTGCCTGACAAGCCAACTGTTTAGTTATCATGCAAATAAAAACTTATTGGTAATGTGAGCTATGTCTCACTGTAAAATTGTGCCTGATGCCCGATATTTTCTACTGCTACTGTCACAGTGCAGTGAGCTGTTTCATGGGCTATGTGAGAATTTCCTCAAAGCATTCTTTGATTATACAGTCCGCTCTGGGAAAAGTATCTAATCTTTAATCTAGAAATGTATGAAAGGGGAAAAATTCTGTTCTCTTTATTATAGACAAGAGTAACACAAATCTCTTCAAATGTGCTTTAGATACCCTTGAGTAGACATTGAGTAATTTTAGTATTTAAAATGAGAAGGGCTGTTATTGCAAAAAATTTTAATCCTTTCTTTTATGTTTCTCAGGGTGTTAGTCTGGGATGACTGACGAGTGAAAGAAATCATAAAGAGGAAGAGTAGATGCTTTTTGACCTCTGCCTTGTGGGAGTTTTTCTTCTTTGGCTAGCCAGAAGTCAGGTACGGCAATGACATTTACTGGGTTGTTTTCTGGCTGATTTTCTTTGGTTATTCTTGTTTGAAATGGCAAAAATGAATGTTGTTAATGTACATTTTGAGCTCAGGGGGAGAAATCACCCCCTTGAATTTCTCAGAGACCATGCTGCTTAGTGAAAACAGCTGACAGGAGGTCAAAATGGCTGACAGAACCCCCTGGCTTGAGGCAATGCAGTCCAAGGCCTAAAACCATACTTCATATCAATTGAATGGTTTAGAAAAGGATTAAGTTACAGAAGGCTTGAACTTGACTGGTTTTAGAATTAAGTTTACAATCTTATTCTACTTTGCTTATACTGATTTCTTCTGTTAATTATGATTGATATAATGATTGATAGTAATGGTTAATGGGGACTATGAAAATAGAGAGTTTGTAAGCCTTGCCTTCAGCCATTAAAATTTGAATATTTAAATAGGTTTAGAACACACCTACAAAGAAGGCTCTGAGAAGATAAACCCCACACAGTGTCTTGAGTGCTCAGGACATTTGAAGGTGAAGAGACTTGCTTAGGGGGTTATTGACAGGTTGGGGGGAAAAAAAAAGGAACTCTTTGGATTTTTGAATTTTGCATTAGTGGTTTGTGCTTGAGGCTGGAAAACTCTGGAACCATGAAGAAACTCTCTTCTCCAGGACTGAGCATTAAAGGGAGCCTGTGGCAGAGTGAACTGCTTGCTGGGTGACCACCTGGATCCGCTTGTTGAGTAGAAGTGGGAGAAAAGCAGCAGTAGAGAGAGGATGGAGTCTGGCCACTGACACCTGTGGGCCTGGTTTATAGGAACTAGAGGAGAAGACGAGAGTGGGTTGGCTGGTCTGAAGCTTATAAAAGTTGTGTGGAATCTGAGCCTATGGCATGACCTAGCCAAAGGGGGATGGGGTTGTTGAGAATTTGTGATGGGTCCATGGTCTAAAGGCCAGGTGACCAAGAGGCACCCTGTTGAGGCTAAGTGAGGCAGCCCACATTGAGTTGATCAGCCATGACCAGATGACGATATTTTGAGCCTGGAAACTGGTGCATATTGCTGCAGACTTTATGGATGGCCTGTACTGATTTGAGTTTGCTTATGGATGTGGACTTCACAAGGCTCCAACTGGAATGAAGATTCTTCACATCAAAGAATATGATTGTCTCTGGGTTGATGTAAGTGGGCAGTATAGAAATTGGATACCCATAATTGGGCGGACAAAGGCATGAAGTAGCTGGCTTACAAACTTTCATAATTATTGGAATATATTCATAGGATTATAGAATTATGGTATAGTTCACTTAACTGGAACCATTAGTCATAGAATATTTTTGTTTTGTTCACTTATAAAATATTATGTTTAAATGAGGCTGACACATATTCAGTTGTATACATTTTAGTTTTATCCTGTTAGGTGCAGATATGATTTTATTATCATTTTGCTTAAACATTATGTAAGCTAAAGGGTTGTGTAAAAGTGCCACGTTGACAAAGGGTGGTCTGTGGTAGTTACATAATCTCCTGTCAACTTGAAAAGGAGTGGAGTCAAGCTTGTCAATCAAGTTGCAGGTTAATGACCTCATTTGGAGGTGCCACAGAGATGAATAGCTCACTGGAGGCCAGATAGAGACTGACCTGTCAGTGTTGAGATGCTTGCAATGCCACTGGATCCACAAGACTTTCTACACACTGGCCTGTCATCTTCTGGCATTTGGTGTCATTGCATGTGCTCCGTGAGTCTGAAAAGGAATTTATCAGACAATATGGGCTAATATTGGATTTAAGGACTTGTTCTGGACTGGGCTGGTATGTTTTCTTAATATACAATTACTCTTATATTAGGCTCTTTCTTATACACATATGAATATCTATGGATTTTTTTCTCTAGTCATCCCAGACTAACAAACTCAGTATGAATCTTTATATGGTGAAATGTGAGATTTTGGGCTCATTTAAATCATTTTTTAGAACGTGATCATGCCTTGTTATTTCAGAGTAACTTGTTATAAGAAAACCCCAAACAACTTTTGTTCTAAGACTTCTTGATACAAATTTAATTTACTTTGGTCCCTGGGATAGGCTGGATTCTCCAAAGGATCAAAACCAGTGAAATTTATATCAAGAAGTTAGCTCACACAGTTGTAGAAACAATTAAGTCCAGTCTAGTTCAAGAGCATGGGTCATATTTTAAACTGGCGTGTTTTCCTGTCTTAGGTAACTCTGGGGCTGATCAATTAGGAAGTGGGAAGAGTTAAGCTGGTGGAAGCAGAGACTTTGGGCTGAAGAATGAAAGAATGCAGCAGGCAATCCGGCAGGCTGCTGATAGCTCTCAAGATCTGTGGGCAATATGGGTGATCATTGGCTCAAGGCCAAAGAAACGGGGACCGATAAACTAGATGCAGGTCCTCGTAAGCAAGAAGGGAAGGAAGCCTAGCAGTAAAGTCCGCTTCAATAGTAGTATTCCCCCCCTCACATGAGACTGCCTTTCCATTGCGGCAGGACGGTGACCTGAGGAAGGAAGCCGCATCCCTTCTTAATCTGCTTGCAATTGCTTTGCGACGCCGAGCAGATTTCATGGGGGAGTTGTATTCAGGGGAGGCCTCGACTGCCAAACGATGAAAATCCCGGCCCGGCCAAGTTGACACGAAATCTAACCATTACATCTCTGGAGGATTATAGTAAATGTAGTTCCACAATTATTCACGCATGCCCCACAAAAACCTCCAATACATACCAGCCAATCCAGATATTCCGTTGTTCTTCTTGACGTTGAGCAGGCATTCATTAGTAGTAAGAACATCTTTCTGGGGGCTCCCCAGCGGCGTTGGATTGGTTCATCTGAGGAGACACGGTGAGAACAACCCACCAATGGGTGGTCCTGAGGAAAGGACGGTGCAGAGCAAGAAGTGCGCCGTGCTGTTTGAAACCCTGCCCTCGTTGCGTCGTCATTTATATAACTTTGGGTATGGCTTTTCCCATTCCTAAATGTTAGTTTAGAAGGCACTTTTACCCTACAAAAACTATAATCCATTAAAGAATAGAGCACGTCTGAATCCACATGCCCTTAATAGCTTTTTCCCTTGATGTAAATTACTAACTACTACCTCTCATGAAAAATCCCAAGTTTCAAATTCAACATCTCTTGTACTTCAACCCACCATAATTTAGACAGTTTCAAAAGTTGTCACAACCACACGAAAAAAACATATATCTCAAGCAGAATTATTAAAGGCCCAAGCAAGTAAGCTTTAAGATTAAAAACTGAAGGCAATCTGCTTTATGACAAATTATGTTAAAATAAGGATTGTGGGCTATGTCTAAATTTGGGGGGGCTTGATTTTGTATTGGTAGTCTGGCATAAACTACAAAGGTAGTTATCTAAATTTGAATGTATAACTTCTCTAATCCTAAAGTAATTTCTATATGACTACATGATAAATAGTCTACTATGTATATTTAATAACAAAAATAAATATTCTAAATTCCTATAAATATCTTCAGGGCCCCTTAATTATAGTTTAGTGAGATCCATACTGTCTATCTGATCCACCTCAGTGGTAGATAAGAACTTTTTAATGTGTTAAGCCACATTTGTGGTAATTTGTTACATAAGAAAATCAATGCATGTATGTTTAGATAAAAAAGCCACATATTGAGAAAGTATACTGCAGCGTTTACATTTCGAGGAATACAGACAGTTTAGAGAGTCCACCTGTTGGTTCAGATGCCATTGTACCTTCTTCAGGTCCTATATACTAGAAAATTAACACTGGAAACCTTTTTACGCATTGTTAGCGGCTGTCAAGCTGACCCTGACTGCATGCACTGCAGAGTAGAGCTCCACAGAGTTGCTGACTTCTCATCTCTACAAAAGCAGTTTTCCAGGCCTTTCTTGCCAGAAGCTGTTGGGTGGCTTCAAAGTACCAACCTTCACATTAACAGCCCATTGCAAACAGCATGCACCACCAAGCCTCATTTATTCATGCACAGCAGGAACATCTTCAATGTATTTTTTCTGACTCCATTAAAAAAAATTGCAAGTCAGTTACTCTATCAGTTCTCCTGGCTCCCCAATCATAGTTCTAAACTGTTAATAAATATAGACACAAAAATCCAACTAGGACTTTCTGAAACCATTAAGACAGCTGAACCCCCAAAACTATTCCCTGAGACAATCTTTAAACTGTAAACTGAAAAGATCCCTGAAGTCTTCTTTAACTGAAACAATACTCCCTGCCATCACGTTGCTGTGACTCATAGAAGCCCACTGGCTTCCCGAGATTGTAAATCTTTACAGTAGCAGACAGCCCCTCCTCTCTGGAAGCCTGGTGGGTTGGAATGAACTGCTGACCTTGCAATTGGCAGCTTAACCCAGGACGGCACTTGGCTCTTTACGTCAAACAATTAGAATAGATTAATTAATTAAGAATGTTTTTCTGTGCACATCAGGCTCTTTTAAAAGTACTGCAAGGAATCCAATGACAACAGCAACTCGAAAGTTAGATAGGAAAGTTCGGAAGCAATGGATTTATGTTAGGGGAGAAAAAACAATTGAGAAGGGGTTAAGAATGGTTGTCCAACTTGAAAAACATAATCAACGTTCCTGAATTATGCACGTAGAAATGACTGAATTTCATACTTTGTTATACAAAAAATAATTGCATAAAATTTTACTTTGAATCTTAAAAATACTATTTTGTAAATGTGTTTATGCAATATATTGTATAAATGCTTGTGTAATCTTGCTTTTCACTTAGCCCCTCTTGGAAAATGTCCTCTAATACTTTCTATTTTTCAAAGTGCATGTCAAAATTAATATAGATTTGTTCAGATTCTAGGGAAAAGGGAAAAGCTTTAGAGTTGAAAACAGGTCTTTTGCAAACATTCTTATGGATAAGTTCTTTTAATCTATGAGATTTTAAATTTATCTTATTAGTTTTCCATTACTTTTTAAAGTTGCCTTAAGCATATTTTGAATTAAAGTAGAAAAATATACAGAAAAACAGTTGACATTCCAATCTTTTTTATACATGCAGTTCAGGGTCACGGCTGTGTTCATGCTGTTGTGCAGCCATCGCGACGGCCATCCACTGGCCTTGTTAAAGCTATGGATCTGACTGGCGGAAGCTTATCTTGAATGATTGCATGTGAAATGCAGCTGCTTTTCATTTGCTCAATAAAGCCACCAGACATATGTTGTATTTTGGGGTTTTTTTGCCAGAATGTATGGCAGATGATTAATGTTTGTATCAATTTCATTAATCAAATCATCCCTATTGGAATTGTTAATCTAAACAATTGATCCAAAATCAGTGGTGAGGAGGGTGTTCGTTGGAATGTATCTCTAGATTAGCACACATATCTGGTACTGGATTTTCCTCCCTATCCTTGGAAAATACACCAAATAATATGAAGCTCAGAAAAGAGGCTCAAACACACGACTAATGCTATGGAGCAAAAGTTCGTGTTTAAAAAATGTGAATAAACTCTCTATGTACTCTATTTATACCCTCCCCTAGTGGGGGAGAAATCTTGTGTTAAAAAGAATCTGTCTGGCTGAAGAGTATCTGCTAAGTTCTAAATAATAGCTGATTTCTGGACCATTTACTAAAATACAATTAATTTAAAATATAATTCATCATCATTAAACATTTTTCATAGTAGTAAGAATGGGTTCAGTCCAATGCCTACTGTGATCGTTTCTCTCTTTTTGTAAATTTTATTGTGGCGTGGGTGGAAGTTCACAGAGCAGACGTATTTTCCATCCCACGACATGTGTAGGGCTTGTCTGTGACATTCCTTGCAATTCCTACAATGTAGCAGCATTCTTCCCACTTCCTTGTTGGGTCCCCCTTTTCCAGTTGTCCTTCATTCCTACTGCCTCCTGCCCACCTTCTGAACTTGGTTTAAAGGCAGATGTTACCCTGGTGGGCATGTACAGTTGGCTGTTCCTGTCGCCTGTTACTGTTCGTTTTATAGGTCTATTTTCTGGCTGAAATTTAATCACCAGAGGTAGGTTAAGATCCATTTTAGTCCCACTTTGTCTAGGATCTTCTATTCTGATCTGATCTGAGCAGTTGGTATAGTATCTGGGCCCCATCTAGTTCTGGTCTCAGGTTAGTCCATCCATCTTCTGGACTATTTGTTTCCTATTTTGAGCCCTTGATTTGCTTCACTCTTCTTTACCCTGGACATAAACAGGTTAGATGAATCTTAGATGTTTGCTCCCAAGGTTTTAGGAACCTCTACCTACTTCCCACAGTAGGATGTAGAAGATTGCCCTTGTGAACTATGCTATGTACATTGACATGGGTGACCTGAGATGACGGTCTATAATAATATCTTATGCGCAAGAGACCAGAGATCAATAATAAAGAACATAGCATTCATTGAAATTACTGTCCATGTACTGTTATTTCTCGTTTGTTTGACCTTGGAGCTCCTTTCCTTTGTTGTTGTTGTTGTTAGCTGCAGTCAAGTTGGTGCCAATTCACCGCCACTCCGTGTCAGACAGAAGGAAGCACATCCAGGCCCTGCAACGTTTTCACAATTGCTGCCCTGTTTGTGTCAATCCCTCCTACTTGAGGGTCTTCCTCATTTCACCGGCCCTGCATTTTATGGAGATGATGTCTTTCCTCAAGGACTGGGCCTTCCTGATAACACATCCAAAGCACACCAGGCCAAATCTCACCAGGCTCACGTCTATGGACGTTCGGGCTCTCCTGCTTTCAACACCAGTTTGCTTATTCTTTTGGTGACCCATGATCTATTTAATCATCTTTATCAATCCCATCATCGAAAGGCATCCATTTTTTCTGAGGTTTTTCTTATTAATCGTGCAGCTTTCACTTACATACGAGGCGATTGAAAATACAATGCTGAGTTAGCTGCACCTTAGTTCTCAGGTGACACCTCTGCTTTTAAACATTTTAAAGAGTCATTTGCAGTAAATTTACCTAATACCAGACAATGCTTGATTTCTCGACTGCCACTTGCATAAGTGTTTACTGTGGATCCAAGTGAAATGAAATCCTGGACAACTTCAATGTTTTCTCTGTTTATCATGGTGTTGCTAATTGGCTCAGTTTTAAGGATTTTCTTTTCTTTATGGTGAGATGTAATTGATACTGAAGGCTGACTTACAGATTCATCAATAAATACATCAAGGTGTCTTCACTTACAGCAAAAGAAATATATGTCATATGGTTTTGACCAATTGGTATTGCAGTTTCCAAAATAGTAAGGTAAACTTATAAATGGAATAATTCAGGTAGGAACATTGTGGGTGCTTAATTTACAGCAAAAGCGATGTGATTATAGTTTCTTTTGTCAGTGCAGGATATTAAAAGTTCTTAGATAATTTAAAAGAAATGCGATTTATTTCATATCATGTCTCCCAGAATTATAAAAATGGCAGTGGTGTGTTGTACAAGAGATTTTCCCAATTGCTACAATATACAAGAGATTTGCCCAATCCAGCAGAGAACAAAGGCATTTCTAGGCAAAATATCATAGCATAGATTTCATTGCACACAATGTAAACAGCTATTTCATGGAGACCCTGGCGCCCCTGACATAGTCAAAGCAGCTATTGTCTGAGGACCTCTGAGTCACCCTCATGTCACAGTACATAGAGTTACTAATTTCAATAGCGACCATACGGCATTCTAGACATGCTAGTAGCTAACTTCACCAATAAGATGTAAATAATGGATGATAGCCATAAATAAAACTGATACTTAGATTCTACATTGGTTGCCATGATCAAAGCTAACTACAAAATCAGCAGTCCAGAAACACTAGCTAATCTGTGGGAAAAAGACAAAAGTGTTACAGTCACGGCACTGAGAGGGCTTGGAGTCCCCATCCTATAGGGTTAAGATGGGTTGGAATCAACCCCAGGGCAGGGAGTTCGGTTTTGAGTTTGGGAGTAATAATTCTATAAGCCAAAGCACTGCCAGGGATTCAAATATGACTCATAGTGCCCTATACAGAGTTTCTGAGACTACAAAATTTTAAAGGAACAGACAGTCTCATCTTTCTCCCTCAATAATTATATAGTCAACCAGAAATTACACATTATCTAGTCTCCTTTATGAATTTAGGCAGCTTTGAAAATGATTCATTGAAATTTGATCAATAATCAATTTTTGTTGTTAATTCTATTTAATTCTAGATGCACAAATATTTCTGATTGGACTAGTAATTTTATTTTCTTTCTGGAAGTTTTTCAATATTAATGTTATGTTCTCAAGCTCTTGGTAGTTACAACTACAGACACATGCTATCTGGAAATAAATTGTTATGAAGGATTGTTTAAAGTATTTTTTTTAGACAAGCATATACACTAAACAATTGTGTGTATGCAAAACATATTTAACAATAAGAGAATGTAAATACACTTGTTTACGGAATTTGTTTAGAAATGCACCCAGGATTTCCTGGAATGTTGGAAAGCTTAAACTGTGATTATGTACAACAGGTCATTAACTGTAGGCTGCAGTCTTGCAACTAGCACCAAAGAGACAAAAAGAAAGAAAGAAAGGGAATTGATAGAAATTTAAACAAGAAATCCAAAACTCTCTTCAAATATTTAATTTGAATTTTATAGAGGGGCAACCTATAAATATATAAATGTTGGGTTTATTTTATGAAACTTTAAAAAAAGTCATTGTTGTTGGTTCTTTTCGTTTTTGGTTTGGGAATATTTTGATATTCCGAGAGTTCAGTCAGTCCAACAAGGAGTGACTTCATGTTGTGAGAATGTGAGGAGGTTACATTTGTGGCACTTCCTCTCTAAAACAAGTAAACCTAAAATTTCCAAAGAAAGATGATACATTAAGGTGCTACTGTTGATTTCAATTTTTATATTAATTTGATTGGAAAGTTACATTTGAAATACTATATTTGAAATGTTCAGGCTTTTAAGAGGAAAGCCACTGCTTGCTTAAAACAGGTGAGATTTCTGATTTTTATTGGTAATTTAGAAATGTCAAAATAACCTTAAATGTTATGTGGGAATAAAAAAGAACTATAGGCATTTAAAAATACATTTATGTATCATATTTTATTATCCTGTTGCCTAGATCATTCGCTTATTTGTTTAATCATTCATTTGTGGCTTATTTATTCACTCAATACTTACTTTAAGGGTCTTCAAAAAGTTCATGGAAAAATAAGTTGTGTGGGAACCGATCACAAGGATCTACATATAACCCCTTCCCTTGGGGACAGAAAACAAAAAAGTGGGTGAAGGGAGATGTCGGGCAGTGTAAGACATGACAGAGTAATCATAATTTATAAATTATCAAGGGTTCATGAGGGAGGGGGTGCAGTGAGAGGAGGAAAAATGAGGAGCTGATACCAAGGGCTCAAGTAGAAAGAAAATATTTTGAGAATGATGATGGCAACAAACGTACAAATGTTCTTGACACAATGGATGTAGATCTATAGAGAGAGTCACTGGATTAATATTTACCAAGGGGCATAACAGGGTAGATGGCCTAACAGGGAGAAAGGGAGAGTTCACAACAATGAGTATGAGAAAATGCTCTGAAATTGAATGTGGTGATGATTGCGCAATGCTTCTTCATATAATTGTATGATGAATTTGTGGAGTATGGGAAATACACGCCAGTAAAGCTATTAAAAAAGAAAGCCAAAAGAAATGAAAATGTCAAAAGGAAGCTGTAGAAGACAAAGCAAAATGTTATAATGAAATGTGCACAGAGCTGGAAAACCTAAAAGGAAGAACATGCTCAGCATATCTTCAACTGAAATACTTCAAGAAAAAAAAGTCAAGCCTTGAGTTGAAATCTCGAAATGTTCTATGGGCAAACTATTGACTGATGCAGGAAGTATCAAATACACGTAATCACTGTACCAAAAAGAACTAGTCGACAGTCATTCATTTCAGGAGGTGGCATATAAGCAAGAGCCAAGGGCACTGAAGGAATAAGTCCAAGCTGCACTGAAAGCATTAGCCAAAAACAAGGGCTTCAGGAATTGATGGAATACCTATTGAAATGTTTCAAAAACCCGATGAAGTGCTGGAAACTCTCACTTATCTATGGTAAGAAATTTGGAAGATTGCTACTTGATCAACTGACTGCAAGAGATCTATATCAGTATTTATTCCAAAGAAAGGTGACCTAAAAGAATGCTCAAATTATAAGATAATACAATTAATATCACATGCAAGTAAAATTTTACCAAATATCATCCAATAATGATTGCAGCAGCACATTCACAGGAGGCAGCCAGAAATTCAAGCTGGATTTTTCGAAGAGGACGTGGAACAAGCGCTATCATTGCTGATGTCAGGTGGATCTTAGTGGAAAGCAGAGAATACCTGAAAGACGTTGACTTGTGTTTTGTTTTTTTTAACTATGCCAAGGCACTCGGTGATGTGGATCATAACAAACAATGGATAACATTGAGAAGAATGAGAATTCCAGAACACTTCATCGATTCATTTGAATTGTGGTTCTATTGAAGAATGTTAAAAGTATCACAGACTGCCAAAAGAACAAACAAATCTACCTTAAAAGAAGTGCATCCAGAATGCTCTTTAGAGGCAAGTATTGTGAGACTTTAAGCATGTTATTTGGAGAGGCTAGTCTCTAGAAAAAGACATCATGTTTGGTAAAGTAGAGAGAATGTGAAAAAGAGGAAGTCCCTCAAGAAGATGGATCGACACAGTGGCTGCAACAATGGGTTCAAGAATAGGAGCAGTGGTGAAGATGGCGCAGACCTGGACAGTGGTTTCTTCTGTTACATAGGGTGGGAGTCAACTTGGTGGCACTCAACAACGATGCAGATTGAACGAGTATGATGAAAGCATTCAACCGTGGTGCGCTTTGCCTTTTCTGATTTTAAATCATATAGTGGCCTCTTACTCTATTCCATCGATGGCCTCTTGGTCTATGCACAGGTTCTGCATGAGTGTCTGGGATTCCCATACTTCTAAATGATATCCTTAGTGTGCTATGGTCTAGTCAAGAAAACACACATAAACATCTTTCTAGCGTGCTCTGCTTTCAGCTGAGATCCGTCTCAGGTGCAATGATTTCCCTCATTCCACATCTTCCTCTCAACCTGGCTGGGATTTCCAGCAACTCCCTGTCCACGTACTGCTGCAACTACTTTTGAATGAGTATCAGCACAATTTTATTTGCATGTCATATGAATGACATTTTTGACAATTTCTGCATTTTGTTGAATCAGTTTTCTTTAGATGGTCACAAATATAAATCTCTTCTAATTGGTTGGCCTGGTAGCTGTCTTCCAAATATCTTGGCATAGACTAATGAGTACTCTGAGCACTACATTAGTTGACTGAAACATTTGAAATGGTATTCGGGAAATTCCTGTTGTTGTTTGCCAGTCTAACTTGCATATTTTTTCTTCAATACCATGGGTTCTAGATCAGATGCTACCTCTTAAAATAGCTGAATGTGGATCAATTCTTTTCAGTTCAATGAGTCTGTTTCACTTCCATCAAATCCTTCAATAATGCAAATGAAGGCTTTAATTTTTTTCAAATTTTGTCTTCAGTTCCTTTACCTGGAGCTCAGCATGGTCTTCCCTTCTGGTTTTCTAGGTCTGTGTAATACTTTTCATTATTATACTTGATTTTGTCTTCTCAAGTTTTGATATTTTCTTTTTACCTCTTTTACTTCATTCCATTCCTTTAACTTCTCTATGTTCAAAAGAAAATTTCCGAGTTTTTTTCTGACATCTGTTTTGGTACTTTCTTATGATGAACTTTTGGTTACTTTGTGTCTGTCCGTCATGTCATCGCGCAGCCCCCCCGGTCTTTGAGCATTGGTGGCCAGTGCATCAGACATGGCCTTGCAATGGCCTTGTCACCTCAGGTGATAGCTTCTCAAGGTTGTGTTTTGGTTCGCATGAGCTTGTTTGAATTTTATGTAGCAATTAATAGTCTGGTCCACAGTTGGTCTTAAGTCTTGTTCATATTATTAATCTAGTCTCTTTCTACAGAAGTAATCAACTTGATTTCTATGTATTCTTCTTGGTAAGGTCGATGACTGTAGTTGCTGCTTGTGTCATTGGAAAAAGTTTGAAAAAATAGTGCAATGAAGAAATCATTGATCTTTCAAAATTCTATCATTTGATCTCCAGATTAATTTTTATCACAGAGGTCCTGTATTCCAACTACCATTTCTTTTTTATTTCCAACTTTTGCATTCCACTCACCAGTAATTATCAATGTATCTCGATTGCATGTTTGAACAATTTCTGATGGATACAGTTGGTAAAACACAATTTCTTCAAAGTTGGCATTGGTGATGAATGTATACATTTGAACAATAATCATAGTTGTTGGTGCTCATCTTAGGTTACTGATATTATCCTACCACAGACAGCCTTCTACTTCAAGATAGATCTTGAAATATTCATTTTGGTGATAAATAAGATGACAGCCCTATTAATCTATTTTGTGTGGTTGCAATTAGAATTCCAGTGGACTTCTTTAATTGGAGTAAATTTCATATATAAGAATTAATGGCTGCTTAAGTGGAGAGGAAATGTTTTGAGAATGATGAGGGCAATGAATGTACAAATGTGCTTTACACAATTGATGTGTGTATGGATTGTGATAAGAGTTGTATGAGCCCCTAATAAAATGATTAAAAAAAAAGAATTAATGGCTGAGTGGAACAACCAGAAAAAAATAAAGTTCATATATTGTGAATAGGATAGCCTATATCACTGAATAATTTGTATGGAAATTGCTGAATGATACACTAAACTGCTGTGCAACATGAAAAGTGCAACACTACACCAAACTGAGCTGCTTGGTGCCCACCGTGGTTTGTAGAGTTATGAGTGAAAACAGATCCTTCGATTTTTATTTTCAGTCTCATCTGTCCTAAGATGCAGACGTGATTTAGACTCTGAACAAGGCTAACAGACACCAGACGTATACACAATTGACACTTGATATTGGGCCAATTTCCCTAATATGTTCTTCTCTTAAACGGAACTATTTCTAAGCTGGTAATATCAACAAGTGCTTTGTAATACAGTGATCTACAAGTAAATTTACAAGTAATTAATTGCTGCCAGGCTGTCCTACCAGGTTACCAGGCCTGGTGAAACTCAGTGTAGGCAAAGCTTCAGCTCCAAGAGAGTGCTCCATTAAAATTCAGATTGACTTCAGATTGGGAAGAATCTCCTCTGTACAAGCAAGGAATTTGGTAACAAAGCATGTTCATCACAAGCGTGGATGGAAGAGCACTAGTTGGGATATTGGATTACATTAGGGCGGGGGTGAATGCTTTGGTTGAACATCTATTAGAGGAATATGTTTGAAAGTGCCGTCTCTTCGGGAAATTTAAAATTGACTAAGATACTGAATTTTTAATCATAGAATCTTGTTCACAGCTAGAACTCATAATTGGTACTAGCAAGTCACCTCTTTTAAAATAGTATGATAAATAATGTTTCCTTGGGTGTAGGACAGTGGTGCAAACAAGGCACAAAGGCAGAAGTGCTACGGATTGGTGACAAGAAAAACACCTTATTGAGAAAATCCCTCTCTTCATTATCACCCTCATGGATTTCTTCTTCTAGCTTCCACAACTCCCGCTAACGTGTTATTATATAATTTTTAAATGTTCTCCTTCTGGATATAAAAAAAATGGAGGAAGAAGAGGAAGAAACAAAACAAATACCTTGATTCCTTAAGGACAACTGATTGCACATTCAAAGGGTTGGTTTAGAATAAACATCTATAAGGCCTAAACATATTTTTCATTTTCACTGAAGACAAATTTTCTCCCTCGTATAAACCTATCTTATGAGATAACACTAGACATTACAATGCTCACACATATTTTTGTTCACCCTAGCATGCCAATGGGACATGGAATTAAATGATCAGAATTCACCACAGCAGTGGCTTATTTTTGCAAAAGCAAAAAATGTTACTCATTTCCCTTTCTTGGAAGTCACTTACCGGATAAAATGTTTTTTGGGTATACATAGAAGCTATGAGTCATGGCAGCCTCTGTAGCCCTGGGAAACTGTCCACTCTCATTTGTCTATACCACCACCCAGACCAACCAGACCATGCAGGCTGGCAGTTCAAAACACCGTGAAACGGCTTTAAAGGAGAGCTTTCGAACCCACTATCTTTTCTGCAAAGATAAAATACTTCATGAATTCAAGATTATCATAATTTAGATAGCAATATCCAAAGGCACTTTTTTCTAGTAAGTTCCTGTAGTTCTTTCTAGGTTTCAATATCCCAAAGCTAGACTGGGTTTGAGATCTGGACACTGAGATACTAAGATGGTTAGACTATCTCATCAAAACAGACTGAGAATCCATTTATAACTCACTCTGATGATCTTGGCAAAAGGACCTTTGCAGATGATTAAGCTTTAGAAAGTGGAAGTGACACTTGATATGATCTTTAGATATGGTATGAATGGCAACATTTGTGCTATGAGAACATCTCTTAAATTGTTGCTTATATTGTATACCCATTTTTCTCCACCGATAGTTCCCTAGAATTGAGCTATAGGCCACATAATATCCATACAGGCAAGATTCAAAACATGTGCATCAGTGGTTCCCTGAGGCCAAAATGGAACCTACATCTATTTAGCTAATTCTACTTTTAGTGACTCCATTTGTGTTAAGCTGGGTACATTAGAGAAACAAATCCACAGAAATTCATATGTATAAGAGAGAGTTTTATATAAAGGGTGAGTGCACATCAAGAAAACATTCCAACCCAGTGCTGCCCAAGTCCACAAGTCCAACATTAACCCATATGTCTGACACCAATCCACAAAGTCCTCCTTCATCTCACAAAACACATGCAATGATGCCGACTGCAGGAGGAAAGCTGAATCAGTGAGTGTATAAGCATCTCAGCGCTAGCAGGGGTCTCTACACGGCTGCTCCAGCACCAGGGCTGCATCGGGATCGGGCCATGTGGCTTCTCCTCAGGGATGTCTTGCAGGAAGTGAGCCTGGCCAGCTGAAGCAGGGAACTGGCTAATGCAGCTGCGCCCTGGTCCAACCATCAGAAAGCAAGAGCCCCAAGAACTGGAAAGGCAAGGCTCACCTTCAGTTAACCCCACATGTGTTTATCAGCCAGGTTGGCATAAAAACTAATTACTTCACCATTGGACAAAGTAGAAAAGCCAAGGCTGTAAATCTTTACAGAAGAAGACCGCTTCATCTTTCTCTCAAGGAGTATTTGGTGGGTTCCAACCATCTCTTAGCAGCTGAAGAAGTAGCATGGGCACCACGGTTGATCTCCTTTGATGACATTGAGAAGGAACCACTAAAACGAAGAAGAATGCAATTCCACATCTGTCTAAGGATGGTTCCTATGGGCAGAGGTCCGGCATGCCTCCAACTTCCCAGGCTCTTTATCCTGTTGTGCCACCAACCATCGCTCCTCTGGCACTCTACTTCTCTGCCAGGTCTGATAGTCCAGCAACCACACAGAGATCACAGACCATACAATACTTCTGATAATAGGTAAGACAGCAGGCTTATGGCTCACGGGTTCTAGAAGCTGATGACTCTCTGATCGGCAGGCAAGTCCAAAGCACCAAAGGTCAAACGATGACATGCCAGATGTTAAGATCCAGACTGAGCAAAAAGCAAGAGTGTTTTGCTAAACTATTGTATGATATGTGAATTATATATCAATAAAAATGTTCAAATTAAGATAGAAAGAAGAAATAACAGATATTATTGTCCACGAATCAAAGAAAAATGGGGGAAAAAATCCTACCAGTTGTATGTGGAAGAAATAGTATTAAAAGAGACTTTAAAATGTGCATTAAGGCTTTATACATGTGTATAGATCTTTCCCACAATGCTCAGAATAGTATCGTTCACAGTAAGTGATCATAAAATATTAGCTCCTTTTTCACAGAGCTCTCATGACAAGCAGATTCTTTCCCAAACCTTGATGAACTCAAATGTAATCTGTTTTTGAGAGATGAATAACCCACTTGAAAAGCCTCTGAAGACTTATGTGTTGATGCCAGTAAAGACTTGTATTTCATTGCCAATGATGTGGGTATACCTATTTATAAGGGATAGGAATATA
Organism: Echinops telfairi; assembly: GCF_000313985.2. NCBI lineage: Eukaryota > Metazoa > Chordata > Mammalia > Afrosoricida > Tenrecidae > Echinops > Echinops telfairi. The sequence goes on from NW_022103920.1 coordinate 74,071,922, forward strand.
ATAGTCTAAAATACATTTGTGTTTGATGAAGTGAAATATGGGGACAGTTTCTATTTTTTTCTAAAGAGAACACTTTTTTTCTCATTTTGTTTCTGAATGACTTTGCAGACAGTGAGAGTGAAAGTTGTTTTATTCTTATTATTGACTCTCACCTTTACAGTAAACCATGTGATTTCTTTCTTGGAAATATAAAAACTTAAAAGTTGAAAAGAACCATACAAAGCATTCCCATATCTTATACATGAGGGAAACTGTCACATTTCAATCAGAATATTTACATGATCTTCCAAGGTAATACACTGAATTGAGGACAGTCACAAGGGAATCGTATTTGCCTTATTCCACCTACAGTATTGCTGTGTTTCCACCACAACAGTAACTCAGTCACCATGGGATCATTTCCATTCACAGTGACTCTCCATGTGCTGGTTTTGAACTGCACTCTGCGGGCTTGTAAGGGTCGATGTGTTCTGGAAGTGGACTGCCAGGCTTGTCTTCTGAGTCTCCTCTGGGTGGACACACACCTCCAAATTTTGAGTGGTAGTGAAATATGTTGACTAACCATTTGCCACCCAGTACTTGCTTTCCACCTCATTCAATCCTGTTTTTATAATTATGCCAAATTAGCTAGTCATTTCAGAAAAATTTTAAAAGTAGATTGCTTGGCTTTTTAACCTGTGATGTGATGAGTGCTATGAAATTCCCCAGGATGTGGGTAGAATCACTGCAGTGGTGACGCTGTTTTTCACTGCATCACGTGGTGTCATTTCATGAAGACCACAGGGAGAGCCGGTCCCGATCTTTGTATCATTAACTGTTGTGCTTTATTCTAAGCAATTCATTTGAATCCATCTTAGGAACACTGCATTCTGTAACTGCGTAATTTCCCCATTTCTGATTGTGTGTTTAAAATGCTAAGAGCAAATATATCAGTTACTTTTATTTATGTGTTGACCACTGTGATGATTTGTTCTATTATCCTTAGTTCTGGCTATATTTTCATTTTCCTTTTTTCTTTTATAGCTCTTTCCATTTTATGCTTTGATGTTTATTTGAAGTTTAAATACTCTTTGTGGTAAGAACATAAGTAAATATGCAGGGATAGATTACCCTAGATCAAACTTTTTGAAAAAGTTAAACCTTGTATAAAAATCAATAACAATTAACCTGTAGAATGTATTTTGCAGTATTTTGAATAGGTCTACAGCATCTTTTCTAACTCAACTTGCTTAGTTTACCCTCTTCAACCTTTGGTTACCCTCATTGTGATAAGTTTATATTGCGAACATAGCAAGAGGAAATGAAATTACTTTGTAACTTGTTTACATAATTTGATTTGCCTGAACTACATCTGAACCTGAATTTAAACTTAGGGAAGAAAAATAATAGACTTGTTATTAAAAAAATATTTCAGATAATATAAAGAGATGTTAATTATCGGTAACTTTCAAGTTCTGTAAACCCAGTGAAATGTTTACTTTTTAGGGGATTCCCTTAGAGGTGAAAAAGTAGTTTGTACAGTGGATAAGTTTCTGAGAACAGATCAATGGTACTGGCCTAAACTTCAAAGGAGAGCCTTTGAAAAACATTTATTTATTAGCATGGAGGAACCATTTGAAAAGATAAGATTAAAAGTTGAATTACAGAATAGTTCAGAGTTTATCTGCTATTTTCATTTATGTTCACAAACTGTTTAGGATCTAATCATACTCTGATTTTATTTGAATGCTAATTAACTTCATAAAGTGTGGTTTATTGTTTGTGACAATTTTATTGCCAAGACTCAAATGGCTTCAAATGCAAAATATTTCCTCGATATTCCTGGTGAAATACCGGAACAGTTAAAACGTTGTCAGTATGAAGCAGTGGACCTGATCTGGTTTCCAAAATTTCCTGTATTTTTAGTTGGTATTGTTTAGTTGATTTTTGTTCATTCATAGAACAGTGTATCTCAGAGGTGTTATGTCAATGGAGGTCACTCTCTTGAAGCTGTGTTATAAGCTGTTTGTTGTTCAGTATATGAAACCCAGGATTGATGAGCCTACAGGGGCAGCAAGTGGAATAAGGGACAAAGGGGTACAGTGGTGGGGTAACAGGGAGGCCATATCAAGGAGTCCATGTAGGAAAGGAATGGCTGGACACTGATTGTGGTAGCAATTGTACAATTCTACTTGGAGTGATTGAAGTATGGAACGATATGTTTTATGCATTAAATCCTGATGAATAAAAACAGTATTTAGTTATGTGACATTATTTGCCTGTTCTATATGCGATAAGAGGAGTTTAAAAAGAGTCAACATATTGCTAAAGGTTCATGATTTTTTTAATCTTCTTCAAAGTCACAAGAAAAAGCATTTCTCCGGGGAAAGCCTTATCAAGTAAAACAAAGAGAATATGTGTCTATTGGCTCAGTTAGTTCTTATTGGGAAAATAAGAGGACAGGACATCACAGTTGCCCTGACCACACGAATGCCTCTTCAGGTGTGCTGACCAGAGCTCATTGATGTGAGTGAATTAGGAATCTTGATGTTGAGTGAATTATGAATCTTGATGTTGAGTGAATTATGAATCTTGATGTTGAGTGAATTATGAATCTTGATGTTGAGTGAATTATGAATCATGATCTTGAGTGAATTATGAATCATGAGACATTCCAGATGGTGTTTCCTTTTACTCTGACGTCATCTATTCAGAAGCAGTTAGCCAGGCCTTTCTTCCACAGACCCATCGGATCAGCTTAAACCACCACCCTTTACATTAGCACTTGTGCCACACAGTCTACTGATCCAGACTATATGAAAAAATACTTAGTAAATGATGGCACAATAGGTAATTATTTTTTGAGGGATATATTTACCCAATTGGATAAATTACATCTAGAGCTCAAACATAAAATTGAGTAGCTACCAATTTTATGTGACGAATTCAGTATCTGAAATGAGGTTAGTACAAACGGAATGCACTGTAAGTAAAGGAAGCCTTATATTTTCAGATAGTAGGATGTAAAATATCTCATGTGCTTGACACAATGGATGTATGTATGGATTATGATAAGAGTTGTACAAGCCTCCAATAAAATGATTTTTTAATTATGAAGGAAGAAAAATAAAGAATAATTTTCATGCTTTTATTAGTCTCCCAGGAATTATATTCCTATAAATTTAAACTAAGGAAGTAATGATAAATAGAGACAAAAAGTTGTTCAAAATGCCATTAAATAAAATAATCACAAACACACACAGTTCAGTAGGAAGTACCTATGTTCAGTAATAGGGGAATAACAAAACAACATGTGCTTCAAGATAGATCATGAAATGTTCTTTTGGATGACGAAGGGGGTGCCATTCCCTTGAATCTGTCATACGCGGCATAGTACACTATCTGATTGTCTAACACAAGATGGCCAATACCAGCCCATTTCATCTCACGAATGCCTGGGACATTGATCTTCATGTATTCCATTTCTCTTTTGGTGACTTCTAACTTTCCTAGATTCTTACTTTGTACATTCCACACTGATTATGAATGGGTATTTGCAGCTGGTCTTCTCCTCTTAAATCATGTATTATCAGCAAATGACGGTCCTAAAAGAGTCAGTCCACTCCCTTCACTATGGTTGGCTCTACCTTGAGAAGGCAGCTATTCCCCAGTCGTATTTTAATGCCTTCCGACCTGAGAGCCTCATTGTCCAGCGCTCAGTCTGAGAATGTTCCCCTGTTATTCATAATGTTCTCAAAGATGACTCACTCAAAAATGGACTATTCTGACCCGTCCCGCGGGCCATGAAACAACGTGGATACCTGAAAGAGGGACTGGGAATGAAGAGGGGCAAGAGACGCGAGAAATGGAGGCAAGACAGGAGTCTGATCAAGCCTCGAGTTATTGAGCAGAAGGCAGGGGCTTAAATACCCTATGGTGGGCGAGTAACAGTACATCATATGCTAATAAAGTGTAATGAATACCCAATGGTGGGTGGGTAACAGTACATCATATGCTAATAAAGTGTAACTGGTAGTATCCAATAATCATGCAGCTACAATATGGAAGAAATGCCAGGCATCAGTCCTCAAACAGGTCCGCATGCAAATGAGGTGCACTTGGATGCCTGAGCATGGCGGCTGCCTGCCACCGAGCACCAATCATCACAAAAGCCAAACTCAGGCAGGACAATAGGCCAGGGAACATCCAGGAATGGGAAGCTTAAAGACAGAGGATGGCGCAGGCCATGGGCTGAGGGACATGCAGACTCCCACATGTGCAGACTCCCACACTATTCCTTCTTCATAGTCTGTGCTTAGTTTCTTAGCGCTGCAGAATCCCGTTTACCTTCGTTAACCTTGATGGATGGTGTTTGAAATATCCTAACACTGCTTCCAGCATCACAGGAACATGCAAGTCTTCACAGTGTGATAAACTGAGAGAAAGGTGGTGAATTGTATCTCTTCACTTCATTATGACTGTCTGTACTTTGAGAAGGCAGCTGTTTCCCAAGTTGTATTTTTGAGTTCTTTTATCTTGTATCTATCCTGTATTGCCTTCTTTTGAAGTAGTAACGCTTATGTTATCATTTCATTTTCTTCTATTAGCATCTCAGTTATATCTTCTTTTAGTATGCATTTGTTAGTTTTCCAAGACATAGATGCATGCATCTTGGACCTATTAGAATATACCATACATTTGTATTATCACTACTGTCTGGGTAATAAGGAGCCTGGGTGTTAGTGCTGGGTATGGATCAGACTGCTAACCCCAAGGTCAGTAGCTCAAGCTCACCAGCTGCTCAGAGGCAGAAAGATGAGGCTATCTATTCCCATTAAGATATATAGCCTCAGAAGCCCTGTATCAGTTCACGACGAGACAGAACTGACTTGATTACGGTAGGTTTTCCTGTTTGTTTGATAATGCCAAAAGCACTAACTGCCTATACTTACATCTTATATTTTGTGCTATTGATGCAATGTATTTTATCTCTGTATATATTGTAATCACCATAATTATTTTATTGCCAATAAAAACGTAGACCTATCTGCATGTTTATCCTTTCTGTTGCTTTTCATTATATCTGCATTTCAGTACAACTGGTAGAAATTCTTTTTCTGCTTCCTTTAATTTTCTTCCTTGGGTGCACTAATGATTATGGTGCCCTGTTTCTGTTACAAGCATCCTCATTTAATTTTCATTTTAAATAATATTTTCACTGATTATAAGATTCTAGGTTGGTAGGTTTTATTTACTTATTTTCCAAATCCTTAAAGCTATGATGTTAACTGTCTTATACTTTTTTTATGGAAAAGTCAGAAATAGGCATAATTGATCTCTTA
>NW_022103920.1:74077932-74086066 GCF_000313985.2 Echinops telfairi
ACACACACACACGCACCATACAACATGGCCATTCTATTCTTAGGGACTTACCTAAGGGAAATGTATATGCCAACCAAAACTCATATTCAAATATTCAGAAACACTTTATTTGTAATAGCCCCAAACTGGAAATAACCCACATGCATATCACAAGGTGAATATGGGCAAAGGAATTATGGTTGATCATTGGACTACTGCTCAGAGGTAAAAAAGTAATGGCTGTGGAAACACACAGAAATAAGAACAGAGATGACCAAAAAAGAGAGCAACAAAGAAAAGAACTATGCTAAAGCTAAAAAGGTAGGTAAAATAGAGTACATATATGACAGATGATTTTTATTCCAAATTTTAGAAAATACAAACTAGTCTATCAGAAAGAGGAGAGCAACCGCTTCCTGAGCCTGGGGGTGGGAGGAGGAGAGCGCACAGTAGGAAAGGAAGGAAGGGATTCCCAAGGGGCGCCAGAAACTGTTTAGGAGTGATGGCTCTGTTTATGAACTCGATTGTGTTGATAGCTTTACGGCTGTGCCCATATGTTAAACCTTCTCAAATGGTCCCTTTCATATGAAGTTTATTGCATGAAAATTATAGCTCCATAAATCTGTAGCTGTGTATATGTATATACACTCACACACACACAAACATGGAAGTTTCAAAACGTTTTTGGAAAAATTGAACTAAACTATAATGGAACTTTTCCACATACTTTTTGAAGTCCTCTGGATATAAAATATATAATTTGTAATATAATGTATTATATATACAAGTATATAGACATATTATTAAAAGATGTGAACAAAATGTTTTACAGAGATTTTTACGATTGTGTTTTCGTCTCTCAGAGGGATTTTGTGTTTCTTCCAGCAGGTTGTAGACCAGAATACCTACCAAGACTTTCTGTGAGGCAACACTACATCTGCGCTGTGCAGTATGCCAGGCACTTGCTACTTCTGACTTTTGAGCACTTGAAATGCAGTAGTTTGACAAGGAAGCTGAGTTGTTTATTTAATTCAATTTTAATAATATTCTTTTCGATTGTCGTCACCTATGTCCAATGGCTGGCAAACTGGGTGGTGCAGTTCTATAGGCCCTAAATGGTGAGCTCTCTCCACAGTAGATATTCTTTTCTTCTAGCAATACGAGTTCTATTTGGCCCAATAAGAGATTAGGTTGCTTAAGATTAGGTGTTAGTGTTTGTAAGGTTCTATTTTGATATGGATTTAACTCCTGGTTTTGTGCACCTGAACTCTATTTCGTTTTGCTAACCCATGTTACAGGATCCCTGGTGGCATAGAGGTTACATGCCTGGCCGGCTAAGTGCAAAGCCAGCAGTTTGAAATAAGGAGCTACTCTGGTATTCTACTGTATTAAGTAAGAGTTACTCTCAGAAACCCACAGGGGCAAGTCTACTCTGTCCTCTAGCACCTGTAGGAGTCGGGATCACCTCTCTGGCAGTGAGTTTAGTGAGAGCCTATGATGCTACTGAAATCTCCTCGCTGCTTGGCTACCACTTTTTGCTGGTCTCTTTTCATTTGGCTCCTTGGTTTTGGTTTGGCTCCTTGGTCCCTGAAATTTAAGAAGCAGCACATGTCTTCAGGGCAGCGGTGGTGGAAGGTGTCAGGCTCACTGCTCTGTGGTTTCCTTTGCTCCTTAATCTTAATCTCTCAAAGTCTAGCTGCCATAATTATTCTCTGATAATGCTCAACAACTGGCACTGGTAATGTATCCAGTTTACATAATTGTTCTTAGCAGGATGGTTCACCTGATACAAGCTACACAGAACTCATATACAATATGATGATGTGACTTTATTAGGGAATTTAGCAAACTACAAAGAGTCAGGACCATAAATGTTAAGGATACAGATTTTTTTTTTTTTTTTTTGGATCCATACAGCCTCTTCTGAGCTATGCCACCAGGCATTCTTTCTCTGGTCCTCGGCATGTAGCCCCTTGTCGCTTTCCTTGTTCTGGAATGTGTTTCAAAATCCCTTTGTTGTTGTTAGTTGCTATCAAGTCCGTTCCAACTGATAGTGGCCCTCGGTACAATAGAGCCCAGCACTGACAAGTCCCAAGCTGTCGTCACGGGCACTCTGCACTGTAAGCCAGATTCCTTCCCAAATCACCATGCTTTACGTAGTCTGTGGACTTGGAAGCAAACTGCTCTGTCTCATGCTGCCATCAACACTTCCACGTCTTTGTGCAAATATCTTGGACTTGTTCTGCTCACCTGGCTCTTCATTTTTGTAAGTTATGAGAGTCTATCCGACTGTTTCTGGAATAGCTCACTTAATATCCAGTGGAATGGAAAAACTAACCAAACCTTGGAGGAGAGTCTTCTATACTGTATTTACATGCTCCATTTAGTGGGGGTTACAAAAACTATGGCTAGAAGAGCCATACCAAATAATATTATTTCGCTACCCCAATTACATTAATCGTCACCCCATCTTAAGAGTTCTTTTAAATTTACTTTTTCCTTGTCATTTCTGAAAAGTTTCATGTTCCACAGTCTCACCTCTAGTTCCTTTATTCTGTCTTCTGAAAGCACCTCCACTCTGGTCAAGGTAGATTTCGCCATTGAATGGAGTCTCTAGGGGTTGCAAATGGTTAAAATGCTCAGCTTTACCCTAAGGTTTGGAGGTCTGGTTCCACGCAGTAGTGTCTCAGAAGAAAGGTCTGTTTAAACACCTCCAAAACTCAATGAAAATCCTTCGCAGCACCGATCTACTCGGCACACGATGGGCCACCATGGGTCGACGTCACATCCGTGGCAACTGGTAAGCCATTAAGTGGTCCACGAGCCCCAAACTCTAGTCTTTATTCCTGTTTAATTTTCCATTTAACTGTCTCAAGTGCAGATTTTCTTATGTCATTTCACAGTTTGAGCTTTTTCTTTGAGTAATGGGAAAGACTGGGATATCAAACGTCCACATGATAGCCACGTCTCGTTGTATGCTGTAAGCAGCCAGCATTTGTAGCTGCATTTTTGGTTTGCTTTTTTCCATATACATGAAAAGGTTTAATCTTCCCAGATTTTTAATGGAAAGGGACTTTTAAGTTCTTCTCCAGAATATACTATTTCTTTGTTGTCTCTATTTTTGCTCTTGCTTTTTTTCCTCCCTCCCACCCCACCCCCGCACTTCCCACCCCTTACACCTCTGTCCTTTAAATGTTCTTTCCTTCTCTTTTGTTAGAAAAAATTCTGCTCACCCTTCAAGACAAGAAAAGCATTATTTCTGTTGTGAGACCTTCATTCTTTTTTGTTCCAACCTTTAGAGTATCACAAACATTGTGGGGAACCTAATATTGATCTTCCTAGGTTGTGTTACAATCAGTTCTGACATTTCTCTCCAGCTGATCTGAAAGCTCCTGATTCTGGTGGGGTGTGTGTGTGTGTGTGTGTGTGTGTGTGTGTGTGTTTCCATATTTCCATCCTTTCCTCCAGCAAAGTGCTTGATAGGTAGTAATGATTCTCAAAGTGTTTATTTTATGTAACTTAGTTCCATTGAGTATTGAATACCTGCACTTGGCTTGGGCCTTTGTCTCATTCTTTACACACAAGGCTAACTACTTCAAGCCCTGCATTGAAGTCCCAGAAGGGTCTATTTTGGTCAGATGAGTCTTTCAGCACTTGTCAGCTCGCACCATGTAAGTAGCTGCCAGCTTTCCCTTGCATCTTGGGCCAACTGTGAATATCATAAAGGATATTGTCATTTTTAAGCACAGCAAAGTTTTTTTTTCATAATACCTTCAAAGGAACAAAGTGCTATACATTTGCATGTGGGAAAAGGCTGAATGGAAATACTAATATCATATAATTTGAGCCAGACATTGCATCTAGGTCTCTAAATTCCTTCGGAATTGTCATCAGGGCACATTACAGAATGGCTCCATGGTTCCATCATAAATTAGCAGACTCTTTGCTAGGAATGGGTTTCACAATTGGGTTCAGAGGTTTCTGGGTTGCATTTAAGATTAAGGTTATATTCTACTTTATGTTCTGAAGGTTCAACTTTATAATGTAACTGAATTACTGCCCGAAGCAATGGAAAATGAGGTTTCAGTACACCTCATATAGAGTTTCATACATGCTGCGATGTTGAAGGAATATCAAGAAGGGGAAATAAAATAAGTGAAAAGCACTTTAGGACACACCCTACAATGAGTGCAGTTATTCCCGGAAGATTTATAGAAAGGAAATAGGACTCAGCGTTGTAAAATGAATCGTGTTTAGCATGTGGTAGAGGATGCAGATGGGTGAACAGACATCTGTAAATGGAAGGATTGAAGGGGAGTTTAATCCCTGGAAGAATGCTGTTAAGGTGAACCATTCAGCTGTACATCACAAGGGAAAGCCAGGTCTGCCGGGGATGGGACAAGCTGGATCCCAAATTTGTGTGGTCAGGTGTTTGTCTTCAGGCCCTCTTCTCAGCCCCCAAAGTGAGCAAAGCAACAGAGAATCTTTTCAACCGCATGGTCACACGATGGTCAAGTTCTCAGCTGCTACCTGAAAGCTGGCAGTTTGAGTCTGTGTGAGAGCAAGGCCTGTCTGTCTGCTTCCATAAGACATAAAGCCACAAACACTTTATGGTGCTGTATCACATTGGGCAAATCGACTGCACAAGACGTCTTTAAAGTGTGGAGAGCAAAGAGGTCACTCTGAGGACTAAGATGTGCCTGACCCAAACCACGCATAGCCTCTTTGAATGTGAAAGTTGGACAATGAATAATGAAGACTGAAGAAGTGCTACATTCGAGTGATAGTGCTGGTGAGGAATATAGAAAGCATCATCGACGGTCAAATATGCAAACGAATCTGTTTTCAAAGTGCAGCCAGAATGCTCCATATCAGCCAGGATGGACAGACTTCATCTCCCCTCCTTCAGATACGTTATCACGAGCAAGCAGTCCCTGGAAAAGGGCGTCATGCTTGGTAAAGGACAAGGTCAGCAAGAAAGGCTGCAACAATGGGCTCAAACATAGCAACAGAGCATTTGTGAGCATGGCACCCGACTGGGCAGGGTTCCACTCCTTTGCACACACAGCCTCCAGGAGTTGGAACCAACTCGACGGCATCTAGCAGCAACCGTGACAGCATCCCAGGCAGAAAAGACAGTCTCCAGCCAGTGAGCGGCCTCCGGACAAATGTGAACAAAATCAGTCACTCGTTCTACAGAAGACAAACGTGACCTAACCTTCACTTATCGTTATTTATTGCAATATAGCAACAATGTTTAAAGAAAAATGGCCTTATAAACTTCTTCCAGTTCTTGAAGAGAGCTGATATGTTTGAGATGCTAAATGTATTACAAACATTCCATCCTCGCTGATTAAATAAAAAACAAAACACAAACTAACTATCTATAGCACATTTTTCATTCATTGCGCAGAGCTGGCCTGAGGCGTGTTTTCTAAAACCACCAGATGTGTCTTTGAGAAATATATTTGTCTTTGTATGATGACAGATGCTCTTTGAAATTACAGAGTATGTAATTGGGGACTTTACCATGTGAAATCAAGAAATTCGATGCTCTCTCCCCAAGTCTCCTTTAAGAGACAAAGCTCACTATTACTGTTCTTTGACTTTATCAGGTGACCGGCCTGCCACATTGTATTTTGCAGCCCCGGCAGGTGGACAGTTAAATCTGTAAGGAGAAAGATGCATTTCCGAATCATTTCCTCATTTGGCTGGGAAACTGAGCAGTGCGAAGGCAAGTTATTCAGACCGTCACTCAGGAAGTCGGCTCAAGACCAGGCAGCCTTTCCTTAGAGCATACTTCACACCGTGAGTTGGTGCAGCCTGAACGCAATTAACAACATTCGTTTAGGCCATAGTCTAAGGTCTATGTCATGTCCTGTGCTTTCTCCACATCACAAATGAGGATGACACTTGGGAGAACATGACAAAGGAAAATTCTGAAAAAGGAAAAGTTAATAGGAAGGAGCGGTTTTTGTGGAATTGATCTTTCACTCTGGAGAGCATATCAGTGATTGTAGGGATGAAGAAATAGAGTCAACAAGTATACATATATGCTGCTGCTTGCTAAAACTGAAGAAAAATCCATAATGCCCTGTGTTGATGTGGCTGTGTAGAAATTTACTTTCCCATATTTGGTTAGTAGCAGTATAATTTGATTACACACTTTTGGAAGACAATAACGTCTATGAAAAATATCTGTGAGCCAACAACTCTACTTATAAGAATTTATGACTCTAGCATGTTTGTAAGCACATGGATTCATGCATAGTCATTGCCATACTATAGAGAAAAAGCAATCTATGTTTACTAATGTGGAGCAGGGGGATTAATTATGCTGTACATACAATTTTTAAAAAGGAATAGCACTCCATAGTAGATCTATGCTCACATATACAATGTCCAATAATATTAACAGAAAGAAGTAAATTGCATGTGTGTTATAGATAGCCTCATATCATATAAATAAATTACACAGATAAACACATACATATATATACATATATATACAAACACATACATATATATACCTATCTATATATACATTCATTTATGTGGAGTGACATGGTTTTCCATACAATACATTCATGGAAGAGTGCATAAGAAACTATTATATTGCTTGTTTTTTTCTAGGAAGGAGAACTGGAGAATAGTTCAGATAAGAAAATGTAACTTTTTTTGTCATTATTATTTAGTAAAATTTGAAAGCTGTTCTACACCTACAAATTGTTTTCTATATTATATTTTCTAGAATTAAATATTTTATATTTTATTGCCTTTATATAATATTTCAAATATTTTACCTAATAATGATATATATATATATTTCATTAAAGTTCTTTCGTAGTATAAGTCCTATATTCTTTTTGACTTATCTGTTACTGAGAATAATATCTCCTAAGAAGTCAATGAAAAAAATAAGAAGATAGCCACTTGTCCTTCTGTATAAGAGAATTCTCATGTCAATTTAGGCTTTTCTTTCTTCATCTGATAGACAAACATCAAAGCAGTGAACTTCAGCAGAAATGGATTTAGCTGTGACTTCTCCCCTCCTTCTTACACTAATTCTCCTTTGCAAATGCTCTTTTCTTCCTTCAGGAGTCCCTCTGCACTCCTCCCCCATACCCCTCCTTGGAGAGTTGGTAGTTCTTACTTCCACCCTCCTGGTCAGTGTTCCCAGAGAGGACACTCAATTGAAGCTCAGTCAATCAGTTCCTTCCCTGAGAGCTTATAATCAGACTAAGGAAACAGCACATGAAGATCAAGGGGACACACATACACACCGTTTTTCAAGTTACAAACAAGGGTTTGCAGAGAATTATTATCTTCAAATATTCACATGTTATATGTACAAATAACACAATATGACAAAACTCAAAGAATTGTACTAAGAGAGACAAAATTCCAACAATTCTGTTTGAAATTTTATTTTAATTTTCTGGATTTATTTGAAAAGAATTTTGCTTTTAAATATGCCAGTGATGCCCAAATGAAAAATTTTACTGTAACCACATTGGAGTAATACCAAAATGACAAAGCAAAAAAAAAAAAGCTATGGGAACAATTATTGCATATTTTCTTTTTCCCTTTTATTAAATAAACCTGTTTTGTATTATCGTATGACCTTTTCCTAGGACAAGCACTCAACACTCACTGATTCCTATTCTGAAGTTAATTGTTTTCCCAATGCATCTACTATATAAATATTCTTATGACAAAATTTAGGAAATACCTGTCAAATTAAATAGGCCTAAACTTAACTGTGTGCATAAACCTGTACATAAGCCAAGAGACAGTCATTCAAACCAAGCAGGGGGATGGTGCATGATTTAAAATCAGGAAAGGTGTGCACCTGACTCATATCCTGTCTCTATACGTATTCTATCTGTATGCTGAGAAAATAATCCGAGAAGTTGGCCTATATGAAGAAGAACGTGATATCAGGATTCGAGGAAGTCCTATTACAATCTGAGATAGGCAGATAACCCAACCTTGCTTACTGGAAGTGAAGAAGACTTGAAGCACTTGCTGATTCAAATCAAGGACTATGTAGTCTTTGTTATGGACTGCAATTCAGTCTAAAGAATGCCTCACAATTGCATCAACAGAAATCAGCATGACAAAGAGAGAAAATAATGACGTGATCAAGGGTTTC
>NW_022103920.1:74086762-74109766 GCF_000313985.2 Echinops telfairi
GCAGCCCTTCTGCAAGGGAATGTCCCAATTCCCACAGATAGGCCCTGGGTCCCCACTCTGACTCCCCCTCATTCACAATACTATGCTTTTTTTTCTTTTGATTCTCGATGCCTGATACCTGATCCCTTCGACACCTTATCATCTCATAGGCTGGTGTGCTTCTTCCATGTGGGCTTCGTTGTTTCTTAGCTAGATGACTACATGTTTATCTTCAAGCCTTTAAGACCCAAGATGCTATATCTTTTGATAGTCGGGCACCATCAGCTTTCTTCACCACATTTTCTTGTGCACCCATTGTCTTCAGCGATCGTGCCAGGAGAGTGAGCATCTCAGACTGCCGAATTGTTAGAACAAAGTGTTCTTGTGTTGAGGGAGTACTTGAGTAGGGGCCCACTGTCCATCTGTTTTCTCAATACTCAACCTATAAATATATTTACAGAGGTCTATTTCCCTCTCGTTATATATAAATATATTTACACTTGTATATGCCTGTATTTAGATCTCTATAACTACCCTTTGCCTCCTAGTTCTTTCTTCTATTTCTTTGTCCTCTTGTCCCACTATCATGGACAGTACCTTTTTATAGTGCTCAAAAGCAAAGATGGAACCTTCGGGGCTAAAATGCACCCAAGTCTGGACATTTTCAATTATCTCATATGCATGAGGTAGCTGGAAAGTGAGTAATTGACATATTTGAATTATGGTGCTGTGGAAGATCATTGAATATACCCTAGACTACAGAAGAACAAAAAAGCTGTCTTGGGAAACACAGCCAGCATTCTCCTTAGAGAGGGGATGGTGAGACATCATCCTATGTATTTTGAACATATTAACAGAAGAGACAGGTTCCTGGAGAACGTCGTCTTTGGGAAAGGTTGGACAGACTGACACAGACGCTTCAGCAATGGGTGTAAGCAAAGCTGTGAATATGAGGATGGTGCAGGAACCGACATCGTTTCCTTCTGCTCTCCGTAGGGTCCCTAGTCATCACAAATGACTTCATAGCACCTATTAAGTGGTTATTCAGTGTGGGAATAATGCTAAATGGTTTGCAGGTATTATTTTATTTAATTCTCAAAATACCCGGGAGGAAAGTTGGTGTGTTTTGTAACATATTGGGCTATTAAGCGGAAGGTCAACAGTTGGAATTCACCGACCCCCCTGGGAGACAGGTGAGGCTTTCTACTTTTGGCAAGAGTTCCAGGCTTGGAAACCCACAGAGGTAGTAGCTCTCCTCTGCCCAGCAGCCTGACTGTGAGTTGGAATCAACTTGATGGCAGCGAGTTTAGGAGTGGTTGTTGTTTAGTGGAGGGAAGGGAAGAGAGATTTCGTGTGTTTAAGCAACTTGGCCAAAGTGCTCAGATGGCAAGCAGGGCAGCCAGGGCATCCCTTCACAGGAGGCTGTCTGCCTCCCCCCCAGGATGCTGACTGATGAGATGTGGTGACTGGGTGCTGCCTTCCCCCACTCATCTCATCTCACTCACCCATTTTTTACATTTTACTACTTGATAACCCTACTCTCACCAAGCTGGCTTCCTTTTTGTTCTGGAACAAGCAATTTTCCAACTCAGAGCTTTAGTCTAATTCTTTATTTTCTTAACAGTTTTACTGGCATGTAATTCATATCATGCAATTCAATAGTTCAATCACATAAAAAAGAGCTATATAATCATCAACACAATCAGTTTTCGGACATTTTTTCATTCTTGTACACATCATTATTAACTCCCCCCCACACCCTACCCCCACTTTCCCTGCCATACCCCCAAGGGGCCATTAATTCAGTGACTGTTTTGATAGATTTACCTATCCTGAAAAATAGAAAAACATTGAAAAACAGATGAAAACCTAAAGTGTAAAGAAAGCAGAAAATATTAAAAACTAGAAAAAATTCAAATGAATCATAAGGAAGGTCAAATGATGGGGTGCTAAACTCTAACCTGGTCGAATTCTCTTAGCCTTAAATACTCCTCCCTCCAAGAGCATGTGACCATTCCCGGCTCTTCCCTCCTTGCTTACACGTCTTCTCATTAACTTTCCTTGACTTTTTAATGAAAAATAGCCTTCCTCGCTCACTTCACACCTATATTCTGCTTTATTTTTTCATTTATCCAACCTGACCAATTGTATAATTATATTATAGATGTATATATGGCGTACAAAGCAACTTGGTGGTAAAGTTGGTTACAAGTTAGGCTGCTAATCACAAGGTCAGCAGTTCCAAACCACCAGCCACTCCAGGGAGACAGACAAAGCATTCTGTTGCCATAAAGATGTACAGCCTTGGAAACCCACAGGGGCAGTTCTACTCTGTCCTATAGGGTCTTTACAAGGCAGAATTGAATCCGTGGTAAGGGATTTTGGCTTAAGCTATATCTACTATACAAGGGTATGTCAAAATTATTTAAAATTTTTATTTAACAAAATTATCAAAATATGAAGGTATGATGTCTTGACATACACCATTAAGGTCAATACATTTCTGAAATTAACGTCACCATCTCTCTAACCTTTCTCTAAAGAATTCTGAACATATTCCTTTTAATTTTTTTTTTTTAATTTGGGAATCAAAAAGAATGCTAAAGGAACAAGAGCAGGGCTCTAGTGAATAGGGTCGTTTCCCAATGAAATTACTATAAGAAAATCCCTGCTAGATTTGAAGAATGTGTAAGTGTACTGTTGTGAAAAACATTACTGAAACAATGTTTCTAGCTTTTCCTTAGTAATGCAGTTTTTTTTGTTTTTTTTTAACATTTTATTAGGGGCTCATACAACTGTTATCCCAATCCATACACACATCAATTGTGTAAAGCGCATTTGTACATCAGTAATGCAGTTTTAAGTATTCTTTATATCTTTTTATAATAAGTCTTCTGTATCCTTTGTGAAAATCTATAAAAATTTGTTAAAATCTCTGAAAATAACCTCGTTGGAGTCCACAAGTACAATCACAGAACCTTCTGAGCTAACTGATATTTGCCTTGAATTTAACAGGCCTAGCTGATCCCCCCAGAAGTGCTTGGAAATTCAAATGTCTTCAATTTCAAACATTCAAAAACTAAAAAAAAAAAAAAAGGAAGGAGAGGGGAGGGAGAATTCATAATGAAACAGGAGATGTAACTTTGCTAGTAAGTGAATAGATGAGTAGATACAGTCACAGTCCCACTTGGTGATCATTCCACAATATATAACATGGGCAGCTTGCTAAAGTCAAGTGTAATTCCTTTGAGAGATGACACATTGCTTCCTAAAAGCTCTGAAGTTCCTTAAAAATGTTCTCAGTTAATCATAAACATAATAAGTATGCAAACTCTCTGAGCAGAAGCGTTTCACCAAAAACGAGCGATTCAGAGCATTAACCCAATCATTAAGGGTTTGATCCAATGAACAACTTTCTACCTAGAGAGAGTCAGTGCCAGAGACCATCTGAAGGTAATTGGAACAGGCATTCAAGGGGAAAGTTAAGCCTAAGTATGTGTCACACATGCAAAGTTTACTTTCTAGCATCTCTAAAGTCATCACTGTCTCCTCATAGGTGCAGGTCCACCTCTTCAAGCTCTGGAAACTTGGAGTTAGGCTCTGTTTTATTTGACTCTAGAGAAGAAAACTGTTGTCCAGATGTAGACATCTGTTTGCTCTTAGCACTATTGTTTCTTTCTGGTCTTGCCAATGGTGTCAGTTTGAATATGTCATTTAAAATATTCTTTCAAAATGATGACCTAAGTATGGCTAGTGATATAAAGCAATACTGTAAGCAGACGTTAACAAAAATAGTTTTGAGACTGAGAAAGCAGGTCAAATCAGAGCAGCTTTCCCTGACATACCAGAGAGAAACAGAATTTGTGATGTATTGCAGTTCCATTCAATAAATATGTCTGTGATAGGATTAAATATAAATGAATAAAAACATGTTAAAAACAAAATCCCTGATACCAATAAAAATCACCCCATAGCTCGATGAAACACACAAAGCCTCTCGTTCTTTGAGGCTTCCTCACCCACCACTATCATGACCCCAGCATTCCCTGCGGGCTATACTGGAGCGTGTGCTTAGGTACAGATAAGAACTGACAATGACACATGGAATCCAGGTCAGATAAACCCCTCAGGAACAGAAATGGGAGTAGCGATACCAGGATGATAAGGGGGAGGTGGGGAGAGGAGAGGGGGAGAAACCACTGGGGAAGGCAGAAAGCAGTAGGTGTAAGGTATGAAAATTATAATAATTTACAGTTTATCAAGGGGTCACGAGGGTCAGAAGGTGTTGGGTAAAGAGAGGAGCTGATACCAAGGTCTCAAATAGAAAGTAAATGTTTAGAAAATGGTGATGGCAACATATGTACAAATATGCTTGATACAATTGATGTATGGATTGTTATCAGATCTGTAAGAGCCCTCAATAAATTGATCTTTAAAAATTATAATAAACATAAAATAAATTAAAATTACTCACCACCACCCACCCACTACCAGTGAGTTGAATGCAACTCATTAACAACTCTGTATAGGATTTCTGAGACTGTGGATGTTTATTGGAACAGATAGTCTCATTTCCTTCCATGGTAGAGTTGATGATAAGTAGCCCATCACTGAACCCAAAACATCACCCACCACCACCACCACCAATAACAAGCTTGTGGCTATTAGTCCAATATCACTAATAATTAAAACTAAACCCACATAAATAGAAGAGGATCTTCTAATTATCTCCTATTTATGAGAATTTAGGTTTAATTGCTAGTGGTGGTAAGATGTGGGGTTTTATTGAATTTTAATGGGTCTTTTTAGGATTAATAGTATCTTTAGAATATTTAGGGGAGATATTGGTGGGATTTGGTTATACAATGCTTATGGCCATGTCGTTGATTCCAAATCCTAGTGTCACTGTACAGATTTCTGAGGCTGTAAATCCTTATGGGAGCAGATAACTTCACCTTTCTCCCTCAGAGCTTCTAGTCAATTCGAACCACCAACTCTGTAGTTGATAGTCCAATGCTTAACCCACAGCATCACCAGGGCTCTTTAAAAAAGAATTACTTGTTAATTTAATTTATCCTTAAAATACTAACTACTTAAGGTGGAATATCAAGCAATCACTAATGAATTTTTAAGTGAATGTGAAATCTTAAAGAAATTTTCATATTATTTTATTTTCCTTAGGGATCATTCTATTTTATTAAAAAACAAAACCAGCAGAAACAAAGGAGAAGGAATTCTGAAGAACACCACGGCTGGGTAAAGGTCAGGGATGAGAGAGAAGAGAAGCGGGGGACATCCAGAGACCCAAGTCAGGCAGGAAGGAGGCTGCTAAGGATGCGCCATCTCATTTGATGACGATTTTCTGATGCAGAGCTCGGGCCCGGGGCCTGGGAGGGGCTCAGGAGGTGGGGGGCCAGGGCCCAGGGCTGAGGCAGTTGGTGGCAGTCCATGGGCAGTGATGTACTTCTTGTAGGCCTCACGAATGAGCCTGAAGGCTCGGGCACTAGCGTAGGGTATGTCTGTAACCGGGTCTCGGTATAGGGCTGGGCGATGTGTCACTGGGCAGACTTCCCGAACAGGGACCTTTGGAGGCCGCCCTTGGGGGAACCATTCCTCAAATGTCGCATCGTCACTAAAAGTGATGAGGTGCGTGAGCAGCGGACAGCGGGGATGACAGGTCCGGTTCCAGCGTGGGGAGTCGGTGTTGAAGCTGTGGGACCAGGTTCAAGTCCTTCCACATCCACATTCTCTTGCTTGGGGCCTGGCTCCCCAACAAGTGGCACTGTCACAGAGTGATGGGTGATAATGGGCCCAGGGACCTTCCGTTTCTTGTGAACCTGCTTCTTTTTGTCAGCCTCAAGTCGCTCATATGTCTCCAGTGAGCGGAGGTTGAGCCCTCTGTGATCTTGGCCTCCCTAAGCAGCTCCTCCTGGGTCAGTGGTCGCTCATAGTGGGGCCCCTTTCGCCGCCGTGACTGGCCCTGCCTCTCCTGTACCCGGGGGAATGTTTGTCGCGTGTGCTCCGCTGTAGACTGACGCATACACTTCCGACTGTCAGAGCCATCATCCTGCAGTTCAAGCGGCAGCAGTGCTTTCTCTTCTGGAGCCTTCTGAGAGCTACCAGCTGGGGTGCTAACCTTTCGAGGCCTTAAACCCCTGAGAGGTTCCTTTTAGGGCTTGGTGACTATCCGGCGCTTCCTTCTTGGCTCTTCGCTTCTCCGATGTCAAAATCAGAGTCCGCCTCATCCTCTGTGTCTGACTGGTCTCCTTGATACTCATCATCGCCTGCTTCCTCTGTAAACCCCCCATAAGTCGTCTGGTAGAATTCATCTTCCTCCTCGGCCTCCAAGAGCACCGAAAGGCAATTCCCGGCGGTCTTCCGGGGGCCCCGGCCCCCAGCCAAACTCATACCGACCCCGAGACTGCGCCGCCACCCGAAATTTTCATATTATTAAACTGCTGTTGATCATTTTCACATTCCTAGAGTCAGTTTAAAAGTTAATCCAATGCCTGTTAGGTATGCATATAATCTCATCAATTTAATACATGTTCTGACCCATATTTGACAATTCATTGGGTAATAAAAAATAACCGTGGCAAGGAAAACCCCAGATATTAAGATTTTATTTTGTTACATGATAAAGATTTCAAACAATATAAAATCCTTTGAAGGATAGCCATAACAAAAAGCAACAAGCAAACTTTACTGGCTTGGTGCCATAAAGCATAGCTGGGGAGGGTGCAGGTTTCTGTTGTTAAAGCTCTAGCACTCGTGTTGGAAATGGTCTGTTGTCTTCAGAGATGTGGCCTCCAGGGGATGGTGAATATGTTTGGACTCAGTGAGGGAACATTCAGAAAATTATGTCATCATGGCAGCCTTTCTCCCAAAATCTTCCAAAGAATATGGGAGACTTATCTTGAAATTACATTTTAAGAGGGAGTACCAAAAAAAACATTGGAATTGTGCTGGGCAGAGCAGAACTTCCATAGTACGCATTTTTCCTACTGGATGAGCAATCAGCAACTTGCTCTGAGTTAGTGCACCCAGCGACGTCTCCTAGGAAGGTTCTCTGGTCACAGTGAAATTTTTCATAATGCTGTTTTGCTCAAACCTCATTATTTTTGTTTTGTTTTGATCTGTTTTTGTGATGGCTGATTTAAGAGAACAGCATGCGGCTGAGAAATTTTGTTTCCTGCTCGGGAAAAATGCCGCAGAAACTGTTGCGGTGTTGAACACAGCTTACAAGGACAGTGCTATAGGAAAAACCTCAGGTGTATGAAAGGTTTTCTCATTTCAAAAGAGGTGAAATGTCGAGTAATGACAAATCTTGTTCTGGATGTCCATTAATTTCCAGAATGGATGAAAAAGTCAACTCTTAGTGCATTTGGAGTTCATTCCATCATGTCAGACTGTTAATCAAGCTTTCTATTTAGAGGTTCTGAAAAGATTGTATAACCGTGTGCAACAAAATAGGCATGATTTGTGGCAGGCAGGGGACTGATTTTGCCACCACAACAATGCACCTGCTCACACAGCCATTTCAGTGAGTCAGTTTTTGGCAAAAAGCAACATACCTCTCTTGCCCCATGCACCTTACTCACCTGACCTCACTCTGTGTGACTTCTTTTTGTTTCCACAAATGAAGATGAACGTGAAAGGACAGCGATTTGATGATGTGGAAGAAGTGAAGAAAAAAAACAAGGGAGGTGCTGTCAGCTATCCAAACAGATGAGTTTGAAAAATGTTTCCAAGAGTGGAATTGCAGATATGACAAATGTATTGTGTAATGGAGACTACTTTGAAGGTGATAAGGTTGTTTTGTAAAAAAAAAAAAAATTAAATACATAGCTTTGAGGGAAAAAAATCTGTTTGGGGATGTACCCCTCATAGTTTAATGACTTCAAAGCCTCCAATTACTCAATCACGGTGCTTATTTGTATGTGCAAGTGTTGGATTTACAGAAACAAATGAGACTGTCTATCTTTGCCAGAGAGATGGAGCTTTCATTGAAAATTTCCTTTGCCACTACTTTAAGGCATCCTTGAGGAGAAAAAGATAGTCGGTGGAATTAAAGCAGAATTCACAGGGAGAATTGAGCTGGCAAACGAGAAAAGTCTTTACTTAGGAAGAAAAAAAGAAAAGCCTAAAATAGATTATTCAATTCCATAATGCTTGGTAAATAATTTCCAGAATTCTAAATACTTTCAGATGACCACTTTTGGCTACTATTGTTTAAGGAAAATAACTAAATTTAATTTCCATTGTCAGATAAAAACAATAAATAATGGTAATGCTCAAAATGACTGTGGTTTCTGAGAACCTTTCAGTCTCTGCAATAGGTTGTTGTTGTGAAGTGTCAACTAGTTGTGTCTGACTCATAGCAACATCGAGTCAGCTCTGACTCAAAGTGGCCCTATGTACAACAGAATGAAGTGCTGACTAAATTCTGCTCCTTTTCGAGGGCTTGAACCCACTGCTGCAGCCACCATGTCAATCCAGCTTGCCAAGTGCTTTCCTCTTTTTCGCTGTTTCTTTACTTCACCAAGCACGATGCCCATCTCCAGGGACTGGCCTTTCCTGACAACATGTCCAAAGAACAGTAATAATTTTCAGAATGATTTTGCAGTAACTGCGCTAACTTTATGACAAAAGTTTCTATTTTACCACAAAGTAATGGTGTTCTCTGAACTAGATTATTTGTATTATTTTCATCCTTTCTGAGTATAAATGTATGAAAATTTGATCATTAACATGTACCTTTGTGATGAGTCATATAAGCCCCCAATAAAATGATTTTTTTTTAAAGCACGTGCTTTGGAGCTTTGGAAAGCTTTGCTTTAAGGAGGAAAAACATATCCATTGCTTTCTTTGTCTTCATTTTCAGAAGAAGGTACAGTGTCTCTGGCCAGTTGTGGCTTATTTGTGAGAAAGAATACTTTCTATACTTCTCCACCACACTTCAAAGCTTATTTTCCAGGAAGAATATTTCCTAAATTTCTCCACCACACTTCCAGACCTGTCTTGAAGACTACCCTCAGGTTCTGATTCAGGGTAGGGCTAGTGCAATTTTAAAGCACCAAATGCGTGCCCCACCCCACCCACCTCAAACCTTTGACTGCTACTGACTCACAGGGAGAGTTCTCCCCACTTCCCCTTATTTAGAGGAAACATCATATCTTCAATATTTGCGCTATTAAAAAGGAAGCTGCTTATTTGAGGCAGCATATTAAGACTGAACATTGTATTCTAATCCATTATTCAGTCAAAAGTAGAAGCAATCGGCTTTAAAATGCCATCCTGATTTTAGGAGAAGAAAGCTTCAAGGAGACCATCCATAACGGCAGCAGAGAGGAGACATGGTGGATAAATGGGAAACTAAGACTGAAGACAAACTCTCTAGATTTCACAGCTTCACGCAGAATTGGCTTTGCTGGCCTTTTAGCTATCTAAAGAAAAATAGAAGGTTAATTGTAATTATACAAAATTGCATTGCAATAGTATATATTGAATATATTCCATCTATCTATCTATCATCTATTGAGAGGTAGGTTTTATGTTTAATTATCAAAGGACATTCTGACTGGGTGGAAATTGCTATTTCTGAGCATATAAAGACATCTTGCCAGAATGTGAAACTTTAAGGCAGACTTCTCTCTCTCTCTCTCTCTCTCTCTCTCTCTCTCTCTCTCTGGGTAGACTTAAACCTCTAACCTTTGCTTTACCAGTTATAGGTGATGCCACCCAGTGCCTCCATTTCAATACTATAGTGGGTCCTGACTTATGAAATCATAAATCATTAACAAATATAATAAAGAAGTCAAGTCATAATGATACAAGAACATTATTTTAGAGAGTTTAAGCCAGCTCCAGATAATGAACTTCATCCATGCTTTTTGTTTAGGAGAAACGGAATCTCTCATTTGTTATGCAATTTACTCACAGAATCACCAAATAAGAGTTAACTATTTACCTTTTAAGGATTCCCTGTGAAGTAATGGATACACTTTGGGATGAAATCTAAAAGATCAGCAGTTCAAAACCACCAGCTGCTCCACAGGAGACAGACGAGGCTCTCTATTCCAGTAACCAGTTTCAGCCTTGGAAACTCCCAGGGCAGTACGACCCTGTCCTACAAGCACACCATGAATCATATAATTAACTCATTGGGCAGTGATTTTGGTTTGGATTTGGCTCTTACAAGATATGTGAAAGAGCTTATTAGGTGCACCTGCTAACTTCCCTAAGGAGTCCTATAAATGTACTGCCTGTGAGTTGTGTGGCCATTCTATGGATTATTGAACCCCGTAGAGTAGCGCGCCATGGGATAGATGGTAGATTTCAGAATAAGGTAAGGAAGTTGGAAGGTGGAGGCATGTCAGATTTCTGTCTCACAGGAATCATCCGTGGGCAGAGGTAGAGTTGGTTGCTCCTTCTCCTTGTAGAGCCAGAGAAGGTCATGTGCCCCAGTGCCATTTCCTCATCAACTGATATCAACACCATAGGACAGAGTTGAACTGTCCCCTAGGCTGCCCCATCTTTCTTTCACAGAGCTGCTGGTGCATTTGGGCTGCTGGTCTTCAAGTTAGCAGCCTAGCCCTTACCCATTGTGCGGCCATGGCACGTCATCAAGCTATTGGAAAGGTGAGGGTAGGAAGTCTAAACGTACTTTTCACTTTAATAATTCCTTATCAAATTTGACATTAGGTCTATCCCCCTGACTGTAAATTTGTGGAACTTCATAAAGCTCCTAGCTTTTAAGGTTGTTATTGTTTAACAAAAATGTGCATTATTTCAAAGTACAATATCAATACATAGTTCAACTTTTCAAATATATTAAGCAACTATGAAATTTTCACAACATTATGCAATCAATATGGTTTGTAAAAAATGACACTGAAATTATTTTCCTAGTAATTTAATAAACAATGTTTCCAAGTACATATATGAATTTTAAACAATAATGACTAAATTACTACAGTTCTCTGGCAGTAGGGAAATCTAATAGCAAAATGTGTCATCCGGTGATAAATCCTTATCAGTCTATCAGACTGAGCAGACAACTACCCCCAAGGGTTTATTTGAATTCCGATCAGTCACTTCTCACCAGCTACAGTCTGACCATGAAATAAGCAGACAGAAGAACTGAAGCATTCAAATGGTGGTGCTGGTGAAAAATGTGGACTGCCAGAAAAATCAAGAAATCAGCCTTAGGAAAAAATGATCAGAAGGCTCCTTAGAAATGAGGGTGTCAAACTCAGGGAGCTTACTTTGGATACATCTGCAGGAGAGAAAAAGACATCACAATGTTTGCTGATGGAGAAAGTCAGCAAAACACAAACAAGGAAAGTCCTCAAATGAGACAAATTAACACAATAGTCATAAAGGAATCAAGCATATTTGATATGGGGCAACATTTTGTTATGTTGTTCCTGTGGAGAAATCAATTGGAGATAATTTGAAGAAAATAACAACAGGACTTGATACATATTGAAAATTATGGTAAAACATGATATAAAAACATGTACCCACTGCCATCAAGTCAATTCTAAGAGTGACCCCTCTCTGGGTGTAGGAGACTGTAAATCTGTATAGCAGCAGACAGTCTCATCTACCTACTCCATCGTGGCTGGGGGATTTCAACCATCAAACTTTGGGATAATATCCCGACGCCTAACCGACTTGAGAGCGGAGGCATTAGGTTAAAGCCTGAATTGCATTTTTCTCTTTGGGGCCACCAAAAAGGAAAAATAAACTTATACAATGTTGTTTTAGTTCTCATTTTCAGACACATGTACAGATGCTTTAAAATGTAAATGGTTGAGATATAAGTACTTTTTAGTCATCATCTAATATTTATTTTTAAATTACTAAGTCTCTGAAGCCAGTGCAGTGGATTCAGATAAGACAGGGTCCACTTCTAGCTCCTGAGAAGGTGGTCCTGAGTGTGCAAACCCCACAAACCAGCTTCCCATGCCTTCTCTGTGGGGCCCAGAAGGCAGGGGTCCCGCGGCAATGCACATTCTTGACTCCGGCAGAAGAGGCCATTGAGTGTTTATTGGTTAGTCACTGACAGAGAATGATAAGTACAAGCAAGGATTTGAGTTTGATATTTTGAGCACTAGGGAGTCAATATTTTTTTCCTTTCTGTATGAAGATAAACTCAGTGCTTTAAAAAAATTTGCCAGAGCAAAGAGGAACAACAAACAAACAAACAAAAACCTCTAACTCATACACCTTGTTCAATTCTATTGATGTTTTTACTAGCATGTCTCTCATTTCTGTCCATTTTTCTAACTTCTCAATGTTTTACGTTTAGTGTTTTAGTTCCTGTCACTATCACACCCAGTGATGATTAACAGAAAATAGGCTTGAACCCAGGTGGCTCACATTTAAATTCTGCTTGGACTGTATGACCCTGAAGACAAGGCTTAATCTGTGTCCTAGTTTTCTCTTTGGTAAAGCAAGTACCTACCTCATAAAGGATCCCTGGTGGCACAGTGCATTAAGCACTGCCCTGCAGGAACCGCTCTGCGGGTGAAAGATGAGACTGTCAGCCCCAGGAGAGAGAGACAGTCTCAGAGACCCCACGGAGCGCTCCGCATCTCTTCTACAGGATCAGGAGGGGGCCGAATTGACTAGGTGGCAGTGGGTGACCTACCTTGTAGGCTTCTGTTGAGGACTGAATGTGCTGAAATAAATCCAAAGCTCATGAAATCGTGCCTGGCTTAGAGTCAATTCATGCGGGTCATCTCAAGTTTATGACATCTTTCAGTTATGATGAACCACACATTGGCTTGCCCATTGTTGATGCTGTACATCTTATTGTTAGTGAAATGTATCACACACAATGTTGCAACACATAATTAATTGATCTTATTCTTAGGCTAATCCATAAAGGCAAATAAATGTCAGATTCATAAAGCTACCGATACTAAAAGGAAGTAATGAGAACTGAAAGGGAAAAAGGGGTGTTGACTTATATCAGACCTGACTTCGGACAGACTTGTTGGAATGGAACCCCGTCATGAGTCAGGGACTACCTGTATTACGTTTCAGTGAGGGTTTTTATCATTACCATTGTTTCATTACTACTACTAGGCCCATTAGTATTCTAACTGCTCTAACAGCCTCTAATTTTGCCCCCTTCTAATCTATTCTCCGTGGGAGCCCTGCTAGCATAATCATTTACACGTTGGGCTTCTAACCACAATGTCAACAGTGCAAAACCACCAGCTGTCCTGAGGGAGAAAGATGGGGATTTCTACTTGTCTGCACTCTCAGAAACTCACAACGGTCGCTATGAGTTGGCATCAACTGGGTAGCAGTGAGCCATCTGTTCTCCACAGTGCTGCCAGTGACCTTTTACATATGCCTGGCCACCAACCTGCTAATGGCTTCACTTTGCCCTGAGACTGAAGGGTTCACTCCAAAATATGTTAATTAGTGCTTCCACTGAAGGCAGTCCCCAGCCCTCTAGCACCAAGCCCTAAGCCTCTGTCCTAAATACTCCAAGTTATAGTCAGACAGAAATTCTTTTTGTTATTCAGATGCACCAAGTGCCCTATTGCTTCTAGACTTTTGTAGGCGCTGTTTCCTCGCGGTGATGCGTCTCCCCCCCACACACACACACACACCCAACCCCATGCATCCATGCATCTACAGGATTCACCTGCTCACCTCCTTCATGTGGAGCCTCAGTTACTGCAAGCAGTCTGCCCTAACCCCTTGCCTCAGTTCAGGTCCCTGTTCAATGACACAGTATAATAGTTCCATGCCTTAGGGTCTGTCTCCCCCATTAGACTGGATACTCTCTTGCTCAGTACGATCTTTACAGGACCTATAACAGAGGCTGCTACATAGCTTTTTTAAAACTATGAATTCTCAAATAAAATAGAGAATAATGCAAAATGACCCTTCACAGGCAGAAAAATGCATTCCCAATCTGAGTAGGGAGTACCTCTAGAGCTCGTGTTTCTGGATCTCTGCCTTTTACTTTGCCAGGTGGTCAGGTTGTTCCTGTTGGCATGTATAGCCTGACCGGTTATCCATCGGTGGGGAGCTCAAAGACCAGCTCTTCGCTGAGACTCCCCTTCATAAAGTTGACTGTACCGCGTCTCTTTATATACACGTCCTGATTAACTATCTGAGTCTTGGGGCTAAAGCACGATGGTGTTCCTCTTTGTTTCCCATCGTTCAGAGAGCACCTGTCATACACTAGACTTTCAACAAATAGAAGCAGAACTAGAAGGTGAATGTCAGAGAAGCCGACAGAGTGATGAAAAGGGAAGAGTTGGAGAGTAGTGTCCAATGTGATTGAGTGGTCCAAAGACAGGAAAATTCATGTGGAGGATTGTATTAGAAAAGAAATAGTAATAACGTCAGGTATAAGAAAATTGAGGAGGAACTAACACATGTTGCACAAGTGGAAGTCATAACATTATCATTCCTTTAAAGCTCAAAATTTCAGTTTATAACAAGAATGATATCATTCTCAATAAATCTTTCTATGAATAGATGTCCTACACATGGTAGTATATTTTCTCTCTCCATGATTTAACTATTACATAAACCTTTCCAATGTTATAAATATCTATTGATAGAATGATTGTGAATCACTATTGTAATTGATCTTGAATTGGTCACCATGCAATTAATACATTTCTCAAATGCTGTGAATTTGGCCTGATGGCATGAAGATAATCTTAAAGATCAATCCTGCTTAAAAATTGTGCTTATCTCGTGAAAGCATGAGTCAGCTTCAATTTCTAATTTCAAAGAATAAGCATGTAGCGGAAAATACAAAGGAAAATTAAATGTGAGCCGCCGAAGCCCCGGTGCCCTCCTCATACATCCCTTTGACACATGTTTGGCAAAGGCACTGGACTCCAAGCCTTGAAAGCAAGCACATCACAAAACCATATGTATGTGAATTGTTTTTTGAAAAGTCTCAGATGTATTGGACAGACTATGAAATTAATTCTACAAACAGAACAAGCAGAAGAGCAAAATGGATGTGTTGCTCTGTGGTTAAAACCAAGGACCCTGGGGATGTACATGTTAAATATAAGTCCCGCTTCTCCTCTACTGTGACTTGGGATACGTTTCTTCGTCTCTTCTTTCCCATCTCTAGAGTGAGTGATAGCAAACTCAAACAGTAATTCACTGTGATGTTTAAACACGATGCTTTGAACAATGTCTAGCACATCGTAGAGACTCAATAGGCAATGAGTATTATTATACTTAATCCTTCATTAAGAAAAATGAATGACAATACAAACAATCTAGAATGCAGAGTCCATTTGATAAGACTATGGCTCTCATTGGTAAGATCAGATATGTTGATCTTCTGTTCTCTGTCAGGTGCTGAGTAAGATAAACAACTTTGTGTGAACAATTTTTCTCTCAAAACAATACTACTGTGTATGACTATCATTAACCATACATTACATAAAGAGGAGGCTCAGACTCAGATAGATTGCAAAACATGCTTAGGATTAAAGAGCTAGCCTTGTAGCAGAGCAAGGTTTTAAGCCCACGTTTCTTTAGACTCTGAAACCAGCATTCTTTATCTACGGGTCTATGCTGCCAGGAAGTGGAGGAAATGTACCTTTACTGAAAGCTTGCTATTTACTGGGTCTTACGGTACCAACAGCCACAATAGCAGGCCTTCCATCGACCCATGCCGCTTCTTAAATTGTAGTCAATGATTTTCCTGATCTGTGGGAGACTATAGTGCAGAACTGGGAAAGATTTTCTTCTGCTATGTTTCAGAGATGCCTTAACAACAAAGAACAACAACAAATCAGCATCTCCAATGGGGCTTCTTTTCTCTAAGTATTTAGTGACTCTGTGCTGCTGCTCATCATCCAGGGAACAATGGATCATTGGAATTATGTTTTCTGTTGCCAACACTTCTAATACACAGCCTTTCCAAAGCCATCACATCCAGCCACAGAGATATAAAGCACATCGGTTCCAACAGTGCCTTTTACAAAGTAAGTGAAGCTTGCCCACGGCTCTGTTCTCGCTTCACACAAATACCGAAAAAAATGTGGTCGTTTCATTAGTCTCTTTTCCATGGATGTTTTCCAAGTTTCATAGACAAATAACCACCATATTTAGTTGGCTGAAATATTTATTTAAATGTCACCTGGGGTTTGGCGGGCCTTAGCTCAACCAGGTTGTGGGATTCGTTTCCTTGTGCAGAAGCTGGGGAAGGCCACTGTAACGGGTGGAGCTCAGTGGCGCTCGTCTTACTGCCGTGGTATGCCATGGTCTATGGCACACTTCATAAAGCTCATCTTATTTCGCTGCTTTAGAAAATAGAAAGTGTTGCTATCACTTTATTTTTTTATCCTCCACAGAAACTCCATCTCTTTGGGAATGACATATTGAGACTCAGAGCGAGATAGGTAACATGAACCATGCTTGACTAACTAAAGCCTTCGAGGTCATGCTAAGTAAAAGAAAAGAAACCCAATCGGAGGGCTGTGGATAACCAAATGTAAGCAGAACAGGGAAAAATCGAGATGGAGTGGAAAAAAAAAGTTAATGAAATCTAAAAGCCTGAGGTGTCTGACACTATGAAAACCATAATGAGAGATGATAAATGTGATAAAGCAGGGATAATGTATCACTTAAAGTATTGTCATAAGGTTAGGATAGTTGTATATAAAGCCCCAGCGAATGTTCATACATGCTAGAGTTCTAAGAATTTTACTTGAGTTAACTCTAAAATTCTCACACCTGTAAATTAGGTACCGAAATTGAGGCATGGAGAAGTCTATAATTTTTGCCCACAGACTTGCCCACAGACTGACTCATTGTATGAGTCAGGATTTGACTTTCAGAATTCTAGCTCTGGAGATGCCAGCATGAATCTTTGCTTTTCAAATTGAGCCCCTTGTCTAGGGGAGTCCAGAGTAAGGTTTTGACCGGTGGAATTTGGCCAGGTGGGGGCAGCAAGAGACACTCCACACTTTAGTCCGTTATCTTTCTAACATGTAATTCTCATTATTTTATTACTCTGCTTAACATACATTAAGAATCAAGTTCTGTCTTCTCTGCAAATAAATATTACTTGACCTCTGACTATTATCTGATTTATAGTACTGTTCAGTTTTGTTGCTACGGTTTTATTTCTATTTTGTTTTGTTTCTTTACTACACTATTGGGTTTTGCCATTTCTAAAGCTTTCCAGTCTCAGAAACCCACAGGGGCAAGCCTACCCTGACCTTCCAGGTTGCGGTGAGTCAGTCTACTCAGTGGCAGTGAGTTTAAGGTTAAGCCAAACCAATTGTCATCAAGTTGAGTCCAACTAATAGGGAACCTATAGGACTTATTAGATCTGACCCACTGGGTTTTCACAGCTGGAATCTCTATGGAAGCAGACTGCCATACCATTTACCCCCAACATGACAGATAGATACATACCACACACCGTTTAGCTAGAAGCCAAGTGCTTAATTACTGTCCGCTGGGGAGCCTTTTGATTTTGTCTTGTGTAATGTAATTGCTTATATAAATACAAGTCTCTCTGTCTGATGGATTAGAAACCAATGAAATGAGTGTTCGTGTTTGCTTTACCAGATTTTATTATAATCCCAAAATTAAGTGGTATAATTAATAATATTAAATTAACAGTAGGCTTACACACCAAGCAATCAGGTAGACACCTGATGAAAACAACCAGCAATATGATGTCATTGCATAGACACAAACCCTGCGACCTGAATAACAATGGATATATACAAATTGTCAATGAATGAATGAATGGGTTTTTTAAAATTAAAGCCTTCCACACATTATAGCAAGAGTTTTTCTTTCAATTTTAAAATTAAAAATGTCTTTTAATTCCATTCAATTTTCAGCTCTATTTTATGCATTTTTTCTTCCTCACTTCTAGATTATATATTTTAAATTATATTCATAAATCCTTAAAAGTGGACTTAAATTTCTTCTGTGATAATGATAGAAAGAAGTAAGTGCATACAGTTATGGGTAAATCTCAATTTCCACTCCATGTGATCACTCCATGGAATGCCCAAATCAGACCTATTCATCATCCAAATCTCACCCCTTCCTGTCTGGGTTGTACTTAAATTTCTAGAAGTTTGGGGGTTGTTTTCCCCTTAGAATTAAGCATTTGATTTTCACAAATCAGTAGCTAAATTATAAATAATCCTGGAATAGGTAAAATTTGAAGAATTTAATTCCTACTACAACATAGTACAACCTTGTTTACTTATTTTCTCTCCTTTTACACCTTGAAGACCAAAGAATAAAACAAACTGAAAAAGCCTTATAACATATAGTCTGTTTGCATTGGAGTAAATAGGGATAGCTTCATTTGCAATGTGTTAATGCTCCACCCAAGACTTGGCTGGGCTAGAATCCCCTGGGGTGGGTGCTTTGCACATGGATCTGGACATCTAGACTGTTAAGTTTTATTAAGCTTCCAACTGACTGCAATGTGCAGCAGGTAGGTTTGGGACTTGTTGGGGGATCTAAGTTCAGTGGAGAAGTTACAGAAGGTAGGGCATCCCAAGGCTCTATCTATTGACTTCTGGGATGTGCAAGTGGTCACAAAATGCAGAAGAGCATTAGGATGACCATGGTAGGATGACAACCAATTGACATTTTCCACTTCTTGTACAAAGAAATTACTTGTTTGGATACAATATATTCTCCATCTGAAGATTTCGAAGTTCTCCGGTGTCTTGAAGAAAATCTTTTCAACATGAAGGATTCATGAAGGTTTAAAGCAAAAGGCCTTTTGTTGTTGTTTTTGTTGTTTAGTATTTGGTTAAACATGTAGTCAGCCACAACACTTAATTAACCAAACACTCAGATTTCAGAGTATTCCCACTGAGATTTATAAAATAAATAAGATGTTTTAAGCTCAGAAAATCAGCTTCTTTTATTTATCCTCTCCTTTTCAGTCACTATAAATAATTGCTTTTATATTTTTTGTTAGTATCAAAGCAGCGCTTATTTTCACATTGAGTTTTCCTTTTTGTGAAGCCAGTGCTAAGTTCTGTCACGGCATTGGCAAGTTATTTAATGTTCATAGCCTTTACTTCTGTAATATGTTAAGAAAATATGAGTAGAACAAGAGGTTTTTTAAGTTTCTTCTAATACAAATATTTTAAGACTCTGATGTATTTGTTATAGATGCAAAACCTAGGAAGAAATGGGAAAAAATTCTTTTCAGAATCAAAGCAAAACATTTTGTTGACCTTAAGTGCACTTGCACCAAATTGGTAAATTCCATCTAATTCCCCTCCTGGACTCACCACTACGAATGTCAGTGTGAATTTGTAGCTATATGGTTGGCCTTTATACAACTATTTTCCAAACAAGTTTTTCCATTATGCAACATATGGTTTAGTTGATATTCAAGGATGATTGAAAAAGTAATTCTTCCCGCTGAGAATGTTTGAGTGTGTATTTGTATGGCGGGGGCACATTTCCTGTTGCAGAAACGCTCTCAGAATTCTAGTCTCATCTTGAGTCTCTTCATGCAGCCATCGTGGCGGCTGGTTTCCAATGAAGGAACAAAGAAACCCAACCACCTGTGCTTTCGTCTGACCTGCTTTCCCTTCGGGCTTCACCTGGATGTCTGTCAATCACCTGTAATTCCGTGGTGCTCCTGTGAATATTCACCAGCCCTTCTGGATAGGGTCCTTACAGATTCCCACAGTCATGCCTGGCCAGTTAGCTTCATAACCAACGTGCTTCCCTTCTTTGGCGTATCCCAAAGGAGGTTTACTCTTGTGTCGTCTCACCTGTTTTCAGTCTACCCCTAAGAAATCGTATCTATAGTTGAACTTTCTTAAATGGAACGAACATGTCTCCCTTTAATTTTTATTTCATTTGTTTTTGAGATCACACATGGCCAAATATAACCAATTCAACAATGTGTACATATACAACTGAGTGACATTAGTTACAGTCTTGAAATTGTATGAGCACACTTGCCTTCTTTGCTGAACTCCCGAGGATGAGTCCCCCTCATTGGAACCTTAACTTGACTCACTGGATAGACGTCTCCTCTGACTTCAGTACCAACCATCCGGACCATTTATTGCAAGGGTTAATTGACTGGAACAGCTCCATCTCCAACATCTCTAACTCCCAGCGCCCCCTCGTTGACCACAGCGTCCTCTCCTTCCTGTGTTCTCACATGGCTCACTCCCACCACGCTTCCTTTCTGATCATCTTGATCGCCATCCTTCTCCACAACTGCCCTGCCTGCACACTCAAAGGTTCTTCGTGGCTCCACCTCCATCTGCTTTCCAGAGAAATTGTTTCAACCACTCTCTCGGCATTGCCTGAAACCCATGCACTCTCCAGTTTGTCTTGTATCCCTCACCAAGGATCACAACACACTTTCAAATCTCCAGAACAACTAAGCATTGCGAGAAATACCTTCACCTCTGAGATTTTTGCGTTTAATGAAAATGGATGGCCTCTCTGCACAGATATTTACTAATATAGTTAAGCAGTTCTCTTATTCCTTTGCCCCATTAGTTCAGTCTCTCACTTATTCTATACCTTTTAACTTACTACTCTTTTGAAACCCAGTGCCTATCATTTTGTGTTTTCTTTCTCAATTTAAGTGCATGGACTTCCATATAATTTCATTGACAAAGCTGAAAACTCAGGAATAACAACGCCCCCGACCCTCAGTTTTTCCATTTGACATCATTCACATTGTCAAATTCATCCATCATAGGCCCCTTTTGAGGTGTCCCATCTCATCATCAAAGCCGATCTTTTCACTTATGCTTTGGGGCCCAGATATTTCCATCCCTCAAATTCTCTTTTTCTAATTTCTTTGCTGACTGGTTCTCCTGAATCCATAAGCCTGTCTAAGTTTCTTCAATTGTGAATTAAAAAAGCACTTCATTTGTTTTAAGTCCACCATCTAACATTGTATTTTTTTTCTTTCCATTAATAACAAAACTTCTATGAAAAAAATGATACTTCATTTTCTCACCTCCCACACTTTTTTCAACTTAAAACTTTGACTTTTATCTGCATCATGTACTGAAATTGCTCTTTCAGAGGTTCCTACTTACCAAGTCCAAAGAGCTTTTTATAGTTCATATTTTACAGATTTTCATCACTCTTAACTATTGTTGAGCCCATACCCGTCTGACTGCATTATCTTTAGATTTCTTCCTATTTTCCCTGTTTAAATTACAGTATTAGTCACAATTTTCTTCTTGGTCATCTTTGCTTCTTACTCTGCAACTCTTGCTTTGTGATGCTTAGAGGACCAGTTAACTCCTGCTGATTTCCAAATATGGGAGCCTTGACCAGCCCTGGGTCATTTTCCTTAACAGGTTCACCTTCCCGCTGTGTGTATCTCTAAGGAATTGAGCCCACTGTTCTCTATTCCTTCTCATCTCTCTAGACACTTGTATGCCTCTTCTCATTCTGTGTACCCGGCACCATCATCAAGGCTACCACTAGCCCATAGGGAGCATTTGTGTAAATTAGAAATTAGAAATATGTCTGCCTAATTTAAATCTTTGGATTTTTTTAAGTGGGAAGAAAAACTTTCTATAATACACATCTTCTAAGAATAATGCACTTCACTATTATCTGCTAGAATTATTTTTGTAAAAAATACAGAAATCAATATGCTTTGAATGTTGTCCTTTAGTTCAATATATAAACTCTTCAACCAGTCGTAATCCTGGGCTCCCTCATTCTTACCCCAAGTACAATCAGACCTCTTGCCAAGACCCTCACTCTCATCAATTCAGCTTAGTCAAAACCGACTTGGTGTTATATGAATATTGACAAGAAATCTTTCTAGTGCTATTGAACCCTGAGTAAGAATGAGGGACTCTAAGGTTACCCCAATATTACCATCTTAAAAATTATATACCCTGCTCTTTCTTCTCTTTATAATTAGAATCATCGCTCTATTTCAAATCCTTCCTATGTATTTCTTGAATCACGATATCAGCCTCTGAATGCCAAGCTGGCGTCTGTCTAATTCAGTCACAGCCTTGCCTCTACAGTGATATTTTCTCATGACACACAAACATTTAGGACATTTCAAAAATAACATACACTCCAAAAAGTAATGAAATAAACAGATCAACGTAACATCATGATGGCTTTTGTTTCCTTCCGTCTTTGCAAAGTGGATACAGGTACCCAGCAACACATGTAGAAAAATAGAAATTATTCTCATCCAAATCTCCCTATACCTTCTCTGATTTGGTACTCTTCTCTCCACAAACAGCAACTAATATAACTTATCTCACCAGCAGTGAGTCAATCTAAGCCACAGAGACCCTACGGGCAGGAGAAGAACCATCCCTATGGATTTCTGAATACCGCAGCATGTTTCAGAACACCCAGCCACAGCTCTCCTCCACGGAGCAGCAACTGCTGACCTTGTTGTTAGCAGCCGAGCCTTGAACCTGCTATGCAACCATGGGTCCTAACATGACTTTTAGCATGCTGGAAGGAATTGTTTTACATGATTTCTAAAAATCATGACTTTTTATTGTGAATTGAGTGAAGATTTATAGAGCAGACCAGGAAGTTTACAATCAACAATGAATAAATATTGTTTTTCATGTCAATGCTTACAATCTCCTCAGTGTAGCCTCACTAACCCACTCCCATGCTGTCTTCTCTTTCCATTCCTCTAGCTTGCTTAACTTTCTGCACCCTGTCCCTGGGTAGTTGCTGTGCCTCTGATCACACCTGGTTGATCTTTCTAGGGTCCACTTGTTCCCTTATAGGCCTGTGTATTGTTTGGCTGGAATTTGAGCCAAAGCAGTGAGTTCAGTTTAGTATGTGCCTTTTTGTGTCTTGCTTATTTTAGTCAACATGTTTGTAAATAGGATTACCAAATTAGCAAATAAAAATATAGGAAATCCAGTTATAATTCCAGATAAACAACATTTTAAAAATATAGGTATGTATCTGCAGTATTTACCTGATTGTCCTATATTTCATCTGACAACCTTATTTGTAAGAATTATTCATGTTTTC
>NW_022103920.1:74113647-74115011 GCF_000313985.2 Echinops telfairi
ACTTTTCTTTTGGGTTTGTTTCTATGTATCGATTTATGGTGTTGCTAGATGTCTTCTGATTCATTCTGACACACGGTGGCCCTGTGGACGACAGAACAAAACACAAGCGTTGCCACATCTGGGGCTCTTGTTGTTGCCTCTGTGTCAAAGCACCTCATTTAGGATCTTCCTCTTTTTCACTGACCCTCTCCTTAAGCAAGCATGATGCCCTTCCCAGGAAACTGGACCTTCCTAAGAACACACCTAAAGTTCATGAGGAGGAATCTTGCCATTGTTGATTCTATGGAGCATTCTAGTGGTTCTTCCTGCAAGACAGATCTGTTTATTCTCCTGGCAATTCATGGTATCTTCTCTACCAACACCATAAACCAACTCCTCAGTTCTTCTTTGGTCTTCCAGATTCATGGTTCAGTTTCACGTGTATATAAAGTGGTTGAGCATACCGGGGTTTGGGTCATATAATCTGGAAATAAATTCATTTATATTAAATTGTATCGTAAATGTAATTGACTTTGTGACTTCTCTTGATTTTAAAGTAAATACCTTTAGCGAACTATTCCTTTATAACTGTTTTTTTACATCCTCTTTAAAAAATAAATTGCCATCCTCAAGATCATTAAGATAGCGTCTTATGTTTACTTAGAGAAGTTTGACTCTCTTACCCTGCTATTTAGATTTCTGATCTATGTGCCATTTTTGTTGTTGTTTCTGTTGTTTATGATGTGATGTAGACTCAAGGCTCAACTTTCAGCCATGTAGGTAACCATACGTCTGATACCATTAGAAAAGTGTTCCCTTTTGCCACTCCGTGCACCATCACCGATATCATAAGTCATTTATTCACACGTGTCTGTGCCGGATATCTGTATTCCTTTGTTCCTTTGTGCTGGTCCCACTTTCTTAATTAGAGGAGATTTTTGATAAGTGTTCGTATTTGGTCATATAAGTCTTCCACATTAATTCTATTCTGCCATGGCCTGGTTCCTTGGGATGCATTTCAGAAGCACATTGACAATTGATTATAATATTTTAGTGCCTCCAAATATTTGTTATTGACTCACTCACTCATTGCCACTGAATCAATCCCAATGTGATCCTGCCTGTGTGCCTCCAGGCTTAAGGCAGCTCTGCCAAGCTGCTGCAGGAACCTCTGCCCAACCTCTGCAACACCAAAGCAGGCAACCCACCAACTTTCTGGGGCACTCCCCGGAGAAGAAAGCCACAGGAGGATAAAGTGGTAGGTTAATTCCATAGTGAAATTAGCTGTAGGCAGTTCAAAGAAGCATTCCTACAAGTCTCGCAGAGAGAGCCAATGCTCTTCGACTCCCTGGAAAACAATGCAAACCCAAGAATACTCTACCCAG
>NW_022103920.1:74116667-74137354 GCF_000313985.2 Echinops telfairi
TTTTCACTATTATCTATAGAATAAGTACATCAGCAACTATTTATTGATTACTTGCTGTTTCCTGGCATTGTGTTACTTATACTACCTTAAATATATCAAATTATTAAGGCAGAAGTTGGTACTTATACAACCTTAAATATATCAAATTATTAAGGCAGAAGTTGGAATCAGACATAGTTGTAACTTTTGAGACATAACTTTTTTGAAGACGTAAATATGGACTGTATCTCTAAAACCCTAAGAGAAAAGACCATTTTAGAATATGCATGACATTTCAGCAGTATACTTGAATAACTTATTAGTACAAGAGTTGAGGTAAGCCAGAAATAATAGGTGCAAAAAAGTCTTAGACATTATTCTAAGAAAACATTGATGAATGTCCTTAATGAGGTATGGCAGGGATTTTTTTTCAGCAGTGAAGTATACAGAGTAATTGGAACCAATTTACATTTTCAATAGTTTCAGATTAGCTAAGTAAATATTAATATATCCATATAATTAGATCCTGTGCAATCATTAAAATAGTGTTGCAGGACGATGTCAAATTCACTGGCATACAGTGAAAATGAAAAATAACTGACCTAAAAAGAACCTTGTGTTATTTTTGGAGCAAATATATTTTGGAGGGAAAAATATATATGGGACAAAAAATTCTCGAAGGACACAAATCATAAAAGATGTTTGCTCTGAAGGATGTGACTACAAGGTTTTGATTTTCTTACTTTTCTATGTACTCTATATTTTTGTGGTCAATCGAAATGGAATAATGTATGTTATCTTTGGAAGGATTCAGGCAGTTAATTAATAACATTAGTCTGAATAGCTCTGAGATATATAGGCTCTTTAAGATATTTCTCAGAGTGAGTAGCCATATCCCTCCCTTCATCAACCAAGGCCCATCACATAGGAATTCTCTTGGCATCAGCATTGTGGTCTAAATCAATTGTTGGACTGATGCAATAGTGGAACCCAAGTACAGATACGGCATGATAGCAGGTAAGACAAAATCCCCACGTCTTGTCAGTCTGGTCTGGATCTGCAGTCCTTGTTGTAGCACCATTGCTGCTCAAGTGACGAAGAGAAAACTAACTGCACATCCCCTAGGAAGAAGCTGAACATGATTTCTTAAGTATAAATCTTAAAAAAGCATTAAAAATCATATTATAACACTTCAAAGGCCTTACTGGCTGATCTAATCTAACCCCCTCTAACTACAAATGTCAGCATGGTTACATCATTTCCCACGCCTCTCTGATTATCTCATGGCAACCATCACTCAAACAATCTAACAAAGAAGCTTTATTTATGCATTACTTGGAGACAAAATACTGTCTCAGAATATCTTCAGCTTGAACTGAAAATATATATTTTCTTTATGTTGAAAAAAAATCAAGTAGAAAACACATTCGCTGAAAACATGTTTTTCATCACGTATTTTATCTGTAGTGTTGTTGTTTAGACTATACACAGCAAAATGTATACCATTCAACAATTTCTACATGTACAATTCAGCGACATTCTTTGAGTTACACAACCATTCTAGCCCTCCTTTTTGGAGTTGTTCCTTCCATGTTGACATAAACTCACTGCCCCCTAAACCCCCTAGTTAATCTTTAAAGACAGAAACAGGTTTTGATGCATAAACCAGGCTTTGAGTCATTGCTTTGTAACCTTGGACAGATCATGTCAATGAACCAAAGTCCCTTCCTCCAGAATTTCAGGATAGTAATATCTGCCTCACAGGCTATTGTGAGGATAGAAGAGAACGCATGGACAATACCTATGAGTGTCTTTCACAGGATAGATTTCTCTCACTGCCCTCACTTCTGCTGTTCCATCTCTAGTCCATGGCGTTTGAGAACGAGGAGTGGGACCTACAGTGGGAGTCACAGATTTCTGCCCTTATTCAACAAAATGTGTTTGGTTTGTCATATGCTCCAAGTAATGTACTAGATGCTAGAAATACAAAAGAGAACAATACACTGTCAAGAAATGTCTTGTCTTAAGGGGGAACAAATAAGTATGTAAGCTATAGTAGAGCCACAGCAATAATAGACAGGGATATGGGAGACAAGATAAGGAACAACTTACTCTGGAACAAATACCAAAGAGGAAGTGATCTTTCATCTTAGTCTTGGGGAGAATTTTGAGGCTGGAAGACATTCCAGCCTGACTGTGACATGGAAGGGAATCTAGGACGCTAAGAGCCCCGCAGATCTGACATTGTGAGCGTGAAGTCTAGGGTTTCTGTGCAGGCTGGTATAAAATCATAGGGATTATTGCTTTGTTCCTAAGAGCCATCAAGTTGGCTCTGACTCACGGTTACCCTATATGCGACAGAATAACACATTGCAGCTCCAATTACTAGAAGAGACCTCATCAAATGCATTTTAAGAAAATTAAATCTGCAAGGATATTTTTTAAAGTGGACTAGATAAGAAAAATATGAGAATTTGAGAGAGGAATGTGCTTGGAATATTTCAGGCTAGAAATTGTAAGGCACTGAAATAGAAAGATGTAGTCATACAGATAAAGATGAATGGAATCATAGGAAATGTCTAGGAGCCAGTTGAGTGCAAGGCTCAGTGATTAATTGAATGTGCTAGAGGAAAGGGTTAGAGATCTGAGTGATGGGGTGTTCTTAGAGGATTTGTGGGTGATGAAGAGGAAAATGTTAACACTGAAGGTAGAAACCACAGCCAAGGACAAATCAAGGATGATACAAAAGCAAGTTGAGCACAGCCAAACTCTGTTACCACTATGTCGGAGGAGATAGCTCTCTGCAATTTCTCAACTTGGGACCCCGACCCACATTCTCCCTTCTTTTAAACTGCTGTGCTTCTCACAAAAACAGTACACGTAACAGATACATTTAGAGTAAGAATGTATGATTTAATCGATGTTTCAAGTTGTCCAAAAGTCATTAAATTTGCATATAACTTCACTAAAGTAGTAATTAGTGTAAATGTGCATCAGTATCAGCATATGTGATATGCATCTGGCATATGGGTACAATTCTCTATCCATAGACCCACATAGTGGGCTCTGCCATGTAGACGTAGTGCAGTCATCACATAAAGAGGAAGTCGATCGGGTGGAGCACACCGTCACATACTCAGGAAAAGGTCCACACATCCATGTCTGATTTATTTCCAAACTCCCTTCTTGTGAAAGCGTGATCTTCACCAAAATAGAAGCGCAAAACAATCATGGTTACTCAAGTCCCCCCAGATCATAAGGCGCTTCTAAATGTGTCTAAAAAGAAATCGCAAGATTCCTGCCAGAAATCTCAGCACACATCTTTCTGAATTTCACGACAACCCCAACCTTCTTAATGGTGCTGGTAAACCAATGGAAAGGTTCATGGAGAAAGAAGGCATGAGCACAGGTGCTAAGACAGCACAGAAAGATGTATTCAGCTGGTTACTTTTCTGATTTTAAAATGCACACTCCTTTTAAAAGACTGTTAACGCTATATTGTACAGAGATAATGTTTGTAATTATGTCAGAAAACTTAGTAACATGTGTTTAATCATTTGAATTCAAAATCATGCCCCACGAAGCCCCATAGTTAGAAATGCCTCATTGATTTATCTACAGGTAATGTAAAGCCAAGCCTCTCCTTTCCGGTGCCCTACCAGCAAACCAAACTTAAGGCCATCGGGTCAATGCTGACTCCTAGCGACCACCTGTGAGTTTCCTGGGAGCCTCTGGTGGTTTTGAACTGCCTACCACACAGATCGCAGCCCAACATGTTACCACTGCATCACCAGGGCTCCTTTATCAAATCACAGGCCCAGACGTTCCTTGGTCCAGTGCTCCACAGTCAGTTTCTCCTCTTTCTGTTCTCCTCTGGTTCCTGCACTTCGCAGCTACTCCTCTGCACTGGGGGGACATTACCTGCTCTTTGTGATCCTCTTCTGTAACACACCCTGGGGGATGGGATTCCCTGCCCTTCCTCAGGCCCTTCCCTACCTTCACCTGAAAAGGTAATTCAGCTGACCCTCATCCCCTTTTCTCTGCCTGCTCCTTTCCCACCCCTTCCTGCCTCTCCTCCCTGCCTCATGTCTTTCCCTGCTGTGGAGGGTGGTGCTGCTGCTCTTACTGCCGCCAATCTGCACCTTTTCCAGGTGCACTGGCTCCACTGTCTGCGTACATGTAGCCTTGGCCACTAGCCCACGTGGGGTAGCTGTGGGTCCTTGGACCCCTGCAGAGTCCCAGGCTCCTTTGTTGGCCAAAAGCATCAAAACATAAGCATCATTCCTACTGTACTCTTATGTTAAAGATGTTTTAGTGCATTTAAATACTGTTTATGCATAGACAAGTACGCTGCATCTTATACTTGTATGGGAAAACTTTACCAGTTCCTGTTAGACCAGAACCATACCTCATTGTTGCACTTTACATACAAATTTGACTAGGCACAGCATTGCAATGGAGTATGTTTGTATGAAGAAACTGCCTGTACTTTTCTGATGGTCCCATGGCTTTTCAATAAGTAATTCTGCCTTTTGAGAACTACCAGCGTCTTCAGAGGTTGCAAAAAGTGTGGAATTTGTTACTTTGTTCATTGCTACCTACAAAAATGATTCTTTTCCTCCAGTAGTTTTTAAAGTACGGGCATGACCTTTGGAAATAGAAAGAAATAAAAACCTGTTCTGCTGTTGACATGTAGCTTCCTGGCATGTTTGCTCATAAAACGGGGGGGGGGGGGTAACTCGCAGAGTAAGTAACTTATGCTGGCTTTCTGCTCATCAGCCATGTGCACCATGTAATTACAGCACAATTCTGAAATTAGAATTTCCTCCTGGGGAATTTCCTTTCAATTTGCTCTCCTTCATGGTGTCTGGATAGATTAAAATCTTCAAAAGAGAATCCTGTACTGGAGAGTCTCAAGCTGCAATAGAACTATGGTTAGGGTTTGCTTTTTAAAATTTTAATATCCTGGGATTATAATATGTTTATTATGGCTAAAGAAAACATTGTGGACCTTTTTATACTGGAATGTTCAGTTATTTATTAAATAAGATGCAAAGAGTGAAACAATCACTGAATAAAACCGAAAAATGGAAGGTTACATATGGGGCTAAGTTTTTAAATTTTCTATTTTGAATTACATGTATACATGAGCAGATGAGAACCGTGTGTTGGAAGCTTGTAAGGTGAGTAAGAAACAATCATCTGCTGGCTGCCTGTTTGCTCAGTACTTCCCTCTTTGCTGGCAGCCAACACTGTGGGCCCATAACATACAAGCCTCTGTAATCTCCCTGTCTACTGACCATCCTATTTTAAAATACAAAATCATGTACACAAGAAAAAAATTCTTTTGCTGGTTTTTAGGAATAGTAAAAACATTAAAAGTAGGATCACTTTCAAGGGATAATTTTTTGTTCGTCTGTTGCATTCACTCAGCAGACAGCTATGAGCCATCTGGGACCATCCTGTGCTTAATGACAGAAGATATCAAGTGAAGAAGGGCAGGGCAGTGCCTCAGAGCAAAGACTGTCAGACTCACCTGGCCTGGATTTTAGTTCATGCCCCATCATTTACCAGGTACATTTAAACCCACTGCCAGCCAATAGATTCTGACCCACAGAGACTGTGATAGTCTGGGTACTTTGGAGAAACAAATCCACAGAAACTCATGTATAAGAGAGCATTTTATATAAAGGTTAAGTGGACATCAAGAAAATATCCCAACCCAGTGCTGCCCAAACCTACAAGTCCAACATTAACCCATATGTCCGACACCAATCCACAAAGTCCTCCTCCATCTCACAAAACACACACTATTATGCCCACAGCAGGAAGAAAGCCGAATCAGTGAATGTATAAGCATCTCAGTGCTGGCAGGGGTCTCCACACGGCTGCTCCAGCACCCAGGGCTCCTTCGGGGAAGGTCCATGTGGCTTCTCCTCAGGGATGTCTTGTAGGAAGTGAGCCTTGCCAGCTGAAGCAGGGAACTGGCTAAGGCAGCTGCACCCTGGTGCAACCATCACAAAGCAAGAGACCGGAGAACTAGAAAGGCGAGGCTCACCAAGCCATTTATCCCTCCACCCTTCAACTAACCCCCCCCCCCCATGTGTTTATCAGCCAGGTTGGCACAATAAATTAACTACCTCAGAGACACAGCCTTGTGCCACTCACTTCATGTAGGCTCATTTTTCTCCTTTATAAGCAGAGGATGATTCTC
Organism: Echinops telfairi; assembly: GCF_000313985.2. Lineage (NCBI taxonomy): Eukaryota > Metazoa > Chordata > Mammalia > Afrosoricida > Tenrecidae > Echinops > Echinops telfairi. The sequence goes on from NW_022103920.1 coordinate 74,122,861, forward strand.
TCAGCATTTCTCAGATTGTTGTAAGCATTGACTGAAATTAAGCACAGTGCTCACAATATGATCATTCATCAACGTAGACCTTCTTACTATTATTTCTACTTTTTGTGATTACTTTGTAAGAAAGATTTAAAAAAAACAACCTACCTCTCTTATCATGAGCACTTAACCTGCTGAAAAACTCAGGCTACTTCATCACCAGCTGAGATCAGCTGAGAGGTTAAGGACTTTCCTAGCTAGACTAGAGTCTTGGGTGGCTCTGAGTTCCCGTAAGCAGGCTATGTATCCACTGCATGCCTTGTGTAGCAGCCCCGGCAAGCTGCAATATTGTAGCCTAAAAAGCATACTACTTTCGGCAGAAGCAAAGATTTATATGTTGCCTTATCAACATCTACTATTAACAAACAACGTTAAAATAAAAATATTTGCACTTCCAAATTCAATCCTATCGCTTTGTTCTTTGTACTGTTTGTCTGTTTTCATGTACAAGGGAGTCCCGAAGTTATTTTTATCAACAGAGAAATGTTCCCCTTCTAACACAGAGATCTCAGAGAATAGAAGGTTGAGAACTGCAAATTTACAGGAGAATTTCTATAGAAAGATGGGAATGTGGATGAAACTCCTGTCACACTAATGATTTCCTGTTTAGATGGTCTTTTCCTGCCTCTTGTGGGTCTTTCTCCCACTCCTCCCTCTACATTCCCCAACCCTAATACAGATTTGCTCATGGCATGTGTGCTGTGAGGTAACTGGAGCAGCCCAACCCCAGCCCTTATCTGCAGGAAGGAAACTGAGGGTAGCAATAACTGAGCAAGGACCAAGTTGAACATAGTTACAGCCAACTCCACAGACAAGTCTGGGCCAAGCCACACAAGCAGGATGAGCTGCATCATATGTAGGCCATTGAGAAAGGACAATGTTCATTCATTTTTATATGTTCAAAAACTATTCAGAATGTCAGAGCAATGATTTCAAGAATTTCAAGCCAAGAATTAAACTAAGGACTGGTTCCTTTTAAACGTGTGATCCCGAGCACCTGCTTAGATTACATGCCCATCAAGCGTGTCATGCACATACTCTTTGCTTCCTCACTTACCACTACTCCTTTCTCTACAGAAACTGCTGCCAGGGACCCGGCCTTTAGCATAGCTATGTAAATTAACCTTACTCTAAAACTAAGAAAACCTTCAAGTTATAATTGTCAAATACATGAGCAGTTGTTGCTTTAGGATTAAATTATTATCCCTTTATAAAGCCTCGATCAAGGAGAAGGCTTTTTAATCAATTGTCATCACTTTCTTATCTGAAAACTAGACATAGTTTATGAAACAGTAACTGTAAGGAGTTACTTAATCATTAACATAAAATGGAAAAATAGAAATGATTTTTTAAATAGGTTAAAAGTTTAACAAGGAAACCATGAGCTTCACATATAGTGTTTTATTTTTATTCAATTATTTTAAAGATTTTTAGAATACTTATACATTATTATATTAAATGCTACACTGCAGGCTAAAACTGACAAACTTCTCCATGGTCTGAATAGTTTTTAAATCTAGTATCCTGAAGCCCATTCAAGAACTCCAGTTTAAAAAGAAAATCCTTGCTCTGAAAGTAGACATTTTCCACCCATTATAAGCTTAGTTATTCTGAAATTTTCAAGAGGAATTGTTCTTTAAATAGAGGTACAATCCATTTTAAAAATATTGGCAAAGATATAGGCACTATTTCCCCAGTAAACCATGAAACTAATCTCTCGGGTAGACCAACAGTAAAAATGTAGGAATGGATAGAATTGTCAGAGTATCACGCGCGGTCCTCTGTCTCTAGCACTCTTCCTCTCTTCCCTCATAACATTCGGCATCTCTATCCTCCAGCTTATGGTCATCCGATGGAACGGAAGCTCCACTATTCAGTTACATCACTCCTCAGACAACTGTTTCTCCCATTGATAGTGTAAATGGAAAGGGAACCCTCTAGCTCAAACAACTTTGCCATTTTTACTTATTTCAAAGATCGGAACATATTTACTCTGCTTCTGATAGCTGAAGATTTGTGTGGACATGCTGAAGGAAAATTTCTTTTTTATATTAATTTTATTGGGAACTCTGACAGCTCTTATCAAAATCTGTACATATATCCACTCTGTCAAACACTTCTGTAATATGCTGTCATCATCTTTTTCAAAATTTCTTCTCATGAATAAATTCTAAAATAGACAAAAACCTGTGTTAAACTCACTTATCCTGAAGTTTTCATGGAAATAGACAGTGATTGTAGTACCTTGCCATCACTATATGGATCTCAGAGTGTAGAGTTCTTAACTGCTGCTTCATGAATATTTCTTCATAATAATAATAAGGAATGGCAAAAAGGCAATTCTAATAGACTCATTTTTTAATCCTGACACTTGACAAAATTTCTTGTTGACAAAGAAATCACAACTGTTTACACAAACAGATTTCATTCATTATAATGATTGCTCTTCCAGAGCATAGAAAGTTTAACGTGTCTGAAACTCCAGTGTTTGTGATGTGTGTGAACTAGAGGGTTTGGTCACCTTGGCAACATGTTTATCAGCTACTTGATATGCATTGACGATAATAATTAAGTTAGTTAAAAGGGTAATTAAATTACTAGTCAAGAAATATGAGAAACGTGAAAATCTTAGTTCTTAAGGTTTCTTAACAAATATTCAGATCATTAACCTTATTTTTATTTATATTTCCAGATTTGGTCAGATATTTCATGATAATCTCCACATTTGGCCTTTTCAGATCTAGAAGAGTAAAAGAAAGAGAAAAGTACATTTTTCAAAAGGGAACTAACTGCCTAAGTAAACTGATTAGGACTTTAGACCTTGATCTGTATATATGAGGTATTTTATTATACTATTTCTTTTATATTCAGGATTTTTTTCAGAGTTGAGCCTTTAAATACTTTCAAGATTTAAAAACACTATACAGAAATGAAAGCCAAAGTTTCAGCATTGACTGTTTTCTTGGTTCAAAAAGGCAAAACAAGAGGGACCTTAATGTCTCAAAATCCTTTCCATAATTTTTCATCACAATTGTGTTAAATGCTTAGGGAGAGTTTTGTTTTCAATATATCTACTGAAATTCAATGTTCTCAAAGACCATATTATATTTCTCGGAAGATTAATAAAATGAAGAAAAAGAACAGGAAAAACCCTGGAGTCAATTATGTAATTTGCATTTTTAGAGGCTTACTAACCTTAACTAAAAAAACAAGTCTTAGATTAGATTAGTTTAATATTCATTTGACAGCAGAAACCCAGAACTTGTTTTTAAGGTTTCATGTTTGTTAGTAGGTCAACCGGAAGCCTACTTTTTCTTTGTCCACACCTCAAATGCTTTGAGTTTGGCACTACAAATACAGCATCTAGAAAAGAGGGGTACCCACCCCGAGAAAAGAAACACAATCTTCTGAGATCAATGTCTTTTTTATTTTGACTGATGTCTGCAGGTGATTTCTTTGGCTAATATCAAATAACTAATTAAAATATTCCATTAGCTACAATGAGTGGCCACAGAGAGAGGTTAAAGTAGGAAGGAATGTAATGCGTTTTATCACTAATGCTAAGAGAAGAGTTCATAGCATCCTTGAAGAAAAAGGAAAAACATCTACTCAAAATAGTAGCTGTCAAGGGGAGCTGCTGGACCAGTTCAGTTCAGAGGTGACTGCTTTGAGATTCAAAGGTATAATCTTGATAGATTTTCCTGAGGGCAGAGGGTGATCATGGGGGCTTTTAATGAAGATGTTTTCAGAAAATAGAAAGCCACATTAGTGTGAAAGAAGCTAGGGATAATTTTTCTATCACAACAAGGCTCCTGCTCATTCTACAAGAGTGACAAGGGCTCTGATGGGGGTTTCATTGAGAAGGCTTACCCCATAGACCAGACAGCTCTGAGCTTGCTTCTTCAGACTCCGGTATGTCCAAACCAAGGACTACTTCAAAGAAACCCTGTTTGTGTCAAAACTATGGGCTGTTTAGTCTCACTGTTCTCTCATTGAAGGAGAATTCTGGCTGTAGTCCCTCCAAGATAGATCTGTTTGTTCTCTGGCCATCCAAGGTACTTTCAGTATTTCCCACTAGCACAGTTATTCAAATCTGCTGTGGTCTTCCTTATGCATTAGCCAGATTTCACATGGAAATGAGGCAGTTGACAATATCATGGCTTGGGTCAGGTGCCCCTTATTCCTCTAAGTGACATCCTTATACTTTAATACTTTAAAGAGATCTTGTGCAGCAGATTTGCCCAGTGCAATGCTTCATTTGGTTTCTCAGCTGAAGCGTCCATGATCATTGATTAAAGACCCAAGTAGAATGAAATTGTTGACCATTTCGATCTCTTCTTCACTTACCATGGCAATTTCTATTTGTCCAGTCATGAGGATTTTTGTTTTCTTTACATTAGATCACAACCCACACTTGACAGTTTTATTTAATCTTCATATTTTAAATCATCTTCAATTTCAAGTAAGGATGTGTCATCCTTCATACAATTCTGATACCAAATTCTTCATCATGTAATCCAGTGTCTTGGATGCTTTTCTCTGCATACAGAAAAGGTACAACCTGGACACACCCTTTTCTTGATTTTAAGTACTGCAATATCCTTTTGATCTGGTCAAATGACTGCATCTAGGTCTATGGGTAGGTTCCATAAGAGTACAGTGATGTGTTCTAGAATTCCTATTGTTATCAATATTATCCATGGGCTTTTATGATCCACACAACCCTTACATGGTCAGTAAAACAAAAATTAACATCTTTTTGATGTTTGTTGCTCTTAATCTAGATCTACCTGATGTCAACAATGGGGGTGCACGTGGTTCATTAGTCCTTGGAACAAATTGTTCCCTCAAATTGCAGATTTTCTTCACACTTCTTTGTTTTGTGCTAGGAGAGACCAATGGCTGCATCATAGACAGCTGCTTTCTATTCTTTAAAAAAAAACAAAAGATGTGGTCGATGTCAGAGCCAAGATTTGAACTCAGTTCTACAAGATCAGGAAGCTCACTCACTTCCACTAAACAGAGTCTTTATTATCCAAGATGAATATAAGTTTTGTTTAGAATCATTTGTGTATAAAATTATCTGTATATGATTGAAATTATTTTAAGAACTTTACAATTCTGCATTTATTTAGTACTGCACAATTCATTCAATCATTAAGCTGTGTTTAATTAACATTCACCATAAGCAAGACCTATGTAAAATATTTACTGATGAAAAAATTTAAATTCATAAGATTTGGAATGCTAACCTTCAAAAACATTGCTCTTAATATTTCAGAATGAAAATCCTCAGAAGTTATTCTGAAAATATACTAAATGCAAGTTTCCTAAATCCACTAAGTAAAGTAGCATTTGCCTTTTTAGCTCTCAGTGGATTGCATGCTAGGAAAATGAAGATCACAAAAACATCAGGGAGGCAAGGGGAAGGCAAAGTTCAACCACCACAGGCAACTGCTCTGCCACGTTTTACTGATGGTAAGTGATGTAATAGGTGGAGCGCAACTTGCACTCTTTAAAAAAGTCATTTCCACATGAAACTCTCAGGGGCTTTTATCTTTTCTAGTAAACACGTACACTCATAGAACAAGATAAGAGACAAAATTGTTTATCAAAGAATATTCCTTTTTGGAGAAAGAACTAATAAGAAATGACCTCACACTGAACTTAACCAAACAGTGTAAATTTAATGTAAGGTCTGACTGAAAGGTTCAAAGAACCCAATTAGGAGTATGAATTCAAAGACCCTCTCTCTGGTCATTTTAAGAGTATACTCTTTCAAAGAAAAAAAATTTGCCCAAAAATATCGTATGCAAAATAAAACAAATGCTTTTCTTATTCATTTGAAATATTGGATACTTGTTTATGTCTTGTCTAAATATTACATTGAAACCATATATATACTTATATAACTATGACAGACTTTAAAATATTTTTAAAACTATCTAGTCCTTTAATGATATAAAATAATCTTTATAGTAGTCAATGTTTATTTCCTCAGATTTTGAGAACAAAGAATTATTTTTGATAATTGCAAAGCGGTGAGTGACTGAGATTCAATTGCATTTGACAATATCAAACCTCCACAGGAAAATCCAGTGTGATCTTTCCTTTGGATAAGTTGAACAAGCCTGATCTTTGGTGCGCTGAATTTGAAGCTTATCTCATGATACATTATTTGAAAACAAATTGAAAACAGCAATAGAAGTATCTTTTTAAGTGAGGTTTACTTGAAATGGCATGAAATAGTTTAAATCTATCTACAGATAAGCATTTCAGCTTTCCATAATCGAAGTTGTGAATCAAAAACCATTTTTTAACCAATCCCTATTTCAATAACGATCTCCTCTGTTGGTCGCTCAGTTGTTTTGGACTTTTAGATAAGGCCATCCTTCTTCGTCTTTGCATCATAGAAAACAGTTTCTAATAACAGAAATATTTAAAACAAACCATTGTTTGAGACGCCTTTCCCACTACTCCATTTAACGTCAACTTACCAGACATCCCAGGCTGTATCCCTCCCAGGGTTCCTTTGCCCTTCTAGAATCGGTGCTCTCTCCACTCTTCTGGCATGTCAAAATTATGGTGCTCTGTGTTTGATCCTTAAACCGTGCCTTGGGCTCTACACGCTCGTTGTTTCCCAGGAGGTTATGTTTCTCTCCTCCTAAGTACTAAGAGCACTTTCATCACTGGCTCCATCAATGTGACCAACACTATTAACTCATGTGCTATCTCATGTAATTCACATAAAAACTCTTTTATCAACGTCATTGCCTCATTTTGTTTCGGGCTGATGCAAGTAAGTTGAAATGGCTAAAAATTCCATTTCCCAAGGTGCTTTCTGGGCAAGATGCCTTTGTCATTCCTACATGATCTTGCTAATATTCTTTGTGTCTGCCTGGCACTTTCAACTGCCTGCTACAGAATGAATGTGAATTTAAGTATGTTCTAAGAAAAATATCCACTTCACCTAGTACAAATCAAATTTGGGGTTTAGGAAGGATCCAATTTTAGGTGATATTTTAAAACTCTAAAGGCAATCTTGATTACTGGCTGCTATTCCTGTTTCATTCAAAACCATTTATTTTGAATTGTGGAACAAATTTAAGGATAGTCAAACCAGAAGTATTTTATAGAAAGTTAACCTACAAGTCAGGTTGTGTTGTATAATTCTAGGACAGAACATGAATAAATGCAATTTTTTATTCTGAGAAAACTAAATTCATGGACAGGGTCAAGGCAAACCATAGCATTTTCCCAAGGAGTTTAATCTGCTAGGGCAAAGTAAAATAATAGGGAGAGGACTGAAATACTGATTATGGCTCAGAAAACTCAAGAGGCCTTGTCTGTACCAAGAGCTATTCCCATCCAGAACAATCAGTACTTCATCTAGTCATGATGATAAGCTGGCATATAAACCAAAGACAGGGAAGTTAACTTCAAAGTAGTGCTACTCAACTAGTCCAGATCATTTTGGGAACATATAGTTCTTTGTTGAGTTTGCCTATTTTAATTTCTTTTAAGATTTGCAATTGATTCTAGAAAGATTTTCATTATGACTGCTTTAAAATCTTTATCATACTGGAGTGTTGGAGTCAATAACAAAGATGAGATAGGGATCCTAGGTGGGGGGAGGGTGTGTCAAAGCAACAGCAGACTAGCTCAGAGGAGGTACCAAGAGGCAGAAATAAGGGGAAAGTAGCAGTGGGGCAGCAGGAAGGTAAAAAGAAATAGAGGAAGGACCAAGGAAGCAAAGAAATGGATAGAGGTATAAACATAGTGGTGTACATATGGAAATACATTAATCCACAAAAATAGGGATATTGGTCCATGTACATATATTTATACGGCAATACACTGAGGTAGGGGATAGGCTTTGGGCCTCTGCTCATGCCCTCCCTCAATACAAGAACACTTTGTTCTAACCAGTCGGAAGTCTGAGATGTTCACCCTTCCAACACAATTGCTGAAAACAAAACAGGTGCATAAGCAAATGTGGTGAAGAGGGCAGATGGTGCCTGGCTATTAAAAGATATAGCATCTGGGGTCTTAAAGTCTTGAAGTTACACAAGCTGCCATTCAGCAATGAAGCAACAAGCCCACATGGAGGAAACACACTGCCGGTGCGATCATAAAGAGTCATAGGCACCAGGTAATTGGCATCAGCAGACACATAACAAACAAAAACATATTGTTGAGAACAATGGGGGCTTGAGCAGAGATCCAAAGCCCATCTGTAGATAATGGAGCAATCTCCCCACAGGGGGCCCACAGGGAGGGGATGAGTCACCAGGGTCCAGTAAAGCATCAATGAAATATACTATATTCCTCTGGTTCCTTGAGGCTTCCTCACCCCCCACTGCCTTGACCCCAGTGCTGCTTCCCAGTTCAGACTAGACCACAATATGTACACAGGCATAGAAAGGGATGGGAGCTCACAACACACAGAATCCATGAGTGGAATGGTGATGCCAGAAGAGTAGGGGGAAGAGGGAGAGAGGAAGGGAGAAAGGGGGAACCGATCACAATGATCGACACATAACCATACACCCCTTTAGAGGGGGAAGAACAACAAAAAACATGGGGGAAGAGAGATAGCGGTCGGTGTGAGAGATGAAAATAATAACAATGTACAATCTATTGGCGAGTTATGAGGGTTGGGGGAGAAGAGGGAGAAAAAAAAAAGGAGCTGGTACCAAGGGTTCAATAGAAAGTAAATGTCTAGAAGAGAATGAGGGCAACATATGTACAAACATGTATTATTCAATTGATGTATGGATTGTGATAAGAGTTGTATGAGCCCCAATAAAATGATTAAAAATATCTTTATCAGATTGTCCAACATCTAATTTATCTCATTACTGGTTTCATATGATTATCTTTTCTCACTCAGATTATGGCTCTCCTAATTTGGGGGGATGATGAGTAATTTTCTATTGTACACATATATTTTGGTTATTGTTTTTGGAATCCTATTTCTGTCTTCTTTTTTCACAGGCAGTTGTCCTGCTTAGGTGACACAGATGGATTCTGATCTAACTTTATGGACTTTAGTTCCATGATGGTTTCATTGTCAAGCTGTTCAAATACTATTCTGCCTGCTTTATTCTTCGGTTGCTCTTGTACCTTTCCTTCTAAGTCAGTGGTTCTCAACCTTCCTAATGTGGCGACACTTTCAGACAGGTCCTCATGTGGTGGTGACCCCCAACCATAAAATTATTTACGTTGCTACTTCATAACTGTCATTTAGTTACTATTATGAATCAGGCAACCCCAGTGAAAGGGTCATTCGACCCCCAAAGGGATCGTGAACCACAGGTTGAGAACTGCTGTTCTAAGTGATCTTGTGAGTTCATGACTAACAATGCATAAGAATGTTTTCCAAAAGTGATCCAAGTAGAGGAATACCAGGAGGAATGGAGCAGTAATATGTGTTTTGAAGGTACAAGTAGCCCTACATTGCTAGAACATAAAGAACAGACATGCAGTGAGGCCAAGAAGTCTTTTGCATCCCATAAAAAAGACTAAGAAATCTTATCTCACGTAAGAAATCATATCACCTAAGAAACGTCAGGTTGTGATGTGAATGGAGTAAAGCTTTTGGGACTTTATCTGTAATGGGTCATGATTCAAAATAAGAAAAAAACAGCTGAAAACATCTCTTACGATTTGGAACTTAGAATGTGCAAAGGGTGAATCTAGGAAATTTTGGAGTGGTCATAAATGGAACTCATAAAGATCAATATCCTAGACCTTAGTGAGCTGAAATGGGCTGGTATTGGCCATTTTGAATCAGGCAATCATATGGTTTGCTGTACTAGGAAGGACAAATTCAAAAGGAATGGTGTCACTTTCATCCTCAAAAGTGACATTTCAATATTGATCTTGAAGCACAATGCTGTCTGTTGTAGGATAATATCTATCTACATACCAGGAAACCAAATCAATACAACTATTATTTAAATTTATAAACCAATCACTAAAGCTAGTGAAGAAGACATCAAAGAATTGTACCAACATCTTCAGTCTGAAATTAATCAAAACACAACCAAGATGCAATGATAATATTGGTGAGTGGAATTTGAAAGTTAGAATGAAAGATAAAGGAAGAGTGGTTTGAAGTAGGAAGCATCAAATAAAGATGGAAGGAACACACAGAGTCACAATATGAAAAAGAAGAGTGGATATTCAACCATTTCAAAAGACAGCATATGGTGAAGAACCAATTGTACTGAAGGAAGAAGTCCAAGCTGCACCGAAGGCGTTCATGAAAAACCAGCCTCCAGGAATTGATGGAATACCAATGAAAACTTTTCAATATTCCGATGAAGCACTAGAAGCACTCACTAGTCTACGCCAAGACATCTGGAAGAGAGCTGCCTGGCCAACTGACCGGAGGAGATCCATATTTGTTCCCATTCCAAGAAAGGTGACCCCATAGAGCATGAAAATTATAGAACAATAGGATTAATATCACATGCAAGTAAAATGTTGCTGAAGATCATCTAACAATGGTTGCAGTAATCCATTGGCATGGCGCTGCCAGAAATTCAAGCTGGATTCAGAAGAGGCTGTGGAATAAGACATCCCATGAATCTTGTCCCAATGCAGGGAAATTAGAAAAATGTTTATGTGTGTTTTATTGACTGTGCAAAGGCCTTTTATTATGTGGATCATAAATACCTTGATACATTGAAAAGAACGGGAACTCCAGAACATTTAATTGTGCTCATGCAGAATCTGTACATGGATCAAGAGGAAGTAATTAAAATAGATCAAGGGACTACTTTATGACTTAACATTAGGAAAGGTGTCGGTCAGGTGGTATCCTTTCACCATTCTCATTCAATCTCTATGTTGAGGAAATCATTTGAGAAGCTGGCTAGAGGAAGATGAACACAGCTTCAGATTTAGAGGAAAGCTTATTAACGACCTTCCACATGTAGATAACACAACTCGGCTTACGGAAAGTGAGGATGACTTAAAGTACTTGCTGGTGAACATCAAGGATTACAGCCTTCAATATGAATTGCAACTCAATTTAAAGAAAACCAAAATCATCACAACTGGCCCAAAAGGTAACATCACAATAAATGGAGAAATGGTTGACATTGTCAAGGATTTTATCTTGCTAGGATCCACAATCAATGCTGATGGAAGCAGCAGTCAAGAGACCGAAAGATGAGTTGCATTAGGTAAATCTGTTGCCCAGAATCTTTTTAAAGTGTTGAAAAGCAAGTATGTCAATTTGAGGACTAAGGTCTTCTTGATGAAAGCCATGGTATTTTAAATCGCCTCATATACAGTGAAAGTTGAACACAGGCTAAGGAAGACAGACTAAGAACAGAAGCATTTGAATGATGGTGCTGAAGAAGCACATTGCAAGTACCGCGGATTGCCCAAAGCAAAACAAATCAAAATAGATCTGTCTTGGAGGAAATCACTACAATCCGAATGCTCCTTAGAAATAAGAATGGCAAGGCTATCTCAAATACTTTAGACATGTTATCCGGTGAAACCAATTCCTGGAATAGTACATCATGCTTGCTAAATAGAGGGATAGCAAAAGAGAGGAAGACCCTTGCAGATCTTGATGGAGACAATGGCTGCATAAAGGAGTTCAACCATGGGAACAATTGGGAGGCTGCCGCAGGAGCAGGTGGTGTTTTCTTCAGTTGTACATAGGGTCACAATGACCAGAACCTTAGACCTAACAACAAAAAAGCAAGGTCAAGTTTAAGATGGAAAGAGATCATCTGATCAAATTTGTATTTGAGAAAAAAATAACGGTTTGAGTCATATTTAAAAGCCATTTAGTATTTTGAATTTATTACATCATATTCCATCCTACTCCCCTTTCAAAGGACAGAAGGTCCCTACTGTTATATAAGTTTAAGTGTAACTTGTTAAACAATCTTAGGCATCATATACCTGTTACAAGAAATTTTGCTAAGACTCACTGGCAGTATCTCTCATGCTATAAATTGGTGTAAATAACAAATATGTTCATTTCAAAAGAGGAAACTTTGGGAACTTTTCTAGTGAGCATCAGTCAAGTGGAAAACTTACTCCTGGGATGCTTTCCAACTCTTGCCCTATGCAGCCTTCTTGTTGGTTAGGAGTTTGTACCCCTGTCAGGAGAGCACATGCTTGCTTGTGTTCCAACTGGTGTTTGTATAGATTTTCCTAACTACTCCCTATAAAGGCAGCCTTTAGTCTTTGTTTCCAGATGAGAAATAAATTCAAAGCACACGCTGGGAAGAAAAAAATTAGGTCACATCGCTACAAAAAAATAATAGAAACCTTTATTAAACAAAAATGTCAACATGAGAAGCAGCTGTTTCCCAACATACCTTTCATCCAGATCCACTCACTTCTGAAGATGGAGTGTCCGCTCTTTAAGTCTTCCTGGAACCATTCTGTGCTCTTCCATCTGCACCATGTCAGCAAGGCAGGTTCGGCAGGCTCAAGGAACTCAAGTGGTGCCCCGTTAGTGGAAAAGAAGTCTAATGTAGCGAGGTCAGGACTGTTGGGTGGATTGGATAATGTTTTTCAATAAACTTCTTCCAGCACAGCTTTTCTTACCTTTGAAGAATGAGCAGGCACATTGCTGTGATGTAAAAAATATTCCTGGTGCAAATTTGGCAAAAGTTTTCGGATCTTTTTATCATGGGTGCAATTTTCTATCTTATTAAAACTTTTTAGTAATAAGCCTTCATGATGATCCAATGTCCTTCCAGAAATTTTATCAAGAGGACCTCTTGGGAGCTCAGAAATCAGTCGCCATTAAAGGCTGATCTCTTTGCCTTGAATTAAGCTCACCCAGAAGAACCTTTTGGAACCCACTCTTTTGACTGGACTTTTTTTACACAGACACTCTAAGAAGAAAAGGCAAATGCATTCCTGAGAGAAGTTGTCGGCAGGCATCCACTGACCATAGAGACGTGCTTAAGCTGTTCCATTTGGAATGAACTTGTGCCTGTGTGAACAGGATACTAGTATCAGCACCTTGGGAATTGTCCTCATGTAAGTAATGGAAAGTACTCACCCTTCCTTGGTTTTATCATGCGGACACTTCACCGCATTGCTGTTTAATGCTGCTTGCTAATGTTGCTAAGATGATTATTGAAGAACTCCATGGACGGTTGCGGTAAGCATAAATCTGTGAAGGAACCACGGCAGTCAACCCATAACCTTCTCCCTGTGTCCTACCCTCCCTTGCCAAGATGGCCGCGGGAGGCAGGCAGGTTGGACGCGTGATCACGCCTTCTTTCTCTGGCTCTGAGGCACACGGTTTGGTAGGCGAGAGCCGTCACTGCAAGAAGAACACGGCTTTGCTCGGGCTCTCTGGATTTGACAGCCAAGGATGCCATTTTCATCTGAAGGTCTTTGTATAAAATCTTCTGCAGGAAGGAAGATAAAAACCGTTGAAAGAAGTATAACGTAACAGTATATCACATTACTAGACGATAGAGCTTACACAGATTAGCACGAAATCTTCCTGTATGACTGACATTTAGTCTGTTAGCCATTTTTTATTTTAAAAAGTCGAGAAATCACTCTCCTGTGGCTTTCGTGGGTGCTTTTTCTAGCCGTGGTGGGGTAGGAAGGAGGCCCAAGTTCCCTTGGCGACAAGTAGAGTAGAAGCGATACACAGAAATCTGAATCATCCGTGAATCATCTGAGGATTTCTGTTTCCAATCTTTGGAAATAATTTACTGCTTGCTTTTCATTTGTGCAATGTTTGCTAACTCCAAGTGAACACCTCACAGAGCATAAAGGTTCACTTTGGTCAATCATTTAAGAAACATTCTGAATACTCTAGGTGGACCTTAACATCAATGTCCTAAAACAACAAGGAGAGAGAAAAAAAGTCCTTCTGTATTAAAACACCTCCTTGAGAGAAGGAACACACCAGAGCATTAGCAATGGGGAAATTCCCTTCCTACAAATTTAATATGGCCAGCAAAACATTTCAAACCATTGCCTTTCTTAAATGTTCTGAGTCTCTTGTCAGACCCATCAAGTCTCTGATGGAATGGTGCAGCACTACTGCTCTAGACTGAATTTAACCTTGAACAGAAGAGATCACCAGGTCTTTTCGCTTACGGGGTCACTCATGGGTTCTAACTGCCAGTCAGCAACACAGTCCTTCACCCTTGTGTCAACCAGACTGCTCTCTAAGCACCAACCAAAGGCAAAAACTAAACCACGCTGCCATCAAGTCAAATCCCAATGCAATTTAGGGATCCTAAAGGACAGGATGGAGGTTCCTTAGCATTTCCAAGGCTGTACCTCTTTTTCTAGATTGCCTTGTCTTTCTCCTGTTCAGGGGCTGCTAGGTTTGAATGACCAGCTTTGTGGTTGGCAGCCCAACACTTAACTCACAGTGCCACTAGGGCTCCTTAGCTATCTTCAAAGTGAAATTATATGACTTCACAGCTGAAGCATATGCACA
>NW_022103920.1:74138576-74140323 GCF_000313985.2 Echinops telfairi
AGGCCCAGCCCAAGCCTCACTTCACTGAAAAGTGACCCTCATTGGTCTTCACCTTCTTTAAATTCCTTATGTACATGGACTTTATTCAATTTTGTCCCTAATGGCATTCCCCTACTATTTGACTTTTGGGCAGCTACGAATCAAGTTCCTGTCCTTGACATCCTCCACATGGTGGTTACTACTTCATCTCTAGCCATGATCTCTCCTCTGAGCGTCAAAATAGTACTTCACAACATCAGGGTTCAAGCTTCAAATGAACAAAACTGTGCTCCCATTAAGCTATGCTGTTGTTTCTCTTTGTTATGAGATTCCTTCAAGTCCGTTCTGACCCTAACAAACCCATTGACAGTAGAAGGAAACCCTGCCTGTGCCATCCTTACCATTGTTACGTTTGAGCTCACTGTCGCAGCTACGGTGTCAGTCCTTACTGCTGAGGGTCTTCCCCAATCTATGATGTCATTTTCCAAGGACTAGTCTCTCCTAGTATCATGCCCAAAGTATTTGAGACAAATCTTGCTGTCTTCACTTCTCAGGAACATTCTGGTTGTCCTCCTTCAAAGATAAATTTGTTTGATCCACTGGTAGTCCACAGCCATTTCAATATTCTTTGCTAACACCATAATTCATATTAAGTGTTGTGGGTGTGTAAATGGTATTTTTGTTAGCATGAGTCCTTTTGTCTTTAGAAAGTCACACTAAAATATATATTAGTGGGTTGTTTCAAATCTATTTAAAAATAAAATAATTGAAGGTGGCATGCTATTCTACATGTTCAATTTTTTCATACTTAATGCTTGTTTGTTTTTCTAAAAACCCCTTCCCTTAAATAAAACACCTTCTTGATACTCCCTGGAGAGAGAGAGACAGAGAGAGGGATCAGAGATTGCCATGTAAACCTAAGCCAATTCAGCTGCTCATGAAATAGTGCCCAACCTGGGAGTTCCAATCAAATAGGTTTATAATGCAATGACAAACCAACGAGGAGGCAAAAAAGAGAAACCAGCTGTATTTTGAAAGAAAAATGGAACAATTGCCAGTTATTCCCCCTTCACCCCCATCATTTTTTTGATTCATTCAAAAGAAGATAAGAAAAACTAAAAAATGCCCATGATAATATTGGTTGATCTATTTTCCCCTTTCTACTTAGAAACTAACCAAGCTTCAGTTGAAACTATGCTCAATCATCCTTCTCTTTTAATTGGCAGAATTCTGTACTTCCTCCTCTGTGTTCACATAGAACTTTGTATGTACGTCTTTTCTTAGTATACCACTATTGGATATGTTTATAAGTTTATGTGTATGACTTTAGTTTTGTGCTATTTGAATAAATAACTAATGGAGACCATCTTCCCCAAATTCTGAGTTCAGAGGCTGTGAATTCCTATCTTTGATTCCCCAGTGCCTTAGCAAGATTTCAATGGCAGTCTGAAATTTAATCTTATAAAGTCTCATTTGTAAATATGCATCACTTAACATGTATCATATGTTTTGTGAAATAGCAGGCTATGTAATTTGAATGTTGTGTGAATGCCATCCCAATGTGATCCTGCTTCAGTTGATTCTCTTCAGCACTGCTGCTACTGCAGGAGCTGGGGGTGCAAAGGACCCCTCAGTGGCAAGTAGGGGGTGTAGACCAAGAGGAAGGATGCATGGAAGAAGGGAAACTAGCCCAGCCCTACCTTGTGTTTTGCCCACCTGAGCAGCAGAAGAAGCCTGGGCCCTACATCCTCCACCATTCTTGCTCACT
>NW_022103920.1:74142525-74144031 GCF_000313985.2 Echinops telfairi
TTTTTTTTTTTTTTGCCTTGCCCTAACCTAAAAGAAAAATTTATGGAAGCATGCTACTGAAGTCAGCAAAGCAGTGCAGAGTGAGTTTCTTGATGCTCACCTAGTGGGGAAAATGTGTACTGTGAAAGCTTGGCTCCACCCAGCGCAATTCTGGTTGTGGTTGTCTTGTTTTGTATTGGAGGTAGCCCTTCATATGTGTATTCATAGTAAAATAGATGCCATATTATAAGTCACCTGTCATGAATAGATTTTTTAAAAATTGCTTTTCAAAACTATGCTTTTATTGAATAAACAATTGTGGATCATACAGCGTATTCTGTTCTTGTTGGTGGGTGTCCTCGCGTCAGCTCTTCCCCATAGCTGCCTTCTGTCCAACAGAATGAAACACTGCCCAGTCCTGGCGGTCCTCGCCATTGTATTTTGGCTCTCATGTACTTGTTCTAATGTTCTCCAGCTTCTACCTGAACTTACATGAGTCTGGCCTAGTTTGAGCTACTCATCTTGACCTGCTCTTTCATCTCTTCCCACAGATATGCTCCTTTCCCCCTGTGTATTCCACCTGGAGAAGTCTGTGTGTACAGATGCCATTTGTGTGCTGAAAAAGGTATTTGTGATCAATAAGTCATTGATCTTGCAAAATTCTATCACGCAATCTTAGAGTTCATTTCTATCATCATGTCTATGTTTACCAACTACTATCCCTTGATTTTTGTTTCCAAACTTTTGCATTCCAATCGTTAATAATTACCAATGCATCTTGATGGCATGTTTAATCAATTTCAGACTAAAGATATTGGTACAATTCTTCAATGTTTTCATTACTAGCATGAGTAATTGTTGCATAAATTTGAATAACATTTCTATTGATAGCACTTCCTTGTGTGTGGATAGGCCTTCTATCACAAACATGTACTTTAAGATAAATTTTGAAATGTTCTTTGTGGCAATGAAAGCAACACCATTCTTGAGTGTGTCATTCTCAGCAGAATAAAGTGTATGATTTTCTGATTCAAAATGGCCCGTACCAGGCCATGTTATCTCACTAACAAAAAGAATATCAATCCTTATGGGTTCCAGTTTATTTTTAAGCACTTCAAAATTTTCTAGATTAATACTTTGTACATTTCAAGTCCCAATTATTGTTTGCAGCTATTGCTTCTCATTTTGAGTTGTGCCCCATCAGCAAAAGGAGGTCCCGAAGGCTTTATTTCCGCCAAGTCAGCTACTCCTCCAGCATGTTTTTGGTACCATCTGATGTGAGGGGCTCGTCTCCTGGCACTATCTCTTACATGTTCTACTTCTATTCACTAGGTTTTCAGTAGCTGACAATGTTTCAGTGCTACCCATCAGGTTCTCCAGGGCCAATCCTCTGAAGTGGACAGTCATGGTCAGTTCTTAGTCTAGACGCTCTGCTGAAACCCGTTACTTTGGTAACCCTGCTAATGTTTGAAGCACCAATGGCACAGCCTGCAGCATCACAGCGATACATAAGCTGCCACAGTACAA
>NW_022103920.1:74147104-74160570 GCF_000313985.2 Echinops telfairi
TTGATGTTACCTATTGGTCCAGTGGTGGCAAGTGGTGACTGTAGATTAGACAGATGTTTTATAGTTTATTTAACCCAAAAACACCCTCTACAGCTGCTATAAATTAAGGTGTATCTCTCCAAAATATGGGTTTATTTGGCTCTGCCACGATAGTCAATATTATGTAATTATCCCCCATTTTGTGACCTGATGTAATTATCCTTTATGTGGTAAATCTTAATCTTTATGATGTAGTTAAGGTGCATCTCGAGTTAATTTCTTTTAATATAGAGAGTATATGTGCAGAGACCTGAGGGACCTGGTTCCACTAAGAAAAAAAGCTACTTGCAGAGCATATTCTTTGGACCCAATGTCCCTGTGCTGACCGGCTCCTGGATGCAGGAGCATATTGATGCTGAGACACAGGAGAGCCACAAGGGAGGCTGGGCCCGCAGATGTTAAAAAGAAACAAAACATTGCCCCAGAACTGAGAGAGAGAGAAAGTCTAGGTATTGTACCGTGAATGTGGATGTTTGTTCCCCTAAATCATGAAATAATAAATGTCTGATTGTTAGAGCAATCCATTTATTATTTTTTTATTATACTCATGATAGCATTAGATTATGAGATAATTGTTAAACTTTCAGGTTGACACTGATGTTCTAAACGATGCTATAGTTAACATCCTAGGATATTAATCCTTATCTCAATCATGTTTTAGGATAAAATCCTAGACACAGTTATAGTAGGATCAATCATTTAAATATTTGCTCTGTTCTTGACCCATATTGTCAGTTGTTCTACCACTACTAATGTTTAAGAAGACCTTACTCATTACCATCAGTGTTACCTATAAAAATTCTTTACTAGAATTAATTTTAATAAAATTGGAGGTATATGTCAACCCTTTATGCTTTTTATTATTTACATCATTGTGGAGAGATTTTTTTAAAAAAGGAAGTGTACCTGGTAGAACTAAAACATGCATAAAATTGTCACCCAGAGCCTTATTTCAAAAATGGTAGTAAATGTTGGTCTGTGTGTTTCTAGGAAGACTGTAAATTTGGGAATTCTAATGCCTTTGACTTAATATTACTTTTGTCTCTCACATGGTTAACATTGACTATTTTCTGAACAGAGAATTTCCCAGACTTATAAAAACATTGCATATCTCCTGGAGTCATCAAGGCAGCTTCAACGTATGGCAGTGACCTCGTGTCTGTCCAAGTAGAGTTGTGCTCCACATGGTTTGCTGTGGTTGATTTTCTAGACGTGGGTTATCAGGTCTTCCTTCTGAGCCACCACTGCGTGAACTCAAACTTCCAACTTTTGGTTAGTAGCTGTGCAAGTTAACCAATCGTATTGCCCACTAATATACTTGAAATAATGTAAATCAAAATTTAACATTATCCATTTCAGGTACAAAAAACATAACAAAATTTTTAAAAATCATTGATAAAAAGCTTCTGCCTGGTTTCCACACATGCCATTCAAATATCTGAAAGCAAACAATGTCAACTTATCTTTTTCAATATTTATCTTGAGTGGGTAAAACGTTTGCCTCGGTCAGTACTACAGAAACAGCAAGGTTTTACCATCTTAATTTGTAATGTTTCACTATTAGCAGTCCTGGTGGCACGATGGTTATGTGTTCAGCTAGAAACCAGAAGATTAGCAGTTTGAACCCACAATGGAAGAAAGTTGACACACCAGGGAACAAAGTACTTCCAGAAAGTGTAAAGGCTTGGAACCCTGTGGGGAAGTACTGTGTCCTCTAGGGTGCTTTGATTTCAAAACCAGCTAGACAGCAATGGGTTTGGAGTTCTTATTGTTATTATTTTATTACATTTAATCAATTTGGAAAGGTACTGAAATAAAAATTTTAAAGTAAAACTGCCTTGGTTTTGTGGAATTTTGGCTGAATTGCAAAATGAACTCATTCTTTTCCATAGCTGTCAGTTCTGACAACTATTTAATTTCTAATAATATGTTATTGTTTTCATGTTTGTGATTTTCATAGTTGAACTTATGAACTAGATTAATCAATCTTTCCCCATAATGCTTCCTACTTCATATCTATTTTCTACCTATGGTTTTTTATTATATGTCATGCCTAGCTACAATTTAAATATAAAGGACAATATATTTTGACAATAGCCTACATTCAGAGACTGGCTTCACATGAATATGTATATATCTAGGCTTTGTTCTATGAATTTATGAAACGCAATAATTTGGAGAACATGCACAATGCTGCTTTGGTCATTCTCTTCTTAAAAAATTATATCCTGCTACATCTACCATGGTTTAGAGTAAATTTCTCCCTATCAAGCAATGCCTCTTTACTCCCCTAAATTATATGTCATATAATTGAATAATTCAATTGTTCAACCATATCAAGGGGAATTGTGCAATCAGCACCACATCTATCTTAGGATGTTCCCTCTCCCCACATAGTTGATTCATCTTTATTTTTATGTTATTTCATTGGGGGCTCTTAGAGATAGTACAACAGTCCATAAATCAATGATATCAAGCAAACTTGTACAAATGTTGCCATCATCATTTTCTTCTTTCTACTTGAGCCCTTTGATATTAGCTTCTCTTTATTTCCCCCTCTCCCCCACCTTACCACCCTTGTGAACCCTTAATATGCTTTATACCTTTCTATTTTAAAAAAATCATGTTATTGGGGGCTCATTCAGCTCTTATCACAATCCATACATAAAACCATTGTGTCAAGGATATTTGTACATATGTTGCCATCATCATTTTCAAAACACTTTCTTTCTACTTGAGCCCTTGGTATCAGCTCCTCATTTTTCCCTCCCTCCCTCCCTTCATGAACCCTTGATAATTTATAAATTATTATAATTTTGTCATGTCTTATGCTGTCCAAGGTCTCCCTTAACCCCTCTGGAAGGGGGTTATATGTAGATGATTGTAATTGGTTCCCCCTATTTCCCTCCACCTTCCCTTTACCCTCCTGGTATCTCTACTCACATTATTGGTCTTGAGGGGTTTATCCGTACTGGATTCCCTGTTTCCAGCTCTTATATGTACCTGTGTACATGCTATGGTCTAGCCGGATTTGTAAGGTAGAATTTGGGTCATGATAGTGGGGGGAAGAAGCATTAAAGAACTAGAGGAAAGTTGTATGTTTCATTGATGCTATACTGCACCATGATTGGATCATCTCTTCCTTGTGACCCTTCTGTAAAGGGATGTCCAATTGTCCATAGACAGGCTTTGGGCCTCCATTCTGCACTCTTCCTCATTCACATTGATAGGATTTTTGTTCTAGGTCTTTGATGGCTGATCTCTGATCCCATCGACACCTCATGACCACACAGGCTGGTGTGATTCTTCCATGTGGACTTTGTTGCTTCTCAGCTATATGGTCACTTCTTTATCTTTAAGCCTTTAAGATCTCAGATGCTATATCTTTTTATAGCTGGGCACCATCAGCTTCCTTCACCACATTTGCTTATGTACCCATTTTGTCTTCAGCAATCATGTCTGGAAAATGAGCATCTCAGAATGCCAGGTTATTAAAACAAAGTGTTCTTGTGTTGAGGGAGTACATGAGTAGAGGCCTAATATCCATCTGCTACCTTAATACTTAACATATAAATATATGTACATAGATCTATTTACCTATTGTTATATATAAATATATTTACATATGTACAGGCCTGTCTGTAGACCTCTATAAATACCCTTTTCCTCCTAGTTCTTTCCTCTAGTTTCTTTTAGTTTCCTCTTGTCCCACTATCATGTTCAGCCTTCCTTCAGGTTTCAGTAATTCCTCTTGGTTACATTGCCCTGTTCAACTCCTACCAGACATCTACGCCCTCCTTGCCATTGATTTTAGATCACTTGTTGTTCCCTTGTCCCTGGGTTTGTTAACACCTACTTCCTTTTCCAACCTCCACCTCTCCCTTGTCCCCACCAACCATCGGTCTGGTTGTTTTCTCCTGAGGATTGTTTATCCTGCCTGTCTTTGCTAGATAGACATGCAGAGATACTAATAAGCATAAGTACAAAGCAAAGCAAAAGAAAACAAAAAACCAAACAACAACAACAAACTAATGACCCAAAAAGAGCCTATAAATAGTTCCAGGTCAGTTTATTGACCTTTAGGAGTGTCTTCTAGTTGAGTCTGATGGGGTATCATGCCCTGGCCCCAAATTCTATTTTTGGTATTCCCAGGAACTTCATTGCTTTGCTCCCCTTGCTGTTCTGTTGCACACCCTTAGCATTTTGCCCTGGTGTGAATAACCTTTAAAATTAGTTGCATGCCTCTTTATTTTTAATTGCTACATTACAATACCTTCATAGACATTTAATTCACTTCAATGATTTGATGTTAGTAATGAAATACTACAATAAATATATATACATCTCTTTTTGTACTTACAGAAATTATTCTCAGTTATATAATACATATAAAATAGGAATTCTCAGCCAAAAATTATGTGTATTTTCATTTTAATGGATACCAGAAAATTAATTTCAATTCAGAAAATTAAATTTCAAAAATTGTGAAACTTTTGATCAATTAGTTATGAGACTATTCATTTCCCAACACCCTGTGCACATGCTACATTCTTCAATCTTTAATGTTTTTTCCATTCAGTGGCTAGTGGATTAAAAACAAGTGATGTTGAGCATTTTGAAGTATGTTTATCAGTAAATTACATTTCCTCTTCCCTAAACTATTGTTTCATTTCCTTTGCTCTGTCTTTGATCTGGTTGTATATTCACTTTTATATCTCTGAGAGAGATCATTATGTGTTCTGGCTATTAGTTCTTTGTCTTGTATTCACCAGGTAAAATCCTACTTGCTGGATTACATGCACTAGCATTTTGTACAAATATTTGTATCCACAGCCTATATAAAATGGTGTGATGATACACACTCATAAAACCATATGGACCTGAGACTTGGTGCGTGCTGCTTTGGTACATATTATTCCCGTGTCAGTTACTGTTGCTATTTCTGACCTTTTTAGATTATTTATATCTGTGTCTTATTGTTGTCATGTCTTTCACATGATTATTTTATTTGGACTAGTTTTTACTCTATAAACATTATGATTAATCTATCATTTAATATGCTTTATTAATTAATATATCTTCATTCCATGCTTACATTTTTTTGTTCTTTATTTAGCCTGTTGAATGGATTACTTAGCATTTTTGTCTTAAATCTTTCTAATTTTCTAATAAATGCAGTTGATGTTGCTTGGTGCCGTGAAGTCAGTACTTGTCCCTCCACACATGATTGTTTTTTTCCTTTGGATAATGAGAAAGGACAGACTATTTAGTCCCTGAAGTTTAAAAAAAAAAAAAAAGTCATGTAGCCTAGGACCAGTCACTCAATGTGACTCTCGGCTACATAGTAAATAATATTTCATAACTTGAAAAACAACCCAGGTAGTCTGTTACCTGGAGCAAGTGTTATACTTTTAATAATCCCTGTTGTTCTAAAGAAAAGCCTCACTTCTGTAAAGATCATAGCCACAGAGGCACGGGGTCATCGACTTTACAGCAACACGTTTGATTGGTTCCTTCTTTCCCGGACACTTAACTCCCATGGAGAGCGAGTCACTCGGCGATGGAATTGAACTCAAACATGAGGCACCATTTCGGTTCACATGATTAGTTTTTCCAGCCTCAAGGAAGAGGCTGCTTGCATTATGTTCAAGGCCCACCACAGTCCATCATCTGGATCTTTAAAAAAGATAACTGGTGTCTTCCTGTAGCTCTTATCACACATAAAGCCCTCGTTTGATAGGAAAGCTTATTGGACTGATGGGAAATACTTTTTCATTATCTGAGAAAGGAAGGCTTGGTCAGATGGTGTGATGTTCAACCGTGAGACTCACATCTTTGGCAGGTTCTACTATTTCTAGCAAAAACATTTGTGCCTAGTCATATCCTTTCTTAGACTACCTTAACAGAAAATTCTGCTAAGGGAACTGCATCAAGTATGTTTCACACAGAACCCAAT
Source organism: Echinops telfairi (assembly GCF_000313985.2). Taxonomy (NCBI): domain Eukaryota; kingdom Metazoa; phylum Chordata; class Mammalia; order Afrosoricida; family Tenrecidae; genus Echinops; species Echinops telfairi. The sequence continues at coordinate 74,153,100 of NW_022103920.1, forward strand.
TTTGCAGACATTTTCTTTTTGTGTTTCAATTGCCAGCTCATGGGCTTTTAGAGAGCTAGAGACTATTTTTGCAAAACACAGACTTTCTGTTTCCCCCGTTTCTCTAATCTTGTTAACACTATGACCTTTTATCATTTAGTTTTAGGAACTACCTATTACTTCTTAAACACTAGGAAGATATATGCACGGGGCATATAAAGTTATTGGTCAGAATAGTATTGCTCACTATTGATATATATCTAACAAAATATTATACCAAATATTTTCTGCCTCCTTACAAATATTTGGATTGGTTCTCTTCTAATATAAAGAATATTTACACTGCCATTAAAATTTAACTAAATTTGGCAAGCTGTGGAGAGTTCAAAAGTTTGTGGAGTTCCAGAAATCTTCATATTTTATTTGAATTAACCTTCTCTATAAAATTACACTGTTCTACTTAGAACTCATTCATCCTTGTACATGATATGAGAACTTGTCAAGTAAAACTGACACCAGAAATACTTGTAGACATCAACCTGAAATGAAGAAAGCACCTTGCTAAGAAATTACATTGCCTACAAAGGATTTTGGGATCCTAGGTGGTGTAATACTGACTATATTTTCTGATTTTCCAAAATAATTGGTCAACTCTCTAATTAAGCCTTTGTGGTAATATGCTAGTGTATAACGGTCAAGCATAAGTTAGTATGAGATTTAACTTTGAGGGTTCATTTTTAAAATAAATGCTAGCTCAGGAGTACCAGCAATCAGGTAGCAAATAACAAACCTCTGTAACTAGAGTCTTAAAAGCTTCTGGAAAGAACAGATCTCTATGAAATGTTATTAAAACTTACATAATTATTTTGTTGTGTTCTTTTATGAGATAAAGAGTAAACCCTACCATTTAATTGTCTTATGTCTGGCTCACAGAGACCCTATAGGAAAAAGGTGAACTGCTCTCCCAAGGTTTACAAGGTTATAAATCTTTATGGAAGTAGACTGACACATCTTCTTCCCACACACTAGAATCAAACTATCAATTATTTGATTAGCAGATGATCATTTTAACCACTGGACCACCAGGAAATCTAAGTTAAATATATATATATTTAATTTCCACTTAACCTACAATATTTCTACTTCCTTAAATCATAGTCAGGACCAGTGTCAGATTGCCCAGTCAGCAAGGTAAGCCTGGGCTTACTTGTGCTTACCTGTTCATCTGCAGTAAACAAGTTCACATTTTCTCACCATGTCCAATATCCTGCTTCTAGGTATGATTCCATCTGTCTCTCTCCCAAACCCAGTAACACCATCCTACACAAGCACAGCCTCCTTTCAAATCACTCCCTGACAGGGACGCAGTCCTCAGTACCCAAAGCCAGGAACTGACTTACCTGTGTTTACTTATGAAGCTACAGTGAACAGTTTTATATGTTCTAACCACAAAAGGTGTGATGAAACCCAGATAAAATTGGTCACTTTGCGGTGACAAACATGCAACCGTTCACTACGCATTACTAGATAAACACAATTAAGCTATGAGTTCAAAGCACCAGCCCCTTCGAGAGCAGCAGCACTAAACCACTGCAGCACCGGGCGCCTCACATTCTGGTTAAATGAAGTTTGTTTTGAGGAGAGAGCTCACTGTGGTGTTTGGGGAAACTTCCTACTTCTCTATTGCCAATTTACTAATTTCAATAGCTTTTCCCGACAATAAGACTGCATGCCCTTCCCCCTCACCCTACTTGATAATCATACAGAGTATCAAACGCCCACCATAGAAAATAAATGTAAAAAAGCATTACCCCCAACCTTGTTCCCACATCTACTGCATAATAGAAAGGAGCCCTGGTGACACAGTGGTTAAGTGTTGGAGGTACAAATCCACAAGCCACTCTGTAGGAAAAAGATGTAGCACTTAGCTTCCCAACAGATTATAACCTTGGAAACGCTGTTGGGCAGCTCTGATTGATGTTGTAGTTAGATACAGTAGAGTTGGTTCTGAATTATAGTGACTTTGAATAACAGAACAACATACTCCTGGTTCTATGCCATGGTCACAATCCCACCTCTGCTTCAGCCAATGGTTGTAGTTCTAACCAGTACTATAGGGGCACTGTGAGTTAGCATCCTTCCAATCACAAGGGATTTTTAGATTGGTGTATAATGAAATTGGGTTTACAAGGAGCTGCCATTTCAAGAAATAGCAGTCCACAAAGTTGGCCAATAATAAATTGGTGATAAACAGAGAAAATATTGAACTTCTCAGGATTTCAATGTACTTAGATCCACAATCAATGCAGATGGAAGCAACTGTCAAGAAATCAAAGGGTGTGAGGGTCTGTTCCAAAAGACCCTTTTAGTGTGTTTTAAGAGCGTGGCATCACTTTGAGGACTGAAGTGCATCCGACTCAAGCCATGGTGTTCTCACTTGTCTGATAGTCATGTGAACACTGTGAATAAGGAAGACTAGAGAAGAGCTGATGCATTTGAATTATGGTGTAGGTTTAAAATATTGAATGAACCATGTACTGGCAGAAGAAGAAATAAGTCTGTTTTAGAAGAAGTAAAGCCAGAATGATCCTTAGAAGTGAGAATGGCAATACTTCATCTCACACATATTAGACATGACTTCTGGGGGGACCAGTCCCCAGAGAAGGACATCACGCTTGGTAAAGTAGTGCTGTTGATATTGTTAGGTGCCTTCAGCTCAGTTCCTACTCACAGTGACATTATGTACAGCAGATAAAATGCTGCCCGTCCTGTACCATTTTTTTCAGCCCATTGTAGCAGCCACTGTGTTAAGGCATGTCCTTGGGATCTCTGTCTGACCCTCTGCTTTAATAAGCATGATGTCCTTATCCAGGGTTGATCTCTTATATACTTTGGTAAGGTAGTAAAACCACACTCATGGCCATTGAGTCGATTACACACATAGTGACACCATAGAACAAACCAGAGCTGTTCCCTAGGGTTTCCAAGATAATACATTTGTATGGGAGCGGATGGCCTTCTCTTTCTCCCCAGGAGTGACTGGTGGGTTTGAACTGCTGACTTTGTAGTTAGCACCTCAAGGCCTACCTCCAACACCACCAGCGATCCTTGGCAAAGATAAGAAAAAAAGAGGAAGAGCCTCAACAAGATGTATTGACACAGTAGTTGTAAAACGGGCTCAAACAATTGTGACAATGGCAAAAAAAGGAGAGTATTTTGCTCCATTGTTTACAGGATCACTATAAGTTGGAAATAGCTCACTGGCATCTAGCAATGACTAGTTGAGGTGTTTTTTCATTCAGTAGTGATGAGACTTGACCACGAAGCAGCACTGTGTCAGTTATGATGGTGGTGCCGTGGTGTTAGATAGTAACAGGAAAGTCTATGTGGTTGTAACAGTCCTTTCAGTCATAACAGTGCTCTTTACATAAGTAGACTGTCCTTTGATGACTGTTGTGGTTGTTATTCACAGAGCCGGGGATGACTTGTAACCCAGTCCTGTAACATTGTATGACACTGCCCTTTGCTCCTTTCCTGCGGCTGCCTGCCAGCTGGTTTGTAGATGGCCGTAGTTTCTCAGCTGTTTGCATTTATTTTACAAACTCATCCACTCCATCTAAACAAGGTCTTTTTTGCTGTCTCCATACTTACAACTACTCCTCTTTAATTCACTAAACAATGTCAATCTGGTTGTCTTGTTCATGAGCATTCATTACATATAGCCACCCCATTCAATGTGGTGATGAATTTAGCATATCCTCCTTGGAAAGTCTGTTTAAGTAAGAGCATGTAAATCAGGAAAATGACCACCAACTAGCAGCAAGTCATTCAGTCACTCTGTTAACTTTAAGATCATTCAACATATAATATGTCTGTGTTCTCAATGGATTTAAGGTACTATTTCTGGAAAAGTCTGAGTGCATAAACTCACCCAGAATTGCTAGAATGCAGGCAACCTTGGACCATCATCTTTCTTCTCTCCTTTTTTTCCCTTTGTTTTTTCATTAAAAATTTTTTTATGTGTTTTGCTGCTATTGAGAATAGGCATATCAAATTATACATTAATTTAACAGTTTCTACATGTACAGTAGAGTAACATTGATTACACTCTTTGAGTTGTACAACTATTGGCACCCTCCTTTTCTGAGTTATTCTTTTTTCATTAATGTGTTAGTCTGGGTGGACTAGAGAAACAAATTCATAGGTACACATGTGTGTATAAGAGAAAGCTTTATATCCAAGAGCAATTGGATATTGAAAAAATATCCCAGCCTAGTGAGATCAAACCCATATGTATAAAGTCCTCTTCAAACTCAGGAAACACACGCAATGATGACAAATGCAGGAAGGTCACAAGCCAGTGGGTGGGAAGTCTTGTGGATCCAGGGGCAGTGTAAGCTTCTCAGTGCTGACAGGAGTCTCCACGTTGCTTCTCTGGCTCCAGAGGTCTGGCTCCACCAGCCTCTCTCCACATATCTTCTCCACAGGGATGTCTCACAGGGAGTGAGCAGAGAGAGAGTCTCCCTCTTCTGAGGAGGAAATACAAGAGTTCCCAGAATCCTCAGGAGAAGGTCATGCCCACACAGAATTCTCACTGGCTATATCCTGATTGACAACCTAGACGCCACCCCTACACTCTTAATCCTCAAATTGATACCAGATTAAGTAACTACCACAGACCATCCCTTGTCAATTTCACACTTTCACTTAATTCTTCAGCCATACATAATTTTCAAACAAACAATAAATCATATCTGTACCTAATAGGATAAAACTAAAATGTATACAATTCAAAAATATGCCACCCTCATTTAAACATAACATCCTATAAGTGAACCATTGCACTTAAGTGACACCTACACCTTAATCCTATAACCCTATGAAGATATTCCCCCACCTATGAAAGTTTATAAACCAACCACTTCATGCCTTTATGCTCCCAATTTTGTATATCCAATTTCTATACTGCCCACTTACATCAACCCAGTACTCTGAGGAAACTTATTCTTTGATGTGAAGAAGCTTCATTCCAGTTGGAACCTTGTGAGCCAGCATCCATAAGCAAAGTCAAATCAGGACAGGTCATCCATAACGTCTACAGCAATGTGTACTAGTTCACAGGATGAAAAATCTTCTCTTCATCTGGTCAGGTTCTGGTCAGCTCAATGTGGGCTGTCTCACTCAGCCTCAACACGGTGCCCATTGCTCCCCTTGCTTTTAGACCATAGGCGCTGTCACAAATTCTCAACAACCCTAGTCCCCTTGTGCTGATGTGGGAAACTAATACTGAGGGAAATATGACAAGGACTATATTCCCTAATTTATAACAGAGGGAATCTGGAAAGCTAATATTCCATATTAGGAAAGCCACCAATTTGGTAAGTTAGAGATAAAGTCCAAGTACATTATCCTGCTTTAAATATCATTCCCACAGATTCTCCCCTAATAATATGGTGTCTTAAAGTGAGCACATGGCTGATTTTATCTCACTATAGAAGCAGACATCCTTTTGTTATCTCCTCCCACCCTGTCACCAAGCCACCGCATCCCTTCCCCCAATGCAGGTATTAGGTTTCCTCACCTTTAAGCTCAGGGACCTTACTGTAGTTACCACACACCTTGTGATGTATTGAATATACATGTCTTATGGCTACCTATAAATATCCCAAGATAGTAAAGATGCTTTCTCCCTCTCTTCTCCCACCTCTGCATGGATCATTAAGAGGGGCTGAGGTAAGCATGCTACTTTCCTATTCTCTATGATTTTACTATGATATATACATATATATATACAATTATGCCCACTGACTTCCTCTAACATTCTAGATCATGAACTTCAGACCAGTCAACCTTCTATAATTTCTGTAAACCAGGTCCACAGGTGTCAGTGGCCAGGCTCAACCTGTTTCTTTATTCCTGCATTTCTCCCACTACCACTCAATAAGTGGATCCAGATGGTCACCTATCAAGCATGTAAGCCTGCCACCGGCTCTCTTTAACATTCAGTCCTAGAGAGTTTTCTTCATCGCTCAAGATTTTTTCCAGCCTCTGACAAAAAACCACTAGTTCAAAATTCAAATATCCAAAGAGTTCCTTTTTTTCTTCAATCTTTCAAGCAGCCCCCAGCAAGTCTTTTAGAATGCAAATGTCCTGAGAACTCCAAAGCACTGGGTGGGGCATAGCCTTTCAGAGCCTTCTTTGCAGGCATGTCCTAAACCTATTTAAAGATCAACATTTAATGGTTCCAGGCAGGTGGGATTACAAGCTCTCATTTTCATACTTCCCAATAATCATTTCTATAAATCCTTATATCAACAAAAATAAGCAGAAGTTAGTATACACAAAGTGGAGTCAGATACTAAACTCAATTCTTAAAACAGTCAAGTAAAATCTTTATTTAGTTTATTTAGCTTAATCCTTATCGAAACTATTCTAGTGATAAAAATATGGGATTAGGCCTCTGACAGCATTGCCTCAAGCCAGTAACAGGCCTTCTGTCAGCCATTTTGACCTCAGTCAGCCATTTTCTCTAACCAACATGGTGTGTGAAAAATTCAAGGGGTGATTTCTACCCCTGAGCTCAAAATATACATTAACAACATTCATTTTTTGCCATTTCACACAGGAATAACCAAAGACTACAACCAAACAAAATAATCAAAACTTTAACTTCCCAAATTGTTTGCAGAAAACAACCCAGTAAACAGCATAAACATATCTGACTCCTAGCTACCCCAAGAAGAAATACTACCATGAGACAGAAGTCAAATAAAGATCCACTCTACATATTTATGATTTATTTCTCTAGTACCCCACTCCTGGTACCATAATGTATTAGTCTAGGTAGACTAGAGAAGCAAATTCAGATACACATATGTATGTAAGAGAGAGCTTTAAATACGAGAGTAATTGAATATTGAGAAAACATCCCAGCCCAGTCCAAATCAAGTCTATAAGTCCGATATTATCCCATATGTCCAATACCAATGTATAAAGTGCTCTTCATACTCATGAAACACATGAAATGATGCCAAATGCAGGAAGATCACAGGCCAGTGGGTGGGAAGTCTTGTGGATCCAGTGGCATTGTAAGCATCACAGCGCTGGTAGGGGTGTCCTGATTGACAGGCTAGATTCCACCCATATACTTTTAATCCTTAAATTGACACCAGATTATGTAACTACCACGATTAATATAAACTCCCTGGCCCCTAAAGTTTCTATGTAGCCAGTCAAATTGCTGTTGCCATGAAGATGAATGCATAGTGAATAATTTGTGTCTCATTTACATTATTCATGCTAACATATCTAAATTTTGGTAGCATGTTAACAACAATCATAAAATAAGAGCTGATACTAACTAGATATGACAATTGCTTCACACAAACTATCTCATAGCAATTCTATGAGGAATTAATACTATTATTACAAGCCCCTCCCCTTTAAAAAATCATTTTATTGGGGGATTATACAGCTTTTATCACAATCCATA
>NW_022103920.1:74161031-74179034 GCF_000313985.2 Echinops telfairi
AGGAGGAAGCATTAAACAACTAGAGGAAAGTTGTATGTTTCGTCAGTGCTATACTGCACCCTGACTTGCTCTTCTCTTCATTGTGATGAAAGAAGGGGATGTCCAGTTGTCTACAAATGGACTTTGGGTCTCTACTCTGCACTTCCTATCATTCATATTGATAGGATTTTTGTTCTGGGTCTTTGATGCCTGATATCTGATCCCATCAACACCTCATGATCACACAGGTTGGTGTGCCTATTCCATGTAGAATCTGTTGATTCTCAGCTATATGGCTGATTGTTTATCTTCAAGTCCTTAAGACACCAGACATTATATCTTTTGATATCTGGGCACCACCAATTTATTTCACCACATTTGCTTATGCACCCATTTTGTCTTCAGTGATCATGTTGCGAAGCTGAGCATGACAGAATGCTGGGTTATTGAAACAAATTGTTTTTGTGTTGAGGGAATATGTGAATAGAGGCCCAATGTCTGTCAGCTATCATAATATTTAAAATATAAATATATGTACAGAGATGCATTTCCCTATCATTATATATAAATATGTTTACATATGTACATGCCTATATGTAGACCTCTATAAATGCCCATCACCTCCTCATTCTTTCCACTATTTTGTTTTACTTTCCTCTTATCCCACTATCATGTTCTGCCTTCATTCAGGCTTTAGCAGTTCCTCTCAGTTTCATTGCCCTTGATCAAGCCCTACCAGCATCTTAAGCCCTCTTTGCCATTGATTTTAGATCACTTGTTGTTCCAGTGTCCTTAGGTTAGTTAACACTCACTTTCTTTTCCCAGCCTCCCCCTTTCCCATGTCCCCTGCCAGAACTGTCAGTCCCATTGTTTTCTTCTCCAGATTGTTTATCCTGCCTATCTTGTCTAGATAGATATGCAGAGACAATAGTAAGCACAAAAACAAGGAAGAGCAAAGCAAAACAAACAACAACCAAAAAAAAAAACTAACTACAAGAAAAAGAAAGGAAAAGTCTATCAATAGTTCCAGGTCTGTTTGTTGACCTTTAGGAGTGTTTTCCGGTGAGTCTGATGGGGTGCCACGCCCTGGCCCCAAAGTCTATTTTTGGTATTCCCTCGGGACTTCCTTGCTCTGCTCCCCTTGCTGCTCTGTTGCATGCCCTTAGTGTTTTGCCTCAATGTAGTGGGGTCAGATAGGGCACGATTCCCACACTGTGCCTCCAGTGTGGTCCCTCATAGCACTATGGATCAGGGAGTGATATTGTGTCTTGTGGTGGGCCGGCTGCTCTGAGTAAGAATATCTTCCTTGGAGCTTGGTGGGCCCAGATGTGTTCTATTCTCTCTCCTTCCCTCTTTGTTTGCTTCTGTGTGCTCTAATCAGAGGCACCCTTCTTCCGGAGCTGTTCCTCCAGTGCTGTCCTCTGAAGTGAATTCTTCTGCGCGGAGAGGATGGTGTCCACATAGTTGGGATTTGGGCCGGCCCCTCAGACCACTCTACTGGTTCCCCGCTTTGTGCCCGTATGTTGCCTTCACATCTTGACAAGCCTTCTTTTTACAGAAAGACTTTGAGAGGTTAATTATACTTACCAAGTAGTGATGCCAGGATTTAAATGCTAATCATCTAACCCTAGAGCCTAAGCTTGTACATATATATTATAATAGTTCTTTAACCTACCAATTGTGTTAGGTGTGTATTTTGTTGTTAGCTGTCAAATTGATTCTGACTGTTGTCAAATAGATTCTGAGATACCTCTGGGTGGGTTCAAACTGCCAGATTTTCCGTTAGTATTTAAATTGGAGTTAAATGTTTAACCATTTTCTCTCCATATCTATCACAAAGCTTCATCGCCACAGAGTCGATGCGGACTCATGGCAACCCTGCAGGACAAGGTGGAACTGCCCCTCTGGGTTCCCAAGACTATTACTCTTAAGGAGGATAGAAAGCCCTGTCTTTTTCCTTCAGAGTGGCCTGTGGTTTCAAACTGCTGATCTAGCAACAAGCAACCGATCATATAACAACTATGCCACCAAGGCCCCATTATATATGTGTGTGTCTGTCTGTGTGTGTGTGTGTGTGTGTATAGTCACTATGAATCAGTGTTTGTGTGCGTGTGTGTATGTGTGTGTGTTTGCTATGAATCAGCATCTACTCAATGGCAATTAGATGGCGTGTTAGTTTGGGTTGACTGGAGAAACAAATCCAGAGACACTCATATATATGTGTAAGAGAGAACTTAATATCACGAAGTAATTATACACCAATAAAACATCCCAGGTCATTCCAGATCAAGTCCATAGGTTCAATATTAGCCCATAAGTCTGATATTAGTACATGAATTCCTCTTCAGACCATGCAGCCTCTGCAATGATGCTGAATGCAGGAAGATCCCAGGTCAGTGGGTGGAAAGTCCTGTGGGTCCAATGGCAGTGGACACATCTCCAGGGCTCTGACTGCCGTCAGCATTCACAGCTCCATGTGGCTTGTCAACAGGAATGTGAAGCAGAAAGAAAATGTGTCCCACCTCCAGGGAGTTGGGATCCTCATGAGAGTGCCACGCCAACAAGGAGGGATCACCAGGATGTGACCTGATTGATAGGCTAGACTCCACCCCTTCATTCTTATTTCTCAAGTTGACATGAAATTGTGTCACTACCACAGATTGGCTTCAAAACTGTTATGGCAAAATTCCATTATCTTTTTATTCCATTTTTCCATGAACTTTTTGAAGCCTCCTTGTATACTTGTATGCAAATACACATACACACTATGAATCTGTGTTTTAATAATATAGAACATTAGATGAGTTTTTAGTACACAGTAATATATACAATTATTAAAAACAATGTGTACCAAGGACACCTCTAACTCTATATGTGGATTCATTGAGTATTAAACTTAGTATACTTTTTACTAAATTTTAGGTTAGGCACAAATATTATGTGTTCTGTTTAGATGAAAAACAGCTACAGTGGAGTTAAGTGACTTGCCCAACTTTACACAATTGGTAGATTACAGAACCAGGAACCCAAGTATTTCAGCCTCAGCTGTGTGCTTTCATCGTCTCTTTTGTCTGTGAAAATGCTCTTGGCAAAAACATGCCCTTTCTACTACTACTAATTGTATCTATATGAAGGCACACTTGCAGAAACAGAATATAAGCTATTTGTGTTGGAGGAACTCTTCATTTTCCATGTCTATTAACAATGGGGTTTTATTGGCAATTTCTGAGAGCCAATAATACTTGTATTTGCAATATAAAAAATCCACATATATTCAGATGTATCCCACTTAATCTAATTAATGTCTTCATTAGCCATCACATGCACATTTGACTTATATATTCTAAGTAGGAATCAGATAAATAAAGGACATTCTTTAGAGAGTAAACAAGAAATTAAAATAGATAGCAACTTCAATTAGAGAAAGGAAAACGTACTACCAGACACAGGACTTAATCAAAGCGCCCAGGCTCTGTAAATACCCGGTGTCATAGTCAGAGTGTGAAGTGGAAATTGATGCAAACACGCCCTTGATGACACCAGAGAAATTCCCAACCGAGTCCCCATAAGATCATGAGAACTGGATGAATAATGAACGTGTCCTTGTTCTTACACAGCATTGAGAACTGCAGTTCATTCACTCAGCCCCTGTTCAATTAATGTCTGTCTTTCCTCCCTTCTGTAAACTCCATGTTATCAAGTACCAAGCCTGTTTTAAAGTGCAGTATAGACCCAGTGTTGTTATATTCTAAATGTGGGTTTTGAGAAGGCCATTAATGAATGCAGAATAAGTGAATGAATGGATGTTATCTAACAGACAGCCAAGCCTCTGGCACCAACTTTAAGTCTGTCTCACCAGATTATGGGTCAAAGCTGCTAATGTAGCTGCCACCCTTGGGGAATGGCTGAGTCAGGATCAGAAAGGCATCCATGACTAGAGCCAGCAGGGTCTGGGAACATTTGTGTCTGTTTATTTCCTGAATCAAAATGAAATAATCACTCTCCATCAGCTGTGTTGACTCCCTTTACCCTGACAAACTTCTCCACTTGACTTACAGGACGCACAGACTCCTCTGTGTTCTCTAACTGCACTGGCCCCTCGTGCTTGTTCTTGTTCTTCTTCTTTTACCCATCTTCTTGTCTTTTCCGTGTTTTAACATGCTCTTCAGAAAGAGCAGACTTGGGAAGTTGGCTATAGTCCAGATTATCAGTCTACATTTTTCCCTTTTCTGAAGTTTGCTGTGGGCATCATAGTTGAGACACCTCGCCTTAACACGAGAGCATAGAGATTTTCTCCAAGGTTGTCCTCAACGAGCCTTATAGTTTTCAGTCCAACATTTAGCTTTATGATATTCTTTTGTGTATTTTGAGCCCATTTTTGTGTATGGTATGAGATATGAAATCAAAGTTAATATTGTGCATATGAATAGCCAATAATTCAAGGGCAATTTGTTGAAAAGATTAGCCTTTCTGGTCCTTTGGATCTTTGTTAAAACTCAATTGTCTAAGAAAATAAAAATAAAAGCTACAAATCGAGAGAATATACCTTGAAAACACATATCTAAAAATGAACTTGTATAAAAAATTCTCAGGTTAGAACAGTAAGAAAACAATACAATCTATAGTGGAGAGATAACTTCATTATATCTCAGGATATTCAGGAAAGAACAAAATACATGAAAAGTTGTTGAACATCATTCACCATTCTAAAAATAAAAACACCCCAAAAACCAAATTCCCTGCCATCAAGTCAATTCTGACTCACACTGACCTCACTTAGGGTTTCCAAGGCCGTACATCAGTAGAGGCTCTTCCCTACATGAACATAATGGCGGCCTCTGGGTCACCAGATTCGCATCTAGAGAGGCGCATGGTGGAAGGGGCTCCCTTCTCCTGCAAGGTTTAGAGGAGAAGCAAAGCCCCCTGGGGAAGCCGCAAGAGTCCTGAAAGGGAGCACGGGAGAAACTACACAGACAGGTGAGGGGGTGGGGGTGGGGATGAAGGTCACGGCCAGGAGGGTTACAAGGTGGAGAGTTCTTATACACAAGACCTGGGTACAGCGATCCCGGAGTCTACTGAGTCTCAACAGACAGCGCCCTGCTCTCAACGGACATGTCCCTGGAGGGAGCAGGCACCCAGCAGAAAGCCCTGGGGGCTGCGAGGGGTGGTACCTGTGCTACATCTAGGGGCACAGGACACCCCTTAACTACACAGAGGAAGAGACAGGGGCAGCCGGCTCCAGTTCATCTTTTTCTAAAGAAGCCACTGGTACGTCTGAACTGCTGACTTTGTAGTTAGCAGCCCAAACCTTACCCAACCTCTCCATCAGGGCTCCTCTCATTGGCCATTAGAGAAATGCAGTTAAAACAATAAGTTATCGCTACAAACATTAAAAAGCTAAAATGAAAAATACTGAAAATATCAAAGATATGCTGATAAAGATGCAGAGCTATGCATACCACTGCTGATAGGAATGTAAAATGAGGCAGCTACTGAAAAACAGCTTAGAAGTATTTTCTAAAGTGAGACATACATTAGCATATGACTCAGCAATCCCACTCTCAGGTACTTACCCTAGATAACTAACAACTGTACTCACACAGTCTTCTCTATGGACATTTGTCATTGCTGCTTTTATACATGCCAAAGTCTGCACCCAATCCAAAATTTCCTTCTTTGGGAAGATGGATAAGCGAAGACTAGTTTATATGTACAATTGAATACTATTCAGACTGGGGGCAGGATTTGGCTCCTCATCTGAACTGGGTGGGGTTTACCCTCAAGGGGGCCACACTGAAAGTCTAAAGGTGTAAGGGGAAGTTGGGGGTGGGGGAGGGGGAGTACATGAGACTGCTCCATCCCTTACTGCAGGAATAGCTATGAGGACTTCTAGGATTTTCGCCTTTCAGACAAAATTGCTGAAAACTTACAGGGTGTATGTGTTGTTAGGTAAGCCAGTCCCAGGTTATGGAACCCTGAAAGAAAAAGGGACTGAACTGATGGATTATAAGACATCCTTCTCACAACTTAACAGAGAAATTCATCTACTCTGTGTCAGGATCCCTGTTAGACTTGGGACTGTTATGCTCTTTCTTTTTTGTTGCTGTTTATCTATATAAGATAGGCAGGATAGCCCACAGTTGGGAGGTGGGTATCAGGGAAGAGGTGGGCGGTGAGCCAATCATGACAAGGACAGGGAAGAGTGAGGGTTCTAAAATCGACCATGAAGAGAATGCAGCTTTTCTGGTTGTGTTTGATCAGTCAAATTGTATCTCAGGGGAATTACTGAGAGGTGAACAATGGGTAAACATGAGAATGGGGCAAGAGGAAAGAAAATAGAGAAAAAGGAAAGAAGAAAGAAAAAATTATATAGATATATGTGTGTAAACATAAAAATATAGGTGTATTTACATATATGCAACAAGGAAGCAGATGAACTTTGGGACTCTACTGAAATCTTACCTCAGTACAAGAATTTTTTTCCTATTAATGTGGCATTGCATCACGTTCCTGACATGATTGCTGAAGACAAAATGGATGCATAAGTAAATGTGGTTAAGAAATCTGATGGTGCCCAGCTATTAACATATATAGCATCTGGGGGTCTTAAAGGCTTGTAATTAAACAAGTGGCTATCTAGCAAGGAAGCAACAAAGCCCACATAGATGAAGCACACCAGCATGTGTAATCATGAGGTGTCAATCAGAAAAGGTATCAGAAGTTCAAAAACAAGCAATCAAATTGATGTGGAGAGGTGTGAATGTAGTGGAGACCAAAACCCACCTGGAAGATAACTGGACAGCCCCTCTCAGAGGGACACATGGAAGGGATGATAAATCCAGGGTGTCGTAGCACTGACAAACCACATGACTATCCTCTAGTTCTTTAATATTTCCTTCCCTTCCTAGTGTGTGTTTAATTTGTTTTACCACATTAATCATGTTAGACTTGAGTATGTTCATTTGTATAATTAAGATCATGAGATACATGAGAGCCAAGATAACCCTTCAGAAACAGTAACAGGAGTAATGGTTCCCTGAGGGGATAGGGGGGAGGGGAAATGGGGAACTGATAGTATTGGTGACTGTATAACCCCACTTGCAGGGTGTGAACACAAAGTTGTATGTGAATGGGTATATTGGATGGTGTAAGATATGGCAATAGATGATAGATAGACAGATAGATAAGGGGTTCCTGGGGAATAGGGTGAGCGGGGGGTGGGGTAGGGGGGTGGGGGGGAGGGGGATAAAGCTGATATCAAGGAGTTCAGGACAAAAGAAAATGTTTGAAACTGATTGTGGTAGCAATTGCATAATAATGCTTGATGTGCTTGAACTAGGGAATATTATGCAATCTGTAAGAACTCCCAATAAAATGATTTTTTTAAATGTTAAAGAGAGATTTTTTTTAGCCAGAATTAAAACAAAACAAAATGACATTAAAAAATAGATGTGCTATTGGTATATGTAATGACTCACCTGAATTACGAAGGTGTCATTCTGGCTGGAGAAGCCAATTTCAAAAGCCTGCACACTATATGATTAATTCATATGATATTCTGGAAAAGACAATACTAGAGAGTTGAGGAGCAGACTGATGGTTCCCAGGGAGTAAGATGGGAGGACATCTCACTTTGAAGGGATAGTAGGAGAGAAATTGATTGAGTTGGAGCGATGGAATCATTCTGTGTTAAAATTCACATAACTAGATGGAGTAGGTATAGTGAATTTAGCATGATTTCTATGCTTATAGATACTACATTTTCAAGTTGTGCTTTGATGATTTTCATTTTCCTGAAAGTACACTATTACCTGAAATTAAATGGAGAGCTAGGAACTGATATTACTAATAAAGTATTAGGGATACATAAACTTGCTAAAATAAATTTTAGTAGAAATAAATTATTTTAATCATAATTTTAACTTACATCATTCTTTTTCGTATTCACCTATTGCCAGAGTGTGTAATTGAGCATCTACTATGAACTGCAAAGTGTGTGAGATCCTGGAGACAGAACAATGGAAAAATAACGGGCCAAGTCCTTTTTATATACCTTAATTTATACTGGCATAGTGGTTACACATTGGGCTGCTAACCATAAGATTAGCAGTTCTAAACCACCAACCTCTCCTCAGGGGAAAAGTGAGACTTTCTATGCCCATAAACACTTAGAGTCTTGGAATCCCACAGAGGCAGTTCCACCCTGTCCTATAGGATCTCTAGAGTCAACATCGACTCGAGGACAGTGAGGAATAATTAATATAGATAATTTTTTTTAAAAAAGCTAGCAAGACTATAAAGTATCTGGGACTAAAAATACCAAGGGAGAAAAATAAAACAAGATGAAAAGATATAAAACGAAATGGTGACAAGAAGCTGCTATTTAAACGTGGTGGTCTAGGAGAGACCACTAAGAATTGTGATATTACCCTGGGGAAAGACCTAAGTGAAGTGAAGAATTAGGTCACATTAGGTGGCTCTCTAGATATACCTAGTCCTGGCTACAGTCAAGACAGAGACCCTAGGGTGCTGTTGGGCCTAGAGTGCTCACTGAACAGGGGTCTAGAGTAGCAGAAGGCGAGACCAAGAGAAAGACCAAGACAGAGGTTAGCAGAGGGGTGGCAGCAGGTCAATCAGTTTACACAAAGCCATCCATCTTGTTCATTATTAGTTCTGAGGTGATTCTGAGTGACATGCAAAATCATTGGAACATTTTGAGCAGAGGAGTGACAAGATCAAGTTTTGCTTTAGAAATTCGTTTATTTGACTTTAGGTGGAGAAGATACTTTAGGGTTGTGTTAGTCTGGGTAGACTAGAGAAACAAATCCAGGGAGACTCATACATGTATGAAAGAGAGCTTTAAAACAAAGAGTAATTGTACATTAAGAAAACATCCCAGCCCAGATCAAGTTCATAAGTCCAATATCAGCCCATTTGTCTGATACCAATCAATAAAGTCCCCTTCAGACTCAGGAAACACATGTAATGAGGCAGAATGCAGGACAATCACAGGTGGGTACAAAGTTTTGTGGGTCCAGTGGCATTGTAAACATCTCAGCGCTGGCAGGGGTCTCCATGTGGTTTCTCCAGGTTAGGGCACTATGCAGTTCCATATGTCTTGTCTCCCAGAGAGTCAGCAGAGAGAGAGAGAGAGAGAGAGAGAGATGTGTCTCCTGTCTCCAAGGAGGAAAATACAGTAGTTCCCAGAATTTCTAGGAGAAGACCATGCTCACTTAGAGGTTTCATTGACCATCTCCAGATTGAAAGGCTAGACTCCACCCCTACGCTTTTAATCCTCAAATTGACACCAGATTATGTCACTACCACAAGGTAGCATGGTGGCCAGTTAGGATAACCAAAGCCAAAACAAACCCACTATCATCAAATCCATTATGACACATGGCACCCCTACACAGGCTTCCTGCAGCTGTTCATGGGTACAGGAGCAGAAAACTTCATCTTTCTCACACAGAGCACCTGGTAGATTTGCACCACTTATCTGGTGGCTAGCAGCCCCATGCTTACCCCACAATTCCGCCACAGTACCTCGGAGTGGCACTATTGAAATATCCAGGGTATGAGGGGACAGTGACTTGGATTATGTGAGGACAGAGCATAACCAATAACATATTGTATTAAAAAGTACATCAACAGAAATCTAAACAACAACTTACAAAAAAGATAGTGTAAGAGAAGTATTAAACTGCTATTATGTTATTCCTTCAAAATCTAGTTGATAGTCCATTCAATTTTAGCCAGGAGAGTGTCAAGATCATAATATATTTTCTCTACCTTCATTTGAATGATCGACAATGAAATAGCATTTCTCTAAAACAACTTTAAAATTTAACTGGTATTTACAGCTTGGTCCTTAGAAGAAATCAGCTCCTTATTTCCCGTTTCTTTTTCTTAATTTCATTTCCCATTTTTATTTTGACATAAAACTATGTGTATTCAGCTACGGTGCAGCATTAGGCTAGAGAGTGAATGGATTTTTTTAGATTTTAGAAAACACAGTACATCTCAAGATCTATATTAAAAAATCAAGGGCATACTTTAGAGTTGACGTCAAATATGACCATAATAAAGAAAGATATTTAGAGGAAAAAGAGATGGACAGTTTTTCCTGTGCCTTATTTATTGGAATTAGATGAGGATAGTTCTTTAGAACAAGCCAGAAAACCATGACCCCTTCACTGCCTAATCCGTGAACTGAAGTCCAAAAGGACTCTTCAGCTATTGCCTGGAGCCATTTCCTCATTTTTGATGACAGAAATAAGTGGTTCATTTTCTCTTTGACAGTGTGTTGCCCTTTAGCGGATACTGAATAAAACTGCTGCACTTGTTGGGTGAGAATTTTTTCAGCATCCCATGCTGAACATACCTCTGGGGCTGAGGAGCAGAGGAGATAAACGCAGCTTAAATGCCACTTTCAAAACCTAAATGCAAAATGGAATCCAAAGATAATGATGAGTTTCATAATACTAATTGGCCAATGACCTATATTGGGTGATTTACAAATCTGACCTTGTCTCTCTAGTGCCAGCTTAGGTCCTATAATGAAACCATTTAGAGTGGAGATACCAAATAATTCATTCACGCTCCCTAGGCCAAGGTCAACCAATGTTTTAAAACTATTTTTCAAGATCTTACAGAATTGAGTCATGCTTTCTGCAGGTCAAAACATCCACAGCGCTGTGGTATTCATCACCTAGTAAGTATTGACTCCTGAAAGTATAGAGAACCCGTCATATGAAACAAAGAGCGGTCTTGAAAAGTGTTGGTATGCTCAGCACACATAATCAGTAATATAGCTTCTCCTGGTTGGATTGATATTCTTCATTTTTAACAAATAACCTTTCAAACATAAAACTCTGCTAATTAAATCAGGCACAAAGTATCTTTTTCCAAGGCTGATTTCTATCTAAAAGTTCTACTAGTGCCTATATGTCACTACCTAGTTGTGGTTTTGTTTTACTGTCAAAACCAGATTGACAGAGCTCATACATTTTTATCAAATTATTGTCTATCATGCTCTCATTGAAATGCAAAGTGCTTAGTGGGTTTGTAAATCAATTATATTCATCTGGACCTCTCAGGCAGAATGTCAAATAAAATTTTAAGTTTTATTTTGATCTGCATATGAAATGAGAAATAAGAATTTATCAAGGATAATCTTTACTTGTTAATTATTGGGGGGAAATGTATGCTCATGGCAAAAGAAAGAAAAGAAAACCTCTAAAAAATCCAAATTTTGTAAAACATGAATGACATTCTTGACTTCCTCATCTCTAACTCTCTTATAACCCATTCTCATTCCTGAGTTAGAGTGTGTAGCAGGATAAAATATGAGGGAATAGGAGAGTCATCGAAATATGAAGAGTCTGAGTGCAAGGTACTTGTAGGACTTTCCAGGGAAGAGGCACAGATGTAGTGGTTTAGGCAGAACATCTTGGTCAGAGATGCAGCGTTTGGTCAAAGCGTATCGATGCTAGCTGGAGCCCTGGTGGCATCACGGATACGCCTTGGGGCTGCCGTCTGCAAGGTCAGTTAGCTGCCCTGCAGGAGAAAGATGAACTTTCCACTCCCATAAAGATATAGTTATACCTTTGGAAACCCACAGGGCAGTTCTCCCCATCCTACAGGGCTCCTATAATGGCAATGAGCATGTTGATGCTAGAAGAACGCCCAACAACTCCTCCATGTCTGAAGCTAATTAGGGAAAATGCCATCTGCAAAGTCATGCTAAAAGCACAAGTATCTAATACTTATTAACGTATTATGCCCATTTTGGTGTATTCTTCTATCATTCTTTTCTAATAGGAAAAGTATCCAGATTATACGCTTATACTCTATGAAGTTTCCTTCCAGGAAAAACAACAACAACAACAACAACAACAAAACCTCTGAAGTCTGTTTCATTTCTGAACTTCTCATGCTCTTTCCTTTCCTTAGGTTTCCATGTTTATTTTTCCTTTCTGGGCAACTCGTGCTACACTCCTTAGATTTCTGATGTCCTGACAACATCAGAATGTTTACTTTACGTAAATAAGTAGTACACACGAATAGCTATCTTCGAGATATAACCTAATTGAGTCTGTGAAAGCTTTGAACCAAATGTACTAGCATTTAAATGTCCTCCACCCTCAGCTCCATTGTGGTTTTTTTTTCCCTATGGCCATTTCAGTTCACAGTGGTGATTTTAATGCAAAGATTTGCCTCCCAGGATGCAGGTTCAACCACTTATAATCCACCTCCTGCTTCTATGTAGATCACTGCCTGGTATTATTTGCAGACTTAAAGGTCATGCCTTTTATTTTCCCTGATGGCGCTTCATTCTATTTACTTGTTAAAATTTTAATTGTGAAACAAGCTGTGTGAATGTTTATTGTCTGTGAGTTTCCCTTTTTCTAAACTCTGCTTAATAGAGTTTGTGGTTCTACGGCTTTTAAATACTTAAAATATAGATATATTTTTGGAAAAGAAAAAAATACTTTGTGGTTATTCACTGAAAGTTCAGAGTAGGTGGACTAAAACTTCAACTATGTGATTTTATCATTTCAATCAGCGGTAGGCACCGTTTTAGCTGCAAACACCAGTCATATCAGTGGTAATGAATGGGGGTTTGAACTAGAGGGAGTAGACATGAATTCATTTAATTTCTGTTCATCGTCCTTCTCTGTCTTATCAGATGACTATGTAGGAATTTGCCATTTTGTGGTTATTCATTTCTTAGACTGTAAATGTCGAGAAATGCCAGACTACCACCTTGTTCTCCAAAGTGTGGTTTCATACCCAAATGAGTCATTCAGTCAAGAACCTTGAGAATATTAACCTAGTCTAGACATTTTAATCTTTATGATTAGTACACTCAGACTTAACAAAAGGGTATACATCATTAGAAAGAGTGTAAGTATAAAATTCTGGAAAAATGTAAGTACCACAAACTTATACCCACATAGCCTTGACTATACCTTGCCACTGCTAAACCTTTCCATTTCTGCCATTTTTATCATTGTTTGTAGCAACAGACTACCCAGTAGTAAAACTCACATCTTTAGAGCAACCCATGCCTGTCTTGCATGTATTCCCAGCAGCCGGCCTTGGTATGTACGGTACCTGCTTTAGTAGCTTCTCAGAAAATCTATTAAATGCGAAACCATCTTATATAGGTACTCTGTTACGCTTATCCAACATAGGTTTCCCCAATTTTTCCTTGCTTATTGCTATGGTTACTAAGCATTTACCTCTAATTTCCCCGATGCTCTTTTTTTGTAAACCAATCGATAGGATCATAAGTATAAATCATTGTATAAGTGTTCCTGCTATCTGAGGTTTTGTTTTATAGGAATACTAACTTTAATTTCAAGCTGTTACTTAACTCTGTAGGCATATTTTGAAAACAATAAAGCTAGGACAATTAAATCTGCTAGTAGTAGGCACAGAAATGCAATTTTTGAAAAATTTGAAATAAATTTTATTTGGTGCCGCTCCAGGGATCACAAAATTTGAGAAGTCAAAATCAACTGAAAATCATATTATGAATCCATTACTTTTCTTATGAAGTATTTTATGAGCATGATAAAGAGGGAAACATACTAAAGGCATACTCTACCAAAAAGGACTACATTACTGCGTAGCATTCTATTAAAGAGTACACATAGAATGAGAGCTCCTCTTTGCCAAGGAAGAGAAGAATAACAGTATAACTTGGGTTTTGAGAAAAGAAAAACCTACCCCATGCCTTGATTAAACCCAAATCAGGCTGCTATTCAATTCATACCTACCGCAGGCCTACTGCAATTGAGCTGATTCTGACTTAGAGAGTAGAGCTGCACCATCGGGCTTCTAAAGTTAGGAATCTTCACCGAGCTGACTGCCGCATGACCCAGGGAGCAGCTGGCAGCTTCCAACCACCAGCCTTACAGTTAGCAGCTGACTGCTTAATCACTGCACTCCTAAGGTGGCATTCAATTATAAAAATATTTCTGCAAAGTTGGTATACAGTCACTTCCCTGTTTTATTTGCCCTGCTCCTTTTTCTGGGGACAGCTACAATATAACGACAATAAGTTAATGCCTGGCAGCTCAGTCCAGACCCATATCTAGCACTTGAGCCTGGCTGACTTGGGCCTTTCCAGGGTCATTCTCACAGTGTAACATTGTGATCTTCAGCCTGGCAGGGGTGATGTGATCAGATCCCCTTCTTGGCAAACCTCTGAATGAGAGTTTAGGTCTAGCATACAGGGAGGCATGTCAATCAAACCGCCATGCCAAGCCTGCAGTAGCACGCACAGCTGCAGGATCACTTGTAGCTGCAGTCTGCCACCAGAGGGATTCTGCTCTCACCCAGTTCCTCAGACAGATGGCAGAGAGAGGGGAACAAAGCAAATCAAAACCCATGGCCATCCAGGTAATTCCTATTCGTTGAGAACCTATAGAACAAAGTAGATCAAGCAAAATTATAGCGATGAAGTAGCAACAAAAATGCTATGGTTGAGGGGGTCGCCACAACATGAGGAACTGTATGAAAGGGTCGCAACATTAGGAAGGTTGAGAACCACTGCACTATGCCATCAGGGCTCTTTACCGGCTTTCTGAAGATGCTCAGCATAGAAATTACTTCAGTACATCAACAAGCCATCTAAAGTTCAACCTGGATTCCGAAGAGTGTGTGGAGCAGGGCCATCATTACTGACATCAGAATAATGTTGACTAACAACAGACTGTCATAAAGATGTTTACTTGTGCTGTATTGACTAGGCAAAGGAATTCAACTATGTAGCTCACAACAAACTATGGCTATTAATGCTACAATGGAAATTCTAGGACACTGAATTTGCTCATGAGCAACCTGTACATAGATCCACAGGCAGCCATTCAAACAGAACAAGGGGAAACTGCAGCATTTAAAATCAGGAAAGCTGTACATTAGGGTGTATCTTTTTACCATATTTATTCCATTTGTATGCTGAGCAAATCATCCAAGAAATTGGATTATATGAATAACTCAGCAACTGAGTTCAAGGAAGGCTCATTTATTATTAACCCACATTATGCATATGAAGCAATTTAATTTACTGAAAGCAAAAAAGACTTAAAGCACTTATTAATGAAAAAGACTGAAGATTTCAGTATGGATGAAAACTCATTGTTAAAAAAAAAAAAGTTCTGGTAATTAGACCAATCAACTATATCCTGCTTTATGGAGAAAAGAGGGAAGTTCCCAAGGATTTTATTTTATTTGGATCCACAGCCAATGCTCATGGAAGCAGCAGTCAAGAAATCAAACAATTTATTGCATTTGTAAAATCTGTTGTACAAGACTTCTTAACAGTGCTAACGAGCAAAGATGCCACTTTGATGACTAGCTGTTCTTAACAGAAGCCTGAGTAATTTCCACCACTCCATATGCCTGCAAAAGTCGGACAATGAATAAGGAAAACAGGGGAAGAAGTGATGTATTTGAATGAGGGTTTGGGAGAAGAAAATTGAAAGTAACATGGACTGCCAGAGGAATGAACAAATTGTGTCTTGGATGAAGTACAGCCAGAATGCTCCTTAGAAGTGAGGATGGGGAAAGTATAGTTCATGTTCTCCACAGGTTATCAGAAGAGACCAGTTCCGGGGCAAGGCTATTGTGCTTGGGAAAGTAGAGGGTCATTGAGAAAGAAGGCCCTTGGCATGAAAGGTTGACACAGGCGCTCCAAGGTGCTTTGTTCTGTTACGGACAGGGTCACTATGAGTCTGAACTGTGTCCTCTGTCGACACCAAACAACAAAGATGCTCACATCCTAATTCCTGGAACTGGTGATGGTTGTTATGTTCCACGGCCAAAGCAAACTAAAGCTGCAGGTGCAATTAAAGTTGCTAAACAACTGACCTTATGATAAGATTAGCCTATATCTTTCAATTGCGTGCAGTCTAATCACACGAGTCAGTAAAAGCAGCGAATCGTTCTTAGCTGTGGTCAGAGAAAGACATGGCAATGGAAGAAATGTCAAAGTGAACTGATGGAAGAATCACTTACTATCCTGCCTTTGAAGATGGAGGGAGGGAGCCAAGGCCCAAGGAATGTAAGTGAACTCCAGGAGGTGACAAAGGAAAGGCAATGGGTTTTTCCCTAGTGCGAACAAAGAAGGAACAAATCCCCGTCAAAACCTTGACTTTAAGAAATGTGTCCTGTGCTAGACTTTTGGCCTCCAGAACTGTATTTCTGCATTGTTTTAAGGCACCAAGTTTGTGGTAATCCTTTACTCATACCAACCCTATAGGACAAGGAGAACTTATTTTCCCTTATGGGAAGTGGTTGGTGGGCATGAACCACTGGCCTTGTGGTTAGCATTCCAACACTTACCTACTGCAACAACAGGGATTCCACAATAGCAATAGAGAACTAGTATATTGATTACTTCTCCTGGAGCAAAACAAAAAGACATTTAAATATTTCACGACAAATTCTCCAAGGCCACTTTCTCGGATAGCAAGAAACCCGGAAGCTCTCTCCCTTGACTCTCTTGGTGTTTCAGACACATTTGCTTAGTTGTTAGGCTCTGGCCTGGGGTTTCAACGACAGATGCTTCTGTAGCCCCTGAGAAAACTGTTAGGGGAGGCATCCTGTGGCACATGACATAAAAAAGAAAACCCTTTGAGACTTATAACCAGTCACCGGGGGAAAGTCAAACTTCTTGAGGGAAAAATTGACACTCTGCCCAAGTTTCTATTCTCAACACATAGCAGTTTGGACTTGCCTCCTCACTACTGATGCTCACCCAAGGCCTTTCTGAAAGTCAGACACCTACAGACGAGCTCATTTCGATAATAGGAGCTCCGTTTTCAAATTCAATTCTATCAAAGGAATTATTACTACCTCTATGCCTCTTATTACTATTTTTCTGACCGTTAGGCGGATATGATGGCTGCCTTTTACTTAGGTCAGGGTATCTGAGAAGCAAAGAACCTGAGAACTGTTTATGAAAGCTCAAAGTGTCCTTATCAACCTCCCCTGTTATTTTATAAATGAAGAAACTGAGGCATGGAGAAGTTACAAGCGCTCTGGCTTGGACCTTGTTCAAGGCAGAGGGTTCGTTTGCTGAAGAATTTACTTGACAGTTATCGTCAAGAAAAACACACTATAGCTTTTTATTTTTTTTCCTTATATGATATCGCTATTTCCTAGGGAGTCTCTCCAAAGTGACAGGAAGTGCTTTTCCTAAAGCTATGAATAACAGGCTCTGCAGGGTGACTGCAATGAACAATAGCCTGAGCAATAGCCTAGTGTCTCTGGCAAGTTAATGAGCCTCCCAAGGCTACTTACTAATTCACTAGAAGGGAGTAGGTTAGAAATCAGGAAGATTAGATGTTACTTTATTATATCAATGCCTTTCTATTTTGTTAACCTAATGCCCCTAACATTTCCTATCATTATATTCTTTCCTTCCCTTTATACCCAAAGTCCTTAAATAAATGATATGTGCTTACCACCTCCTGTTGCCTTACCTCCCACCCTTTAATCTCCTGATTTTGGCTGCTTTCCATAACACCAATGATCTGCATTTCAGGGGCTTACTTGTAACTGAATCCAAATGTCTGTTCCTCATTCTTATAACCCTGAACACCAAATTTTCTAACCGCCCCTCAAATTATACCTTCATCTTTATGTCCTTGTTCTACTGATTTTCCTCAGGCTCTCTGGTATTCTTTTATCTCTCACAACATCGAGGTGGATGATTTCAAACTCACTGTCTTTTATGAGCATTCAAATCTTATAGTCATTCTGTGGGGGAAATGCCAGCCCCCACAACTAATTGCAGTTTCAGTAGGTGCAATTGTAAGGTTAAAATGTTATGAAGAATATAGTAAGGTCATACAGAATCAGAGAGATAGGAGAGAGATTGTAAAACAGTCAGATGCATTTCATGGCAGCATGCTCATCTCCTGGACATCCATGATCTCACCAGCCAGGTCTGCCGACAGCTCGGGCAGAAAGGGCAGGAGGAATCTTTATTTCTGGCCAAGGCCCATA
>NW_022103920.1:74179134-74180694 GCF_000313985.2 Echinops telfairi
GGAAAGGGAACAGGGAAGCGAGGACAGGAGAGGAGAGGGGGAATTGACAAGAGGCCAAGAGGGGGCTCTTTATTGCTAACCAAGGGTTATATATCTTTGGGGGGAGTGCAAGCCCATTAATTACAGGTAAAGACATATGTCACAGGAAGGGATTGCATTATAGGTTATACAGCAATGAGAGTGGGGGACAATCTAGGGATATGCATATGATAGGAAGAGGAGGGATTGGGGGTATACATGTGACAAGAAGGGCGGATCCTAGATTCAGGATGGCAGCCTAACTCTGGATGTCACTGAGCAGGTTTGACTTGTTCTCTGCATCTCCATAGAAACCATTATCAGTAGGGTGTAAACCCCACCTACAGAGACCAGACCAATGGTCGCAAGCCTTTATGGAGAAGTAGCCCATTGTCCTTAACAGGAGGAAGCAGGCCCTACCTGTGCTGGGACCAGACAGTTGTCTGGCAACTGACTACCTTCAGGGAGGATGTCTCTAAGCATCTGACCTCCCACCATATGCAGGCAAATAGCCTCTAGTGTTTGTCATATCTTTGGGAGAGACAAAGCTGGGAGAAAGTCTCTTTATAACCCAGCTGTTCTCTTGATTTCTTACCACTTGCCAATTTGCCCCTGTCCATACCTGTTGCTGCAGAGGACATTCCTATTCATGGTGACCCATGGATTGTCACCGAGGAGACTTGGTTTTGAACATACATTTAACATATATCGATGTGATGTGCACTTTGGGAGAGCAGAGGGTGAGGCCTTTCTTCCTCGGGACAATGGAGACATTCCAATGATCAACCTTTCGATTAAGAGCCAATCCAACTACCCACTGACTATCCCAGGTACTCTACCCACTAACTGATACTTATCTAAAGTCACACTCATTATCGCCCTGATTATATGTGTGGCCTTCTCCTAGATACCATTTTGTTTTGTTCAAAATAAAACTTTTTTTACATTTAAAAATGGAACTTGTCATTTTTTTATACTACAAATATATAAAGAGGCTTCAAAATATTTGTAAAAATATTCCATTATCTTTTACTTCTGTTTTCCACAAACGTTTGGAAGCCCTCTCACCTAGGCATCTGTGTTCTTTCTACTGTAAAACATACTGAAATTATAAAATGTAACAAGTTTTAAAATTTCTGTTTTGTTAGTTAGTGAAGACTTGCATGTGTATGTCTGAATCCATTCATCCATCTATCTATTCATTGATGCATGAATTTATAATTATCCCCTGATTACTTTTCTTCAGACAGATCTATTTGTACATGCTTGGTACAAGAATGCTCCCACATCAGTGTTTACTTGATTAAGTATATGAAATGTCCTCACCTGATAGCACTGCTAGTCCCCTTGAATAAAGCATCAACCAATCATGATGATCAAGATATAACCCCTTCCCAGGGGACAGACAACAGAAAAGTCGGTGAAGGGAAACAGTGGTCAGTGTAAGAAATGAAAAATATAATAATTTATAAATTATCAAGGGTTCATAAGGGAGAGAGTGTGGGGGAGGGGGGGGAAAATGAGCTGATACCAAGGGCTCAA
>NW_022103920.1:74181259-74185256 GCF_000313985.2 Echinops telfairi
GTTTCATCCACTTGATAGTCATTCCTGTGGCACATGTTGCTGGAACAGGACTGTATACTCATTGCTTGATTCTGGGAATTTAGTAAGAGCGACATCAATTTTCTGGCTTCAGGGTGTGGTGAGGACATATATAAACAAAAAATTACTAAGAAGTTTGACTGGTATCATGATAGAGGAAGTATGGAGTTCTATGAAAGCATGTGGTATTTATGTTACCATCTCACTATCTATTGGCAGTGAGGTAATAATACAATTGCTTAATTTCTCAAAGACTCATTTCCTCAATGTAGAATTGTGGCCAATAATAATGCCTGCTTCAGAGATTTTCTATGAGGATTAAAATATTTTAAAGTACATAGTACAGTGTTTGGCACATAGTAAGTACCTAATAAATGTTGGTTGCAATAATAATATTACATTAATTTTATCTTACAACATCATTTTTATTGTGTTAATTTTCAGTTTTACAACTTAGGTTTTTTTCTGTATTTCTCAACACCTTTATTTTTTTGCTTCTGAGTCAATGCATATAAAACTTGTAAATAGTTGCCCATATTTATGTAATTTATTTCATTCTTAAAGTATTCTGCCATTCAACTGGTATTTAAAAACCCACTGAAATCCTGACACCGTGCTGTGCACTGATAATAAAATGCTACTTACAACAAATAAGATCTTGCCTAAATGAGAAGCTACAGCCTAGAGGGAGACATGAACATTAAACAACTCCTCACAGAGAAGAGCACTATTACACACAGCCTCCGTAGAGTTAAATAAAAAGTTAGTAGTCTTTTATAAGAGCAGAAGGCAAACTACATTCAAGTTGTGACACTGGAATAAACTAGTCCCAACATCATGGAAATGCCATGCACCCTTTGAGAGCCCCATTCTTGAAAATAATCACAACATTAAGACTAAGCTTAAAACCTACAGTGTCCTGTTTCCAATGACCATCTTATTCCTTGTTCTATGCTGTTCAATGCTGCCAGGCTGGTTCTGACTCACAATGGCCCCGTGTACACTAAAACAGGCGCAGTGAGTCCTTCGCCCTCCTCTCAATTGTTATAGATGAGCGCGTTGTGGGAAACCTGTGTTAATCCATCTCATTGAAGGCCGTCCTCTTTTTCACTGACATCTACTTTACCAACCACGATCGCTTTCTGTAGATGCTGGTCCCTCCTGATAACATGTCCAAAATATAGCTGGCTCCTGGCTCAAGTCCAAAGAATGAAAGGCATGAGAGAGATACAGATGTAGGATTCAGACCCAGCAAAAAGCAAGTAAGCTTTTCCATAGTGTCCACTTATATTGGAAACTGACCACACTCCCAAGGAAACTTCCTTTCAAGTGATTGGATCGGGGCTGTGACCTAATTAAAGGTTTTGCATCGCACCCTAATCTTAAACTGGATTGAATCTGCTCCCATACATTCCTTTATGGAGATGATTACATTGTGTTAGAACACAAGATAGAGGATTCCCAGACCTCTATGAAAAAGTTCTTAAGATAATGGACAAAGGCATTTGTTTGGTTCGCTGTGAAACCTTGAGCCAGTTATTTAACTTTCTGTGCCCAGGTTTTCAAATCAGGTTAATAACACAACCTATTCCAAATAACGACATAGCATCCAGCATCATAGCAAACTGCAAGCAATTACAATACAACAAAATGATAGGTGGATAGGAAACTGCTTTTGCAAGTTGCCATGAAGCTGAACTGTATGAAGAATGTGGTGTCAGGGTTTGAGGAAGGCTCTTTAACAGCCTGCAATATAGAAATGACACAAAAGCCACCCAATGGACTTGAATATGGCAATTTGTCATTCTGTTATAAGTTTGCCACTAGTTGGAGCCCTCTAGACAGTGCCTAACAACAATGCCAACATGAACCAAGGAGTATAATAAATCTAGTGGGCACACCTGGGGTCCTTGAATTTTATGCTGGAGTTGTTTATTTGGTTAATATTGATTCAATGGGTTTTTCCCACAATCCAACAAATACCATAGGACATATGAACTAGTACCTTTAAGTGCCATCAGGTAGATAGCCTTCCTATTTCTACTGCTTTCGAAAATAGTTGAAAAGGGTCAGAATTAAACACTTGTGCTCTAACGTGTCCTTGCGTGGTATGGCTTTATGAGAGAAAAAGTACAGATGAAAGACCACACTTATAATCATTAGGTACATGCTAAAGACAGTGGCACCACAATAGACACAACATGGATAACAAAACCCAAATGAGGACATAAATTCTGATATTCTGGTCTATTTATTTTTTCTTATTCTTTCTATGGGAGATTAAAGTTTGAATGCTTTTGTCGTCTTGAAAACCATCGAGCCTTTTGGGATGGCATCTAACAAATGCTAGGTTCTCAACAACAAAACAAAAAATGTTAAGAACATTGTGACTGAAGAGATTCATTTTTTTAAAAGTATTTTTCTCCTTCTTTTCCAATCAGTCCCTTTTTCAAATTTGCAAATCTGTTGGGAGGAAATGGATGGAAAATTCCAGAGTTAGTTGTCGCACAGACACATTCTCAGGTTGGCATCTATTGGATCGAACAGCACTTATTTATAAATCTAGTTTTTGGACGTAGCATTGCCTGTTTCCAGAGCTCATGCTTCACTGGGATATGTTATGACCAACTGTGTCAGTGCTGATAGAAAAGGCAGCTACTTTATTTAGCAACTGTTCCAGTGATTCGTCCTCCAGCTGTCTGAGAGCCATATTCCATACTCTAAAATAGATATGCCTGTCATCAAACAATTTGTATGGGAATTGTAGAATGGCAGCCTAAATTGCTGTTTAAACTTTCACCCAAACTCAATAAGATAGTATTTCTTAAAAGATGGATATACCTGTCATCAGTTTTGCTAATTTTGAGTTGCATGTCTCCCCTGTTAGTCTTGGGGATAAGAACTGATTGGGCAAAAATGTGTTTATTTTTCACAAAAGGTATTTTTGTAAGAGACATGCCATTAACCTACATATTCATTTTTTATTCTACAAATTCAAGTCTACAATATTTGTTGCATTTTAAATATATAGTCAATAATATTTGTATATATTTTTTCAACTCTTATAGATGCATCCGTCTATCCAGTGTTGCTCCTTAGTTTCCTCTAAGCACGGACTTCATGGAGAGCATCTCTGGAAAGATGAAAAGTCTTTAAAGGTTGAAGAAACTATTGCTGAGACTCTATTTCAATCAAATTAATAGGCAAAAGGAGCAGTTGATTAATGATTTAATCAACTTAATGAATTGAGTCAACTAATACTATAAGCAGAGGCATGGGAATATGGAACAATTTCAGAAAACAAAGGGCAAAGGAGGAAAGCTTATTTCCTGATAACTTTAGCTCCTGAGCTTCCTCTTTCACAAGGGAAAAGGGAAACATGATGCTTACTACACTTTCACATTTTTTAGACTTGTGACTGCCAAAGAAACACTCTTTAATTCATGATATCTTTAATGATATCCTTTCAAGGACTATTGTGGTGAAGACTAGAGGCAAGTAGGCAGCGTCTTTATTTCTTAGCCCTGAGATGATCAGAACATCTCCCGACTCATCTGTTTTCAATTTGGGATGATGCATGGGCTTTAGACAGAACAGACATTGTATGAATTTGCCTCTTCAGTTTGACAAATGACTCATCTAATTCGAGGAAACTTACTCAAGGAATTCAAAAAGTTCATGAAAATTAGAATTGAAAGGTAGTGGGACAACCCAGCAATACCATTGCTGGATGTGATAGTTAGGTTTATTGTGCCAACCTGGTCAATCAGGTAGCAGTTTGATTGGAAGGCAAAGAGATAAATGGCTTGGCAAAGCCCACCCCTCTCTCTCTTGTTCTCTGGTGATCAGAGCAGAGTGTGGCTGCTTTTGTTAGTTCTCTGCCTCAACTTGTGAACTACACTACCTGTGGGACAGCCAACCTGTGGATCTGTGTCACTAGAGCTTGAGGTTCCTTCAAGATTTGCTTCGCCACATTGCT
>NW_022103920.1:74186044-74189773 GCF_000313985.2 Echinops telfairi
CCAAGTCTACCAAGCAACCAGAAAGCCTGACTCGTGCCCACATACCATGCACCATCCTCTCTATATGTATATCACGAAACCACTTTGACAGAGGAGTCCTTACTGCAACTGGGATCAAATTTTCAAGAGTGGAAGAAAGGTAGATGACCACTTAGTGGCTGCCATTCAGTGATGTGATGAAGTCTCCCCCAGATCAGCATATATTCCTACCAGAGTGATGGGAATATCAAGTCAAGAGTAGAGAAGGGGACCTTACAAGTCTTGGAGAAGGCAAGTGTGTCTGTTGGTAAAAGGGGGAAGACCAACCTCCTAGTCAGGGAAAAAATGACTGACAATACTTTTATGGACCCCAAGGGGAAAGTATGCCTGATGTTGTTCTCCTAATGGGCACATTGGTCCCAGTTTCTATGCACCCAGGTCACGTGCTATAGAATACTGGGACAGTGGACGCTGGATCTTTGAGGGCACAACATACTCCAAAAATCATACCAGAGGGATGTGATATGGAAAACCCACTAGATGGAATGAGCTCTACCTCAAACACACCTGTCGCCTGAAGATTTAAAGCCAAAACAACATGGTGTGAAGAAGCAGAAGATAGCTGTATCTAAAGAACTGAACTGTCAGTATATGGAATAACATTTGCTTACTACGTCAAGGCCCTATATGCTTTAGTAAGATATGTAGTATTCTGGCAGGCCTGGGTCTTACATTGTCAGTGAATATTGTTGTAAGTTTTTCCTGACCATCAACTCTCATTGTATAGATAGTGTTCAGTCTTGTAAGCATTTGATCTGTACAAGTCAATACTCCATGCATTGCAATTTGTAGTCGGCCTACACTTGTTTAATCTCCTTATCTCAATTGTGTTTTAAATACATCACCATGGGCTAAATAAGGCTCTCTATGCTAGAATAACAAAGCTGTCTCTAAGGTGAACCAGAGGCAGATGGAAAACACAGATTTAAGAATGGATTTGGGACTTGTACTTAATTAAACCTAGCTCCAATACAAGATCAATTAGTTGTTATGACATGGCCCTGCTCAAAAACACCCTCATGAAGAAAACACAGAAGATATGGGAGCAACAGAAGATGGTGGTGAATGAATTAGATGGTGCCAGCTATCAGGCAGAATAGCGTCTTTAGGCTTGTTTTCAAATAAACAGTCATCTAAGTGAGACTGTCAAGCTAGCCCACATAGAAGAAGCACCAATCTGCGTGACCAAGGATGGTAAGCAATATAATCCAAATCTGAAGACGGGAATGGTATCAGTTTAATTGTGAAATTCTGCTTTGAAGAAGGCTATGGATGACAATGGAAGCCCCAAAACATTTGCAGGATCTACAGAGGGAATAAGCCTCCTATGATTTCCCTCTGACCATCATCGAGAGATGGGAATAGCCTGGTGTTCAGACGGAAAGTGTAGTGGAGACAATTATAGTATGTTAGAGTGAAAAATCTGACTAGAATAATTGCAACTTTGTCATTTTTGATACACTTTGAGCTTGATCTGTTTTTTAATGTTTTCTATGTTGTATTTTTTTCAGTTGGGGTTTGTCTCATATCTTGTTATCGTTGATTGCCTTTTTGACTCCGTGGTTGTATTTTTCGTCATGTTTTTCAGTATATGAAACCCAAGATGGGTGAATCTATAAAGACAATAACCAGATGGATGGAGGGCTCCTGGGAGGATGGCAGGGGAGATGGGAGGGAGCTGGGAAGCTGATAGGAAGGAGTGCAAGAACCAAGACAATGTTTGGAAACTAATTACAGCAGCAATTATTCAGCTCGGCTTGATATGATTGAACTATTGTATGGCATGATTTCTGGATTATGCCCTAATAAAATGTTTTCTGTTGTACTTTTTTTAAGGAAGGTAATGGTATTTTTCCACAAAATTGTTGAGGTCCCATTTGTAGACTTCAAAAGAAGAAAGAAACCACTGCCCACCTCAGAGTTCTGAGAGTAATTTTTTCAAGTAAGCAGTAAAAGTACAGCCAACTGCAGGGTTTCTGGGTATGCAGAGGATATCACTTATGTCTCATTCTAAAATCATCTTAGTAAAGGTTTACGGCAGTCTGTTAAAGCATGGTCCTTGAAGAAAGCTCCGGCTGGAGTTACAGTTATATGGTATAAGTCTGAAGCTTTCCACAATGCTACCTGGCAGATTTAGAAAATCCATTATAATAAAATTACTTTATTCATTTTCATTTTCCAAAGATGTATTTTATTAGAGTATTTATTAGTTTGAGGCAAAATCCACAAAAGGGATTCTGGAAATGAAATCTCTTTTCCTACACTTCTCAAAGCTTCTCTAAACCAAACCATTGTTACCACTTCCTCCTATACACTTTCAGAGGTAGGAGAATCAACACTGAATACATTTCGACTGAAGGAGATAAGACCTATGCATGTGTAACTAAGAGAGTTTATGAGTGCCATGTGAGTGATTTAAAACAATAGTTCAAAGGCAGAAGTGGTTACTCAATAAGCAAGGTAAATGCTGATTTGTGTGTACTTACTTTCTAATCTCTAGTGTAAACCCCCAAACCCATAGCCATTGGAGTTGCTTCCAACTCACAGTGAGCCAAATAGAGTTCTCAGGCTGTAAATCTCTATGGGCACCAACAGCCTCATCTTTCTCTCTCAGAATGGCTAATGGTTTTGAGCCTCAGACCTTGCAGTTAGTGGTCCAATGCTTACCCTAGACTGCCACCAGGCCTCCTTAATCTGTAGGGTAAGCACCGATGTATTTGTGTTGATTTATTAACCTACAGTAAACAGCCTCACAAAAGTTCCATGTTGAAAAACATGTGAAACCACATCCAGTTTCCAACCCACAGCCACCTCAGAGGTCAGGATGCAACTGCCCCCTTGGGTTTCTAAGACTAACTCTTTAGGAGAAGAGAAAGCCTCATCTTTCTCCAGCAGAGTGACTGGTGGTTTTGAACCACTGACTTGGGGTTAGCAGCCCACTGAGTAAACACTGTGACACTGGCTCAGATAACAATGAATTAACAGAGAGGTCTGCAGGGCTGGCCCCAACCCCAACTACCTCGACCCCCGACCCGGAAGAATCCACTACAGAGGACAGAACTGAAAATATGCCTGGGGAGAGTGGTGGGTCTGCCCTGATCAGTGCAGCCAAGACAGAAAGGGCTGTAGGGCTGGTTCCACCACGAGACATGATGTTCCCTCACTGACTCACAGTGCTATGGAGGACAGCATTGGAGACGCAGTGAAGGAATTGTGCCTCGTCTGATCGCTCCCCTCCACCCCACTGGGACAAAACAAGAAGGGAGAGCAACAGAGCAGCAAGTGGAGCAAACCAACAAAGTCCCAGAGGAATCCTGAAAATAGACTTCAGACTCAGAGGGCAGGGCTTGGCGCCTCATCAGACTTGATCAGAAGACATTCATAAGGGTCAGTGACAGAACCCTT
Organism: Echinops telfairi; assembly: GCF_000313985.2. Taxonomy (NCBI): domain Eukaryota; kingdom Metazoa; phylum Chordata; class Mammalia; order Afrosoricida; family Tenrecidae; genus Echinops; species Echinops telfairi. Next base: position 74,189,489 of record NW_022103920.1, read on the forward strand.
CCCTCCTCTGTTTTCCTTCCTCTTCTTTTTTTTCATATCTATCTATATAAGATAGGTAAGATAAACAATCCCAAGGAGAAAACAATGGACTGACGGTGCTGGGGGGCCCAGAGGAAAGGAGGAAGAAGGGGAAAGGGAGTGGGGAGCCAACAAACCCAAAAGGGAACAACAAGAAATTTAAAATTGATGCTGAAGAGGGTATAGAACTCCTGATGGGGTTTGATCAAGTGCAATGTATCCAGGAGGAATTACTGAGAGCTGAATGAAGCTTGGACATGATAGTGG
>NW_022103920.1:74190810-74191657 GCF_000313985.2 Echinops telfairi
GTAGGGGAGGGAGGCAAAAAAGAGAAGCTGATACCAATGGCTCAAGTAGAAAATGTTTTGAAAATGATGATGGCAACATATGTACAAATGGGCCTGATACAATTGATTTATGGATTGTTATAAGAGCTGTAAGAGCCCCCAATAAAATGATATATTAAATAAATAAGTCCCAAACTCAACATGTACAAAAAATGTGAAACTGTTCACTACAGATTAATAAGTAAATACAACTAAAGCAATGCTCACCTACCTGGAATTGGCCCTTTGAAAAGAGGCTGTGATTCTGTGGGTAGGTACTTTGGGACTGAGAGACAGACAGATACTAGCCATACCCAGACACAGAATGTTTGATGTGGTAAAAACGAAAATTAAAGTGAAGTTAGTTGTTCACTCCAGATTCGGATGTAAGCAGCAGTAAACCTGTGCATACCTTTCTCAGTGGGTAGTTCAATACTCCAGGAAGACAGAGACGTTTGGGCCAGTTTTCCCAGGGAAGACTTCACAGATGAAGTCCTATTTGAGCTAATCCTGCAGTATATGAAAGTTGCTGGACTATTTGAAAATGTAAATTCTTTGTTTTCAGTGCTCAGAACTAACAGAATTAAGATGCAGGCGGCAGTCAAATAGGTTATATCAACTAAATACTGGTACATAAACTAGAGATCATGGCTTTAGCTCTGTAGCAAAATAACTTGTACATTCGCTTTTCTCTCCTATCTCCTTACCAAGGCTGACTGTTAAGCATCCTACAGGAGCTTCCTCGTTCATACTTTGGACATATTGTCAGGAAAAAATATTTAACTACCTGTATTAGGCTAGGTACCATGATGAATGAGACAAGATCTTT
>NW_022103920.1:74193272-74194819 GCF_000313985.2 Echinops telfairi
CCCAAACAAAAAGCAAGGAGTCCTTAAACTATTATTCCTAGTAAGTTATTTATTTTTGTGTGGAGTCAACTATCTCTCAGAACAAAACTAATATTTTATTATACTTCAGTCAAGGACCCATTAAGCGCTCAGAGTAACATGCACATCTTTGAGGAAGGCAGAAGCATAAACAATTAGTACGTCCATTTTCTACAACATAGAATGACTATCACAATGCACTGGTACTACTATTGCTATGATTTACAGTTAAATGACCATATTGCACCACATGAAAAGCATGTACGTTGGTATAATTTAATTCTGCCAATTTTAAATCCTTTTTCTACAGGAGTATAAACAAGTATAAACAAGTTCTAACACATTGACATTCATGTTCTATAGATCTTATTACTATTGATATTATTTCTAATTTTCAAAATCTAATAATAAAATCCATCATTAGTAATATAGGGCTGCTATGAGTCAGAATCATCTCACAGGCAGTGCATTGGATTAAGTAGTATATGCTATATGTTTTTCTTCCAATCCTTTATTTTTAATGAGAATTAATATTTATTGATTATGGCACTATCCATTTTTGACATTCTTAAACCTTAGTCTTATAATAGCCCTATATAACAGATACTTTAAAAAATAGAGATACATTTTACATACCATAAAATTAGCTATTGTAAAATGCATACTTCAGTCATTTTAATATACTCACAAGATACTGCAACAGTCACATCACCTCTAATTCCAGGACATTTTCATCACCCCAACATGAAACTCTATATACATTAGCAATCCCTTCTATTTCTCCTCCCACAGCATGTGGCAACCTCTAATCTATCCAACATTACAACTACTTTCTTCTTCTCTACATTGTCCTATTCTGGACATTTCACACAAATATAATAGTGCAGTATAGGATCTTTTGTGCCACTTTTCATTTAGCATGATATTTTTAAGGTTTATCCATGTTTTAACATATAATTCATTTTTATGGCTGAATGATATTCCATTGTATGGATATGCCATGTATTTTAAACTAATTTTTCAACTGAAGAACTATTGGGTAGTTTACACGTGTTAGCTATTTTGAATAATGCTTCTGTGAACATCCATAATTGATTCAATAATCTATAATTGACTCTTTTGTTGTTTGTTAATTTATGACAACTCTTATGTTTACATTTTTGAAGATCTTCCAGAATGTTTTCCAAAGTTCCTCGCACCACTTTGCAATCTCAACAGCAATGTCTGAAGGTTGCAATTTCTTCATATCCTCAACAACACTTGTTATTGTCAGTATTGTTTATAGTAGATCTCTTACTGGATTGTTGTATCTTATGATTTGTATTTCCACGATGGCCAATGATGTTGTCCATTATTTCATGTGTTCATTGGCCATTTTAATATCTATGGAGAAATGTTGGTTCAAACATGTTGTCCATGTTTTAGTTGATTTAAAAAAAATCATTTTATTAGGGCTCATGCAACTCTTATCACAATCCATACATACATCAATTGTGTAAAGCACATTTGTACATTCATTGCCCTCATCA
>NW_022103920.1:74196315-74197791 GCF_000313985.2 Echinops telfairi
TTCTTTTTCCCTCGCCCTCCACCTTACCAAGCTGTATGTCCTTTTCTAAGGACTGGAATCTCCTGACAACAAATCCAGAGTACATGAGATGAAGTCTTGATATTCTTGCATCTAAGCAGTCCCTGGTATATTCAATAGTCTTTGTCAACACCAGACCATCATAGACTTTCTTATATCTCTTTCAAGTGTTTTCTTACCTCTTACTATGACCTTTCTGAAGTCGCAGTCTTGCAAAAATCATCAAACAAACAAGTCAGGAAATGTCAAGAAGCTAAAGATAAACTTCTAGAAATAAGGTTAAAATGAAAATTGAATGTTAAAAAGCTATATCTATTTTAGAGCATTCATATAGTATTATTTAATTTATGTTTGTGTTAATGGCAAAATTACCATATAGAGCAGATGTTTTGTTGAGGCTTCATCATGCTCACCATTAAAGGCAGATAAAAATAGAATACTATTCAACATACACACATACATTGACTATTTGTGATATGTTCTAAACATTACGTCCATGGGTCTTTAAGGCATTTAATGAAGAAAAAGAACTATCTACACGTCCTATGAGAGGACATAAGATGTTTTGGAGAACAGAGGGCTATACCAAGAGAGAAAGTAACATTCATTTAAGTAAACCCCAAACACCACCATTGAGTCAATTCTGACTTATGTCAACATTATAGGGCAGGGTTGAACTGCTCATGTGGATTTCCAAGACTGTATGTAGATCTTTAGGAGGATAGAAAGCCTCATAAAAAACAACACTGCTCAAAGAAGATAAGAAAAATGGGAAAATAATTTTCCAGGGCACTGGATGGCAAATATTATGGAACATTAATGGGTTCATGGAGAAAAGAAATTTAAAAGATAATGGAATTTTTCTACAAACTCCTTAAAGCTTCCTCGTATGAGGCACACGGACATGAGAGAGCATTGTATATTGAGGAAACTACCAGTAGTTTCATGGAACTGGATTCTGAATGGAGAGGGAAACATGTTGGAAAAGGAAGACAGAGAAGTGGGTTGAGACCAACATATGAATTAGCCTAAGAATGCATGGGTTTGGTCCTATAAATCACTAAAAATCATAAAGGATTTTATGTAGGACATGACCACCTTGCATTTGTATTATTACAATCACCCATCTCCAACTTTGTACCTGCTACAATAAGAAAAGTAATTTATCAGAGTTAAAAAGAACTTACCCTATTGGCAGATAGATGTCAGTTCAAGTGCAGCCTTTCAAACAATATGTTGTTGTTCTTGGTATTGCTGTATTAGATGCTGTCAAATTTGGTTCAACTCATAGCGATCCTATGTACAAAAGAACAAAACACTGGCTGGTCCTGTACCATCCCACAATCATTGCTATCTTGGGGCCTATGCTTATAGCCATTGACGGTCTTCTGTTTCGATAACCCTCTCCTTAACCAAGCATGATGATCTGTTCCAGGAACTGGCCCCTCATGATAACAC
>NW_022103920.1:74199020-74211527 GCF_000313985.2 Echinops telfairi
AGCAACATTGTATCATCTGCATACAGAGGGTGTTAATAAGCCTCCTTCCAGCCCAGATGTCAAGTTCTTCTTTATGTAATTCAGCTTTATTTCTATAGTGGCATACTGGTCATGCTTTGGGCTAACCACAAAGTCAGCAGTTCAAAACCACCAGCTGCTCTGGGGAAGAAAGATGAGGCTTTCTACACCCAAGACTTACAGTTCTGGAAACCCATAGAGGCCTGTTTTATAGGGTCTCTAAAAGATCAGATTCATTAAAGGCAGTAGGGTTTTTGAGTTATCTAAAGTTTGTTATGACTCACACAGTTGAATGCTTTTGTATACTCAAGGTAAGCATATTTCTGATATTCTCTGCTTTCAACTAAAATCTATCTAATATCAGCAATGATGTCCCTCATTCTGTCATCTTTTGAAACTGGCTTGAATTTCTGGCAATGCCTTGTCAATGTACTGCTATATTTCTCTATTATCTTCAGCCAAGTTTTATTTGAATGTGATATTAGTGATATTGTCAAATAATTTCTGCATCCAATTGGATCACCCTTATTTGAATAACCCTCCCAAAATGATCTCTATCAATCAGTTCACCAAGCAGTTGTCTTCCTAAATTGGGTCATAGATGAGTAAGCACTGCATCCATTCATTGAATCATCTCAATGGGTATTCCATTAACTCCTGGCTTCTGGTTTTTCATTAAGACTTTCAATACAGCACAGACTTCTTCTTTAAGACCATTAGTTCTTGATCATATGCTTCTTAAACAGTAGAACATTGACCATTTCTTTTTGGTACAGTGATACTGCATATCTTTCCTTTATAAAATGCTTCCTATGTAGTTGTGGTAGTTACATAATCTGGTGTCAGTTTGAGGATTAAGAGTGTAGGAGTGGAGTCTAGCCTGTCAATCAGGCCATAGCCGATGAGGTCTCTGTGTGGACATGGCCTTCTCCTGAGGATTCTGGGAACTCCTGTATTCTTCCTTGGAGGCGGGAGACTCTCCTTCTTCTTCTTTTCTCTCTCTCTCTCTCTTTCTCTCAGCTCACTCCCTGGGAGACATCCCTATGGAGAAGACACATGGAGAGAGGCTGATGGAGCCAGACTTCTGGAACCAGAGAAGCCACATGGACTAACACAGGAGTTCATCATTTGCACATAGAAATTTTATCTCGATCACACTGCAACTCGAAGTTTGAATTTTTCTTCAGTTCTTTCAACATGATAAATTAAATATTTTCAACATTCTCTTCCCTTTTGATTTTCTAACTCTAGGCATTTTCACATTTAATTGTAATACTGTACAGTGTCTTCTCAAACCACCCTTAAGTAAGTTTCTGAGTATCCTTTGACATCCAACTAAATGATCATGTGATTTTAAGTAAGATGTGTAATCTCTTTCTGGCTCAGTTTATACATTTGAAGAGTGATGTGTTAGTCTCGGTTGACTAGAGTAACAAATCCAGAGTCACTTTTATGTGTAAAAGAAAGAGTTTTATATAAAAGAGCAATTGTATATGAGAACAACCCAGCCCGGTCCTGATCAAGTCCATAAGTCCAATATTAGTCCATATATCCAATACTAATCCATAAATTTCTCTTTAGACTCAAGCAGCCATACCATAATGCCAAATGCAGGAAGATCACAGGCCAGTGGGTGGAGAGTCTTTTGGATCCAGTGGAGGTAGAAGCATCTCAGCACTGGCAGGGGTCTCCACGTGGCTCCTCCAGCTCCCAGGGCTCTGGCTGCATCAGTGTAACTGCATCTGGCTCTTCATCATTATTGTCTCACAGAGCGTGAGCATGTGTCCAACCTCAAGCAAGCTATTTATCTCTTTAGTGCCTCCAAATGAGGTCATCAAACTGTGACTTGATTGACAGGCTAAACTCCACCCCTTCACTCTTAAGTCTCAAATTGACAACAGATTACATAAATACCACATGTGGTATAGTAATGTACTTGATATGGCTCTTCTAGCCATAATCTTCATAACTCCCAACAAACAATGGGGTGGGACTATGTGTATTGGGTAAGTTCCTCCTTTCCTCATGGATCTGGATAAGAGAACTTGGGGACAGATTATTTAGTTCAGTTGTGAATGATTATTACCAACCTAATTATAATTGTAAAAACTTAAAACTCTAAAGTAGGGATTGGTTGGTTTTGCCATCTCAGTGGGTTTGATGCAAGTCATCTCAGGAGCAGAAATGGAAGATCTCACTACCAAGAAAGATGAGCCAGGGAAGGAGCATGTTCTTTAGATCACGGAGTTCCTGCTCGCCGAACATCCTTAATCAGAAAACAGAGGGTTGTGGTACCGGAGGAGCAGCAGAGGGATGGCAACAGCAGAATGAAGAACCATCATATGAGACACAACAGTAGGCTTTGGGCCCATGGGCTGAGAAAAACTAAGTGCTGTGGAGCTGGAGGATCACTTGAGGAGTAGTGTATATCCAGGCACTTGTGTATGCTCTTTCATCCACATCATTAGCACTTTCACTATTGGCCTGCTCAATTTTCATGGACTGTGAAGTCTTCAGTGGAATTGATCCTCTAGCAAATTGCATGATTTTCTATTTGTTTTTGAGGATCATCATGATTGTCTAGTTTGGTGTGCCTACACTTCAAATGATAGTATTCACTGATGTTCTGCCTTTGTGTTGCTTAATAAGCTTTTATTTCCCTTCAAAAGTGGTACTTCTCTTTTACCTTTTACTGTTGCAATCACTAGTACTGTTTTTGCTGAGTTTAGAAACCATGAAATACTTCACATTAATATCCTCTAAAGAAATTAAACAGAGAGCTAATACTACAACACTTATGAGATGTGCAATACCCAAAATTGTTCCATAAGATACTGCTGCCTCTGAGTCAAGGTATAGACCATTATATAATAAACTGCTAACAAAGAAAGTAAAATATAGTACAAACTTAAACTAGCAACTTAAGCATTTTTAATGACTATACAAACATTTGTATTATAGGCTATATATACATATATGTGACTTGCAAGGCAATTGATTTGTAAACAACAAACTATTTGTGTGTGTGTGTGTGTATGTGTGTGTGTGTGTGTGTTTGAGAAAGAGAGAGTAAGTTACATTTGCTATATTCTATTCTCCCATTGGGATTTCTAAACTCTACTATAACCTTATAGAACCATGGACATTATGCAGTCAAACATTGCATAGCTGGACATTATGAATGTAGATTTTCCAAATCACATAAATCAAAGAAAATTAATGTCTTCTCACCTTAAAATGAGTCACTGTAGATATGAAGATTTGGAACTGGTAAAACTAACCATTAGAAACTAGCATATAAAAGTCAGTTTTTGGATGTTTAGCTTCAACAACAAAATGAGGACTCGATGCATTACAAGTCTGCAGAGTCTTGAGGAAGAGTCATAAGCAGAAGGGATCCAAGCCAGAGCCAAGAAGCAGCAGCACCTTCTTGGTGGTTGGACATATGAGCTGCTTGAACAATGAAAGCTTCTTGGTTCTATAAGATGAACAATAAGTCTTTCTGAGAACAATTGATGAAAAATTTGTTCTTTTCTCTTCAAAACTATGAGACAGAAGAGAACCCATAACAAAATCAATTCATACCTATTTAAAATCTTGATAGATATGGAAAAAGTCAGCCCACTTTCACTTATAGAATTAGCCATAATACTTGGAATGACTAGCATCAAAAATATGGAAAAATACTAATATGAAAACATAAAATTGCATGAAAAAGAGATCATTTTAGTTGTGAGCAGGGTGTCATATAAGCTCATGAACATCCTTGGGAACTGGGGACACATAATGTCTAATTATCTACTAAATCTGTAATTGTTTCTTCTGTGCTATAGACCCAAGAATAAATGCTTACATCTATAATTCATAAAATGTGTTCACTGCAATATAATTCGACATGAATTAACAGTAAGAAAATGGCATCCAGCAATTTTGACGGCTGTTTGTTCTGTCATGAATACTTATCAAAAAATAAAATATTAAGTATATTCACCAACAACATTTGCATTTTTGTATCAGTTAAGAGTCAATATAGGAAACAGAATAATCTCCAGATATTTTAAGCAGACAGACATTTAATAAAAGGAATTAAAACCTGATACAATCATTGGAACAAACTAGAGATGTAGTCTCTCATCTGGGCATCCAGGAATGTTTCTCAAACACTGAAGAATTGACTTACTGTGGAGTTACTACTTCTTCAGTTACCACGAGGAGGGTCCTGGAATTAATCTAGCTGAAGGATACACCCACTGTAGCTACAATTAAGGGACCAGGAAGCCACCACCCATGCCACTGCAACAGTCTCTCTAGACCTATGAAACTAGAGGTTGGATACTGGAACTTATGACCTAAAACAAAAAAAATCCTGTCTCCACAATCTTGTTTGTTAGCAGAAAGCAATAGAAGCATCAAAGAGTTGACCTCAATTTGACTTTTGTGTCCCAAATCTCAATCAATGTATATAATTTGCAGAACCTAATTTACATCTGGAACTCTAATTGCATGGGAATCTGGGAAATGCAGTTTTTCTGTCTTCCAGCTGCTACGGTACTGAAATGCACACTGTAAAGTAGAGAGTGACTGCCAATTGGCTGCAACCACCAGACAGATTCAAACACAGTAAGAAATTGCTTATCCAAGGTCACAGAGCTAGCAAGTGATAGAGCAACAAATCTCAATTCAAGAATTTTGGCCACTTGCCAGTGATCTTTCCACTACGTCACTCTACTGTACTGATGACTCTCTGAAGACATTTGTCAAAGGAGACATATTTTCAAATCTTGTGCTAATTACATTTTTCACTGAAGCATTAATTCAGGCATCTGTAAATATTGTTACCTTTAGTCTTCTGTCAAACCTAGTTCTTCTTCCAAACTCAGACTTAATCTCATTTTACAGTTCTTACAGCTAAACCAACACAGTTAGGATTTAATTCCTTCGAGTATTTTTCTCAGCAGGCTTGCTGCTTAATCCATTTAATGTCAGAGCAACACGAACCTTCTTATTAAAATGGGGGAAAGAACATTATTAGAAAATGCATTAGTGGTTTTTTGTCTTTGTGATGGGCAACATTACCTTAATTGTAGTTTATGTTTTCTGTTGACTACATACAGAAAGATATTTTTAATGGCAAAATACCTTGAATTTTAACTACATATATATTTCAAAAAATTAATGGAAAAATTCCATTATCTTTCAATACCTTTTTCCATATTTTTGAAGCTCCTGTGGATATCTCTACATATGTATCTACACATATATTTTGATACAATAAAAATGATTTTTTAAAAAGAATAGTAATATCTCTTATTTATACTTGATTAATTTATAACTTAAAATGTTAAATTTCATACTGATATATTTTTACCACCTATTTGTTTTCTGAGTGTGATAACATAAAAAGGCTACAAAACTCGAATATTACTGGCTTTAAAGATAATATTATTGTTTAATATCAAATTGCCACTATTATTCAAGTTACTTACTAAGCTGTCTGGTGATGCTAGTTTTCTAACAAAATTTAAACACAACTGTTTTTAGGGATTTGATCTTTAATAGGTAATACTATAGAGACCTTAGTTTTAAAAATTAATATATTTTACTTTGAGTGGTGATTTACTTTTCTTATGACTTTAAATGATTGCTAAAAGGAAATACATTACATATGTTATAAGTCCTATTTTTTGTTACAACTGAAAAATAAGCCATCTTTAGATTGACTGATAATAATGACATTTCTTTTGAAAGACAGCTTTTGTCCTTCCAAACCACAACCCAGTTTATGATTGGTTAATACCTTTAGCAGAAACAAACCTAGTTTTAAAGTTTATCTGCTCCATCTGAGGTTATTTCCTTTATCAATATTTCATGTATATCATGTTCATAAGTAATTGAGGTGATTCTATCAAAATGTCAACTTTTAAAAATAGTCAAATACTATAATTAATGCAAAGTGGATTTGGGGACTGATTTATTATATACTGGCCCCAATATTTCTCATCACTTTACAAATGCACTTCGTGTCTTGAAGTAAGCATTTGACTCTGAACTGTACAAGAGTACCTAAAAAAATTATTTCTTTCATATACTTTCCTGCACTTTCAAGTATCAAAAGAAAATAGATATATGAAAATCCTGATTTCTGAAGAATTTCGCTAAATATTATTTATGTTATAAATAATCTATTTGGTCTCTCTTTAGGGAACGACACATTCAGAAATAATTATTTTAATTCTATGCATTTTTTCAGAAATACATCTACTTTAAGTGATTCTTCATTTGTAGAATCAAAAGAATTCAACTCAGGGAATGCACTGAAAAACATAAAAGATATGGCCAAGAGCTGGCAATACATGGAATCCTTATAGCCCCTTTACATCAGAACTCCTTGCCTGTGCAATGGCAGATGGGAACTCCATCTACATTCAGGCCGGAAGGCAGCACACTAAAGTTTAAAGTTTTACCAGGGAAATTCTTACCCCTTGCCTTTGGAGGGAAAGGGTGGAGACCGCTGCTGTTTTACAGGACACTCCACCCTGAACTACATCCCTTGATTAATTATATAGCCAGAACTCTTCATCATATCAACTTGCCAATCAGGTCATGGCAGATTTTTCCAATGCTTGATATACTGTAAGGTTTGATTGAGAAGAGTCCAAAGAAAAGAATTGATAGTGTTTGTTTTGCATAGCATTTTAAAGAAACGATTTAACTTGGGTTAATGAGTTAACATTTTTCTTTTTCTTTTTTGTTTTTTTGTTTTGCAAAATTCTCCAGCTTCTTTCAATTGCAAGGTTGTATTTTCTTTCTTTTTTTAAAATCAGTTTATTATGAGTTAACATTTTTCCCAAAGCTTTTTTTTTTAAACCTCTCATTTTATCATGTAACTCTTACAAATATCCTGGCCACTAATGAATTATAATACCTTATAAAATTCAGTGGTTATATATTTAGGATTTAATTTAAAATGGTTATCTATTTAAAAACAGATAACTAGTAAATTTCATCTTTATAATGCAATTGAAAAGGTATTGTGAAGTATTAGAAATTATTAGCATATAAATATATATAACTAATGGGTGAATACAGCAAAATAAATCATTTGCTGTTAGCATAAAGGAGCTAAGCACTTGAAATATGCAACTAAACCTGTGCTCCTCAGTCTCCATATACTACAAAATGAGGATTGGGATGGGGCTTTAAGTTTGTCTCAAATGAGAGAAGTGCAGAAACTTCGGGTGACTCTCTCCATCCTCTCCTGCTCCCCCACACTACTTTATGTCTGCTTTGAATTTAACTGGTCTTTTTTAAGAAACAGTTTTGATTGGACTTTTTATTAAAAGACATCTCAAGGAAACTAAGGCAAGTATGCTATTGTGAGAACTTGTCTGCAATCATCCACTAATCACAGAGATATTTTTAAACGTGTTTGATTTAAAAAAATCCATGCATGTATGACCTGGAAGACTAGTAGTAATATATTTTTACCTCTGTGTGTTTATAATTTGGTTAAACTTTGCATAAGTAAATTGTAGACACTTCACCCATATACATTGCATTCCCTGTGTTTTCTGAAAGTAAGAATTTTCTTCTATATAACCACAATACTACTATGATCTCTTTAAAAAAAAAAAACATAGGCCACAATATAGACCAATTAAATTTAAAAGTTCATAAAAGCAGATCTTGGATGTCTAGAACATACAACAAAAATTCAGAATTATTAGCTACAGATCAATTAAATTTTAATTAAACATTCAAGAGAGAATACATTTTTTTTTAAATTGTGCATAATAAAGTGATTTTTTTTTTCAGCTTAGCAGATTTCCATTAGTGATGTTAGGTCAGAGTTTCACAATAATTTTGGTACATTTCCATTTCCCAAAGTTTTTCATTACAAGTTATTATATTTTCCTCTTTTATTATATTTTTAAATGCAGGTTGCATGTATTTTTTGTGCATCCCAATTAATGTTAAATTGATTTGAGTAAAATATACACACTGCTTAATAAAATGTTGAATAAATCAGTTATGAGTTTTAGGACATTAGGCTTTAGTTTCTCATCTCTTCCATAATCAAATTTTATATGTTTAATAGTGAACAATTCAGAAAGCAAATATCAGTTCAAGCTGTGATCTACTCAATGGCAGTGAGTTTAGATTTTTCTTCGAGTTTGATTTCTTTGGGCTTGAGGTTTGTCATCTGCAAAATGAATGGTTTTACTTTGTCAAAAGTCCCAAACTATCTCAACTCAGGGCATTTTTAGTCTCAGTAATTTTTTCGTGGTATCACAACTAAAAATAACATGTACCAGTTCCATTTATTAAGTAGTCTGGTCCAATGTAATGTATAGTTGTACCAACAGCATAGTAAATATTTTTTAAAGTATGCTTATCCAATTTTTTAAATAATCAATTTCATTTCTTAATGAGACATGCCTGGATGTTGGGTACTGTCCAACTTCTCATGCTTTGAAATTAAAAGTTATCACCTTTTTTTTTCTGTTCCACTTGTATTTGCCCACATCCTGTTGCATTTTAATATTGCAACTTCTAAACTCAGGGGGCCTTTTGGTGTAGTGATTATGTATTAGGCTGCTAATCACAAAGTCAGTAGTTTAAAACCACCAGCCGCTCTACCAGCGAGAGAAGAGGCTTTCTAGTCCTATAAAGCGATGACAGTTTCTGAACCCACAGGGGCAGCTCTGTGTTCGTAGAGTCACTATTAGAAGTAATCAACATAACAGAAGTGAGTTTGGGTTGTGGGGGTTCCAAAATTTCAGCTTCATGAAGATAGCATGTTACAAAAAGTAATGAATTATTATTTAAACCAGCTAGTGGTTTGCATGATGTCAAATTGATATCATTAGGTTGGCCTTGAAAATATCTGATGGACCCTTTAATTTTCTAATTTTTATTTTTGTCATGCCCCAGAGCACATTACATGGTTTGGGAAACAAGTGACTAAAATACCTATTCTGGCTATACAATATGTACTCTAATATGTGGAAGCAATAAGTGAAACAGATTATTCTGAGAGCCAGCAGTAAAGAGCTGCAGGATTGAAGAGTAGACAAAAATTGCAATAAAAGTTTTGTCTTCATGAAGCAGTCTTCCTCTTTCCACTCCACCTGCAAAATATCTACCTATACCTCAGAGCTCAACTCAAGCACCTTTTCTTCAGGGAAACCTTGGCAACCAAGTCAAGCACCTATTACACATTGTCAGATTACTCATTTCACAACACCCATGACCATGGCAATTATACCATTTATTGGTGTAACGATTTTATTAATTCTTATTGTCCCCATTGAATGTAACTCTATGAAGGTAGGGGCAAGGCTGAGATTACCATCATATCCTACAGTACCTGGCACATGATAGGAGGTAACGCACCTTGCTGAATTGAATGAATGAACATTCTACAAGGGGATAGGCTTCTCAATGATTTGAGTTATTTTGCATTATTTTAAACACTGGTGTTTCTAAAGCATTCTTAAAATGTATTTCTTTTTCTTAGGTTAGTTAGTGTGAAAAATGAACCTATGTCCATTCAAATGCATCAAAAATCTCAGAAAACAGTTCAACCTAAGCTCATCGAAAGGACAAGCTTGTTTGGATAAAGGAGTTAAATGTTCATAAACTTTCATAAGCAAGTTAAATGTTATAAGAAAAATAATCACATTACTACAAAAAACTTACTATAGAACAATTTAAAATATTAGGAGAAGGCCATGGACCACACAGCAATGTTCTGCTGTGGCGATATTGGAATTAGAAAGTGGCAGTTTCTAGAAAATGTCGGTTTTTCCTTTTACAATGGCATGCTATCACAAAAAATGTTTTTTCATTATGTGTTAAGCAGAAAATGTAGTTGAAGTGCATGTGATAACTATCCAAATGAAATTAATCATAGACATGTATGATCTATTTCCATCTGGCTATAGAAAGGTAGGCTATTTAACTAAGATAGTGTGATAGAAGGTGGCATGTGAGTTCTGGATAATGAGTAACAGGTAGGGTGTGCAACACACACACATATACAGACAAACAGAACAAAATGAGGTAGTGAATGAGGCTACTAAATAGCTAACAACATTTTAAAAGTATGATTTTTTTTTAATCAAGAACTTAGATTAGCTCATTGGCTACAGAATCAATAGATTGTTTTCAGGGACATTTTCATTCTTCAAGTTCCTATATTAGGAAAAACTAATTCTCTTACACTTTGTTCTTGATAAAGTGATGATGGGTAAGAATACCAAGATGGGGGAGTGATCGAGAAGGTAAGATAGAAACGGTTGACTGCCCCTGGAACAGCAATTCCGCAGAGAGCAAACTCCCCCACATGCAACAAGTTCTTTGGGAACTTGCTCTAGTCTTTTGCTTTAAACTGGAAGCAGGTCTTTCTAAGACTATCACTTTCCTAACAGCTCTCCCCAGCGACTCTTATGTCTTTTCTCTCACCATATATCTAGCTTATAGGGTTGCTGTTCACCTAGCTCCCTGCTGCTTCTTCCACGTAACTTTTATGGTCTTGTAACATCAAAAGAACACAAGCACCATCAGCCACAAAACAACTCTGTTCCCTTGTAGCTCATGCAAGAATACCCTTAGCATCATATGTTCTTTCCCACCCCAAATTTACTATCCATGTATTCCTCACTTCCATTTTCTCAAATTTTCAGTGCATTTTAATAATCTTGGAAATCTTATTACATAGGATTCACAAGGATGTCCAGAGATGATGCATGTCTTACAACTTTCAATGTGCTATGGTCCTCACCCCTCCTTTATGCTTTGGTACTAATTCCTTTATACTTTGATAATAATTCTGCTTGTATTATCTTTAACATCTAAAGATAATACAAACTGTGCTCCATGGGGTTGTCAATGGCCCGCATTTTGGATGCAGATTGCCCGCTCTTTCTTCCACGGTGCTTCTGAGTGAATTTGAGCCTCCAACTTCTGGTTGGCAGTCAAACAGATTCACTATTGGCACTCTTCAGATACTCCACTTTAGTAGCTATTGATCCTCATGTTTCCTGCCTCTTATATCATCAACCTCTCTATTTCTCAAGCATCTCCAAGTATCGCTCATTAAGAAACAAAAACACCTTCCCTAATACATCACTACCTCTAATTAACTTGTCTTTCCAATGGACTATTACTTTTAAAGTAATTGTTCTTGCTTGTTCCATTTCTTTAACTCCAATTCAATTCTATGCCCATTCTAATGTCTCCATCCCACCATCATCTCTATTGTGGCATCATGTAAGCAATTCTCTTTTGGGCTCTTGCAGTGGTTTCCTACATAGTCCCCCCTACCCCCTAACTATCCCATGCTGTTCCTTTCTTTTTAATGCAAAGTTATTTATGTCTGTATACTGCTCTTCTCATACTAAATTTCTTTTAGCGAGACACCGCCCATGGATACTACTTTGTCCATAATATTTCATCTGCCTGGAATGCAGATGTTTACTCTTCTCCAGTTGTTGTTGTCGTTCGTGCCTTTGGGTCTGTTCCAAGTCATAGCAGCCCTAAATATAACATGATGAAACAGTGCCCAGGGCTGCATTATCTTCTCAATTATTATGTTTATGCCTACTGTTGCATCCACTGTGTCAACCTTGAGAGACTGCCTCTTTTTCATTGACCCTCTACTCTATCCAGGATGATATTCTTTTCCAGGGACTGTTATCAGGAGAGCCTGACTATACTTCATTTTGACTGTACTTCATCCAAGACAAATTGGTTTAGTCCATGGTACTTTCAATATTCTTTGCCAACATCATAATGCAAATGCATCAATTCTTCTGCAGTCTTCCTTATGCATTGAGTAGCTTTCACATGCATATGAGGTGATTGAAAGTACCTTGGCTTAGGTCAGACACGCCATAGTGCTCAAATAGACATCAGATCAATCATCTTTTTTTTCTCTCTCAAAAGAGTCACTGCCATGAGTTTCAGAGACTGTAACCATGTATGGGAGTAGAAAGCCCAATCTTTCTCTTTCAGAGTTGCTGGTGGTTTTGAACTGCCGACCATACAGATCTCAGCCAAACATGTAACCACTACATTGCCAGGGGTCATTTTGTTTACTGAAGTCAAATATACCTACTAGAAGATCACAGAAGACAGTCAATATATTCTAATTCCCCGGGAGCATAGTTCATTTTTTGGTTTAGGTTGCCCATTTATTTCCCAATACTAGCACAAATCATGGCAAATACTAAGTACCCCCAAAATGTCTTGTGAATAGGTTAATGTAGTATTAAATAAAAAAGTGGCGCGGGGGAGTGGGGGGACCAGCCCCCACCCGCTGCTACTCCTATAAGTTCAGTAATACTACTTCTGGGTTCAGTAATGCGCAATTGTACGGTTGAGATATATAAGCATTATATTAGTCATTGAGAGCATGAGAGATAATACAATAATACAGTCAGGCATGTCACATAGTACCATTGCTCACCTCAGCCCAGCTTGGTG
>NW_022103920.1:74215871-74218215 GCF_000313985.2 Echinops telfairi
CTATAGGTTACACAGCAATGAGAGGGTGGTCTAGGGGGTGGTCTCTGGGTCTCCATAGGAACATTATCAGTAGGGTGAAAACTCCACCTACAGGAGCCTGTCCATTGTCCCCAGAGGCAGGGAGCAGCCCCACCCCTGTGGAGGGATGAGACAGCAGTCTGGCAACTGAGTGCCTTTAGGGGAGGGAATGCCTGCGCATCTGACCTCCCCCCACAGGTTAATCTAGGATAATTAGTAAGGAATCCTGTATGATGTGACATTTAAATCGGCATTGTCATAGAATAGTGGAAGAAAAGGATTATAGTTATTGCAAAAAGCTAAAATCAATAGAAAATTGAGATAATAGGTGGTAAGGGATTCAAAGATGATTCCTCATTTGATCTGAATAGATTTGAATTATGTACATGGACATTGGTTGAGCCACATTGGGGGGAAGTTTCAGTTAAAGAAAACAATGAGTTCAATGTGTTGTTGTTGCTGCACTGAATTTAAAGGAATCAAGTGACCTGATGAAAATGTCATGAAGGATTTTGAAATGTAGGCACGGATCGAATATGACATAGCATCTAGGCCTCTTAACCTGGTTGCCCTTCTCTTCCTAAGAAGCAAACTCCTTCTCTGTTTTCACTACCTTAGTTTATTACATCCACAGAAAGAGCCAGCAACCTTCAAACCAGCCTTAGATTGCTCTCTCTCAGGCCCTCCTGGCCTACACCATGTCTATCTTTTCCCTCTTCTCTTCTTTCCCCCTGCTACCTCCCCAAACTTCTACCTAGATTATTTCAACAACTTCCTAACTATTCCCCCTGGATCCAGGTTTTGAAAAATTCTTTACAAAGATGACTTGATCCCAAAGCCCTGAATTTCACCTCAGCTTCTCATCCCCTTTCTCTAACCATACCCAATATGTTGCACGTCAATTCCAGCTCACGGCAAACCACTGTGATGCAGAGCAGAGCCACTCCATAGGCTTTTATTAGCTGTACTCTTTACAGTATTAATTAACCATGGCCTTCTTCTGCAGTGCCGCTGAGTGTGAACTGCTAGCTATAGGCTAGCCTGTAGGCTTGTAGTCACGTGCAAACTGCTTGAGTTTACCAAGCCCTTTCCAGCTATACCCAAATGAAGCCAAACTCACTACTGTCAACTTGATGCCCATTCACAGAGACACTATAGGACCAGGTAGAGTTTCCCCCGTGGGTTTCTGAGACAAGAACTGTTCATAGGAGTCGAAATGCTGCTCTTTCTCCGATGGAGCTGGGAGTTTCCAACTGGAGACCTTGGAGCCAGCAGCCCAACACTAACCACGACACTACCAAGGTTCCAACTTGCCAGATACTGTATTATTCCAAACGCCTGTTGTCCTGGTGCTTTTCCTCCTAGCTGCCTTCTTTCCACTAACCTTACTGAAATGTGACTGTGGGATAACAAAGATATTCTGACTGAGAAAAGAACTACCTCGTGTGAGAAACAAACAAACAAACAAACAAAACAAAACAGCTTTCAAGTTTCAATTTATATGACGCCTTTCTCTCTGGGAAAATGTAGAGTCCCATTGGTTATCTTCCAGTCTGCTTTAATCTTAACCCCCAAACTCGCTGACTCATTGTCCTTCTATATGTGAAGCTAAACTAGTTGGCACATCTCTCCTTGAGGGCACGGACCTCCAGGAGAAGAAACACATCTTTCTCAGAAGTACAACCAGAATATTCCTTACAAAGGAGGATGCTCAAACGTCATCTCAGGAACATCTCACAGACGTATCATCAGGAGGAACCAGTCTGCGGAGAAAGCCTTCATGCTTTGCAAAGTGTGAGGTGAATGAAGACGAGGAAGACCCTTGACACGTCAGAGGGAGACATGGAAATGATGATCAGGACAGCAGAGGTCCAGGCAGTGCTTCATTCCGTTCTACACAGGGTGGCTAGGGGTCAAATCAATTTGAAGGCACCTAACAGCAATTCTTGAGCCAGAGTCTAGCATGCAATTTGTCACACCTCTTTCTGCGCTGGAAATGTGTCCACAGATTGCTTCCTTTGACCTCACGAAGATGGCTACAAGAGGGCATCCTTACGTGTCACGTCATCACGTGCGGAGAGGAGGGTGGGGCCCTCCAGGGAGCAGGAATGAAAGGGTGGGGCCAAGCAGGACGGGGCGGGGCCCTCCGGGGGTCTGGCCTCTTGTGCTATTTCCCCGACGCGCCGTGACAAGGAAGGCATCGAGGGCGTCGCGGGGAGCGTCCACTCGAAGCTCGGTTCCGAAAGTGTACGTCGAGACTGGGGGCAACCGCGTAGCCCAGCGGAAGCGGGTGGCACCCAGGA
Organism: Echinops telfairi; assembly: GCF_000313985.2. Taxonomy (NCBI): domain Eukaryota; kingdom Metazoa; phylum Chordata; class Mammalia; order Afrosoricida; family Tenrecidae; genus Echinops; species Echinops telfairi. The sequence goes on from NW_022103920.1 coordinate 74,218,193, forward strand.
CTTGCGGCCGGCGGCACCGGCGC
>NW_022103920.1:74218726-74231960 GCF_000313985.2 Echinops telfairi
AGCCGCAAGCGGCGGAAGCCGGTGCAGAAAACGTGAGTGTCCCAGCGCGCGCTCGGTGCGGGGTCTGGGCGCGCGGACCCAGGTGCGGGCCCCGCCGGGCCGCGGGAGGCGCCCCAGCCCGCGCCGCCCGCAGCCCTGGAGTCCGGGGGATGCGCTCCATTCCCCCAGGAAGGACCCTGGGAAAGCAAGATTTTGGAGGCCAAGGTTTTGAATTTTCCGTGTTCGATCCCACCAAAAACATTGGTCTCGGTCGACCAGCTCCCACTCCCAAATCCCTGTCACCTGTGCACACGCACAGGTGCCTTGCACAACTCTTGTTTTCTTTTCGGTGGCTCTCATTTGTGGACCGTTTGGGCCTGCCCATTAGGGCTGGTGGATTGGGCAACGCGAGCGGGTCTTGAAATGCCCTTCCACTTTTAATATCCCCCCGGGATAGGTTCGAGGACCACCTTCGAGCTGGCCCTGGGAGACCAGGAGCTGTGTAGGGCGAAAGGTTGTGAAAAGCCTAGCACATGCGGTCTTGAAATAAGGGGTTGACTCCCACTGTAGGTAACTTTTGATTGACAGCAACTGTTTTTGTTGTTGCTCCTGATTTACTTACTTAGCATTAATACTGTCGTGTTCGGTGTGTTCAGGATGGGTAGTGTGTAGCGATGGTAGCAGGTGTGAGCGACTAGGGAGCATTGCTAGTGGGGGCATTTGTATTCCCTGTCACCGTTTGGGGAAGCAGTCCCAGTATTTTTTTTTGAGGGGGGGGTGTGTGTTGAGATTTGGAACTGGATTTATTGAAGGAGATGTTTCCACTTTTAGCATCTTCCGCTTTCTCTTCTTCCCTACTTCAAAAATTTGTCAGTTATAGGTGAATGATTTCCAATTTTCATTTTGTTTAGGATAGGTATTTGTATGAGTTGACAAATACGTTTAAGTAACAACTTTTTCCAGGATTACAAAAAAAATACTTGAAACAAGTTTCCTTTGTGATTTGGCTTCATGTGTTTATGGATAAGTTTGAGCTCTGAATTACTTTAAAATAATCAACATATTTCAGATTTTTTTAAACAATTACAAGCATATTAAACATCTACTCAGGGCAAGTCAGCAATTTGGCTTAAAATATCATTAATATAAAGCCCCAACAGCCCCAGAAAAAACACTTTTAACATTTTTGTTTTTTAAATTGTTGATTGAAAAGTTGCTTTACTCTAGAGTTTTAATTTCCACATAGATTTTCAGTGATCATAGTTTCTCGAGTCTAAGCTTAGGAATTGGTATTTACAAAGGATATTAGCTCTTTCCATAAATCTAAGTAGGCTTTAAAAAACTCGGGGGGAAATCCCATTATCTTGCAATCCCATTTTTTCCACGATTTTTGGGAAGTCCTTTTATACTGGTAGACTGATTAAAATTAGAAAATCTAACCTAAAGTATATCTAACATTAAGAATAATGCCTGGTCAGCAGTTTTTTGTCTTGGCACTTCTATGAATTGATTTATAATACTTGACATTTTGTAGTATAGTTTTTTGTTTTGTGTGTGAGTGTGAGTGTGTGTGTGTGTGTGTGTGTGTATAGAGAGAGAGAGAGAGAGAGATTTGTCTACTTTGACCTTGCCATGGATAGTTAAAATTGGTAGACATCAAAAATGCTTTTTTCTTCATAGTTCCTAATACAATAGAACACAGCGTAATGTAATGAAGGTATGGTTTTGTGGTTTTGTTTGCGTGATCTGCACAGCTGACCATCTGTTTCATTGATGAACTTTCATTGATGCTGAACTTTAACCGGTGTGTTACAAAAGGACTTGGGTAGCTTTTTAATTAAAAGCCTTACTTTGTACTCATTAAAAAATCTCAAACTTTTGGTTTCATAAACACACTGGTGATTGTAAAAAAGGGTGAAAAAACTAGAATACAGTAGTATATTTCTAATATATCTACAACAAGGCAGGAATGGTTGGCAGACATACTTGGAAGAGGAGAGTTATTTAGGGCAAAGGAATGGTGATGTTTTCTTAATGATACCATATTCCTCCTTTATAGAAAATGTACCTTTTTGTCATCTTATATTTTATTGTACTTCCAAGGACTTTAATTTATGTACATTATTTAACATGCATTGCTTCTGATTATATAAATACCATAAAGTGACACCAAATTGTTCTTTAAGAAAAAACCAGTGCTGGCATTTTTCATAAAACATTTGGGTGAAGGGAGACGTCGGACAGTGTAAGACATGACAAAATAATAATTTATAAATTATCAAGGGTTCATGAGGGAGGTGAAAACATGAGTAGCTGACACCAAGGGTTCAAGTAGAAAGAAAATGTTTTGAGAATGATGATGGCAACAAATGTACAGATGTGCTTGACACAATGGTTGGATGTGTAGATTGTGATAAGAGTTGTACGAGCACCCAATAAAATGATTTTAAAAAGAAAAAAATTTATATTTGAATAAAAGATAGTTAATAGAGTTAATCAATATAAATGTTAATCTTATACCTGAAGTAATTAAATATGACTTAATTTTAAATTAGTGTTAAGTTAAATTGCTAGTTTGTGGGTAATGGGGCCCAAAATATACCAGCATTCTCATGGGAAAATTCCTCATGATAGAACTAACAATGTTGTGCAGATCTGTTTAACTTTGATCCTTAAATGATAGTTTTTATTTTACTTACAGAGGAAACACATTGTAGCATAACTTAAAGCTGTTGAAAAGACAGCATTTAAATAGACAATTCTATTACAATTTGAAATAAAGTGGGTGACATGATTTTAACCCGAAGGTTTTTCCATCAACTGAATTTATTAAACAAAGCAAACTCCCTCTAGTGGTACATCTGACTTTGAGAGTACTCTTTATTAATAGGAAATAAAATTTAAAGGTTAATTTAATTCTACTAAAATATCTTATACATTAAAACAAAAGCAAAAATACAAACCTGCTAGTGAGTTGATTCTGCCACCTAGGAACCTTGTAAAGGATCTTCAAGACTAAATTTTTATGAGAACAGAGAGCCTCATTTTTCTCCCAAGAAAAAGCTGGTGGCTTTGAACTGCTGACCTTGTTGGTTAGCAGCCCAGGCATAGTACACAGAGCCACTAGAGCTGCCTATCTCACACATAGTAAATACAATAGGAATATTTTCTTTCTCATCGAATAATGAAATCAGAGACTTAAAAGCTCTCAAGCAACTTTTCTAAAACATCTGATCCACGTTCCTGCCTTCATGAAGAAATGTTCAGAGATAACCTCAAGACTACTAGGAGTGTTGTTCCAGTGCTTAATAACCCTGCTCAAAAAAGAACAAATACTTTAATTTGAACTCTATTCTTGTATTCTCCTTAAAGACGATAGCCTTATTGATTTGTTTAATTATGTTGATTCATGACAGTAGTTGAAAAGCCACTATTAACTTTATATTTTTGTAATTTTCTATCAAGGTTCTATCAATATGAAAGAAATTTTAGGGGACCATCATACAACCATAATCTGGAGCATTACTAAGTGTTAGCAAGTAATAGATTTTCAGGAAATGAAAATTCCTAAAAGTTGCCATATGCATTTATAAATATCAGTAGTAGTGGTTATCAAAAAAGTTGTTATAAGGTATTAGAACTGGAAAAAATATTAACTTTAATATCTTTTTAAATTCTTGGTCTTCCCTGAGTTCCTGCTGAGAACTGTTTAGATGTCATGAACCTCATTTATTGCTCATTTAGTAGAATAAATTATTTAATGTTTTATTGGAAAATGTTTTGCGTAAAATAGTATGTATTTTTTTGAAAGTATCTAAATAAAAGGATAGGTTTTTAAAGTTATGTAATTATTATCCCACCATCATAATTTCCTTACAGATAGCTGACTTGTACATAGTGGATATGGATGCTCCTCCACATTGGAACTGTGAAATGAAAATCAAGTCAATGAGTGTTCTTTCATGATAGTAAAATTTATAAAACATAGTAACTCAAAGAGGAAACAGGTATTAGCTGAAAGAATGCTGCACTTGATCTAGATAGAAGATGAGATCTAGCCTCCTCACTCTGGCAGATATGGGCAAGTTCCGCAATAAAGGAGAATGGCCCACATCTACGCTGTGAATTTCACAAAGCTGACCCACAGCTGTGAAGACTGCAAGAGGGGAAAATTTTAAAGGAAACAAATTATCAAACCCAACCAATTTTTCTGTGCAACTGTATGTGATTATGTTCTCAATTGAGAGTACAGCCAAAATAGGGTGAATAAACCTAACATAGTACTTGTTTACTGAGGTACTTGGTTAAAAGAGTGACTTAACAGATACCATGCAATTCTAAACTTAACAGCAAAATCTTTGTAAAGATTGAGTCAGATTGCCCAACAAAACTGTACCAACGTGTACATTGGTACACTCTGCGTATGCCCTTGAGTTTTTGCTTAAAAGTATTAATTGCCCATTTGATAAACAAGAAAGGGAGACAGAAGAAGTAGCTAGTTACACTTAGGAAGGGTGTGTGTGTGTGTATTCAGCAAGTAGCCTGGCAGTGTGTGCTTGCAGATGTTTGTCATCTGAGTGACCTACACACATTGATTTGCTTTGTTTTACTTATTTCAGTTTTTTTTCTTTTTTGACCAATGTGGTTTAAAAGTGTATTTCTATTAAATAATACACATTTTAAAATGTTATGGTTTACAGAACAACTCACAGTAACAGAAGAAACCTTTCTCAGTCAATTATTTTTCCCTTTACTAGTATATATCCTGATGAAAGTGATATGAACAAGCTAGGAATTACTTATTGAAGTCCTGTTGTGGTAGTTAAACATTTTATCTTTCATTTTCCTTCTACTTCTCTTCACCCTCCCAACCTAATTTTATCATTATTTGTATTAAATTGACATTTAGTGTTCCATTATTCTTGACTATGTAAATTTTGCTTACTGGTAAAATTACATTATGATTCCTTTCTTTTTGATCCTAAGTCGCGAATTTCTTTCCCATATACTTAGCATTTTCAATTTGGTTGTTGTCATAGGTTTGTTGTTGTTGTCATAGGAATGTAGCTGTTTCCTAGGTCTCTTCTTTCCCCCTTTGGGGTGATTTCAAGAAAAGGCAGGGTGATAGCAGAAAGCTATGCACCCTATTATCTTCAAATTGGCACTGCCTTGTGGCTTTCTACTCCTGCCAAGGGAGTTACCGTTTCAGGAACTCACAGGGGCAGTTCTGCCCTGTCCTATAGGGTCACTGTTAGTGAACATCAACTTTATGGCCAAGAGCTTGTGTGAATTCTGTCTTTGAGACCACATTTAGATGCCATCTCTCTATAAAACCTTCCCACTTATCCTTTCTGTACTGCACTTGATCTCAGCCAAAAGGCCGAGAAGGGATGCATTTATCCCCTTTGTAAATGAGCTCTTACACTTGAACTCTTAAGAATTTTGATGAGATCATTTTTATATAATTGACCAATGTTTGATTTTTGTCTTATTATAGAATATCTCTGTTCGGAAAGCTAAGCTCTTAACAATAGGATTATCATTGTAGTAACCAGAGCTTCCAAGTGCCTTATACATAGTAGATACTTGGGAAATATTAATAATTCAATAATGGACTACAGCCTAAAATGTTCCAGTAATTTTAGTGAGTTTGATATAGCAGATAAATTATATCTGGAATTCAGGTGCAATACTAAAAGTTAAGTTTTTAAAAGTGCTTATCGTAGGAAAAGTGGAAAAAGGAACTATTCTTGATCACTTAAGTACCCAGGAAATAGCAGTGATTTGTAAGACATATTTTATTTTGGGGGATTTAACCAAGAAAAGAGTTGATTGGGCTAAGTTGTGTTAATTTCTTGTGCTAGAGCCAATGCTGTTTGGACCTCCCCACCTCTCCTCAGAACAGAAAGCGAGAAGAGAGCAGTCACCCCAAGAGCAGCAGCAGCAGGAGAACTCTGACTCACTAAAAGTGACTTGCAGCCAGATTTCTCAGATTTTTTTCCCAGTCAACATTTCTTGCCTCATATAGGGAAGTAAAATATCCAGCTGTGTTCAGCCTAACAATGAACCTTTATTTGCTCCACAGACCTCCCCACAAAGGCCAGTAAGCATGTAACTTGAAACTGTAAACATTCAACATTCATATTCCGAGATAAATCAGGTATGCGCTAAAGCAGTGGGGAGGAAGTGAAGAAGAGTGAGCTTATGGGTTGGGTTTGTTTGAGTGCATTTGGTGTGGTAAAGGGATTTACTGAGGAATCCTTTAAGTGTCCTCGAGGTTGGATGGAGGGTAGCACCATGGTAGATGCAGAGATGATGACGTTTGAGTTCTGGAGGAACTTGGGGATGATAAGTAAGATAAGTAAATGATGTCAGTTAGGGACACTTGAATTTCATGTGTCCAGGGGAAAACCAGTATAGGGGCTGGGTATAAAGGTGAACTAGTCATCGATAAGTGTAGGTAGACCTAGAACTAACGACAGTGTTCCTTTCTGTTGGGCTTCTTAAGTCAAACACTGCTATCAAGTTAATTCTGACTCACAGTGACTCTATAGAACAGGCTGCTGAATTTCTAAGACTCTTTACCAGAGCCGAATGCCCTCATTTTTCTCCAGTGTCTTTGGGGGTTGGAAACAATGCATCTGAGAATGATAAAGATCGGCAGATCACTTGCTGCAATATTGTTTATAGGTGCAATGATGAGATCGGCAGATCACCTGCTGCAATATTAATAATAAAATATAAAAACAAACCAACTGTCATAAATGGGTCATAAGGACAGCTCTGGAAAATGTGAATAACTGGAGTATGTTGTAATTTGAGGGCTACTTATAGATTGAAGCAGTGGGAAAAGATTCAGTCACCCAAGGGAAAAATAATTATAATACCTCTCAGTTTTATCATAGGTATCTTCTTGTTTGGTAACCTCTTAATCTCCCAGGTTTACTGAAACTGTTGTATCTTTGTATATCTTCATGGGATTTCATGACATCACATAGACATACAAAAGTTTACAAGTACATTCCTTTTTTTTTTTTTTTCCCAGTGAACTGGGTTAGTTTCTTCAGCTTTGCTTTTAACAGATACTACTTGATGAGGGAGATACTCAGAAGTCTATAAAGATAGCATTCCTCTGGCGTTGGACGTGTTGCTGGGCCTGTTGCCACCAGTACTTATAGCATGCAGGGCTTCTCAAGCAGGAGCATGGCTTACAGTCAGCTGTAGCCTTGATTTCACAACAGCTTGATTTACAGGTTGGGACAGGACTTTTGAGGTTAGGGTTTTAAAAATAAAATTACTGCTTTGCCTGATAGCATCTTACCATTTCTTTCATATTCCAGGAGATATCTGAACTCCAGATGTCCCAAATATAATCTTACAGGAATGTTTATGTTTCACACATAGCTTTTATTTAAATAGATGGTTGGCAGTATAGCTTGGTATAGATTTGGAGACAATACAAAAGTAAAAGTACTAACATAACCCAAGGCAAGTATGATTTATTTTGGGTTATTCTCTGCATCTTCAGTATATATAGATATATGAAATATTTTCACAAACTGGTTCTAAATGTCCCTCCCCAAATCGGTGCAAAGGTGAGGCAGATTCATTTGTTTGTCTTCAACATTCTGATCTTGTAAAGCTCTGACACCAGTGGGAATGCACAGGAGTGTTGAATGACCGAGTCTAGTGTGTACTTCTCTGCTCTAACTTTCTTTAACCCTGTGCGTTGGCTGTTTCTGCTGACTGCCAACAGATTGCACAATAATTCTTTTTCTATTTTTATGTCTCCTCTCTTCTTTGCATACACTTCATCTTCTTCCTTACACCAAAATGTCCATATTACTAAGATCTGTTCTCAAGCCACGTTTTACCTTGTTTGATAGACCTTTTATCAATAGTCCTTTTATCAAGAAACACTTGTTATCCCAAGCTACAATTCCCAAAGTAATTGGAAACCTCTCCGCACTCACTTTCAGTCTCTTCCTTACCTCCTCTACCAAGGAGCCCTTGTGGAGTAGATGGTTGTGCATTGGACAGCTAAATTACAAGGTGAGCCGTTTGAATTCCCGAGCAGCTCTATGGGAGAACAATGAGACCTTCTGCTCCTATAAAAATAATAGTCTCAGAAACCCTAGGAAGCAGTTCTGCTCTGCCCTGTATAGGATGCTATGAGTCAGAATTTACACAATGGCAGTGAGTTTGGATTTTTTTACTCTATACATTTTTTTACTTTATACATTCACCAAGTTAATTTAGTTCAGTGAGCCTTGGACTATAAATCAAGACCTACAATAGGCAATACAGTGCTTAAATGTCTTCCAGACAATTTGTTCTATTTTTGTCATTGGTCGGGCTTTGATCATTTCTTTTTGGTCAGCAAGCATTATTGAGAACGAACTCTGTATCAGGTATTGTGCTGTGTAGTGGGAATAAAAAGATGATTAAATATATGTAGTAATAAAAGACAAAAATATATGCAGTCGAGATTCCGTAACACTTAGGGACATTTGATCTAATGGTAAATATTTCATAAGGTGCTTACTAATGCATTTAAGATATGCCTTTTTTTTGTATCATGTGAAAAAACATTGTCTTTTAGTACAGTTATGAAGGCTACAGAGGGGCCAGTACAGGAGGGCAGCAATACCATATGTCTTCTTTCTCATGTTGGTACTGTTACTTCTTCCTGTGTTACAGTAGCTTCTCTTGCTTTAATTGTTGTGTTATTCTGGTCTCCTTAATATTTTATTATCATGTCTAGAAAGTCATCAAAATGCAAAACCAGATTGCCTATGAATTTCTTTTTGTGTGGAATGTTATTTGCTTAGAAACCCCATAGTGAAGTGGTTGTGTAAGATGCAGAGGTAGCGTACAGGGAAGGGAGGAGCTAATTCATTGTGAGGTGGGCCTGGGCTGGCTTTACAGCAGTAGTCTACATGAGTAGTAGAATTTTGAAGAGGGTGGGTCAGGACGAGGCCTAAGAACGAATGAGTATGAAAACATCACAATATATGTTTCTAATCATAAGTAGTTTCATAATTTTGCAGTATAATGGACATGGAAGCTTTGGCTTTGGCTAGAGCTGAGCCCTAGGTAAGGCGTAGAAAGATCATGAAGGGTTTGCTGTTAGGCTAAGGATGCAGACAGTGGTAACTACTGAAAGGTTTTAATCAGAAGAATAACATAGATTTATAATTTCAAGAGAAATTTCTGTTTCAGATGCTTAACTTCAGTGATAACTGCCCTGCCTTCTATCCTCTCCTTCACTGAAGTTAGGACAACACAAGACTGGCGATGTCAATCCCCAGCTTTGTATTTAAGATGGCTCCCAGATACTGAAGTCTAAGGTTTTAGTTTACCATTTTTTGTGGGTGTTGCTGTTTCTAATACCCTGAACATTTTTCCTTCAGATACTCACATGGTTCACATCTCATGTTATTCATGTCTGTGAGTGAAATAACATGTGCTTTTTTCATGTTTTCAGATCACACCAGAGACCTTCATGGCTATGATATCAAAACCAAGTACCACTGTCACTCATTGGTTTCTTACTGTGTTTTATTTTTATTCTTAACACTTACCAGCTTGAAAAGTTATAGGATTATTTATTTGTTTATTTTGGAATGCTTGCACTGGAATGCAAGCTCCATGAGAACAGGAGCTTTTGTATATTTGTCCACTGCTAAATGTTCTGTGCCTGGCACGTGGTAGTGTTCGAAGAATGTCCTCCCAACCATCTTCCCAGTCTCCCCACCCTGTGCTCCATGTGTCAGTCAGGACTTCTTAGTCCGCAGTCACATAGCCCATGAAAGTCTAGTCCTCTTTCCAGAACCACCTCAGACATTTTCTAAAAAAAATGTTTGTAGCACTTACTCTAAACTCCCATAGTATATGTTTGGATATTTACTGGAAGGACATTTACCTGGACTATCCAGCGCATTATAGATGCCAATAAATATTCATTGAAGTAGACATGAATTATAAGTAAAAGTTGGTTAATTGGAGAAATGTAGTAAGTAGGTGTGGACTTAGGAGTCCTCGTCACATAGGGGTTACACATTGGGTTGCTAACCTCAAGGTCCACAGTTTGAAACCACCAGCCACTCCATGAGAGCAAAACGGGGCTTTCTACTCCCATAATGAGTTATATTCTCAGAAACTCACAGGAACGGGACCCTGTCAAATAGGGTCACTGTGAGTTGGCATCAACTCGATGGCGTTGAGTTTGATGTGTGATTTTGATTACCAGGGTGATATGATCAGGGGGAAAATAGGGTAGTTGTTAACCATATCAGTTACGTATGCAGTTGTAGATAGAGTCTGGGAACACTTGACTTTTTATATATGCCACTTTACTGATTTATTTTCTTTATGTGTATATAGAGAGAGACATAAGAATTATAAGAGAAAAATGGTAATAGACATGTACTGAAGAAAGTGTGTGTTAAGGACAGTATTAAAACATTGTTAAACTTCTTATTTGCTTTTTATATTTTTGCATAAAATCTTTTCCACATACAATGTTGAAGACATAAATTATGTAGAAATGTTTTCATTGAACCAACTTAATCACACCATACCCAAGCCAATTTCTACTTTGAAAGTTAATATCATTTCAAAGTTAATATAATTTCAGCTATCAGATTTCTTTTGTAATAAGAAAACTCAAAATAAGTCTTTTTATTTTTTTTTACTAATAGAAAGGTATCAGAGTCATTGTCAAAAAATGACTTTATTTATATTGAGAATGTCTTGCTTTTTAAAGTATTTCAGCATGGGTATCTGATAACCTGTAAATTTCTTTTAAAGCATAAATATCTGCTATCAAGTCCTGACTAAGGCATTTGTGTGAAAGTCCAATTCCTCATTTCCAAACTCATGCTCTACTCTTAACTGTAAATACCTTTTCTTTCAGGTAGATGATAGTCTTACTCAATGTTGGGTTTTTGTTGTTGTTTTTTAGCATTTTCTATTGAAGACACAACCTATGAAAGATAGAGAGTTAATGCCCAATCATAAAAGCACACTTTACCATAATCAGTTAATCTCTAGTGTTAAAAATCAACAAATATAAATCAAAATTTATTCCTTTTTAAAAAGTGCTACATGTGTATATTATATGGCTTTAAGAGATTATAACAGAAGGAAAATATAGCAAAATAGGAGACTGGCAATGATTAAAGTCCACATAGAGGCAATAGTCCTGCTTCTATTTATCTACAACAGAAATGAAGCTGGGGCTCCCTGTGAAAGATAGCAAAGGAAGAATGATCTTTGTTCATCATTTATTGCTGCTTTCTTTAGATTCTTCCCTTCTCTTAATAATGGCTAACTGTATTAGAGAAAAAAACAAACACTATATAGAGTTATTACCTGAATACAACTGCACTACTGATGTGTTTTTTTAAATCATTTCATGATGCGGTCTGCAGATTTTTCACAAAACATTATGAACAAGTTTTTTCTTGATTAAAATCTGAGTGGGAGATTTTAGGAAGCTATATGTAAATTTGAGATAGATATGAAATGTTAGTTTTATTAGAAAAATACTTAAAATGTTATGTATTTGCTTTATTTCAAGGAATTTTTATTTGTTTTTCAGAGTAAAGCCAATCCCAGCGGAAGGTATCAAGTCAAACCCTTCCAAGAGACACAGAGATCGACTGAATACAGAGTTGGACCGTTTGGCGAGCCTCCTGCCATTTCCACAAGATGTTATTAATAAGCTGGACAAACTTTCAGTTCTTAGGCTCAGTGTCAGTTACCTGAGAACTAAAAGCTTCTTTGATGGTAAGAGACACCTGTAACTTTTCTACAAAGGCATACAAAATATTTACATGAAATACAGTTTGTGGTGTGTTGAAAATTATAAAAATTAACCATATGTGAAAAAAAAACAGTTTACTGCTATACAGTAAAGTTTAAATGGCAAACACATATGTAATGGTTCTTAAAATCACCTTTCCAGTTTCCTTCATCACATCAGTTGAATGGTATCACTCTGTGGAAACCACGTGTTGGGAAGTGGAAAGTGTTTTTTGTTTTTTTTTGGTAGTGGATACGATTTTAATTTTGGTTTTCAATTCTATATTTTCAAAACTTGAAGTAGTAGTAAAATCTCTCAAAGCCAGAACTTGTGTAAGGCAGAAATCTGTTGGAGGAGGAAAGGTTTTTTTATTAGAGAGTGATGGAAACACAAGGCAGTCCATCAAGCTGTGCTGTTATTCTGGTAATTTGTCTTTTTGATGATGAGAAACACTGTAGTTGGTGAAAGCACTTGCCATCTAGGACTATTTTAAAGGTTTGCTTCATAATTTTGAAATTATTACATCCATGGTGATATTAATACATTAGTCAGAAATTGGGTCATCAGGACTTGGATTTGAATTGATTTTTAACTGTACACATGGTTATGGTCAATGAGAACATTAAAAAAATAATTTTACTGGGGGCTCGTACAGCTCTTATCACAATCCATATGTGCATCCTTTGTGTCAGGCACATTTGTACGTCGGTTGCCATCATCATATCCAAAACATGTTCCTTCTACATGAGCCCTTAGTATCAGCTTCTCATTTTTTTCTTCCCTTCCCCACCCTCCATCCTCCCTCCCCCTCATGAACCCTTGATAATTTATGAATTATTATTTTTTCATGTCTTATACTGACTGATGTCTCCCTTCACCCAGGGAAGTAGGAAGTGTACTGCATTCCTGTACCCATTCTTAATCAGATTTTTAATGTCGCTTCTTAACTTAATGAATAATATATACGTTACTTCTTTTATACTTTCAGAAATCACTAGTGTGTTTTGCTATTTACAGTCACTGTATATTGATTCCAGGAAATATATTTGGAAAATGTTTTTCAGTGGGGAGGGTACTGTAATAAAGGCGTCAGTAGAATTGGATTTCAGCCTCCACCATGCCATCAGCACAATATTCAACTTACCCCAAACAATTCAGCAGCCCTGGTTTTCAGCTGATGCAGCTGGAAAGCTAAGGGTTTGAGCTCAGAGATGAGCATCATTAAATTTTTTACTATGTTTCATACTCACAAGGTTCTTTAACTGGAAGTTCTCATTTAAAAATAATGTTTTCCTTGATTTTTCTTTTTTTTTAAAACATTTTATTAGGGGCTCATACAACTGTTATTGCAATCCATACACACATCAATTGTGTAAAGCACCTTTGTACATCATTCTCAAAACATTTTCTCTCCACTTAAACCCCCGACATTAGGTCCTCATTTTT